>NC_092741.1:32639646-33289873 GCF_047496795.1 Chiloscyllium punctatum
GGATAGTGTTGTCAAACCGAGAGACCTAGGGGGTTCAGGTACATCATTCTTTGAAGTTTATGTTACATTTGGGCATGGTGGTTAAGAAGGTGTTTTGCACACTTCCTTCATTGTTCAGACCTTCGTGTATAAGAGGTTATAAAGGACGTTGATGAGGCCTCTTCTGGAGTGCTGTGTCTGGTGCTGGTCACCCTGTTACAGGAAGGATATTATTAAGCTGGAGGGTTCAGGTGAGATTTAGCAGGATGTTGCCAGGAATGGAGAGTTTGAGTTATAAAAGGAGAAGCTGGGACTTTTTTCACTGGAGCATAGGTGGTTGATGGGTGACCTTACAGAGGTTTTTAAAATCAGAGGGTATAGCTTAGGCAAAAGACACCTGCCATTTACCTTGAGTGGGGGCATATTTTTAAAGTGAGAGGAAAAAGATTTTAAAAAGACAGTAGGGGCAAATGTTTTTTAAAACACACAGAGTGGTTCATGTGTGGAATGAACTTCTTGAGGAAGTGGTACTGCAGGTACAGATGCAACATTTAAGACATTTGGATAAGTACATGAATAAGAAGTGTTTGCAGGAATATGGACCAAGTGCAGGAAGGTGGGACTAGTTTAGTTTGGGATTATGGTTGGCAAGGATCTGTTTACCGAAGAAGAAAGTGAGGACTGGAGATCAGAGCTGAAAATGTGTTGCTGGAAAAGCGCAGCAGGTCAGGCAGCATCCAAAGAACAGGAGAATCGACGTTTCGGGCATAAGCCCTTCTTCAGGAATGAGGAAAGTGTGTCCAGCAGGCGAAGATAAAAGGTAGGGAGGAGGGACCTGGGGGAGAGGCGTTGGAAATGCTCCTCCCCCAAGTCCCTCCTCCCTACCTTTTATCTTAGCCTGCTGGACACACTTTCCTCATTCTTGAAGAAGGGCTTATGCCCAAAACGTTGATTCTCCTGTTCCTTGGATGCTGCCTGACCTGCTGCGCTTTTCCAGCAACACATTTTCAGATCTGTATACCGAAGGGTCTGTTTCCATGCTGTATGACTCTATGACAACAACTTTAACCAACACTAAATCTGTAGTGCTGAGAAACTGCAATACAGCATCAAAATTACCCTGCAATTACTGCATCAGATATCATGTAACATGAGAACTAAAGTTATAATTATTGTATTGACTCAAGAAGTTTGCATTGTTTAAAAAAAGGTGCTTGAAGATCTCTCACATTATCTTGTTGTTAGAACCCTTACTGTGAGATTCTCTGTGCTGGATGACAGGAGATGTAAACGTTTTTCAGTATGCATTCTAATTTAATGAAGGCCCTGAATCAGCTTGCAAGAACAATGCAGTAAGCATTGTACAGGCTTTGAGTTTGATTATCATTATGTAACATTGTAGAGGTAGCCAGAAATTAACTGCATGATAATAAAATCACTGTGTTGTATCATGTTAAAGATGTAAAGCCTAAGGGACCATATCTAGTGCAAGCTGAAAAATAATATTCCGTGACATTTAATAAAGCCATTTAGTTGTAACGAAATGCAACCTGGCAAAAAATTCGAAAGTACCCCACACAACACCCCAAAAGTTTAGAAATTAAACAGAAAATTGGGAAGCATTTGCCAAATTCGTGAACTTCTGATGGGAAAAATCAAATGTTTTGATTTTGGCAAAAGATTCTATCTGAAAAGTGAATTTAGTTTTCTTTCAGAGGGTGACTAGTCTGGGGATGCCTTTTAAACTTATTTTTATTCAAATTGTCTCATGGTGCTATGCAAAATTCTTGTGGCAATAATGGACCCCAGTGCAGGGAAAGGTGGTATTTAAAACACGAAAGCAAATGAAATATAGACAGACTGCATGCCATCAAAAATCACTGGCTCTGAAACAGCAAATTGAAAGTTCTGGAGTCCTGTTCTAACATGGGAGATGCAGGATAAGAATCACACTCATACAGGGGCATTGTAGAATATATCAAAAAACTGGTGATTGTTTGCAGAACTCTCAGGTATCCCCATTGTCAGAAGCCATAAAGAACTCAACATGACATCACACAACATCAAAAACATCAGCATTTACACACTGTAGCAGCCAGAGCTTTCTAGGCCTGATTGAACAGTTCTGAAGAGGAATCGTTCCAGACTCACAACTAAGTCTATTTTGCTCTCCATAGATGCTTCCAGATCTGCTAAGTTTGTCCAGTATTGCCTGCATCTGTTTTATTGACCCCCATCCACCACCTTCTCTACTCCTTCCACCTCCATGCACAGTGGTAGCTTATACCATCTGCAAGATTCCCTGCAGAAACTCATCCAGCATCTTTCAGCAGGCATCTTCGAAACCTGTGCCTGATGGGGAATGGGTAGCAGAAGCATGCGATCACCACCAGCTGGAGGTTTTCCACCAAGTTACACACCATCCTGATTTGGAACTAAAATGATATACCTTCACTATTGCTCGTCAAAATCTTGGAATTCACTTCCTAAGAACACAGTGGTTTACCTATTTCCCATGGATTGCTGAGTTTTAAGAATATGGCTGACATCTGTAAATGAATATATTAAAAGAAAAACTTTTGAAATAGCCCTGAGGGCTTTCATCACAAAATTAGTAAAGACTCAGCACGCATAACTGATTTAACAACCTATCATTATCACAGTTGGTTGCCTCTCATTTCAATGTAATTGTCAACTCCAAGTGGTTATAGAGTCTTTGAAGTGAGACTATCAATTCCAATGCTCGTTTTTGTAAGGGAGTAGAGTAAGTTAAATATGGCCAGTGTAGGTTTATCAGTTTTTTTTTAACTACAGTTAATTCTTCAACAGGTAATTTTATCTCATTACAGCTTGAGTCCTGTGCTCTGCCCAAAATGAATACTGACAGAGTTGGCACTACTATAATAGGGAATTGGGTGGGTTGAAGACATGGATTGACAAAGAGGATTTAAAGGTGTTATGGTTATAGAGCATAGAATAGTGACCATGGGGTTGGATGGAGGGCATGTGGTGGCACAGGTATCATGAATATGCCATGGGGAGTATGCAAGGATGAGGGTTCTTTTCTCTCTTTTCATATATTCTACAAAGTGCTAACACACTCAGGTTGGCCTTCTGCTTTCCTACCCCTGTAACCAGCAGTGTCTGTGCTGTTTCCCAGGTTGCCTACCACGTTCCTCATTAAAGCTGTCACCTGGAAATGAAAATCCCAAGTTCGAGGGTGCTTTTTCCTGGTCAACATGATGCCAAAAAATTGGTTTTCAGCAGTGGTATCAAAAAGGTGGTATGGTATTAGCCACCTGTTATTACGCTTCTCACTTGGTATGCGATGCTAATAAAATCAGTGGAATTGAACACCAGTTGTGGAGTATAATAGGAAATTTATTCAATTGTGATCTAAAGACAGAATGTTGCCACTGTTCTAGGATGGCTTATTTACTGTCCAGAGTTTCCATTTTATCTTCCCGGTATCACAGAACCATTACGATGCTGAAGGAGGTCATTCGGCCCAAGGTTCTATTACCTAGTGCTGACCTCCTGCCTTTTCCTTATATCCCTGCACACCATTTCTATCCAAATAATAATCGAATGCCTTTTTGAATGCCTCAATTGAAACTGCTTTTTTTTTAAAACAAAAAATCATTTGTGGGATGTGGGTATCGCTAGCTGGCCAGCATTTATTGCTGCTACGTTTTCAGGGTATATTCCAGAAATATTTTTCTCACATTACCATTACTTCATTTGCACATCACTTGAAATCCATGCCCTCTTTGTACTTTTCTCTTCTATAGGTGGGAACATCATCTTCCTATTTATTCAATCCATCCCTCCCATGATTTTGAATCTCCTTTCAGCCGCCAAGATTGACAGTCCCAACTTCAAGCTGTCCTCATTACTGAAACCATTCTTGCAAATATCTTTCTCACAAATACATTGGTTTATTACTGTCACAGGATAAGGTAGCACAGTGCGAGGATGGTGGGGTGAAAAATCAAGTTACAGAGGTGTCAATATTGGGGGATCATGGAGGTCAGATGGTTTTGTGTGGAAAGAGTATGGGGGATGATGGGGAACATTGAAGGTTGGGAGGTGGGAATTGATGAAAGCGTCTGGCCAATTTGGGAGAGTTGGGGGGAAATCAGAGGAGGTCATATTGTTCAAAAGGGGGTCAGTGAATGGATGTGGACAGTTGCAAGGTTACTGAATAGTCCAAAAGGTCAAATGTTCAAAGGAATAGATTAGATTAGATTCCCTACAGTGTGGAAACAGGCTCTTCAGCCCAGCCAGTTCACACTGACCCTCCGAAGAGTAACCCACCCAGACCCATTTCCCTCTGACTCATGCAACTAACACTATGGACAATTTAGCAAGGCCAACTCACCTAACCTGCACATCTTTGGACTGTGGGAGAAAACTGGAGCACCCAGAGGAAACCCCCGCAGACACTGGGAGAACGTGCAAATTCCACACAGACAGTCATCCGAGACTGGAATCAAACCTGGGACTCTGGTGCTGCGAGGCAGCAGTGCTAACCACTGAGCCGCCCCTTGAATAGGTCAAAGGCTAAAGGTGAAGGAGAGAAATACCTATGTGACATTATGCTTTTTCTTGCAGTTTGTTCAAAGATGTGGGAGTGATTCTCACAGATTTCCTTCAGATATGAAGTTGTATTTGAGTCTTGTATATAGATCAGCATAAAACTGCATGAGAAGAAGCTCGAGCAAAAGTTAAACCTGACACACCAACATCACTCATTATTTTTACTGTATACCATCTTAGTTTACAACACAATCATCTGAAAGTGATGCATTACCCAAAACAAATCCTTCCTGAATTGAAGAATTCACCAAGTTAGAAAATTCCAAGTTGTAGTTCTACTAAAACCCTATTAGTACCCTTTACCTTAAAAGTAACTGCCTTAAAACTACATAAATAAATATATTACAGTAAACCCAGACACCTAGTAGATCTTTCCAAAGTCATCACAGTTTGTCAACAGAATCTGCTCCATCTTGATATGAAGAACTACTAGAAAGTTCTTTACTTGAAATACACGTTGAAATGAAGAAACACATCTCATTCGAGAATTGTATCTCAGATCTCTGAAACCTTGCAATATTTAGATAACATGCTTTTTTTTATTTGCCTGAAATGGACAATTTCACTTTTCCCACGTTATACTCTATTTGCTGGATATTTGCCCACTGTTGGCCTAGAAATATCGCTTTGAAGCATCCTTACATCCTCCATACAACTTAGGTTCGTACTCGTCTTTATATCATCAGAAAATTCGGCAACGAAATAATTTGTTCCTTCGTCCAACAATTACATAAATTGTTAAAATTTGGTGCCTCAGCACATGAAACAGCTTGCCAACCAGAAAATAACCTACTTATGTGACTTTCAATTTCCTGTCAGCCCATCTATCCATATCAGTGTGTTACCACCTACACATGAGATTTTATTTTCTGTAATTAACTTTTCAAACACCTCCTAGAAAGTTGACTGCTTTATCCTGCATGGCAAAGACAGGTTCAAATATGGCTGCTGCCAGCCTATGTCACTATCACCACCTGGAAACAATCAACAATATTAATTGGACACCAAGTTTGCTTACTGTCAAATTACAGTGTTTACATTTTTAAAAACACCTTGCAAGAGTAAATGTATTTGAGGTATGGACTCATCCATACCGCACGACTAATGTTGGCGGCAACTGAGGACGCTCCAGCCGGAGCTTGTCCGCTCTGCCTGTTTTTCTTCTTCTTTTCTTCCTCTTAGTGCTTTTTTTGTTTTGTCCTCCTCCTTTTTTCCCCTCTTTGACTCCCAGCCTCCCACAAGTGATTCCTGGCCTCTGGCACAGTGGTTTCTTGTAGCAGCCTCTTGGCCTGGCACGGCAGTCTCCCGGCGTGACGTGGCTTCCTCCCGGCCTGGCACAGCTGTCCAGAGGTGTTGCAACCGCCCAACTTGGCACAGCGACCTCCAGATGTGGTGTTTGTCCTTCTGGCCTGGCGTAGCAGCCTTCTCCTGTAGGAGCCTCCTGGTGTGATATGGCAACCCTCCAGCCTCCTGCAGCAGGCTCCCGGTGTGGCATGTTGCTGGCATGGAGTGGAGCCAGGGCCCAGAGTGGACTGGAAGCTAGGTGCTAGCATGGTCTGCTCCTCTGAACTTTTATTTCTGTAATGCTGGACATTTTATATCTCTGTTGTCTAAAGATCATGTAACTTAAAGAAGCTGTGCCTAGGTACTTTTGTGTCTAAATCAATGCTGTAATTGGTGACGTATAAACATTTCAGTATACTCATTGACAATATGTGACAATAAACGCTATTCTACTCTATTCCAGGTTTTTGGACTTTGTTTTGAAAATATTGTCCAAGTCAGGCTAGGCTATTAAGACCATTACTTAAAATTACTGCAATCCACAACAGTTACAAATAAATAAATAAAAATAATGATTAATTGCTCTTCTGATTCATTTGTATAATAATGAGCTATCTTTCAATTTTTAACCCAAATAAGACAGATTAAGTTTAATAGAAAAGTGGGTGGCATTGCTGATAAGGTATGAGGTCTGTTTGACCTTGCAAGTTAGGAAGCCTCTCTGGTCTTCCTAGTTAACCAGGCTTCATACAGCTCTGCTTCATCTATCCCATGACAGGCCAGAACTTCTTTTCTGCATCTTAACAGCTTACAGGTTGCATCCATCTGAGAAGCAATAGCCTTTTGTGAAATCCAAAAGGCACAAGTAAAAGAGCATTTTGTGCTTTTGAATCCATTGCAACACATCAGGATAAAATTGTCACTGGTTTCATATCAAATCAATTCCCTGCTCAAAACTGGGCAATGTTAAATCTCCAAAAAGGGAAATGTTTGTTCAAAATAATTTGTAGATGTGGAGGAGGGTGGGAGTTATAGATAGGGAAGGCAGACTTCATCTGCCTGACAGAAACAATCAATTGAGACAATGAAAATTCAGTAGCTCAAAACTAGCTAAAGGTTGTAAAACTGCCATACCCTTTAAGATCATATCTAAGCTTCAGGCAATTTGCTCAGTTATGTACTATTATCTGAAGTGTTTTTCTAATTTGAAATTTCATCTAACTTCTTGCTTGAAATGAAAGGTTGAAGTCTTTGAACAGTGTTTTATCAAGGAATGCAAGAATGATATCATGTTTAACCACAAAATAGTCTCAATGTTCTGTCCAAAGGTTTGTACAATTATTCAGCACTTTGTTCTTTCAATTATACCCTGGAGCAGAACTGTTAAACCTCAAAGCATACCGTAGTATCCACTGCCTTTACTTTTTTTGTGGGAATATAGTGAGGAGTCCGTTTGCCCTGTGACATTAGCACACTGCCCTCTGCTCCCAGAGTGATGATCACCGAACCGCAGCCCTTCTCCAGCAGTATGGAGCCTGCCTTTCCAGCATCCTCAATGTTGCACACTTCAATGCCTGTTAGAATCTCTGCCTGAAACAAAAAACAACAGATACGTAAACGCATGCTATGATTTGCTAAATTTATCTTTTCTTAACAGGTTACCTGTAAATGCAAGAGTCCTTAAATAACTAGATTTAAAGGGGGAAACTTTAAATATTTCAAACCTCGAATAAAAATAAAGCAGGCATGTAGGTATCTGAAACTTAAAGACAAACTGCTTTGTGAATGGTCTTCATTCACTGAGGAAAGGTTAGGATGTGTTTGTTTCTTTCAGTTGTACTTCTAGCTAGTAGTTTACTTGGAAATGGATTTCTTCAAACGGTGGTTTAATGTCAACATTCCAGCAAGTGGGGCTTCACTGATGAGGCTGTTTTTCATTTGATCAAATTTAGAACGGATAAATATGAATTCTTTATGAAATGTAAGAAACACTCGTTTCTAATTAGTTCCAGATTCCTATTCTATCTTCAAGGATTAAATGGTCCACATTACAGTAGCAAGGATTGGGCACGTAGTTACACTTCCTTCCCCCTCCCCCATCCACAAAAAAGTAGGCATTGAATTAGAATTTAAAACCTTGTTTAAATCAAGAATTTTTGTTTGTTCTTGTGGATCTGATCACAGACACTTATCAATCAGTCCATTTTAATGTATAGCTGCAAATCACGCAATGGTGATATCTCCATTCACAGATGCTCTAAAAATGGAAGGTTTTGTTGCTGTTATCTTTGTAATAGCTTTACCTCACTATCCTTGCCCTCAAAGTGATGGTGCTTTGTGGTGTCAAAAACACTAATACTGACAACTGCCAGTTCTGCTCTGCCTCAGTGCTGGGCACTTAGAAAGAACAAATAGGGAGGGGAGGAAAGGATAACAGAAACCTTTAAACAAGTGTGCTTTCAACCAGGAATAAGATAGACTGATGTCCAGTGCCACTTTAACCTAAGGGCCGCAAAACTGGAGATGGCAAATACACAAAGACTTTAAAAATATTTAAATATTTAAATCATGTTGGTTGAGGGACAAATGTATTGGGTCAAAAAGACAAGAGAGTCAGCTCTTTTTGAAACACTGCCATATTATACCTGTACCCGAGATGCCAACAGCGCAGCTGTTCCTCAGTACTGAAGTAGCAGTCTTGACTTTTTTGCTCTCCAGAGAGCAACTTGAATCCACAACCTCTGACTCAGAGGTGATAATGCCCACTGACTAAGACTAATGCACTTTCGTGAATATACTGGTTACATTCCAGGGAGAATGTTTGCAAACCGGGGTTCCTGCTCTTTCAGTTCACAGTATCTGACTAGAGTCATAGAGATGTACAACATGGAAACAGACCCTTCAGTCCAACTTGTCCATGCCGACCAGATATCCCAACCAATCTAGTCCCACCTGCCAGCATCTGGCCCATATCCCTCCAAACCCTTCCTACCCATATACCCATCCCAAATGCCTTTTAAATGTTGCAAATGTACTAGCCTCCACCACGTCCTCTGGCAGCTCATTCCATACACGTACCACCCTGTGGGTGTGAAAAACTTGCCCTTAGGTCTCTTTTATATCTTTCCCCTCTCATCCTAAACCTATGCCCTCTAGTTCTGGACTCCCCAACCCCAGGGAAAAGACTTTGTCTATTTATCCTAAACTACATTAGTCCCATAGCCTTGAATGTTAAAACACTTCAAGTGCTCATCCAAGTACTTTTTTAAAGGTTGAGAGATTACCCACCTCAAATACCTCTCTCAGACAGTGCATTCCAGACCTTCTAGGTGTGATAGTTTTTGTCAAGTCCACTCTAAACCTCCTGTCTTGCACCTTAAAATTATGCCCCCATGTTACTGGCCCTTTTCTATCCACCCTTCTTATGCTTCTCAATCTTACACATCTCTATGAGGCCCCCCTCCCATCAACCTTCTCTGGTCTAAAGAAAACAACTTGAGCTCGTCCAGCCTCTTTGCATAGCTAAATCCCAGACACTACCTTCGTAAATCTTATCTGCAACCCTGCCAGGACAAGCACATCCTATAGTGTATTTTTAAATTCAATCTTAAGATGAGGGCATCATTAGCTAGACCAGCATTCATTTATATAATCACTGTATCCCTACAACATGAAAGCAGGCCATTCTGCCCAGCGAGTCCACACAGACCCTTCAAAGAACATCCCACCTAGACACAAAGCCCCCTACCCTATCCGTGTAACCCTGCATTTCCCATAGCTAATCCACCTAACTGGCACATCTTTGGACTATGGGAGGAAAATGAAGCAGCTGGAGAAGCCCAGGCAGACACAGGGAAAATGCATAAACTCCAGTTCACACAGACAGTCGCCCAAGGGTGGAATCGAGCCCAGTCACTGGCGCTCTAAGGCAGCAGTACTAACCACTGAGCCACTGTGTACTCACACTGCCCATCCCTAAATGCCCAAAGGGCAGTCAAGAGTCATTTCTGTGGGTCTGGAGTCACATGCAGGCAAGACTAGGTGAGGATGGCAGATTCCGCCCATAAAAGGAACCAGATTTAGCTCCACTAAAGCATTAGTGAACCAGAAGATTTTTGCGACGATCAACAATAGATTTGTGGCCACAATTAGACATGTAATTCCAGATTTTTATTGAAGTCAAATTCCACCATTAGTTGTGGTATGATTCAAACGTCAGTCCCCAGAACATTCTTTGGGTATTTGGATTAACAGTCCAGTGACAATACCATTGGGCCATTACCTCCCTTTGTGATGACGAAAACTACAAAGTTCTGTGCAACTACAAAGTAACCTTAGGGTGTAGGCTTGCTCGCTGAGCTATAGGTTTGATATCCAGATGTTTCATTACCTGGCTAGATAATATCAGTGGCGACCTCCAAGTGAAGCGAAGCTGTTGTCTCCTGCTTTCTATTTATATCTTTCTCCTGGATGGGGTTCCTGGGGTTGGGGTGATGTCATTTCCTGTTTGTTTTCTGGGGGGTTGATAGATGGTATCTAGATCTATGTGTTTGTTTATGGCATTGTGGTTGGAGTGCCAGGCCTCTAGGAATTCTCTGGCATGTCTTTGCTTAGCCTGTGCTGAAAAATGTGTTGCTGGAAAAGCGCAGCAGGTCAGGCAGCATCCAAGGAGCAGGAGAATCGACGTTTCGGGCATAAGCCCTTCCTCAGGAAGAACGTCGATTCTCCTGCTCCTTGGATGCTGCCTGACCTGCTGTGCTTTTCCAGCAACACATTTTTCAGCTCTGATCTCCAGCAGTCCTCACTTTCGCCTTTTGCTTAGCCTGTCCTAGGATAGATGTGTTATCCCAGTCGAAATGGTGTTTTTTTTTCTTCCGTGTGTAGGGCTACGAGGGAGAGAGGGTCGTGTCTTTTTGTGGCTAGCTGGTGTTCGTGTATCCTGGTGGCTAACTTTCTTCCTGTTTGTCCTACGTCGTGTTTGTGGCAGTCCTTGCATGGAATTTTGTAGACGACATTGGTTTTCTTCATGGGATGTACTGGGTCTTTTAAGTTGGTTAGATTTTGTTTGAGTGTGTTGGTGGGTTTGTGTGCTACTAGGATTCCGAGGGGTCTTCGTAGTCTGGCTGTCATTTCTGAAACTTCTTTGATGTATGGGTAAGGTGGTTAGGGTTTCTGTCTGTGTTTGGTCTGTTTGTCGTGGTTTGTTCTTGAGGAATCCGCGGACTGTATTTTTTGAGTATCCGTTCTTCTTGAATACGTTGTATAGGTGGCTCTCTGTTTTCCGAAGTTTGTCTGTGCTGCAATGTGAGGTGGCTCGTTGGAATAGTGCTCCGATACAGTTTCGTTTGTGTGTTGGGATGGTTGCTGGTGTAGTTAAGTATTTGGTCAGTGTTTGTTGGTTTTCTGTATACGCAGGTTTGTAGTTCTCCGTTGTCCGTTCTTTCGACTGTGACGTCCACGAATGCGAGTTTGTTGTTGGTTTCTTCCTCCTTGGTGAACTTTATGCCTGTGAGGGTGTTGTTGATAATGTTAAATGTCTCTTCTATCTTGTTTTGTTTTGTGATGACAAAGGTGTCATCTATGTAGCAGACCCAGATTTTTGGTTTGATGGTTGGTAGGGCTGTTTGTTCTAGTCTTTGCATTACCGCTTCTGCTATGAATCCTAATAGCGGAGATCCCATGGGTGTGCTATTGGTTTGTTTGTAGATTATGTTGTTGAAGGTGAAGTGGATGGTGAGGCACAGGTCCACTAGCTTCGTGTTTTTGTTGGTAATGTGATTGATGGTGGTTGGGGTTTGTGTGATGGTCTCTTCTGAAAGTGTGGCAAGTGTTTCCTTTGCCAGGTCGATGTCGATGGAGGTGAACAGTGCTGTTACGTCAAATGAGATAATTGTTTCGTATCCTCTATTTTGGTGTTTTTGATGATTTTTAGGAATTCCTGGGTGGAGTGGATGGAGTGCTGTGACTCTTCTACTAAAGTATTTCAGTCTTGCGTGTAGTTCTTTGGCCAGTCTGTAAGTTGGTGTTCCGGGTAGTGAGATTCCGCAGATTCCTCAAGTATAAAGCATGACAAGCAGACCAAACACAGCCAGAAACCCTAATCACCTTACCATACATCAAAGTAGTTTCAGAAATGACAGCCAGACTACGAAGACCCCTCAGAATCCTAGGAGCACACAAACCCACCAACGCTCTCAAACAAAAACTAATAAACCTAAAAGACCCAGGACAACTCATGGACAAAACCAACGTCATCTACAAAATTCCATGCAAGGACTGCCACAAACACGACGTAGGACAAACAGGAAGAAAGTTAGCCACCAGGATACACGAACACCAGCTAGCCACCAAAAGACACGACCCTCTCTCCCTCGTAGCCCTACACACGGAGGGAAAAAAAACCACCATTTCGACTGGGACAACACATCTATCCTGGGACAGGCTAAGCAAAAACACGCCAGAGAATTCCTAGAGGCCTGGCACTCCAACCACTACGCCATAAACAAACACCTAGATCTAGATACCATCTATCAACCCCTCAGAAAACGAACAGGAAATGACATCACCCCAACCCCAGGAACCCCATCCAGGACAAACACAAATAGAAAGCAGGAGACAAAAGCTTCGCTTCACTTGGAGGTCGCCACTGATGATGTTACCTAGCCAGGTAATGAAACGTCTGGATATCAAACCTACAGCTCAGCGAGCAAACCTACACCCCAAACTTCAACCTGAGCTACAAACCTTCACAAACCTTGCAACAAAGTAACCTTGCCATGGGTTAAATATCATCTCCCACTGATCTGCCCATCTCATTAATCCATTTATATCCTCCTGTAACATAAGACCTTCTTTCTCACTGTCAATCACCTGGCCAATCTTTGACACATCCCTCCCATATTCTCATCTATATATGACAAATAAGGGACCTAGCATCAATCCCTGTGGCACCCTAATGAACGCTGGCCTCCAATCACACAAACTGCCTTCTCCCTCCACCCTCTAACGTGTTACGGCTATACAAGACATTGGTTAAGCCACTTTTGGAATACTGCATGCAATGCTGGTTTCCCTGCTATAGGAAGGGTATTGTGAAACTTGAAAGGGTTCAGAAAAGATTTATAAGGATGTTGCCAGGGTTGGAGAGTTTGAGCTATAGGGATAGGCTGAATAGTTTGGGGGCAGTTTTCCCTGGAGTGTCCAAGGCTGAGGGGTAACCTTATAGAGGTTTATGAAATCATGAGGGGCATGGATAAAGTAAATAGACAAGGTCTTTTCCATGCAGTGTGGGAGCCCAGAACTAGAGGGCATAGGTTTAAGGTGAGAGGGGAAAGATTTAAAAGGGATCTCAGGGGTAACGTTTTCACTCAGAGTGGTGAGTGTATGCAATGAGCTGCCAGAGGAAGTGGTGGAGGTTGGTACAATTACAACATTTAAAAAGGCATCTGGATAGGTATATGAATAGAAAGAATTTAGAGGGATATGGGCTAAGTACTGGCAAATGGGACTAGATTAATTTAGGATATCTGGTCAGCATGGACGAATTGGACCGAAGAGTCTATTTCTGAGCTGTCCATCTCTATATCGTTATGATTGTAACCTGCCTGCTCTTATAATCTATGCCTTGACTGATAAAGGCAAAATGTACCACATGCCTTAACTATACTATTAATCATTCACAGCTTGTGGACAAGCATCCCAAGATCCCTCTGTTTCTCTGAGCTTCCTCGAGTCCTGCTATTAATATTAAGTACTCCAGTGTCTGATTACTTCTTCCAAAGTGTATCACCTCCCACCCATCAGGGTTAAATTTCATCTGCCACTGATCTGCCCATCTCACCAATCCATTTATATCCTCCTGTAACAGAAGACCTTCAACCACCTGGCCAATCTTTGACTCATCCCTCCCACATTCTCATCTATACATCACAAACAACAAGGGAACCAGCATCAATCCCTGTAGACACTGGCCTCCAATCACACAGTTTTCTCCCTCCACCCTTTTTCTCCTCCCACTAAGTCAATTTTGTATCCAACTTGCCAAATTACCCTGAATCCCACGTGGGTTTACCTTCTTTATCAGTTTTTTTATGATGGTCTTTATAAAAGGCATTGCTGAAATCCAGAGAAATATATCAATAATGTTAGTTCTGACAAAGGGTTACTGGGCTTGAAATGTTAATTCCATTTTTGCTGTACAGATGCTGCCACACCTGCTTTCGTTAATTATTGTCTTACATGCTGACAAGTGCAAAGCTTGTATCTGGTTAGGTCATACACTATGGGTTGTTATCGGAGCTCACATCAGAAGAATTCCAGTACTTGATAACCTGTAATCTGCCAAATGTCTGCACTATCAGAAGACGGGAAGAAGGGAAAATGCTTGGGGATTTGGAGGAGGGGTGGAAACTAGGGAACGAAAGGTTAAAACAAAACATTTCCCATGACAACTGGCAGACGGTAGATTTACACAGCTTGACGTATAAACTATCAAAATAGTGTCTTCACAACTGTCCTTGTCTGTACTGTTCCAGTGAAATGTCAGACACACGAAACAGAAAGTGGTGCAATCACTGTAGGAACAAAGTAAAAAGGAAAAAGGAATATCTGACAAATGCTATTGTCAATGTGGTTACGTTAGCATTGGCAACCTCTGACATGAATATTGAGCACATTAATGCCATCAAGATCCCCCACGTACTGGTATTTACAAGGCCTTTTTTCCCATTCACTGAGATGACGTTAAATTGATTTAATACATTGGTATTTATAATCACCAGAGTCAAAGCAGTACTGACCCAGAGAGGTGAATTTCCCTTCCTTTTTTTATGCTAAGAAAAGCTGCAAGGGTTGTCATGATGTCTCAGTAATTTATTCCCACTGAAATGAAAAGTTCACAAAAATACTGTGAATACAGCAATCACGGTCAATATGCAACAGATGCCAGACACCTCACTATTTCAAAAAAATATTCTTCTATTTGGCCAATCTAAATTGTAGTGCCCAGAGATGGGTAGGTTAAGTGGATTAGCCATGGTAATTATGGAGATAAAGTGGGAGCTGGGTTTGGGTGGGATGCTCTTCAGAGGGTTTAGTAGATTTGATGGGTAGAATTGCCTCTTTCTGCACTGCAGGGATTCTACGATTCTATGACTCAATCAGGACACAAGCATGCAAAGTGTAATAAATGTTAATTTGGAACACGTGTGAAGGTCTGTATTTTTTATAGTGAGTTTACTGACAACGCTTTGAATCATCCTAGAGAAAATGTTTACTCAGTCTTATGGAAAATTGGAGATTTCATTTTGATAAGTCATTAGTTGCTACACATGTCAAATGCAAAACCATTTAAAATGTCAGATAAATTGCTCATCACCAATGTCCTTGCAGGAGCAGTGATACAACATGAGGAAGGGAGGAGCCCCAAAGTGTGAAATCTTCTATTAAACTTGGTTAAATTGATTCCTTTAAGCCAACACATTAAAATTTGTGTTCAGTCTGTGGAAATCCCCAGCACACAGCGCCACCAGAGCAAAGAGGGAACTTTCTTGGGGGCATCACCTGTGATTCGGGATGACCTCAAGGAAAATCCCCCCCATCCAGTCTACCTAAAATGATACTACAGATACTGTTTTGTAACTTACGTTTATATAACATCTCTCAAAGCACTTTATTGGAAAGAAGAGGAGGTAAATCTCATACTTCAGAACTCTCTACCTCATAGGATGTCCTGCTCCAAGGGCTGAATGTTTCTAGACATACAAATCTAGGAGAAAGTGAGGACTGCAGATGCTGGAAATCAGAGTCAAGAGTGTGGTGCTGGAAAAGCACAGCAGGTCAGGTAGTATCCGAAGTGCCAATTCTCCTGCTCTTCGGGCATAAGCCGCTCATCAGGAAAGGCTTCAGATCTGTCTGTTCAGTCACAGAACAGAAATCCACAACTTTGAGAAAGCATCATCCTTCTTTCGAGGGTCAACAGCGACATTATGTAGAAGTTGCAATAAGCTGTAATTTGTATAGGATGAAGCTTGAGAAAACATAAAAACTGTTCAAAAGAATAATGCCTCAGATCTTCCGGTGGGAGGATGATTGTTGGAGCAATGTAGACTGGAATCATGCACTTGGCTTGCTGAGAAGTAGTCTGACTTTTGAAAATCAACTGATGCACAATTATTTGGGGAAGAGAAGCTTCCAAGGAAGTCCCCAGCTCGCAGTTAGAGTCAGAAACATTGGAGTGTCCTGTCTGAATGGGCTTAGTAGTTAGGCAGGAAAGGTTAGTGGAATTAAAATCTCCTCCACTTTCAGAGTGAAGTACCAGAATGATAAGCATGTACTAAATTCCAAGAGCGAAGTACCAATACTTTACACATTGCTATTCTGAATGGCATATAAAATAGCGGCAGTAATTCCTTGCTTATTCTATAGAAATTTTAATGCAGCTCTTATAGAGCTAACTGCTGCACTTACTGTTAAGACTATTTCATTTTGTTTATTTTGAAAAAGCTATTTAGCAAAGGCCAAAACTTGCAGAGTCTTACTGTTGTAGGGAGTCTTGTCTTTAGAATTCATTGAGCAATTGAGAAGTCGATAAAAAACAAATCAAATACAATACAGTAGACCAGTAACATTTCTTTTCATGCATCATTAGTCAGACAAGTCAAGATAAAAGAAGTCTGTAAATGTTATTGGCACTGGGCCACATTATTTTATTTGCCTAGAACAGTTTACAAATCAGCTACCACATCTATGGTTCCAAACAGTTCTGTCATATAGATAACTGCTTTTCTTCTAAATATGTAAAGCTGCATTTAAAACTCGGAATCACAAAACCAAAGGATGCAGGAGCAGAATTAGACCATTTGGCCCATTGAGTCTGCTGTTATTTGATCATGGTTCATATGTTTCTCAACCCTATTTTTTTGCCTTCACTCCGTAATCCTTGATCCCCTTACCAATCAAGACTCCATCTGTCTTAAATCCATCTGTGGTGGCAATGACGTGGCCACCACAACCTCCTGTGGCAATGAGTTCTACAGATTCATCACCCTCTGGCTGAAGAAATTCCTCCTCACTTCAGTTCTAGACAGTCATCCCTTCACTTGGAGGCTATGCCCTCAGGTCCTAGTCTCTCCTACTAGTGGAAACATTTTCTCCATGTCCATTCTATCCAGGACACTCAATATTTTGGTAAGTTTTAATGAGATCTCTCGTCATTCTTCTCAAATTTGTTGAGTACGGACTCAGAGTCCTCAACCACTCCTCATATGACAAGCCCTTCATTCCTGGGATCATTCTTGTGAACCTCCTCTGGAGACCTTGCAAGGTTTGCACATACTTAGTTAGATGCAGGGCCGAAAATTGCTCACAATATTTCAGCTGCAGTCTGACTAGAACCTTATCCAGCCTCAGCAATACATCTCTGATCTTGAATGCTAACATTGCATTTGCCTACAAAACTGCCAACTGAACCTGAATGCTAACCTTAACAGAATCCTGATCAAGGACTCTAAAGTCCCTTTGTATTTCAGATTTTCAAAGTCTTTCCCCTTTTAGAACAAAGTCAATACCTTTATTCTTGTTACCAAAATGCATAACCTTACGCTTTCCCATACTGTATTCCATCTGCCACTTCCTTGTCCACTGTTCTAAGCTGTCCAAGTTCTTCCACAGCTGACCCACTTCCTCAACATTACCTGCTTCTCCCTCTTATCTTTGTGTCAGCCTCAAATATAGCAACAATGCCCTCAGTTCCTACATCCAGCTTGTTTACACATGACATGAATAGTTGTAGTACCAAAACCTATGGGGAACTCCACTTGTCATTGATCACCATCCTGAAAACCCTTTATTCCCAACCTCCTCCTCTTGTCAGTTAGCCAATCCTCTAGCCATGCTAGTCCTTCTCCTAACATCATGGGCTCTTATCTTATTTAGCAGCCTCCTATGAAGCACCTTGTCAAAGGCCTTCTGGAAATCCAAACAGTTCACAACCATTGGCTCTCCTCTGTCTAACTCTTCAAAGAATTCTAACAGATTTTTTCAGGAATGAACCCCCTTGACGAAGCAATGTTGACTCAGCCCTATTTTACCCTGCAGTTCCAAGTGCAGAGGAACCTCGATTATCCGAAGGACACGGACGGGAAGTATTTTGTTCAGCTAATCGAATGCTGGATAACATAGTTAGCCAAGCATCGGGACCTTGCGATCTTGTTCGGATAATCTGAAATTTGGTTAATCAAATGCCAGATAATCATGATTCCTCTGTACTCCCCAATCCCATCCTTAATAATGGACTCAAAAATCTTAATAACGCCCAAGGTCACACTCAATCAAATTTTACACATTGTTAACTTGTGAAAACAGCTGGCTAACTGCCAATAGTTGAATTTACGTCACAAGGTGATGTGATAAAAAAGAATATTAAATACACTTCTCCATGTAGGCAATCACTAAAATTACTGTGGGAATTGGGAGTTGTGCATGCAAACACAACGTATGTTTAGAATCGTGCATTTTTTAATCATTCTAGGCATAATGTGTTTTTGGGCTGAAACACCCTATAAGAAAGGGTTAAAAGACTGTCTGATGCATCAAGATCCATGCAGATGTAGTAAATTGTCTGTTCCACTAGTAGACGTCCAACAATTGTGACATGGGTGGGGTATATATTTTGTGCGAATTCATGTCTCAGTAAGAACAGAGTCTAATCGTAAAATAAAGTTGCCATAGTCTTACCAGGACATAGGGTTTCCCTTTCATTAGAGATGAAACGATGAGTGGTGGTTTAACCTGACAGTCACCATGCCTCAGGTGAAGGGAGAGGTTGAGAAGAAGAATCCTTTACAGTAACTACAGCTAGTGTGGGAATTAACTCTATATTGCAATCAGCCACTCAGACAACTGGGCTAAACCTGCATCCCAAAAATAAAACAAACTCTTCACCTTCCTCCCTAAAGTGTATACACAGTCACCCTTGCTATCGGTTGTGGTCATTCCACCCCTAAAATTCCAACTACTGACAAAAGGTAGGAGATCACTTACTTAATGCCCTTTCTATTCATAACGCCTCACCTTTAACCAAATGAGAACCTCTCCCAAACCTTCATAGAAAATAGAAGCAGGAATATTTCATTATTCAGTCTCAAAGTTATCAACTCTGGCATGAGAGTGGCCTAAATAAGTCTGTTGTGCTTGGCTTGTTTTCCTTTCTCATATTTTTTGATGGTCTGGCTTTTCCCACATCACTCAACCTTGTTCAATTCCCTGAATATTTATTACAGCAAAAAAAGGGGATTTTTTGTTTCTCTAAGAGAGTAGTCAAATTGTGGAGTTCTTTATTGCAGCGAGTCATCAAGACTGGGTCATGAAGTAAATTAAAAATCTGGCCACCTCTGCCTTTAATCAGTAAGGAAAATACGGGTTATGGAAATAAAGCAGGAAGGTGAAGTTGACATCTATCAAATCAGCCATGATTTCATTGAATGGGAGTGTAGATTTGATGGCCCAAATAGACTACTTCCGGTCTTATAGAGGGAGGGGTTTGGGTTGGGTGACGAGAATGTTGCATATAATAGTGAGAAGAGTAGACTATGAGCCTTAGTGGGGTGTGGATGCAGTAGCAGAGAATAAGTTAGTGTGAAGTAAAAAAGAAAAGATGGAGGCACTTACCCGAAGTGGAGAAAGTTGTCAATTGCAAAGCCCTTCAAAGTTGAATTGCAAAGTATTCTTCCTAACTCTTGAGACTACACTGACCTGAGTGGCAACCTTGGAGCTGGTTGGCAGTAATTGATAGTATGTGGTCTTCAGAGAATAGGAAAACTTTGCTCATAATCTGTCCATCCAGCAGGATCTCCAGGTCCTTATCTGCAAAGCGAGGCAATTACCCCTTATCTACTTAGTCCCACCATATTAACTTGAAACGCTTTTTAGTCTGCAAAACTCTCAAATTTCCCGTTTAGCCCATCATTACACTCTCCTAAAGCCTCATCTCTCTTTCTCCTTGCATCCTGCACATTCTGTGCATTTTTATAAAATAACATTTTCAACTCCCAACTTTAGGTGTTAACAAAGACAATAGCAGTGTGGACTGCTGATAAAACTGATGAGTCAGTATTGAGAAGTGGTGTAGTACTCAAAGCATCGAGGCTGACAGTAGTCATTATTGCTGATTAGTGCCTTTACTTTAGCTAAAACAGAATTCTAAAGATCTATGTGCAGAGGTGCGAATTCTTGCGCAAAACTGAAGGCACAGAAAAGAGACCAAAGTGTCATACTCAATTCTTCTGACGGGCCAGATACAAATCAAACTATTTGCAATAAATCTGTCAAAGCGAAGGAAAATACACTATAAAATCAACCCAACAGTGTGAATTGCTGAAAGCTCATTGCTCTACCCAAGATTAATGCCAAACAAAAGACAGGATTGCACTGTGTTTAGACCTTTCTAAAATAAAAGTTGTTTACTATGCACTGTCTGTAAAACAAGACATGAAAAGTTCCTAAGTACAAATTTGCCCTCAAGCATTTGTCCATCTTGTTGTTAATGGGCATCAAGTACATAGATGACACTGATGTTTGAAGATGCGAGTCCCAAGTCGGTAAATTATGAAAACATGACTTTTAGAGTATGGTGGATTTAATTTGCTTTTCATATGAAGTGGCTAGAGATAAATTCAAATAAGACAATCATCAGATGTTGGGTTAGGCCTGTTCTGTCAGATCAGAAGCACTCAAAAAGTGCCCCTGGGGAGTTGCAGGACACACTAACAGCTTACAGTACAATTTGTTCACTTTTAAATGTTTGTGACATGCCTACCAAAATTCAGGCAAGGAAATTATAAGGGTTACCCAATGTTTTACATAAGTTTTTTCAGAAGTTATCCAATAAAGCTTTATTTAATGTGACCTTCTAAAAAAATCTGACCAGCTATAGTGATAATTGCTTATTAGTATAAACTGGAAGAATAATGGAATAAATTATATAAAATGCTTTTGCGTTGATTTGGTGCTCATTAGCAAAAGGCAGGTAAAAATAGGTTTGTGATGTACTGACTGGAATCATTTCATCAGTATTAAGCTGTTGTCTATGAGGGCGATTATGCTAGCATGTGCCTTGAGGGCGTCTGATTATAAGTAAAAATATGTTAACATTTTCTCAAGTGAAGCTGTTTAGACATCAGAAGTATTTCAGAGGTTTCAGGGAAGGACAAGAGCAATTTAATGGCTTGGGTTGCTTAACTATTACTGTGGTAAAAACAATGACTGCAGATGCTGGAAACCAGATTCTGGATTAGTGGTGCTGGAAGAGCACAGCAGTTCAGGCAGCATCCAAGTAGCTTTGAAATCGATGTTTCGGGCAAAAGCCATTCATCAGGAATAAAGGCAGTTGAATATAGCATGGCTCAGAAAATGCCGAGTTACTCCTGTACCGATATCTGTGGCGAAGGTGATTAATGTCCAACAACCACAATTCCTTTGGGGTATATATGACTCTGAATATTCCTATTAAATTTCACTCAGCTTCTTTAATACCCAATTCATACAATCACTGCCTTGATGTCAAGGCCAGTCACTTTGTATTTATCTTTGGAATTCAGTTTTTATCCTATCTTTAGACCAAAGCTATGGCTTGCGTGCCTTTGCAGAGGCAAGATGAATATTGGTGATGTCACTGCTGTATAAATGTTGCTTAATACCACTATCAATAGCGTCTTCCATCACTTTGTTGATGATGGACAATAGATTGATGGGCTATGGTTTTGATTTAGCCAGCTTTATATGGATAGAATAAACGTATGCATTTTTCCACAGTCATGCAGATACCATTATTGGAGCCATTCTAGAACAGTTTGGCAGGGGTGCAACTGGCTGTTCAGCACCAGTCTTCAGTAATATCTTCCAAAATGTGGCTCCTTTTATATCAAGTGCCTTTTGACATTCATTGATAGCACATGAAATGAATCAAATTGGCTAAGATTTACAACTGAAATGCTAGGAAACTCAGGAGGATTTTCTGTGTTTATTTCAGATTTCCAACATTCACAGTATTTTGCTTTTATTTATCTCCTGGTTTGATCATGCTGGAGTGAAGTTCTTCTGCTGATGAGTCCAAGTGCATCATGATACCCAATTCTGAGCTCCTGGATCTGTTCTGAATCTATCCTATTTAAGAGTGTGCTACCGCCTTGAGGAGCAGCCTCAGTTTGAAGGCAGGGTTCAGTCTCCTCAAAGATTGTGTGTTGGACAGTCCTAAAAGTATTGTCATGGACCGCTGCTTCTGTAACAGATATACTAATGATGCTGGAGTCCACAAGTTGCTCCCTGCTAGTTGGTTGCTACCAGCTACAGGCCCATTTTGTCCTATAATTTAAATTAAATGCAAATAGGTCACATACATTGTGTGCCTTGCTGAAAGGACTTCTCACTGTTTATGACTTAGATTATCTGACTAGACTGGTTGTTCATAAGAGAGTGTAAAAATTCAAACTCTGTACTTTTTGATGGAGGAAGTTTAAAATACAAATGCAGTTGTGACTTCATCACTGACCGTTTACACTACAGGTGATTGCAGACATTACTTCAGAGTATAATGTGCAGAATACAATTTAGTTATTTCATTGTACATTATGCAAGTCAAATGATCCATCACGGTCACATCCTCATTTCTACATCATTGTATACCTTTTCAGATGACCTGCGGACATTATTATATTAAAGGAATCCAACAAAAAAAAATTGGTTGTGTTCTGTGAATTGGTTGCATGTACCACTGTGGACACCAAACTTCTCTGTCCCACCAGTCTGACTTCAGGTTGGGATACAGTCAGACTCTAACCTCACACCTTTAATGCACGGAGTTCAGATGTCACTTTTTTAATCCTCTGATCAAACCTTAAATTATCACAGGGCTGTGACTTGAAAGGGAAAGAAATTTCTGGATTTACATATTAATCGATCGTAACCTGCAGCCCCATTTTAAGTAATTAAAGACTTAATAGTCATGTAGATTTGTCTAATACATCGCTTCAGTTGTATGACACTTTGATCTTTTACTTATAAATTCTGTATGCTATGTACCTGCCTCACTAGCTACCTGACAAAGGAGCAGCACTCTGAAAGCTTGTACTTTCAAATAAACATGTTGGACTATAACCTGGTATTGTGTGATTTTTAACTTTGTCCACCCCAGTCCAACACCAGCACTTCCACATCAACGACTAAGGACTCAAGTTTAGTAAATGAAGAAAATATTTACTAAGCCCTGAATAAAAGCTGATTTACTGTTAAGATTAGTTATTTAAACAAATCCTTTGTGCCTTCTACAATATATTCCACTTTTGACATTACTTTGCAAGCGTGTGGCCCCAGCAATTTATCAAGTGGAGCAGAGGTTGTCACACAGGGAAAAAAAATTAACTATCTATGTGATTAAGACAGACCAAGGTGTCAACCATGTTCAGTTAGAATCACTCCCACCTCTGAATCAGAGGAATATGGCCTTGTAAGCTAAAATATATTTTTAAAATAAATAAACCTTAATGGTGAATGTTCTTTTTTTTATGAAGATTGAACATGATTGGCTAATACTGGGCTGAAACTATCAATGATGCCTTTCTAATACATTCCTGAAGGAGTGTTGCACAGTCATATGCGCTTTTTCTAAGCATCCAGTCTCTTCAATGTAGAGGAGACTGCATTGGGAGCAATGGATACAGTAAATGACGTGTGAAAGTGCAGGTAAAACTCTGATGGATGTGGAAGGCTCCTTTGGGGCCTTGGAGGGAGGTGAGGGGGGAGGTGTGGGTGCAGGTTTTGTGATTCCTGCATGTGGAAGGAAACATTGGGGAGATGGGATGCCTATCTGTAGAACACTTCAGAGAATCCAGAGTTTTACCTGTACTTCCATGTCATTTGCTGTATCCATTGCTCCCCATGCAGTTTCATTTATACTGGGGAGACAGTACGCCTACTTGCAGGACGCTTTAGAGAACATTTCCACAACACCCATGTCAAACAACCCCACTACCCTGTGGCCGAACACTTCAATTCCCCCTCCCACTCTGCCAAGGACATGCAGGTCCTGGGCCGCCTCCATTGTCACTCCCTAACCACCCGACGCCTGAAGAACGCCTCACCTTCTGCCTTGGGACCCTCCAACCCCATGACATGGCGGTTTTGACCAGTTTCCTCATTTCCCCTTCCCCCACCTTATCCCAGATCCAACCTCCCAACTTGGCACTGCCCTCACCACCGGTTCATCTTCCTTCCCACCCATCCGCTCCACCCTCCTCTCCAACCTATCACCTTCTCCCTGACCTTCATCTACTTATCGCATTCTCAGCTACCTTTCCCCAGCCCCACCCACCTTCCTATTTATCGCTCAGCCTCCCAGCCATATTCTTGATGAAAAGCTTTCGCCCAAAACATCGATTATCCTGCCCCTCGGATGCTGAAGTGCTGTGCTTTTCCAGCACCACACATTTCCCTCCATCTTTCTACTACATTTAATTTGTCTGCTTATATGACATTCAGTATGTTATGAACCTAGCTGATGGTACTATTGGATAAGTCAGATCCCCGAAGAAGGCTTGATAGGTCATATTTTTTTTTAAAATGTGTTAATGTGGTGATCATTCACCAAAATATAGTCATACAAAGTTGCAGAGTTTCTTTAGTAACAGAGCAGAAGTTTAATATACAAGAGATAGAAAAAGCTCAATGAATGTAGAAGTTAGAAAAAATCTTAAAACACCTAGCAAAAGAAAGTTTTATCTGACTTTCTCACAGTATCATTAGTAGTGATTCAAATCCAGGGAAATTAACCTTCAATAGCAAGTCTTTAAGTTAAACTTCACAGTTAACTCCCACTAACTTTGGAGTTCTCTTAAATGAATACTTCAAACTGACAGGTTAGACCTTCTCAGCTCTGAATAACTTGCAAATATCTAACCAAACACATCTGGTCTGAAAATTTTCTACTGAAGTAACTTACTCACCAGTGTTCTCCGAACTGCCATAAAAATGTTCAATGTCTAGGTTATCTGAACAAAAATATAATCAATCCTTGATTATTCTGAACTGTTAACAAGCTAATACTCTTCAAATTCTACGTATTGTAACCTCCTAAAATATAAATGATTTTCTATTATCATTTCAGGATTCACTGTTCTCTGACACATACTGGATTAGTTCACTGTTTCAGAAGTGCTGCCTGACCTAGCTTCTTTGAAAAAAGCCTCACAAAAGTAAGCAACACTCAAGTGTTGTTATTTTAAAACCCAACCTCTATGTATGATTGAGGACAGATTCTTCTTGCCCATGAGCGATACACACAACAGGGAGTTGGTTGGGAAAATAGGAGATCATATTTTTAAAAAAAAGCAACGAGAAACAGTCCAATTCTGAATCACAAGATGACAAGTGCATTTGTCAACCTTGAGAAACTTATTTATATGCTTTTGCATGCCAACAGTACCTAATCTTGCCTCACTTAGTTCTGACTTCCTAACATCCCATGCACAGGATAGACACTAGGTGATGCGAATTTCTGACATAATAATCAGAGCAGGTACTCATGACTCTGGCTTGTTGTTTGCTCCTCCAGGCTCCAATTCCATTACGTTTACTTTAGTGATGGAAAAGGATAGGTATATACCACAGGGCAAAAGTTATAGCTGGGGGAAAAGGCAATTATGGTACGATTAGGCAAGATTTAGAATGCATAGAATAGGGAAGGAAACTCCAGGAGTAGGCACAATTGAAATGTGGAGCTTATTCAAGGAACAGCTATTGTGTGTCCTTGGTGAGTATGTATCGGTCAGGCAGGGAGGAAGTGGTCGAGTGAGGGAGCCATGGTTTACTAAGGAAGTTGAATCTCTTGTCAAGAAGAAGGTGGTTTATGTTAGGATGAGACGTGAAGGCTCAGTCAGAGCAGCTGAGAGTTACAAGCTAGCCAGGAAAGACCTAACGAGAGAACTAAGGAGCCAGGAGGGGACATGAGAAGTCTTTGGCAGATAGGACCCTAAAGCTTTCTATAGGGATATCAGGAATAAAAGAATGACTAGACTAAGATTAGGGCCATCAAGGACAGTAGTGGGAAGTTGTGCGTGGAGTCAAAGGAGTTAGGAGAAGTGCTAAATGAATATTTTTAGTTGGTATTCACACTGGAAAATGGCAACATTATCAAGGAGAATACTGAGATAAAGGATCCTCAACTAGATGGGATTGAGGGTCATGAAGTGGAGGTGTCAGCAATTCTGGAAAGTATAAAAACAGATAAGTCCCTTGGGCCAGATAGGATTTATCCTAGGATTCTCTGGGAAGCCAGGGAGGAGATTGCAGAGTCTTTGGCTTTGATCTTTATGTCGTCATTGTCTACTGGAATTGTGCCAGATAACTGGAGGATAGCAAATGTTGTCACCTTGTTCAAGAAGGGGAGTAGAGATAACCCTGGAAATTATTAGAACTGTGAGCGTTACTTTGGCTGTGGGCAAAGTGTTGGAAAGGGTTGTAAGAGATCGGATTTATAATCATCAAGAGAGGAATAAGTTGATTAGGGATAGTCATCATGGTTTTGTGATAGATAGGTCGTGCCTCACAAACCTGATTGAGTTCTTTGAGATGGTGACCAAACAGGTGGATGAGGGTAAAATGGTTGGTGTGGTGTATATGGATTTCATTCCTGAACAAGGGCTCATGCCCGATACGTCGATTCTCCTGCTCCTTGGATGCTGCCTGACCTGCTGCACTTTTCCAGCAACACATTTTCAGCTATATGGATTTCAGTAAGGCTTTTGAGAAGGATCTCCACATTAGGCTATTGTACAAAAATGCAGAGGCATGGGATTGAGGGGAATTTAGTGGTTTGGATCAGAAATAGTCTAGCTGAAAGAAGACAAGAGGGTGGTGGTTGATAGGAAATATTCATCCTGGAGTTCAGTTACTCGTGGAATACCACAAAGATCTGTTTTGGGTCCACTGTTGTTTGTTATTTTTATAAATGACTTGGATGAGGATATAGAAGGATGGGTTAGCAAATTTGCAGATGACACTAAGGTCGGTAGAGTTGTAGATAGTGATGAAGGAAGTTGTAGGTTACAGAGAGACATTGATAACCTGCAGAGATGGGCTAAGAGGTGGTAAATGGAGTTTAATGCAGGAAAGTGTGAGGTGATTCACTTTGGAAGTAGTAACAGGATTGCAGAGTAAGATTCTTGGTAATGTAGATGAGCAGAGAAATCTGTGTTCAGGTACATAGATCCTTGAAAGGTGCCACCCAGGTTGATAGGTTGTTAAGAAGGTATATGGTGTGTGATCTTTCATTGGTAGAGGGATTGAGTTTCAGAACCACGAGGTCTTGCTGCAGCTGTACAAAACTCTGGTGTGGGCACATTTGGAATATTGCATACAGTTCTGGTCACTGCATCATAGGAAGAATGTGGAAGCTCTGGAAAGGATTCAGAGGAGATTTACCAGATGTTGCCTGGTATGGAGGGAAGGTCTTACAAGGAAAGGCTGAGGGACTCAAGATTGTTTTCGTTAGAGAAAAGAAGGTTGAGAGATGACTTAATTGAGACATATTAGATATTCAGAGAGTTAGATAGGTTGGGCAGAGTTGTTTTCCTTGAATGGTGATGGCTAGCACGAGGGGACATAGCTTTAAATTGAGGGGTCATAGATATAGGACAGATGTCAGAGGTAGTTTCTTTACTCAGTAGTAGGGGTGTGGAACGCATTGCCTGCGACAATAGTAGACTCGTTAACTTTAAGGGCATTTAACTCGTCATTGGATAGGCATATGGACGAGAATGGAATAGTGTTTGCTATATGGGCTTCAATTGGTTTCACAAGGTGGCACAACACGAAGGGCCATAAAAGCCTGTAGTATGCTGTAATGTTCTATGAGTATTACAGTCTTTCAGTAGATCAGCAGAGGGGACTTCCATACTGCTGACCATCCACAACAGCCCCAGTTCAACAACTGTCCCACTCTGCTCAGGCCTGCAGCCTGCTGGTCATCCCCACACAGCACCAGCCTCCAGTCCGCTGGCCGTACCCACAACACATGGGGACCCATGGGGATAGCCACAACTGGGATCTTGCGTTTAATTGTCATACTGCAGGTGACCCCACAGTACTACTGACTCTCGACTCTCTCAAACACACACACACACACACACACACACACACACACACACACACACACACACACAGTCTCACAGGCTTATACTCCTTCACACACACACACCCTCTCCTCAGGCACACACCCACATATAAAGTTGTGCGGTGAATTTGTACTTGCAGAATTACATTTTATTTTGCTCAAAAACTACATGAATCCATGCAAGATTCTGTAAATCCCTTTTTGAGAAACAGAATTAAACAGTCTGAACATTGAGGAATAGACAGCCTCATACAGGGCACCTCACACCTTCAATGCATTATCTGGGCCGACATCGCACCTATGTTAAAGTTCACTTGAAATGTAACTTTAAAAAAAAATTCGGGGATTTGCACACGAAAGAACTGAAACCAACATGGTCATTCTAAGAGATGAGAGACTTAAACAATCCAGGTCTTTTTCAATATAATTTTAGCTGCATCACATTAAACTTTTGCTATAAATTCTGTGTCTTATAATCTTATTCTCCACAACCACCTGATGAAGGAGCAGCGCTCCGAAAGCTAGTGCTTTCAAATAAACCTGTTGGACTATAGCCTGGTGTTGTGTGATTTTTAACTTTGTACTCCAAACAGTTCATCTCCATTACTAAATGTACTATCAGAGAATTAAAAAAAAGTCTACCCACTCTGACCTCCAGCATTTGTTGTTTTCAGTACACATTCCAGCTTTTGCATTAATTTGCTCTTTCCAGTTAGCCTACTGTTGCTCGCTAGGGATTCTAAGCTGTTCCTCAAAATTCGCTTTCCTCAATTTCAATGCATTGTCTCATGTATGCACTTATTTAGATTCTGCTATTTCAAATTTTCTCCTATATCAGACTTTGTCCCCTGTTGATTCCCAGGCAATTGCAGACACATTTATGTCTCCATGGACTTTAGCACAGCCTTCAGAAGGTTCCGCATGGAAGATGGTTAAGTTGGGTTAGATCACAAGGAATTCAGGGAGGGCTAGCCAGTTAGATACAAAACTGTCTTGACAGTGCAAGAAAGAGAATGGTGGTAGAGAGTTGTTCCAACTGGAGGCCTGTGACAAGCGGTGTGCTGCAAAGATCGGTGCTGGGTCCACTGTTGTTCATTATTTATTAAATTATTTGGATAAAAATACAGAAGGCATGATTGGTAAGTTTGTGGATGACAGCAAAATTGGAGTATAGTGGACAGTGAAGATATTTATCTAAGAATGCAACGGGGTCTTATTCAACTGGGCCAGTGGGCTGAGGAATAGCAGATGGAATTTAATTCAGATAAATGCGAGGTATTGCATTTTGGTAAGACAACCAGGGCAGGACTTACACAGTTAATGGAAGGGCTCTTGGGGAGTGTTCTCAAGCAGGGGGACCAAGGGGTCTAGGTACATAATTGTTTGAAAGTGGTGTCAGGGAGACAGGGTGGTGCATTTGGTATACTTGTCTTCATCGGTGAGAGTATTGAGTACAGGAGTTGGGAAGTCATGTTTGGTGAGGCCACAATTGGAATACTATTTACAATTCTGGTCACCTTGCAATAGGAAGGATGTTATTAAACTGGAAAGGGTGCAAAACAGATTTGCAACGGTGCTACCGAGACTGGAGTGTTTGAGTTATAAGGAGAGGCTGAATTGGCAGAGATGTGGGGGTGACATGGTCGAGATTTATAAAGTCATGATGGGCAATAGATAAAGGGTGTATGTGTATTGAACAAGCTGCTAGAGGAAATAGTATGGGCGAGTACAATTACAATATTTAGAAGGAATTTCGGCAGCTACATAGTTAGCATAGGCTTAAAGGAATATGGGCCAAATACAGGCAAATGGGACTAGTTTCCTTGTGAGTGGGAGATCATGCCTTACAGATTTGTTAGAGTTCTTTTATGAAGTGAAGTGACCAGCAAGGTTGATGAGGGCAGGGCAGTGAACATAGTCTATATGTATTACAGTAAGGCCTTTGATAAGGTTCCACATGGCAGACTGCTCTTGAAGGCTAGATTACATGGAATCCAAGGTGAGCTGGCAAACTGGATACAAAATTGGTTTGATGGTAGGACGCAGAGGGTAATAGTGGAAGGATGCTTGTCAGACTGGAGGCTTGTGAGTAGTGGAGTACCTCAGGGGTCAGTGTTGGGTCCATTGCTGTTTGTTACCTATATCAATGATTTGGATGAGAATGTCCAAGGCATTCATTAATTTGCTGTTGGCACTAAACTAGGCAGCATTGTGGACAGTGAGGAAGGTTATCAGAAATTGCAGCAAGACCTTGACCAGCTGGGGAGTTTATGGAGTTTAGTATGGATAAGTGTGTGGTCTTGCATTTTGGAAAGTCAAATCAAGGTAGGAATTTCACGGTGAATGGTAGGGCCTTAAGGAGTGTCATGGAACAGAAGGACCTTGGAGTTCAGGTTCACAGTTCTCTGAAAGTGGTGTCCCAGGTAGACAGGGCAATGATGAAGGCTTTTGGCTCACTGGCCCTCATCAGTCAGGTCATTGAGTATAGAAGTTGGGAAGTTATGTTGCTGTTATCCAGGATGTTGGTGAGACCACGCTTGGAGTATTGCATTCAGTTTTGGTCACCTTGTTGGAGGAAGGACGTTACTAATCTAGAAAGAATGCAGAAGAAATTTACAAGGATATTGTCTGGACTCCATGGTCTGACTTTTAGGGAGAGGTTGAACAAGCTAGAATGTTTTTTTTAGAGCATAGGAGACTGAGGGGGAACCTTTTAGAGGTGTATAAGATTATGAGAGGCATAGACAGGGTAAATGCACTCAGTCTTTTTCCCAGGGTTGGGGAATGGAGGACAAGAGGACATAAAAGGGAACCTGAGAGGCAACCTTCTTACACAGAAGGTGATATGCATATGGAATGAGCTGCCAGCGGAAGTGGTGGAGGCAAATACATTAATAACATTTAAAAGGCATTTAGACAAATACATGGATAGGAAAGGATTAGAAGGATATGGACCAAGTGCAGGGAAATGGGGTTATGAAGGGTAGACATTTTGGTCAGCATAGACCAATTTGGGTCAAAAGACATGTCTCCATGCTGTAGGACTCTATGAACCGAGTGCATTTTAAGAACCTGGTCAGCATGGACAAGTTGGGCCGAAGAGTCTGTTTCCATGTTATGCGAGTCTACGTCTCAAGGCACACTGATGTTGCCACCCAGGAAAGTGCTGTCTCCAAAGACCACCAAGGACTGCTCGTTGTTCAGCACCTTTCCCGAATCCTCATCATTGCCCTGTCTACCTGGGACACCACTTTCAGAGAACTGTGAACCTGAACTCCAAGGTCCCTCTGTTCCATGACACTCCTTAAGGCCCTACCATTCACCGTGAAATTCCTACCTTGATTTGACTTTCCAAAATGCAAGACCACATACTTATCCATACTAAACTCCATAAACTCCCCAGCTGGAGTAGTGAATGTCCAAAGACAGCAAGACCTGAACGATAGCCCTAGATTTGTGATGACAAGTGACAAGTAGCATTCGTCCCACACATGTGCCAGGCCATGACCATCTTTGAACAAGAGACAATATGTTGACCTTTGACATTTGATGGTTGCATCATTAAAGGGGGTGAAAGTGAAGACTGCAGATGCTGGAGATCAGAGTTGAAGGATGTGGTCCTGGAAAAGCTGTTCGGGCAGCATCCGGGGAGTAGGAGAATCAAGCATAAGCTGATGAAGAGCTAATACTCAACACATCGATTCTCCTGCTCCTTGGATGCTGCCTGAACGTCTATGCTTTTCCAGCACCACCTTCTTTGACTCAGCATCATTGAAGCCCACCTCCCAATCACTATCGCGGGATTACCATTGATCAGAAATGGAAGTGAACACTGCTGGCCATATAAGTACTGTGCCTCCCTGAGCAGACTCATGAGCATCTGCAACAAGTTTGAACTGGCCTCAAGATACAAGGTAACTCAAGGCAGCAGCAATGTCATATTAGCACACAGAACATAGAACAATATAGTGCAGAACAGGCCCTTTGGCTCACGATGTTGTGCTGAGGATTAATCCTAATATAAAATATAATAACTTAAACTACGCACCCCTCAATTCACTGCTATCCATGTGCATGTCCAACAGTCGCTTAAATGTCCCTAATGAAATGTAGGGGGTGATGGATTCTCAGGGGAACATAGCACGAACAGCCAAGTTTCTGGTATTGAGACTGACTCTAATGCAACGAGGGGTATGTCAGCTTCCAAGAGATCAACTGTGTTAGGGGATTCTGTAGTCTGAGGTACAGACAGACGTTTCTGTGGCCAGCAGAGAAAAAGCAGAATGGTGTGTTGTTTCCCTGGTGCCAGGATCAAGGATGTCTCAGAAAGGGTGCAGAATGTTCTCACAAGAGAAAGGGACCAGCAAGAGGTCATTGTCCACATTGGAACCAACGATATACCTATCTCTCCTGGGAATATCTTCCCTCAGCACCCTGGAAAGGGTGCAGAGAAGATTTACTAGGATGTTGCCTAGTATGGAAGGAATGTCTTATGAGGAAAGGCTGAGGGCCTTGAGGCTGTTCTCATTATGGAGAAGGAGGCGGAGAGGTGACTTAATAGAGACATACAAGATAATCAGAGGGTTAGATTGGGTGGACAGGGAGAGCCTTTTTCCAAGTATGGGAATGGCAAACTCAAGGGGACACAACTTTAAAAAGTGAGGGGAGATAGGTATAAGACAGATGTCAGAGGTTGTTTCTTTACTCAGAGAGTAGTAAGGGTATGGAATGCTTTGCCTGCATTGGTAATAGATTCGTCAAGTTTAAGTGCATTCAAGTCATCATTGGACAGGCATATGGACGTACATGGAATAGTGTAGGCGGGATGGGCTTCAGATTAGTATGACAGGGCGGCGCGACATCAAGGGCCAAAGGGCCTGTACTGCACTGTAATGTTCTATGTTCTATGTTTCCTCTACTTTCTGTAGGTTCTACAGTGAAAGAGATACTTATGAAAGACTTTGGTTTTCTCCACTAGTTATCAGTGACTTTGGTTTGGACAAGCAAAGACTAGCTTCATGCATTTTTCTCTCTCCTCCTCTTCCCACCCCTCCCATCAACAAATTTAGATTCAAGATAAGGTTGACGCAATTTTCCAGTCCTGTTTGAAAACCCCAGTATACATGAAAACAGATTTCCTAAATAACTCACAACAAACATAAAACTTACATATGCACACAGAACATATGAATTAGAACAGTGAGAAACACGAAACTGGTAAATAAAAACTTCCCAATCTGGATACACCTTGGCAGAATTGCAAAATAGCTTCATGTAAATTGATTAAATTGACAATGATAACCTGCTGTACCACAGATCACTTAAATTGTGTGCAGATATCCAGAAACTGATGCTGTTGCTAGGAAAATCTGGGAATGGTATGTGTTGAGCATCAAAAACGACATAATTGCAGACATATTTTACATATGGTTGGTGATTTTCTAGCAATTGTTATTCTTGGAGAAAGGATTCAAATCATGAGAGCAAACAGGAAATTGCCTGAAACACTTGAAAACCAGGCTTGGCTCAGGCACATGCATGCATCTAGATAGTAATGATGGGTGTTGTGGCATTTATTGGCAGATAATCAGGACATTCAGCAAACATGTCCTTTTTGATGTTACGACATGGAAACAGACAGCCAAACCAAATCTTTTTGTCTCTGTATTTACATCACAGTAAAATTAAACTGATGAAGACCTCCAAATAATCACTCCAATGGATCCTAAACAGACTTTTGAATAACCAATCCCAGCCTTTGCAAGTAATTAATGTCCAGACACAAGTGTTGTACCTTAAACAAAAGGCTTAATTATTTACTAAATATAAAATAACTTCAGTGGAGAGAAAATTAAACAACACGGCAAGCTGACACACGTCTGTGCTTTAAACACAAAACATTTGTTTTCAGCTCCCATTCACACAAAAGACAGACAAACACAGTTAAGGGATAAATAAAACAGATTACTCAAACAGCTTTCCTGATGCATTGCTTCACAGGCATAAATTTGGATTCCTGGTCTGTTTTATTTGAAACATTGCCTATGTGAACTGAGAAGGTGAACCTGATCAAAGGACAGCAACACTTCTAACACAGTTTTCTACTCTTCTGGAAGCCGTGTTTGAATGCTTTCACAGCAGCAGCTCAAAGCCACCTCTCCGAAAACAGTTGTTTAAAAAACAAACTTTCATTCTTCCAGAGGCCTCAATTGTCAATTAGGGTATCTTCCAGACTTGCCAGAATCAGTTCCAAGTAGTGACCTCATTAAGAGCCAGCTTCTACTATTTGTTTAAACACAATGCTCTTCCTGGGTTCACCATGTCTGTTAGAACTTCTAAAAATCAAGGCTTAGCCTGCAATCAGCCTCCAGGTCTGACCTTACAAATAAAGAAAGCTCGTTTAATGTGCTCTTTTCATCTTACACATGCTGTCCCAAAGCTCACCAGTCATTTCCAGCTCATAATTCAAAATAGATTTTTAAAAAAGTGTAAAACTAAAAACAATGAAAGAAATCCAGTGAGGGATCTAACATATATCACACCACTTATGAGCAATCAAACAGCTAGCCATACATTTCTACAGGTACACTTCCACCTCTTGGCATATGGAAATACATTCAGTTATCAGCAATATACTGTAGGTAACAATTAGGAATTTTGTTGCAAGATGTCATATGCCAATGAAAATTTTACTTATTAAGCGATAAAGTATCAGATTGAAATCAAAGCTTGAGCTGAATTACACAAATAGCTATGTGCAAAGAGAACCCACAACTTGAATGAAATTGATCACCATTCAGAAACTGGCGAATTAGAAATATTTCCACATTCATCAATCTTCAAACCAGCTTTTAAAATCTGTGCAATACAGAAACAGAAAACATGGAAAAAACATAATGGGCTAAAAATGAAAATGCACTTTCCTTCCCAACTCACTTGGCGATCCCAGTAATCACTTTCTAACAGCGCTGCAGGTGTCATATGAACATACAAACAAGGAACAAGAGTAAGTCACTTGGCCCTTCAGTTCTGTTCTGAAATTCATTAATTTGACAGCTGATCGGACTTACACTGCTATATATCAGGTAGTTTCTTTAGTCAGAGAAGAGTAGGGGCATAAAATGCACTGCCTGCAACAGTAGTAGACTCACCAACTTATAGACATATGGATGAAAATGGAATAGTGTACGTTAAATGGGCTTGAGATTGGTTTCACAGGTTGGCACAACATTGAGGGCCAAAGGGCCTGTACTGTGCTGTAATGTTCTATATCCCAATATTCTTCTATCTCCTTGGTAATTAAGAATCTAATCAAGAATATTTCCAAGAATACCTGAAATATTTAAAGATTTTGCATTCAATATCTTTTGAAGAAGGGATTTTCAAAAACTCAAAACCAAAAAAAATTTCCTCTGTCTTAAGTGGGCGACACCTTATTTTTAAGGTATGAGCCCCAGTTCTAGGTAACCCCACAAGAGGAAACATCATTTCCACATTCACCCAGTCAAGTCCTCTTCAGATCTCATATGCATCTTCTGGGGTGTAGAAAAAACAAGTATAGCTTAGTTAGCCTTTCTTCATAAGGCAACTTGCTCATTTGCAGGTACTTGTCTTGTAAAACTTATCTAAACTTCGTCCAGTGCATTAACATCCTTCTGAAAGTATGATGAATGGACTGCACACAATACTCCAGATGCAGTCTCACCAAAGTCCCGTATAAACACCCTACCTTTGCATTCAATTCGCCTTGCAATAAAACATAATATTCTTTTAGCTTTCTTAAATACTTGCTATTCTGCATACTAACTTTCTACAATTTGTGCACTAGATTTCTCTGTGGGTATACCTACACTCCAAGAACTGCAGTATTTCAGCAAGGAAGTTTATTACATCCTTCTCCAGGACAATTAGAAAGTGGCAATAAATGCTTGACTATAAGCAGCGATTCCCACATCCCACGAACAAAGCAAAAAGATCTGAGCATTTAAAGTTAGCTGTCAATTAAGTTTTCAAACATAGGGATGTAAGTGAGCTGTGAGTTAGTTAGGGTGGAGTGGGAAGTCAGTAGGAGAAACAGAGTAAGTGTTTCCAATTCCTGTGAAGTCATGGGAACATGCTGTTCTTCCTCGATTCACCACCAAAAACTCAAACTTGGGATGCACAACACATATTCACTGCTGGTGCATAATTTCTCAATAATATCCTTCAGTAAGTTGTTATGGACCAAGCCACACCCCCTCAAAATATTTTAAGGTAGCCGAGACTCTAACTTTTTCAGACATTTCGGCACCTCTGCCTTTACAACCTTGCCAAAAAAACTCAAGAACAAAATAATTTTGTTAAAGGGGCAGCATCATCACAAAGTTACATCACTAGGAGGCCCAACAGAGGATTTATACATCCTTCAGTCATTTAACATAAAAAATGCCATTCTTATGTAACAGTGGAACCAACACCTGCAAAGACTGAGCACAAAGCACCTTGCTGTTAAATTGGCATGTTTTGTGCCTGCTTCATACCTGACAGACAGAACAATGGATCAGTGGGGTCAGGATCATAATCAAAAACATCTTCACAAGTACTTACTAGTCTGCCATACAAACTTGGCATTTTCCATTCTATTGTCAGACTTCCAGCATTTATAGCTTTTCCATTCTATCATACCAAAGAATTAGCCTGAATAACATACAAGCTTTAACTGTAAACATGCTGAATGAAATACTAAATGCTGAATATTATTTAATTTAATTACAATGAATTCTTTTGATACCTTACTAGCTGAAGAATCTCTTTCTTAAGAATACTCAAATAGCAAGAATTAAAAGTTAATGGTTGCCATTTCTGGGCTCAATTTGAGAAATAGAAGCCCTTCTCCAACAGTTTCAATTCTGGACTGTTTATACTAAAATACGAGGTGGAGTCACATACAAAGAGACTTTTAGAAAAGCTCATGAATATGCAAGGAATGGAGGGATATGGATTAAGGGCGGCAGAAAGGATTAATTTAGTTTAGTATCATGTTTGGTACAACATTGTGGACCAAAGGACCCCTTCCTGTGCTGTACAGTTCTATGTTCTAAGAGGAGACCAATGTTCTCATTGACATTGATAGACTCATTGCATTGGTACTAAAGAAATACAAAGTTCTTAGAGCAAGATAATATTTGACTCCTGATCAAATTGTGGAACTGGTAAAGTGTCAATTAACTGAATAGCTTACATTCTGCATAATGTAATTGAAGATCCACTAAACGTGAGCAAAAAAAAACAATTCTTCTGGAATTCTGTCAAAATATATCTCAACCCCAATGTTGGAAGAGGTGATATTTCCAACTCCAACACAAGCCTTGTGGATTATTAGAGTAAGCAGCAATTTGTAAAATGCAATTTTGAACAGTTTTGCCCTTTATTCCTTGCAACTGGCAGAGATGAGTTTAATTTCAGCAACCTAAATGGTTTTAAACCAAGACCCCCAGGGCTGAAAACATAACTAAAGTGCATTATCCTGTGAAAAATAAGATCTATCAACACGGTACCTCAGTCTCATTGCAACAGAAGACATCACTCTCTTTGTAGAACTCGGGATCAAGGTCAGCAACAGCAGGTGCAGGATTGAAGATAGTTTTCACTGCAAGATTTGTAACAAGGAAAAAAAAATCAATATATTTTGCAAATGCTTTCCGACCGTGACCCCAAAGCCAGACTGAAAAATTATTGCGACCCCTTGATGAGAACTCTAAGTGTGGAATTGGGTGGGGGCTTCAAAGGTAGAGGGCTATTAGAGTGGGATAACAGTTGTTATCACTTGGTCAGAGCTCCATGGTAGGAACTGCTGCCCAAAAGCTTGGGATTCCAGAATGATATCCTGCAACCCCCAATTTCAAAAAACAATAATAAATGTTTTGAGAATAATGATTGTGAAATTTGAGCTAGGGTAGGGCACAGATAAGATAATAAATCACAAGTGCTCTGCTCAAGCTGTTGACTGTCACCTGAATACCAAACATGATTTTGAAAGGATGTGTACAGATGAATTACTAAACTGCTGTTGGTGGGACATGCTATTATTTTAACGAGTCCAACATCATTCCCAGCATGAAATATCAGCCGATGTAATGAAGCCTTTTTTAAAAAAATGTCTTTTGTGAGCTGAAGTTGTAATTGGGAAAGTATTTTGTACTGGGCAGCAGATAGGGATTGTATTTCTGCAAGAGCAACTGATTGGTTTGGAAGTAAAGATCCTGCCTAATGAAGGATTCCTCTTGCCTTATGAAGGGTTTTCTACAATTTCCAAGCTGGATTTTTAAAAAAAAGTTTCCATTGGATGATGTCCAGAGTATGGTGTTACATTTGTACTACTACTGCAAAATATAAGAATTGGATTTGTACTGGATTACTGAGAGAAAGCTATACATGAAATATGCATATCTACTTTTGGCGTTTTAGTGTTATACAAAGCTATCCCATAAAAGTTGGACTCAACAAAAGCTAGCAATTTCTATTCATTTACTTTGTGGTGTTTTAAAACTAAGCCAAACTCAGAAACCTATGATTCTCAAACCTATAGTCCTTATACTTTTAAGTTAACTAGAGGCTCCAAAACAGTTCCTGAGATCAACAATATAGGGTCTCTGAAGATTGGCCTTTTGACAAACATTTAACAGCATCAATGGCAGGGGGCCCCAAACACTTTCTGTCGAAGGAAACTCATCGATGAAACAATTGGGTGACATTTTGTACATAGTGGCAAAATCAGAATTCCCATTAAATATGGAATAGGAAACCCAGGCAATTGTCTCATGGCATCATCATGAGCCTGCTAATTTTGAGACGAGAGTATGGTGCTGGAAAAGCACAGGAGGTCAGGTAACAGCCGAGGAGCAGAAGAATAGACATTTCGGACAAGAGGCCCTTCATCTGGAATCTAGGGCGATGATACCATTCTGGTACTTGGTGGAATTTGAATTCAATAAAAATCTGGAATCGAGGCTCTAATGATGATTACGGGAACTATTCTCAATTGTTATAAAAACCCATCTGGTTCACTCATGTTCTTTAGGAAGAAAATTGCTGTCCTTACCTGGTCTGGCCTACATGTGTCTCCAGACCCACTCTGAACTGCCCTCTGGGCAATTACGGATGGGCAATAAATGCTGGCCTATCCAGCAATACCCATATCCCATGAATGAATAAACTTAAAAAAAATTAAACAAGTAAAACCTCATTAAAAGCAAAAATATTGTAAATGCTGGCAATCTGAAACAAACACAGAATGGTGGAGAAATTCAGGTCTGGTGGCATTTGTGGAGAGAGAAACAGTGTTAACATTTTGAGTCTGATATGACTCTTCTTTAGAACTTCTTAGCTCTCCAGCAACCTCTCTGTTTGTTTTAAATAAAACCTGGACCTTCATTCAAAGTTTTAGTGAACTTAAATTGTAAAATCTAGTTCTCCAGCCAAACTTTCCAAAATCCTTTCAGAGTTCACATGCAGATGGTAATTGGGACATTGCCAAGAACGAACTAGCTACATGCAATCTGTAACTTACAAAGATCTTTTGGTAATAGACATGTTAGTATGAGCTGGTTATTTGCAAGGCAACACTTTTGTTGAGAAAGATGCTCTCTGTCATGCTATTCTACAGACAAGCATCAGTGCGCGGAAACAACCATGGACCCTCAAACATGCAATTTGAGCCAGCCTCAACTGCAGTTCTGTCTTGTGCCTTAATTGCACTTTTCATATTCAAACATACTCCTTGAGAAGGCCCTCAGGGCAAAATAATAGGACTGTAGGGAACACAACCACTCATATGCAAAACAGAATTTCCAAAATGTAAGCGGGGGGTGGGGCGGGGAGAAGACATCGGGCTATAATATGATTATAAAGTAATATTACTGATTATTTCAAATGTGCATTGTGGTGTAGAAGATCAAAAGATCCCCTTGAATGATGCTTGTTTTCTAGTTTTGTGCAAGTTACATAGTTTTTTTTTGAAAAAAAACCCACTGAAAAGTCTGCTGAAATATCTACGGCACCTCCAATATCTACCTCGATCCGACCACATGCTGTTCCTAGAGAAACTTACCATTCAACAGATATCCGCAGTAAGACTGGCAGGTCATGAGCCTGCAGCATCTTTACAAGATCACTGTGCGCTCAGAACAGCACTAGCAATTCAAAGCTACCCTACTTGATTTGCTGAAGATGAGGTTCGAGCAGGACAAGATAGAACTGTGATTCTCTGACTGGGACCTCTGGGGTTCTGATTGTGGTGATAGTGCAAATGAGAGGAGTCCTCTGCCTGAAGGATCAGCAGGAGGATCATACCACAAGCCCTGGCAGCAGAGTCAGGGAGGTAGCCACAGGTCAGTGTCATCAAGATGATCTAGACGAATAGCCAGCAGTGTTGAACTTCCCTGCTTCTCTCGTCTGCCAGGGTAAGTGCCACACTCTTCTCAGCTACCTCACACTCTCGCTATCTTTGCTACAGCACCCCAGCCCCTAAGTCTCATGTTCTGCCACGCTCAACTGCCTGCAACACCTTCCTTCGCTCCTCAGCACTACTAGCCTTTTATGTCCTGTAGCCTTCTTATTCAATCCTTTGGAAAACCTCACCAGCTTTCCCCCACCTGAACTAGCACCAATAGCTGCATATCTCACTTCAGTCTAATTCAATTCCTCCCTCTCTTTCATTACAGAGAAAAAACCCACAACGGGCCAAAACAGCATGTACTGGTGGACATCTGAGAGTTATAGTGCAATGAGGAGTCATGAATATAGATGCCCCCTATATTCAGTATCCCCTCATAAGCATCTCAGACTTTTTCTGCAAAGGCCAGAATTCTCTCCTCACAACAGTTGGGGAGCGTAATGTCACTTCAACTCTCAGATGAACCCTGTGTCTTATTTACTGCATACCATTTCTAACCATCAGCAAAGACACCTCTTCTCTCTTTCGTCTTGCAAATACCACCAGCATATCCATCACCTCTGCAGTAAAATGGCCAGCTTTCTTTAGAAACCAGTTCCTTGATCTGAGGGGGAGGTTACTGAGCGAAGGCTACATCTTGTACCCTCACAAGCTCACATATTGATAACGGGGAAGGAATGCTAGCAGTAGAAAGCGTGGGTGCACAACCATGTAAGTATGTCACTGCAACAGCCAGCTGAGGAAGAAATAGCTGAGACCTCTGGCATTTGGAGCACTGCCAAAGACCAGGTACCTGCTCAGCCTCAGACAGTAAAAAGATCTACTGTGCCAGTAATCAGGCACTTTGTCCAAAAGTACAGGAACAGGAGGCAGAAGGCAAATATGTGGGAAGCAGTGGACTCATTGCACAGAGGTTACAGCTAGTCATATGACCATTTGCCTGCCTCCATGAACAGGTCAGCAGTTGCCAAGGAGATAGAGATCCAGCACCCTCAAAATCTGTTGGAGAAGTACACATACCGCACTCCATTGATCCTCAGGACCAAAGTCATGGTGATTGGGGACAGAAAACCTAGTGAGCACTCAGGACATCCTTCCTCAAGGAGGCAAGGTGTTGCTAGGAGGCACCCAGCCAGGGGAGGAGCCACACACAGGCCCTTCAGAAGTCTCCACTCAGTCCACTCCAAAGATAGGCAGACTCAGGGCTCTGCCCCGAAACATAGATTCTCCTGCTCCTTGGATTCTGCATGACCTGCTGTGCTTTTTCAGCAAAACACTCTTGACTCTGATCTCCAGAATCTGCAGACCTCACTTTCTCCTAGGCTCAATACCTCTACCCTTTGTTGTCCTCCAATCCTTGGAAATTAAAGCTAAGGAGGGTCCATTTACCTCTGGCAAGAAGATCCTCAGCATTCCTGGGCCATTCAGAAATAAACGTCCCAGAAGTCACAAAAACCAAACATCCTCCAGGCCTATAGGGCTCCACTGCCGGGCAGGTTCCAGAACCAAGGACTGCATTAAACTGAAGTGGGAGTTAGAGGGAAATAAAACTAAAGGTCACTTTGGTGAGAGGGCAACAATACACTGTGCATTATTTGGCACGTCAGGGTTTTGACCTTTCATTTGGCTCCAAGTGTAACTGCTCCATCACGAAGCATAACTTCATGTCCACACAAGATGTAGGAGAAACTGACAACTGAAGTTGCTGGCGATCAGAGTCGAAGAGTGTGGTGCTGGAAAAGCACAGCCAGTCAGGCAGCATCTGAGAAGCAGGAGAATCAATGTTTTGGGCATAAGCCCTTCACCACCTCCACCACACAAGATATACTACAGATCAAAGTCTGTAATGAGAGCCTGTTGCAGCATCCGGGAGCAAGAGTAACAACGCATATTCAGGGCAATGGATCCTGTTGACCTTTACCTGCCGTGGGTCAGAAGTGTTGGTATGAATGAGTTGGTCACCAATATTTGAAGAAGGGAGGCGCAGATCAAATAGGAGGCTAATGTATCAGGATCACCACAGATTAACGATGTTCTGTACAACGCATGGGTCTGCATGTAATATTATTTCCATTTAACAGGGCCTCACAGTGGTGAGTCTTGTAGACCCCTCCCTCAGGAGGTGAGTTATTTGCTGCAAAATTTATAGTCTATGACCCAAACTGACTCCCAAAGCATGTCCACCATCTACAAAGGTGCCAGTCAGGAGTGTGATGGAATACTCCCCACTTGTTTGGATGGGTGCACCTCCACAAAACACTTCAGCAGCTCAACATCTTCCAGAACATAGTAGACCTTTTGATTGGCACCATACGTAATTCACAAATAAAATATCCCTCAAATCTTAATCTGAAGATCTTCCTTTTTGATTGAGTGCGAAGGAATTTTTGAAAATCCATTAAAAGGCACAAAATTACATTTAATAGCATGTGAATCTTCTAACCTTCCTCCAAGTTGCCAATATGCATAAACCAAAGATGTATCAGTATGGCCATACACACAAAGTTTTAAACTGTGGATGGAAGTTTATGTGCAATTACAAAACTCAAACAAATATGTAAAGGTTTTTTGAGAAAGAGGAAGGAAGTCTCTCACCTTAGTGCTTTAATGGATTCAGTAATGCCCAGAGTTTTACTACTCATTGTGCATTTACAGAATCATAGAACTGGTACTATGCAGAAGGAGGAGTAAATAAGCATCATGACCTAGGAGCAATCTCCTGTTTTCTCCGCATACACTTACTCATTATTTTTATTAAATGATTTATTTGAATGTCCTCTTGAATGCCTCAATTGAACCTGTCTCCACCACCTTTCTAGGCACTGCATTCCATCCCTCAACTACTGGCTAAGTGAAAAAGATTTTCCTAATTTGATCCTTGCTTCTTTCAAAACGCTTTACATCTCAGCTGTCTTGTTCTTGTTCCTTTTACGAGTGGGAACAGTTTCACCCAAACTCGTCGATCCAGCCTGCTCATGACTTTGAAAATCTCCATCAGCTATCCTCTTCGACTTCCTCTCTCCAACAGACCAATTTCATAACTGAAGTTCCTCATCCCTGGAACCATTCCTGTAAACCACTTCTGCACTCTCTCCAATGTATTCACACCCAGTAATGTACACCCAAACATTTTGCCTAACTAGCAGTACTGCTGCTTTTCGATATGCCTAAATATCATTATCCATAGTTTCTAGAGTTGATTAAAATATTCCAACAGGTTATGAAGCGTTAATCATATTGCAGAGTATAACCCCTGCTAATTTAATAAAGAAAGACATGTTGAGAGAACAAAAAATTTGAAGAATGGAGATAAACAAGAACATTCATTAAAATTAAGACACAAGGGAATGAAACATAAACCTTGATGTTCTTTTTGCATTCTTCTAATAGAGACATATTTTATAAATGTTTCACCATTTCTGAAGAGACGAGAGGGCAGAGGCTGAAAAATTAGATGAGAAATGCTGATGGAGTGATTTTAACCACCCACATCTACCATGGGATTATGCAATTGCAAAATTCAGTTTGCTTCCAGAAAAGAAGAATCGTAAGTAAATGATCAAATATGGTAACAGTGTTGCTTTTCAGTAATGAGCAAGCAATATCAGTTCTGAAAGTTGGTGAAAGGCCTAAATCACTATTGATCACCATTCTTTGTAATATATTAATCTGAGAAGATCATACAGTCATAGAGATATACTGCACGGAAACAGACCATTCGATCCAACTTGTCCATGCTGACCAGATATCCCAACCCAGTCTAGTCCCACTTGTCAGCACCTGAGTTAAGCTAATGGAATACAGATGCAAAAAAATTCAGTTAACTAATGAAATATGTAGGAAAGACTTTTGACTTCTTTTTTGGAAATAACATTGCAATGCACAATACTCACCAATTACAGAAACTGCAGAATATTATAACAGATTTTTGACTTATTGATATAGTATCTTTTCAAACCAGAATAAATTAATACACCGTTGAACAATCTAACAAAAAACTGCACCTACCTCCAGCTTTGTGAGCTATTTTCAAGGCTTCTAAAGTGATGGCAGGTCGAATTTCTAACTGACAGACAACCACCTTTGCACAACAGATTACTCTGGAAGCTTTCTCCAAATCTTCCGAATTCAATAACAGGTTCGCACCAGCTATTATAACGATTGCATTCTGTCCTGTATTAGTAGGAAGTAATTAGTAGGCAAGCTGCTTTGAGTTTGGGACCCTTCCTCAAAACATTTATCCATACCCAGGTACAATCCAGGGTCAAAACACCCAGATCTATTCATTCCATACACACTGTTTGGTCTGATAAATGTTAATAAATTTTTCTTTATACAGTATTTGAAATGCATTACTTTTTGCTCACAGCAGTAAATTTTACAAGACAAAAGGTATAACAATCACACACCATTTTTTAAACAAATAGATTCAAATTTCATGACACAAAACATTGCCTGAAAAATTAGGATGCTGTTGAGTTTACAGTGAAGTCTCTATAACACAAACTGACTGTCAATAGACCTTAACTGAGAAATTACAGAATTATGATTACCTTTAAAACACAGTTGTGCATAATTAAATACCAATGATAGAGAGTTCCCATACAAGAGATTGTGAATCCAGTGTGAGCCAAATGAATTGCCTAGTTAATTTCTTTGTGTCATCTTGTTGCTTTATCGTTGTGTTAATCCAGCTTCCTTGTACAATCAGGGTTTGTAGCACTAGTCCAGTTCTCTTTGAAGCCACAAATATTCACCGCCCAAACAAAATAAATGAGGGCTTCAGTGGGATGAGTCACAAATAAAACTAGTTAACTTCTCATATAACTATGTCTCCGTCTGGTCACTAATTCTTTCAATTTTCTTCCATTTTTGTTTGCATTTTCTTGCTGCTTTTATCTATCTTCGCCTTTTTTCCCCACACACTGCCTCTTTCTGACTACAATATATATTTCTTTTCAGTTCTCAAAAAAGTCACATCTAATGAGATCTGCTTATTTATTTTAGGAGCTTAATTCAATACCTTAAAACGATTGCTACGAATCACTAAGGACATATCCAAGGATTTACGATAGAGGGGCAACAAAACCCCTCCTAGCTCCCAAGAATAAACTATATAACACGACTGCCCCATTCTCAGAACCTGTTCAGTCTCTGTATCCCAATTTCCCTTCACCTACTAATGAAAATATTTTACATTACTGACCCATAATGAAGTTCTCAGGATTTAGTCACCATTTTGCTAACTCCTCCTCTCTTTGTACTATTTCAATTGGCCATAAGACAAAGGAGTGGAAGTAAGGCCATTTGGCCCATCAAACCCACTCCGCATTGTTGCTATTGTTCCTGGCCATGCAGGAAAGGTTTAAGATGAGTAGGGAAAGATTTAAAAGGGACCTAAAGAGCAACTTTTTCACACAGAGGATGTGTATGTATGGAATGAGCTGCCACAGGAAGTGGTGGAGGCTGGTACTATTACAACATTTAGAAGGCTTCTGGATGGGTATATGAATAGGAAGGGGTTGAAGGGAAGTGGATCAAATGCTGGCAAATGGGACGATATTATTTGAGGATATCTGGTCAGCATGGACGAGATGGACCAAAAAGGTCTGTTTCCATGCTGTATATCTCCATGACTTTATAAAATAAAGAGCCTACTCTATTCCATTAATTTCTATTCTAATTTCTATTGCTTGTCATCTGTGTGTGTGGCTGGTCATGTCGTTTCGTGGCTAGTTGGTGTTCGTGTATACGGATCGTTAACGGTCTTCCTGTTTGTCCGATGTAGTGTTTTCTGCAGTCCTTGCATGGGATTTTGTACACTACATTAGTTTTCCTTAGTAGCCACACACACAGATGACAAGCAACATGAATTCGACTGGGACAACACTACCATTATAGGGCAAGCCAAACAGAGAACAGCCAGGGAATTCCTAAAGGCATGGCACTCATCCACAGATTCAATCAATAAGCACATCGACCTGGACCCAATATACCGGCCACTACAGTGGACAGCTCGAACTGACAACCGGAAGCGGCAGAGACAGGCCACTATAAATGCCGGAGGAAACAGCACAGAAGCGCTTCACAGGAGGCTCCCAAGCACTGAGGATGTCACCTAGACAGGGGACGAAACGTTTGCAAGACAAATTCCCAGCTCGGCGAACAGAACCACAAAAACTTTGTTGATCTTAAAAAAATACAATTCTCTCCATTTTACTCTTTTGTCCTTCATGCACTTGTGGAATCTCCTCGGATTCTCCTTTACCTTATCTGAAAAAGCCATCGTGTGCCCCCTTTTAGCCCTCCTGATTTCTCTCAAGGGTACCCCGACACCCTCTATAATCCCAGTTAGACAGGTGATATGCTTCCTTTCTTTTCAAGGCCTCAGTACCTCTCGTCTTCCAAGGCTCCCTATTCCCATTAGCCTTACTCTTTACTCAAAATAGGACCATGTTGGCCCTGAACCCTCTAACTTATTTTAGAAAGCCTCCAGGCTACCATACGTCCCTTTGCCTGCAAGCAGCCTCCCTCTATTAACTTTCAAAGTTCCTGTCTAAGACTAAGACTATCTAAATTGGCCTTTCCCCAATTTGGAATTTAACTTGTGAACCAAACATATCCTCTTCCACAGCTATTTTAAAATTAATGGAATTATGGTCACTAGTCCAAAAGTCCTTCCCTACTAACACTTCCATCATTTGCCCTGCCCTATTCCCCAATGAGAAGGTCAGGATTTGCCCCTTTTCTAGTCAGGCAATCTATATATTCAGAGAATTTTTTCCTAAAAACACTTGACAAATTTCTCTCCATCCAAGCCCTTAACACTTTGGCATGTCCAGTAATCAATATTTACTGCATACTTTTGTATAAAAATAAAGAAAAACTGCACTTGACTAATTTTATCTAGTTCATTCCTGCTTAAAGATTCTTACTAAGTAAGCTGGGAAGAAAGCATAAAATTGTAAATTCTGTGTAGTACCTTCGTCGTTCACCGTAATAGGGGCAACTCCTGTCGATGCTTCATCTGTTTGACCCACATATTCTGTAACCAAAAAAAAAAATCGACATGGACATAATAATATCCCTAATAATCTTGGCATACACAGAGACTTGATTTGTGTCAAAGCTATATCCAATCAATAGCGTTTAAGCACAACTGCTTAAAAATTTGTTATAATCAGCAGAGCAGGTTCAGACAGAAATCATAGAAATCTTATGGCACTGAAGGAGGCCATTTGGCCCATTGAGCTTGTGCTTAAATTGTATTACCTAGTGCCCAATCTTCTGCATTGCTCACACACACTTGCACATTATTTTTTGTTCAAATAATAGTCTAAAGCTCTACTGAATGTTTCAATCAAACCTGCCTTTACCATGCTTCCACGGTAGAGGAAATGCAATCCGTAACTACTCATTGAAAAAAGCAGGAACCTGAGAAATGTTCAGCAGGGAATCAGCAATAATTCTGTTGCTGCGTCACAATCTCTCAAATAGAGAAGACAATATTTTGAAGTAATACCTGTAGACACGCCATTATTTTTGAAGTTTTCGATGTAATTATCTCCAAATGAATCTTTCCCAACCTGTTTTGTGAGGTAAAAAATGTTTAGGTGATAGCATCTTGAAACTAAACACTTCAGTCCATCTTAATAAAGAAACCATGTTTAGCCTTATTTGTCGTAAGAGATTTTAAATACCTCACATTCTATTGTAAGAGCCTGTTGCAAGTGAAAACATCTTTCAAATCAAAGATGCAAAAGCTTTTGCTAGTAACAGCCTAGCTCCCCTTTTCTTCCTTCGCCTAGAGGAGCTGTGACAAATGCATTCATTCAGTTTTCATCCACACCTCTGAAACATCATGATAAATCTTTCAAAAAATTAACTGCACTAGCGCATAAGAACTGTTGGGTGTATTCATTTAATATTAAGTACCGTATGTGAGGCTTTCAAAGAAGAATCAACTCAGTGGAATCAACTTGGTTATATACAGTAGTGATAATGTCACCAGACTAATAATCCAGAACTGCAATGGGAGACTATGGGCATGGGTTTGAATGCCACAATGACAGATTATGAAATTTGAATTCAATAAATAACCATATCAATTATTGTAAAAATCAATTTGGCTTAATAATGCCCTTTCAGGAAGGAAATCTGCTATCCTTGCTTCATTTGGCATACATATGACAGTGGATCAACCACAATATAGAATCATAGAATCCCTACTGTGTGGAAGTAGGCCATTCATTCCATCGAATCCAAACTGACTCTCTGAAGAGCATCCCACCCAGACTCAACCTCCTACCATATCCCTGTAACTCTGCATTTCCTATGGCCAATCCACTAGCCTGCACACCTTTGGAATGTGGGAGGAGGTGCTGTTCCTCAAGATTATGCTTGGACTGGTAACAGCGCATGTGGCCAAAACCAGAAAAGATCAGAATGAGGGCAAAGGGAATTAAAGAAAAAGACAACTACAAACTTGTGGATACACTAGAAGATTGAATAATGTTCTGTAAAGAGGCCACCCAGTCTGCATTTGCTGCCCCAATATCAGAAAAGTCAACTTTGTGAGCAGTGGATAAATTATAACCAAATAGTTAAGTTTAAAAGTCTAAGGAAATAGTCCAAAATACACAACACTGACAAAGGTCAATCACTTCAAATGCAATCATGTGATATGACGACAACGACGACGACATCGTCAATCATTTTGGTGGAAACAGCTCAGTCTAGCTTGCTTCCTAAAGAGTGAACAATGTTTATAATAAAGCTCCTGCTGTTGTTACTTTCGCCTCCAATTGTTTTTTTAAAATTCATTTATAGGTTGTAGGTGTCACTGGCTGACCAGCTTTTATCGCCTGGCCCGAGTTACCCTTAAGGTGCTGGTAAGTTGCCTTCTTGAACCGCTGCTAAAAAAAGTCGGCCCACAATGCCACTAGGGAGGGAATTCCAGGATTTTGACCCAAAGACAATGAAGGAATGGCGATATATTGCCAAGTCACGATGGTGAATGGCTTGGTGGGGAACTTGCAATCGGTGGTGGTTATCCCACGTATTTGTTGCCCTTGACCTTCTACATGGAACTGGTCATGGGTTTGGAAGGGGCGGTCAGAGGATCTTTCATGAATTTCTGCAGTGCATCTTGTAGAAAGTACATACTGCTGCTACTGAGCATTGTGGTGTTAAGTTTCTAGAGTATTGCTGGGGCTGCACTGATCCAGGCAAGTGGAGATTATTGCATCATACCCCTGACTTGAGCCTTGTAGACGGAGGACAGGCTTTGGAGAGTCAAGAGGTGAGTTACCTCCTGCAGTATTCCCAGACTCTGACCTGCCCTTTTGGCCACAGTATTTATGCAGTGGGCACAGCTGACTTTCTGGACAACGCTGTCAACATTGACGTTGACAATGGGGCTTCTGTGATGGGAATACCACTGAATGTCAAGGGGCAGTGGTTAGATGATATCTTAGTGGTGATGGTCAGCTTGGCATTTCTGCGCTGCAAATGTTACTTGCCACTCTTCAGACCAAGTCTGGATATTGTCCAGATTATGTTGCATTTGAACATAGACTGCTTCGGTATATGAGAATTGTCATGAATGGTGCTGAACATTGTGTATTCATTAGCAAATATCCCACTTCTGATCTTATGATGGAGGGAATGTCATTTTTAAAAGCAGCTGAAGATGCTTAGGTCGAGGACACTACCCTGAGGAACTCCTGCAGAGATGTCCTGGAGCTGAGATGACTGAAGTCCAACAACCATGACCATCTTCTTATGTGCTAGCAGGGAGTATGTCCCCAATTTCCACTGATTCCAGTTTTGCTAGGGCTGCTTGATGTCCTACTCTGTCAAATTCAACCTTTAATGTCAAGAGCTGTCACTCTCACTGCTGGAATTCAGCTCTTTAGTCCATGTTTGAATCAAAGCTGTCATGAGGACAGGAGCTGAGAGTGGCCCTGGCAGAACTCAAACTGGGCGTCACTAAGGCCAGGCATTATCAGAGGAGCAGGAGAATCGATGTTTCGGGCATAAACCCTTCTTCAGGAATCAGCCCTTTGTCCAGCACCACATTTTTCAACTCTGGTCTCCAGCATCTGCAGTCCTCACTTTTTCCTGGGCGTCACGAAGCAGGTTATTGCAGAGCAGATACTGCATGATCGCACTACCGATGGTACTTTCCATCATTTTACTGATGATCAAAAATACACTGATGGGAATCGTAATTGGCTGGGTTGGATTTGTCGGATTTGTCCTGCTTTTTACACACAGTACATACCTGAACAATTTTCCACACTGTTGGGTAAATGCCAGGTGTTATAACTGTACCGGAAGAGCTTGGCCGAGGAGTGGCAAGCTCTGTAGCACAAGTCTTCAGTAATATTGCTGGATTGTTGTCAGCGCCCATAGTCTTTGCGGTGCCCAGTGTCTCCAAACCATTTCTTGATATCACATGGAGTGAGTGGAATTGGCTAAAGTCTGGTATCTGTAACACTGAAGACTACTAGAGGAGGCAGAGATGGATCATCCACTCGGCACTACTGGCTGAAGATTGCTGTGAATGCTTTAACTTTTTTTTCTGCATTGATGTGTTGGGCTCTTCTAACAATGGAGGATGGGGATATTTGTGGAGCCTCCTTCTCCAGTAAGTTGTGCAATTGCCCATCATCATTCATGACTGGATGGCAGAGCTTATATCTGTTCCATTAGTTATGGGATCACTTAGCTCTGTCTATCACTTGTTGCTTATGCTGTTTGACTTGCAAGTAGTCCTGTTTGGTGACTCCACCAGGTTGACCTCTCATTTTCAGGTATGCTTTCTGCAGCTCCTCGCATGCTTTCCTGCGCTTTCCACTGAACCAGGGTTGATCCTCTGGTTTGATGGTAATGGTTGAATGGGGGATATGCTGGACCATGAGATTACAGATTAATACAATTTCTGCTGTTGATGGCCCAGACTTGAATTGATAGATCTGTCCTAAGTCCGTCCCACTTAACACAGTGACTGTGCCATACAACACGATAAAGGGTATTCTCAATGCAAAGGTGGGACTGCATCTCGACAAGGAGCGTGTGGTGGGTTTCTCTTACAATACAATCAGGAACAGATGCATCTTAGCTGGCAGATTGGCAAGGATGAGGTCAAGCATGTTTGTCCCTCACCACCAGTCACAGACCCAGGCTAGCAACTACATCTTTAGGACCAGACCAGCTCAGTGTTGTTGTTGTTGCTGCCGAGCCACTCTTGGTGGTGGACACAAATCCCTTACTGAGAGTACATTTCATGTCCTTGCCGCCCTCCATGCTTCCTCAGAGTGTTGTTGAATATGGAGGAGTACTTAGGTGGGAGAGTAACAGAGCATTGGAGGGTAGGGTCATCAGTAGCCAGCACAAGTCTGGCTTCAATGTGAATACATGCAAAAATACCAGTGTATAGCATAAGTTAGTTGCAGGAGTAAAATGGGGAAACAAAAACTTCAATGAAACCAAAAGAACTGCAGGTGCAGAAGATCGGAAATAAAAACAAAATGCTGGAGAAATTCAGCAGATCTGGCAACATCTGTGGAGAGACCAAGACAGTTAACGTTTCAAGTCCAATATGATTCTTCAGAAGGTGTTGCCAGACCTGCTTAGTCTCTGCAGCACTTTGTTATTATTTCAGATCTTCACAGCCACGGTGGGCAGAGTAAGCTTCTTTTCCTTTTTTGAGCACGCATGCTTTAATTGGAAGTAACACAAGTCCCTTTAATACAACTACTTATTGATGATGCACTTACACAGGGTTAAAAACTGTACAACCCATTATGTAGAATAAAAGTTCTGGCCATAAGCAATCTTGACCATGTTATTGATCATTACAAGTGAATCCTAGTAATTGCTTTAAAAAGCAGTAATGTCAGATGAGCAATAACATTTCATCAAAGCACATTTAAAGGTCACATGGGCGGCACAAAAGCCCCTTGGCTATTTCCTTATACCTTTGACTATAAAATGTTCTCAACATTATCTGATATGAATCTGATAAGTGGGCAGTACAGTGGCTCAGTGGTTAACACTGCTGCCTCACAGGGACCAGCACAAGGGACCCAGGTTCAATTCCACCGTTGGGTGACTGCATGTGTGGAGTTTGCACATTCTCTATGTCTGTGTGGATTTCTGCCAGGTGCTCCGGTTTCCTCCCAGTCAACAAATATGCAGGTTAGGTGGATTGGCCATGACAAATTGCCCATAGTGTCCAGGGATGTGCAGGTTAGGTGTGTTAGCCATGGGAAATGGAGGGTCATAGATTTGGGAGGGGGAGGTCAGCATGGTTGGGAAGCCTTTTGGAGGGTTGGTGTGGACCTGATGGGTTGAATGTCTTACTTACACACTGAAGGGATTCTATGATTAAGAAAAAAAAGAATGTTGACATTCTTATGTCACATAGGGGATGGCAGTAGGGATAGAAGATGTCATTGTTCTTACCACATTTAAAATATCCTCCTTTATGTATGATAAATGCCTTGTAAAATACATATGAATTTGGTCCATCCCATTGCTTTCCATGTCCTAACATATGAATTGGAATGACTAACACTCACTTATGGGTGCTGTGACACTGACGGATCACATTCCTAAGGAGCTGCTTCATTTCTGATATTGCCCACCTCGGCTCATTGAACAGTCAACAGTGGACCAAGGGAAAGAGTCTGTTTTGGTCTCTTTGTTTATTATACTATGAATCGTCACGGAAATTGATAAAGAAAACATTTATCCAGCAGTAACCTCCAGGCGAAAGTACAGGCGTCACAAAATCTTTCATCTTTGATGGAATGTCTCCAGATGAGCCAGGTGGAATGAACTGCCATATAAGGAGGCTCTGAGGTACAGCAACAGAACTGCATCATCCACTTGCACATTCCACACGCAGCATGCAATAGACTATGTAGGGAAAATGTTATGCAACCTGATATAAGCAGAATGCAATATTGCATTCTACTGGAGCTACCGAGGAACATGTAACGTTTTCTCAAGAGAAGGTTCCCATCAGTGCGGAGGTAGGGGGATTTTTTGCAGTACAGCATAGAGTGTACCATGTAATTCTTGCATGGTGTTCTCTGGACAAATGAAGCAGACAACAAGAACATCTGATGGATGAAGAGGATCTGTGAGACAAGCAGTATTCTTTGGGAGGAAATGGAGGACATAGATGAGAAGAAACATCACCTTCATTCTACAGCACAGCAGTGTCAGCCACAGCAACCCACATTTTCTAATTTGAGAAATGCTTTTAATGGTACAGAGTTGGATGACATCAGTATTGACTGTAAATGCATTACGGCTGGAAAGGCAAACATCCCTTGTTTAATCCCAACTGAAAATAAAGCTTACTGGTGTAGTCTTCCCCGGTTCCCATAAGTTAATGAAAGTTAACTTTACAGACTGGTGAAAGCCTTTACGACATTTGATATTCCCTCATTCAATTGTAATGTTTTATGTTAATACAGGCACAATAAAAAGTGTCGCATTCCTCCAGACATTGTTCTAATATCATTGGGCGCTAAGGAAATGTAATCTTGGTCACTTAATTTTTGTAAGTTTGCATGTAGTAACAGTAAGCAATAGGAAGGCAAAAGGAATTTTGACATTCATTGAAAAAGGACTGAAGTACAGGAATAAGCAGCCTTGCTAAGGTTTGAAGGGCTTTGACGAGGCCACATTTGAAATACTTTGCAGATTTGCTGTCCACATTCAAGGAAGAATATAATGGAATTGGAGTTAGTACAGTGAAGGCTCACAAGATTGATTCTTGGGATAAGAGATTTGTCCTGTGATGTGAGGTTGAGTATGTTGGGCCTAAACTCTCTGGAATTTTTTAGAATGAGTAGTGAACTCAATGAAATGTACAAAATTCCAAAGGATTTTTTGTAGGATATAGACAGACATGTTAACACGGGCTGCAGTATCCAGAAAAGGGAGGCACAATGTCAATATAACAGCATGATTGTTTTGCTCCGAAATGAAAAACTTCTTCACTCAAAAGGGGACTTTTAGAATTCTCTACCTCAGAGGGCTGAAAATCTTTTATTAGGCAATATATTTAAAATTGACATGATCTCGCAGGCAATCAAAGGACATGGGGAGTGAGAAGGAAAATGGAGTTGAAGCACAGGATCAACCATAATTGTACTGAATGGAGGAGGTGGCTTCTCACATGCTATGTCTACGCCTGTATGCAGGGACCACAAATTCTGCTAACGAAAATATGAAATAGACCCCATTCAAAAGAATCTGCAGCAATTAAAAGGCACAGGATACAGTATTGGTGTTTGATGTTAACATTGGTAAGCACAAAGAAATGACACTCAAAACAATTATATATGATAAATGGATGCTAATTAGCAAAAGTAGAAAAAGAAAAATAAACTAGACGCAATATTCAACATCTTTAGCCAACTCCAGAGCATGATCAGTATGATGACCAAGTAAGGAACATTTTAATTTATTCCTGCTCCTTCTGATTAAGCTTTGAGTATTAGAAGCCACACTTTAGAAAGGATGTAATAGTTCTTAAGATGTTGTAATTTACCAGAATGCTTTCAGGAATGGAGGATGTTTAGTTACTAGGCTATGCTGCAGAATCTGGGATTATTCTGCTTGGAGGATAGGTGGTGGAGGATAGATTTGAAAGGAGATAGACAAGTTTATGATAGTTCTACAGAAGGTAGGCAAAAGAAAAGTCAATCACATTGCCTAATGGTGCAAGGGCTTAGTGGTCCCAGAGTAAAAGATTTTGAGCAAGAGATACAGGAACGGTGTGAGAAAAAGATTTCCATGACATAGTGAATGATAATGACCTGGAAATCTCTTTTCACCAGTATGGCGGAAGATAGAACAATGAATGATTTCCAAAGAAAAGTGGATGGCCACTTGAGACAGAAACTTTCAGAGGTAGTCTGAACATCTGACGTCTTATGAACCTGCTCTAAGAGCTATGGAAAATTAACACCAACTTCTTCTGCGCTGCAATGTCAGTGTATTGTTTAGTTTACTGTTGGAAATTTGAGGAGTTGGCACGGGACAACCAAATTCGCACAAAAAGCATCAAGATATTAGTATAGAATTTATTTTTAGTCTTACCTTGCTAACCATTGCCACTTTGGCTCCAAGCCGTGCTGCCTGGATACACTGATTGGCCCCTTTTCCTCCAAATCCAATAAAAAATTTGTGTCCATGTATGGTTTCTCCTGCTTTCGGTAAACGTGGTGTAAAACTATTGAAAAAGAACAAAAACTGTGTGAAAAAAACAACAGATGAACACAGAGGACATTCCACACAATTCTCTAGTTCTTCCTTTCCTGATGTTATTTTCTAAATGATATCTGGTGGACGTCCAGCACTCTGACAAATGAGGGGGTCTGGTCCTCAACAGGATCACAAGATGAACCCAGGGATGAAATGTCATATTAGAGAAAGACAATGCGTTCATGTGGGCTACTCTCACCCTTCCCATCTGAACAACTGGTTCTCAGAAATAAATTTTGTAACTCACAATCATGAATAGCAAGGCTGGCAAGTATTTTGTAACATTTAAAATTCTCTCCACATTCCAATACATAGAGTTAAATCATGTTAATTGTTTTTCAATAGTGCATCTGTTCATTAAGATCATATTGGAATTCTGGAATATTTTGCACACATTAGGGCTCAGGAAGTTGATTTTGTACAGATTTAAATTCATGGAATTGACCAAAATTTCCTTCTTTTAAATTTTGTAGAAAAATAAAATAATTCATTCTCATTGAACCTGTAGAAGAGAGGTTTTCAAGCTGAAGAGCGGAGACCACAATTTAAAAGCTTAAAATGACACCACCAGCCCTGGTGTAAAATTAGGGGTGCCTTGTGAAAACTGAGAAATCAACAGTCGTGATTTTAGCACAATGTTGTTAATGCAAGTTCAGGGTAAATTCTTTTTAATGACCGGTATGAAGTAGCCTTACATGGAAGGAATGTTAGAACCCAAAATGTCTGTCACCAGAATGTGAAAAACAATAAATCCAAAACATAATCTTAACATTATTTTTATGAGGGTTTTACAAGTGTAGTAAGCAGGTCTCTAATTTATATGCTAATTTAATAAAATTATTACTTTGTGAAAATTGTGCACAGTTTTAACAATGGAAAAACAGCAGAACAAATATATTGTAAATACTTTGCTTTCTAATCTCGAGAGGTGTCTGAAAAACATTTCAAAATAGAGACCACGCTATGTAGAGTACTAATGGGATTACTGTATAAATAATGAGAACTGTTGGAAATAAGACCATAAGACATAGGAGTGGAAGTAAGGCCATTCGGCCCATCGAGTCCACTCCGCCATTCAATCATGGCTGATGGGCATTTCAACTCCACTTACCCGCATTCTCCCCGTAGCCCTTAGATTCTTGTTGTCTCAAGAATTTATCAATCTCTGCCTTGAAGACATTTAGCGTCCCGGCCTCCACTGCACTCTGCGGCAATGAATTCCACAGGCCCACCACTCTCTGGCTGAAGAAATGTCTCCCCCTCTAATTATTACAAAACATCAAACCGAATGTCTGTTAAGTTTAAAAAAATGTCAAGGGTGTCATTGGTTCGGCCAGCAGTTATTGCCCATCTCTAATTTTCTTTGATGTGGTGGTGAGTTGTCTTCTTGAATTCATGTGGTGTATATACACCCACAGTGCTGTTAGGAAGAGTCCCAGGATTTTGACTCTGCAACAGTGAATGAAGGGAAAAAGAAAAATCAGGATTGTCTGTCTTTTGGAAGGAAACTTGCAGGTGGTGGTATTCCAATACATCTAATGTCCTTGTTTTCACACATGGTAGAGGTCATTGGTGTAGATTGTGATGGCAAAACAGTCTTGGTGAATTAGTGCAGTCCTTCCAGTATAACTGTGCACTGCTGGGGGAAAGAGACTGAACGGTGAACATAAGGAATACAAGAACTAGAAGGTGGTGTAGACAATTGAGTGTCTCAAGCCTGCTTCACTATTCTACAGGATCATAGCTGTTCCCAGCCTCAGTTTCACTCTCCTATCTGCTCCCCATAATCCTTTAAACTTTATCTAATTAAAAACCTGAATAAATTTTAAAAAAGGAAGAGATAGACAATACCCTCGCATTCACTATACTTCGGGATAGTGAATTCCACAGATCCACAACATTTTGACAGAAGCAATTTGTCTTCGTCTGTTTCAAATCTGTCAGCCATTATCCTAAAATTATGACCTCTCATTCCAGAATGCCCCACAATGCGAAATATCTGCTGTACATCTAATCTGTCAATCCCCTTTAGCATCTTATATATCTCAGTTCGATCTCCTCACTCTTCTAAATTCCATAGAGTACATGCCTAAATTATTAAATCTCTCCTCCCAAGACATCCTTTCTCTGGAATTAATTTATTGAACCTTCTCTGAACTGCTTCTAACACAATTACATCCTTCCTCATGCAAGGGGTCCGAATCTGCATGACGTATTCCAGATACAGTCTCACCAATGCTATGCACAATTGTAACACTTCCCTACCTTTAGCAAGAAATTATAAAATTCAATTTTCCCTCCTTATGACCTGTTATACCTGCATATTAGCTTTCTACAAATCATGCATTAGCACACCCAGATCCCTCTGCACCAAAGCATTTTGAATATAGTAGATAGAGTACCAAACAAGCAGCTTGATTTGCTGTGTACAATATCAAGCTTGTTGAGTGTTGCTGGAACTGCACACATCCAGATAAGTGGAGGGTATTCCAGCCCTCTCCTGACTTAGACTTTGTAATTGGTATATAGAATTTGAAGAGTCAAGAGATGAGTACTCCATTTTATATGGATATTAATATGCTAAGTAAGATGTGACAACTATAAAAGCAAAAGGGGTGTGTCTTTGAGGGAAGGAGACCTCGCAGGAAGGGGATGACAAAAGGATTCCTTAACCTGACAAACTACTAGCTTCATTCCGTGCAAATACTTCCTAATTTAACATTTATTTCCCTCATGTTTGTAATGACCTGATACCAGTAAAATAAAGATACCCTGCTTCATGATCTTTGGGCTGTCCATCTGTTCATATCTCATGATGCACTTCTGGTGCAGTTGACAGGCTTCCACAGCACAGGAACTAGTCATAGCAGTCAAGGTTGTAAGGTACCTGATGGCAATGGAGTGGACTGGGGAAGAATTGAAACCGGCAATATCTAAGAGGGAGGCTGAAGCTGCTCCAGGAATGTTGCAGGCTCTGACATTGACAGAGAAATAGGATCTTGAGGCCAAACTGAAGTAGAGAACTCTTAATACTAGAAGGAAGGAAGGAAGGAGTATCCGAATTTAATATTCTACTTGCTAATTCACAGGTACCTGGAAAGATTTGGAGAAAAGACCTGAAACTCCAAAGTAAGACTTGGGTCAGGATTGGACACTTCAAAAAGAGGCTGCCCTCAACAACCACGACCACCACGGCTGTCAAGCAAAGCGACCCCATCCAGTGCAACAACCTTCCCTTCTCATCAGATGTTAAGTTAATTGGGCCTCCCATGGAGATCTAGGCCTTGGGTAGGTGGTGATGAGGGTGTTGAGGTTCCTTCAGGAAGAGGCTCAGTCCTATGTAGAACAATAAGCAATTCCCCTAAAGTGAGTGTGAAATTTAACAAAACTCGGTGCAGAGAGGAAGAGATGGGTGTGGTTTCAATTTTACCATCCATCTCAAAAAAATGTCAGAGCTCTAGCTGATTAAAATGGTTATCAATAGTCTTCATTATCTTTGGAAGGCCCAACATTAATCAACACAGGAGTTCAAACAGGCACAGAAACTGATGAGGCACTGCAAGAGGATGAGGGAGGATGATGACCTCATTTTGATCTCATTCATTAGTACGTCAGTAACACTCTGTTGAATCTTAGTCCTGATGTCACAGGGAATCACAGTTGAAATGTTGCCTTAGGAGACTTGCACTATGGGCACGGACTTGGTGCCATTAATGAGAAAGAAGTGAGACAATTCATCCTTCCTGACAATCTCCAGTGTCAGTAGCAGTTTAAGATAAAGCAACATACCAAACGATGGAAACGACCACTGCCTGATTAGAGTGCAGTTTTATAGGCTTGAGTTTGCTTTCTGATATTGATGACCACTGTCAAAATTAAGAGGTGTACTTTGGCCAAAGTAGGGAAGTGACTTCACCCCAGCATGTGATCCCGAGTCAACAAGAGATGTCCAGAGGTCCTTGCAATAGATTTTATTGGCCTGGACCCATTGACTTTACCAGGCTTAGGTAGGCCATTCCCACTCTTTTTAAAACACCTCAAAACTATAGCCAGAGAGTTAGTCCGTGAATGGTTTGTCCATTTTGGTGTTCTATATTGGATTTATACTGACCGGGGCATCATATTGACAACAAGATCTTACAGAAGTTCTGCAAGGTCAATGGCATCATCAAGAGGCAGACCACTCCCTATTATCTACAGTGAAATGGGTCAATGAGAACAATTCAACTGTATGACCATCTGTATACCTTGCCTCCTGAAAGCAAATGAAAGTGACTCAAGTCATAGAGATGTACAGCATAGAAACAGACCCTTTGGTCCAACTTGTCCATAGCGACTATATATCCTAACCCAATCTAGTCCCACCTGCCAGCATCTAGCCCATATCCCTCCAAACCTTTCCTATTCATATATCCATCCAAATGCCTCTTAAATGTTGCAATTATACCAGCCTCCACCACTTCCACTGGCAGCTCATTCTCGCACCGTCCTGTGTGTGAAAAAGTTGCCCTTAGGTCTCTTTTCTATCTTTCCCCTCTCACCCTAAACCTATGCCCTCTAGTTCTAGACTCCACCACCCCAGGGAAAAAGCATAGCCTATTTGTCCTATCCATGCCCTTCATGATTTTGTAAACTTTGACAAGGTCACCCCTCAGCCTCCGTTGCTCCAGGCAAATCAGCCCCTGCTTACTCAACCTCTCCCTATAGCTCAAATCCTCCAACCTTGGCAACATCCTTGTAAATCTTTTCTGAACCCTTTCAAGTTTCACAACACTTTTCCGATTGGAAGGAGACCAGAATTGCATGCAATATTCCAACAGTGGCCTAACGAACACCCTGTGCAGCCACATGACCTCCCAACTCCTATACTTAATACTCTGACCAATAAAGGAAAGCATACAGAATGCCTTCTTCACTATCCTTTCTACCTGCGACTCCACTTTCAAGGAGCTATGAACTTGCACTCCAAGATCCCTTTGCTCAGCAACACTCCCTAGGACTTTACCATTAAGACCTGCTAAGATTTGCTTTCCCAAAATGCAACACCTCGCATTTATCTAAATTAAATTCCATCTACCAATCATTCAAGTATGTAAGCTCTTTTTTTATAGATGTGAAACAGAATTTTTTAAAAAATTATTTTTTCTTATTTCCTCTCAATCTCATTGGCACTAACAGCACAGAAGGCCATTCGGCTAGTCAACAAAGATCATTTATTGCATTTGGTGCTCTTGATGTGGTCTCTTCTACTTCGGGGAGACGGAGCACAAACTTGTGGAACGGTTCAGGGAACATTTGTGGTCAGTACGCACTAACTGACCCCACCTTCCTATGGCTATCCACTTCAACTTCCCCTCCGACCCCAGAGAACATTTCCATTCTGGCCTCCTCTGACGCCTACAAAGGCCACTCACAAACTGGAGGAGGAACGCCTCGTCTTCTGCCTTGGGACCCTACAACCTCATGGCATGAACACTGAATTCACCACTTTCCGCATTTCCCCATCCCCACCCCATCTCAGGTCCATGCCTTCAACTCAGATCTGCCCTCTCGAACCCAATCTATCTGTCCATCTTCCTTCCCACTTATCCACTCCTCACTTCCCACCAACCTATCACCATAATTTCCTATCTTCGCTCACTTATCGCCACCCTACCTACCTTTCCTCTAGCCCCACCTCACCCCCCCCCCATTTAGCTGTAAGCCCCCTTCCCCCTCCCCAGTCCCAAAGAAGGGTCCTGCCCAAAACATCAACACTCTCGCTCCTCAGATGCTGCCTGACCCACTGTGCTTTTTCCTATGCCATGCTTCATCTATTGTGCCTTACTCTTGTCTAACTCTAATAGGTCCTCCCTCAAACTTCGCTACTCCAATGAAACAACCCCAGCCTATTCGGTCTTTCCTCACAGCTCAGATTCTCTGGCCCAGGCAGGATCTTGATGAATCTCCTCTGTAACTTCTCTACTGCAATTATATTTTTCCTGTAACGTGTTGACAAGATCTGCACACAGCACTCTTTTGAGGCCTAACCAGTATTTCATACGGTACCAGCATAACCTTGCTTGGCCGTCCTCCACTGGAGAAAGTGAAGACTGCAGATGCTGGAGATCAGAGCTGAAAATGGTGTTGCTGGAAAAGCGCAGCAGGTCAGGCAGCATCCAAGGAGCAGGAGAATCGACGTTTCGGGCATGACCCCTTCTTCAGGAGTCATCCACTGTACAATTTCCAATGCCTTGAGATTCATGTCGTGGAACTGGACACAGGTGTAGCAAAACACAGATTTTGTCCAGATTCACCTTCAATAGGTAACAAAGCAATTAATAAAGCACACTGGACCTCAGCTTTATAAAGGCACAGAAAAGGGAGAAAGTTACACTAAACTACTTATTCTAGTTCTTTGCACCACACTTCAGACAGAACACAAAAGGCAGAGGAGACAGAAGAGATTCATTTGAATTAATCTAGCGTTAAAAAAGATTCCAGTTTCATCAACAGGCTAGAGAAGGTGCAATTGCTGTTCTAAGCACAGAGAAGGCCAAATGGATATTTTGTTAAGGGGGTTTAAAATTATAATGGGCTTAAATAAGAGCAAATAAAGATAACAGCTGAATAGTTAATGACCAGAAGCACGAATTTAAGGTGAACTGACTAAGATTTGGAATGCATTCTATCAAGAGTGTGAGGGGGGGGGGGGGAAGCAAGGGGAGAAGAGTTAGGTAAAGAAAGTGAAAGAGAAAAATTGCACACAGTTATGACAGAAAGACAGCTCAGTATGACGATTGGTCTACCATTTGAAAGAGCAGACTCAATGAACTGAATGTTCTCTTTCTAAGCTCTATTTTGACATCTGTAAATTGGAAGAGTCAACTTCTGCTTTGCAATATCCACCAATATCCTTGGACTCTCATGTTACTCTCTGGAGCGGATGGTTATTGTTCTCCCTTTTCTTCAAATACTAGAGTTGGACAGAGTATTTCAGAACTGGTTTATGCTTGTCGTATCACCTTTGAATCAACCACAGGTTGCTCTCTATGCAACTCTTCTGTGGATGAGACACCATCCTTACCATCTCTGAGTTCATCATACCTTCTGATGGAGTTGGACAGGTCAACGAGTGGATAACGGAGCATCACATGTGGCTACACCAGACCTTTGAGATGGCATCCAAGAGGATAAAGAGAGAAGAAAATTTGTATTGTTCCTGTTCCTACACTGTATTCATCACAATTCTTAATTAATCACATATGGTGAAGCTAACAGTTTAGTGCTTTATGTCAAATAATCTTAAACAAGTTGTATCTTTTGTTAACCAGAACCAATTGTTTTCAACTCACGATTCTCTCAAGTTAGATGATACTGCTAGAATATTGAAGATTACCAAAGCAGAATTAATACAAAACACTGGTAAAGCTGCGAAAGGTAGTCTTGACATACTAACGGGTAATTTATAAAATGGGGGGATGCCGGGAGGGTGCTTTAAACTTGCCATCACCTTTGCGATCGAAAACTGCTTCAAGACCCAGATCCCAATGTGAGCTGAGGAGGTGAAGAAACGGAGACATCACATATTTCCCAGCATAGCACTGTATTTAAAATGACTGATCTGAGCACATGAGCAAACATTTGTCTTAAAACATGTGTCATTCAATGATTCATCATAGATTCTTCAGTATTATATACTCTTTACCTTTTCTCTCCACATACAATGCAAATGACACAGAATTAAAGAATTATCGCAGAACAGGACAAAACAAAACACAACCTTACATAATGCTGTATAAGCGATTTTCTTTGTGGAACTATTCCTCTACCTCACTATACCCCTAGAAAACATAAAACGTGTGACATAAAAGCAACATTAGAAATTGAAGCAGGAATAAACCTCTTAATATTCCTGAGCCATTTAAGATGATAACGATTTATCTTTTGTCAGAACTTCACTTTCCTGCTGTATCCTTCAATTCCACTAATGCGCAACAACCTATCACAGCCTTGAACATACTTAAATGACTAAGCATCTGCAGCAGTCTAGGATAAGGATTTTCAAAGATTCACTGTCCTTGGAGGGAATAAATTTCTTCTTACGTCAGTACTACATGGCCTATTTGAAACTATATCACTATAGTTCTGGACTCTCAATTCAAAGGAAAACAGTCACACACCTTGTGACATGTTCCCTTGTACAAGGAAGGTTTCATAAATGCAAGTTGCTGTTAACAAAGGCAACCATTTGTGTGCTCTTTCCAGCAGGAGTCAATGAATTATTTTCCCAGGTAATCTGCCATCAGTTCTCACACCTCTTAATGCCATTCCTAACTCAACACAGATCAGAAATCAAACAGGACACTCCCTGGTCTGTGTGATGCAGTAGGTATGTAACTTTGCCATCTGTACGGCTGAATACCAACCATCCTGGAGTCAGCACAAGTAATTGTCAACATTATTAAAATGTTGCCAAAAAGTTAGTTCTTGAAAAAATTGCACAACTCAAATAAGATTTTCCTCAAAAATGTTAAACTAGAACAAGTGCTGGCAAATGGGACTAGATTAGGTTAGGATATCTGGTTGGCATGGACAAGTTGGACTGAAGTGGCTGTTTCCGTGCTATACATCTCCATGACTATTTATTAAAAAGAATTCCTAATCAGTTTATATTGTAGCATATGAAATAGAACATTCATCTATTATATGTCAGTGGGTTATATCATTTAACACTTATCAAGAGGAAACTTAATAATTGAGTTGATATAGCATCAAGTATTCACTTGAATTCACAAATCCAAAAAGTATATTCTCGAGGAAATTATTTCTTAACCACAAATATTTAAAAACGGCAAAAGAAAGACTTTTTCGTGAAGGTACAACAAATTCTAACAGCAATGGTTTTCTTTTGAAAGGCAGTTCTAGTTTTCTTTTGTCACTGTTAGCCCTTTGGAGTAATTTTGTAGACAGAAGAACTGGAACACACTGCCAGGGGAGGTAGTAGAAGCAGATATGACAGCAATGTTTAAGAGGCATATAGACAGACACTTGAGCAGGCAGGGAATGGTGGATATGGACCATGTTCAGACAGATGGGATTAGTTTAGAATGGCATCATTGTCAGCACAAACATGGTGGGCCAAAAGCTGTGCTGTTCGAAATTCTACAGCAGAGATCAAATTAGTTTTATAACCACAGAAAACTTGCTTCTAAAAAAAAGACTGTGATATCAGTAATTGAATGAATATGGGGAACGACAGTGAGTTGCAGAGAAAGGGAAACTTTTTCAAGCAGCGAATAAACTTTGAAATGAATTTGGTTGTTCACACAAGGCTAAATTAGCAACTTTTATAAAGCAAAGTTTGTTTCACCTATGTTCCATAATGGAAGCAATTCATTATGAACAATAACAACTAGCAAAACAAATGCAAGCTTCTAAGAACAGAATGTTGTCATTATTAATGATACTTGCCTGAATTAATTGGCTGGATCTTATTCAAAAATAATATTGTCTTACCGGTGTATTATGTTACTGATGCAACAGGGAATTAAAAGGTACAAAGCAATTGTGAACCTCCAGAACATTGATCAAATTTTCACTTATGTATTCACTCGTTATGAATGCTACCTTTTATTGCCCCTGTCTAAATGTTCCAGCTAAGAGGCAACAAGCTGCCGTTTTGAATTACTGCGGTCCACAGTTCTATTTGGAAGGAAATCCCAAGATTTCAGACTGTCGAAGAAGCTTCAGCAAGTTGTAAATTTTATTGATGTATATATTGCATTTAGACCAAAAGTGGAGGGAGTGAATGTTTAAGGTGGTGGATGAGCTGCCCACCAAAACAGGGTGGTATATCCTGGAAGTAGTAGAGTTTTAACCATCTACTTTAGTCATCTTTCTCATCTCCTCTTTCCTAATTTTACTTTTCTCCTCTCCTAATTCATGTTGGTGTTAAAAAGGTACAGACACAAAAGCACTAAATGTAACACCCAAGTACCCCAACTAACGTGACCATTCTTCTCTTGAGTCTATGTACTTTAAGCCCATTTCTAATCTTAAAATTCTTAACCTCATACAACTTATTGAGGTTTCCGGCAGGATTCCATGGACTTCCACAAAGGACTAATCTGTTTTTTCACCACTTTGCTAGAAGCATCAGAGATGAATCAAACTTCTGACATTTTTGTCTGTATTGTTTGGTCATCTGCTGAATTTACTAAGTGAGTGGCTGAGAAGCTGTCATTTCAGTTGACTAAAAAGGCTTTCTACGATAAAGTGCCAGCAAAAAAAAAACAAACTCGTACAAAATTTGTATTTTTGTCTATGAACAGGGTATGTAATACCAAAAGTCATGTCAGACAAAGTACCATCAAGTAATGCTCTGCATTCTGCAAAAAAAAATGGAAGAGAGTTTTGTAAATGAATTCAAAATCTTATTCTGGAACAATTTACAATTTTACTATAAGTTGCAAAAATTGTGAAATCGCATCGTTCAATCTGACATTGTGTGCTACAGAAACTAATCTTATTAAATACAGACAGACCATTGTTAAAACTCAAAGGAAATGGACCACAGGTTTACAGGAAACATTCCAGTCAGCTTCCTCACTTTTGATAAATTCATATTCTTTACTGAAATTGTAAAGGAAATTGTAAACAAAAAGGCATAAAAAATAAATTAGCCACTCATTACGATTCCTTTTCCATTCCTAGATTAATAGGATATCTGTCATTATTCATTAATGAATCATCTTCCTGATCCTAAGCAATCAGTTGAATAGTGGGAGATCTAATCTAACTGTGAAAAGACATGAACACAAATTACTATATTTTAAGTTCACCGAGTACAACTCTTTCACCTGCTGAGCTTCCTTCCCTATTAAACAAGTTTAAGCCCTTAAAGCTAAATTTGAGTTTTTAATGAGAGTATTTGACTAACTCTTTACAGCAACATATTTCACACTTGGGAATATGTACTGAACACAACCTAAATGTCATTAACATTATTCCAGGAAAAGGTACTGAAAAGTATGTTTCTTCAGCAATGCAGTAAACATATTTTGGCCATTTCCCGTTAAATCAATTTGCAAGAGCCTCCTTCTGGCCCTTCACGCCAATACCCTCCATTACCATCATTAATCTCCTCTTGTCTAATACTGATCGGCATAAAACTCTTAAAAATAGTCAGCTTGAAATATTCAGGCAACATAACAAGCCTTTGTTTCATTTTTGTTTCGTAGAAGGGAAGTGATTAGAACACCCAGCAGAATGGGAAACATAACTAAACTACTTTCATTATGGTCAAAAACTATTTAAGACAGGAGAATCAAGGTTTTGTTGAACTTATGGAAGCAGTTCCTGCTTATGGAAGTCTGTGCTAAAAAGAACTCACAACAGTGTCCAACATTAGATGTGATTCTGCAACTGGATAATTTTTGCTGATGATCCTGAATGAGAGAAGAATTATGCTGAGAAAGAATTTAGGATGGTTGGTTGAGCTTGCAGTATGGTAAATTTGCTTGTACTGGAAACTAAATATGTTATCATACAAACCCTATTCTTTGCACACAGACTAAATAAGTATATGCACTGTATCAATTTTAACTAACCAAAATAGGTGACAGCCATTTGTTGGTTCATTTCTTAGGGCAAAGCCTTGAGTAGATTCAATCTGAATGTTTAAATTTTAAAGAAAGCCTGGAAGTTAATTATCAGTCAATATTCACTTGTGCACTCTACTTTGTGCAAACACTATTAACTAGAGTCAACTTGCTCATCAATGAGCACTCTGGCATTCAGTATCAATATTGGCTTGCCCCTTAAAATCAATAAGTATTTTTGAGGATCAGTCCTCAGCAGAGGCCTCACCTTCATTCCTCTACGCTCTCGGATTAACGAGTTCAACATGCGGCGTAACATCGAACAATTCTTCCGCTGCCTTCGCCTCCGCGCCTATTTCTTTAACCAAGAACTCTCGCCCACCTTCTGATGAACCTTTCTCCCGCCTCCAACACACCCCATCCACCTGTACACCCCGTGCTGGCCTCTTACCCGCCCTCGATCTCTTCATAGCCAACTGCCGCCGCGACATTAACCGCCTCAACTTCTCCACCCCTCTCACCCACTCCAACCTCTCACCCTCGGAACGTGTAGCCCTCCACTTCATCCGTTCCAACCCAAACCTCACTATCAAACCGGCAGACAAGGGAGGCGCGGTAGTAGTTTGGCGCACCGACCTTTACACCGCTGAGGCTAAACGCCAGCTCACGGACACTTCCTCCTACTGCCCCCTTGACCATGACCCCACCTCCCACCACCAAACCATCATCTCCCAGACCATCCATAACCTCATCACCTCAGGAGATCTCCCATCCACCACCTCCAACCTCATAGTCCCACAACCCCGCACCGCCAGTTTCTACCTCCTGCCCAAAATCCACAAACCTGACTGCCCCGGCCGACCCATTGTCTCAGCCTGCTCCTGCCCCACCGAACTCCTCTCTGCATACCTCGACACTGTCCTGTCCCCCTGAGTCCAAGAACTCCCCACCTACGTTCGGGACACCACCCACGCCCTCCACCTCCTCCATGATTTTCACTTCCCCGGTCCCCAATGCCTTATCTTCACCATGGACATCCAGTCCCTGTACACCTCCATCCCCCATCACGAAGGACTCAAAGCCCTTCGCTTCTTCCTTTCCCGCCGTACCAACCAGTACCCTTCCACTGACAGAACTGGTCCTCACCCTGAACAACTTCTCTTTCCAATCCTCCCACTTCCTCCAAACCAAAGGAGTAGCCATGGGCACCCGCATGGGCCCCAGCTATGCCTGTCTCTTCGTAGGATATGTGGAAAAGTCCATCTTCCGCAGCTACTCTGGCACCTTTTCCTCCGCTACATCGATGACTGTATCGGCGCTGCCTCGTGCTCCCACGAGGAAGTTGAACAGTTCATCCACTTTACCAACACCTTCCACCCCGACCTCAAATTCACCTGGACCGTCTCAGACTCCTCCCTCCCCTTCCTAGACCTTTCCATTTCTATCTCTGGCGACCGAATCAACACGGACATTCATTATAAACCGACCGACTCCCACAGCTACCTAGACTACACCTCCTCCCACCCTGCCCCCTGTAAAAATGCCATCCCATATTCCCAATTCCTTCGTCTCCGCCGCATCTGCTCCCAGGAGGACCAGTTCCAAAACCGTACAACCCAGATGGCCTCCTTCTTCAAGGACCGCAATTTTCCCCCAGACATGGTCGACGATGCCCTCCACCGCATCTCTTCCACTTCCCACTCTTCTGCCCTTGAGCCCCGCCCCTCCAACCGCCACCAGGACAGAACCCCACTGGTCCTCACCTACCACCCCACAAACCTCCATATACAGCGTATCATCTGCCGTCATTTCCGCCACCTCCAAACGGACCCCACACCAGGGATATATTTCCCTTCCCTCCCCTATCAGCGTTCTGAAAAGACCACTCCCTCTGTGACTCCCTCGTCAGGTCCACACCCCCCACCAACCCAACCTCCACTCCCGGCACCTTCCCCTGCAACCACAAGAAATGCAAAACTTGCGCCCACACTTTCCCCCCCTTACTTCCCTCCAAGGCCCCAAGGGATACGTCCATATCTGCCACAAATTCACCTGCACCTGCACACACATCATCTATTGCATCCGCTGCACCCGATGTGGCCTTCTCTATATTGGGGAGACAGGCCGCCTACTTGCGGAACGTTTCAGAGAACACCTTTGGGACACCCGGACCAAACAACCCAACCACCCCGTAGCTCAACACTTCAACTCCCCCTCCCACTCCACCAAGGACATGCAGGTCCTTGGACTCCTCCATCGCCAGACCATAGCAACACGACGGTTCGAGGAAGAGCGCCTCATCTTCTGCCTAGGAACCCTCCAACTACAAGGGATGAACTCAGATTTCTCCAGTTTCCTCATTTCCCCTCCCCCCACCTTGTCTCAGTCAAATCCCTCAAACTCAGCATCGCCTTCCTAACCTGCAATCTTCTTCCTGACCTCTCCGCCTCCGCCCCCACCCCACTCCGGCCTATCACCCTCACCTTGACCTCCTTCCACCTATTGCATTTCCAATGCCCCTCCCCCAAGTCCCTCCTCCCTACCTTTTATCTTAGCCTGCTGGACATACTTTCCTCATTCCTGAAGAAGGGCTTATGCCCGAAACGTCGATTCTCCTGTTCCTTGGATGCTGCCTGACCTGCTGCGCTTTTCCAGCAACACATTTTCAGCCAAGTATTTTTGCTCAACTTGTTTAGAGATGTTATAACACATCTCTGGAGCAGAGACAAGCAGAACGCAGGTCTTCTGGCTCAGAGACAGAGACACTATTCACTATGCCACAGGAGTCCTTTCCTTTGAATTGGTAATACTTGCTAATTGTCCTTTCAAGTAGAAGAGAAAAAGCTTTGACAAAAGGTCTTTTTCAAAGAAAACAATCAGTACACTAGAAAGCTATTTTGTAAAGATGACAGACATTATCTGATAATTGGCTACATGCTGACATCCTTACTGGGCCACACACTCACCAAGGAGATACATCTGTCCTGTGTGACTGGACTGTGTTCTCCAGATTCTTCAAAGAGAAGAACATCTGGGTTTGATTGGGAAGTCCATAAAAATAGCTTCCAACAGTTTCAGAAATCTGGTGTGCCAGTTGCAATTTCATTCTGCTTTTTATAGCCTGCAATATGATTAAAACTTTAAAAATATATTTAAAAATGAAAAACTGCTAAGGTCCATACTTCAACAGAAGCCCTCCTCACAGTCCTTTCTCAGAAATCACCAAATTCCTACAGTGCAGAAAGAGGGCAATCAGCCTATCAGTCTCCACTGACCCTTTGAAGAGCAGAGCATTCCGCCCAGACTGAGCTCCGCTCCCCCCCCCCCCCCCCCCCACCCCCCCCCCACCCCCCCACCTCACTCCACTCCATTCCGTGCCTGGAACCCCTCAGTTCCCACATTAATACACCTAGCCTGCACATCCTTGGACATTACAAGGCAATTTAGCATGGCCAATCCACCTAACCTGCAAATCTTTGGACTGTGGGAGGAAACTGGAGCACCAGCGGAAACCCACACGGACACAGGGAGAACGTTCAAACTCCACACAGTCACCCAAGGCTTGAATCGAACACCGGTTCCTGGCACTGTGAGGCAGCAGTGATAGCTATTGAGCCACCCTTCAAAATATTTTTTTGTCTAGGGTGTTAATTGGTTGGAAAGACCACTAATGAGTTGATTTGTGCTATGACTTCTAAAAGTTAAAAATTTACTCAAAATTTTCCAAAATAACCTAAACAAACCAATTGTCAGGTGTTTGGCATTAGATTGGCTGAAATCAAGTTGCCACTAGCTGGCAATTGGTTAGAAAAAGTGAGTGGCTTAAGAAGTAATTAATAGCAATCAAGGTACAGAAAGTTCTCAGGTTATGAATGGGTTCCATTCTGGAGTATGTTCACAAGTCAGTTTGTACAGAGTCAGAACAAAATTTAGTATATCATAAAATAGCTGCAAGTACAAAAAAATGTTGAATCTTTGAAACAATATTAGTATAGCCTCTATGGGATCTTGTTCCTAAGTCAGATGTTTGTAAATTGGAATTGCCTCTAATCATAGGGTGGTATTTTAATCAAATTAGTAGTACTCTTATGGTGCAATGGTAGCTTCTCTACTTCTGAGCCCAAACGCCTGGTTTCAAGCTCCATCTGCCAAAAGAAAAACCAACCAAATTAAGTCTGTTGCTAAACTAAAGTAGAAAATAAAGTTACCATTGTCTCAGAGATTCATAGAGCTACTCCCTCATTAGAGAGATGACTGATGGCGGTTTAACCTGAGGGTCACCAGGAACTGGAGTGGTTGAAGAGGAACAACCTTCATGGCAACTTTAGCCAATACAAGAATTGAACCTGCACTGTTGATGTCACTCTGCAACACACACTAGCCATCCAACCAACTGAGCTAATGAAGAAGTAATAAAAATATTGAATGAGGTGGCTGCAGTTTAGTATGAACATAACAGTAATAAAACTACTTCTATTAATTCTGCAATTTTATCACAGTTAGTGGAACAGTCAGTCAGTCAGGCCACACCTGTGGACGAAGCAAGGGCTGTTTCAGGGTAATGACCTGCTATTCTACATACATATTGTTTGGCTGCTTGAGTGTTTCCAGCTTTTTATGATTTAATTGTAAATTTCCAGCATCTACAGTCTTTCACCTTTTATTTTAAAGAAGCTAGTGTTTTAGCACTATGGGTTTTCTTTTGAACAGTACATTAAAACAAATACTTGGCAACAGAGTCTGAAAGTTCAAGGAATTAAAAAAAAAGAAAAAGAAATATAGTTACTGACAGATCCCAAACATTGTTACCATTAAATATGGTCATTATCTCATACAGAATGGCCTAAACCTACAAAGAATCACTCCTAAAACAAGCAATATGCAAAAACTGTAACTAAACACTATCACGTCTGAAACACTAATGATTACTCAACATATCCCTATAAAAGATAATTAATCGAGGTTGACTGGAAAAGTCACAATAAAAAGAAACCTGCTTCTCATCAGGAAACAGAGTTCATATTCCATTAGCTTTATGCAGGATGATCTTACCATAAGGGAAAACCTTGCAATATCAGATGTTGTTGCAGTGAACCATTGACACACCAAAGTTAATTATAATTTCCCAATTTTATAAAAATAATTAGGAAAACTCAAAAGACATGCACAACGGCTCTACAAGATTCTGGTTACAATCACTCCCCAACGGATAAGTGAAATTGCACAATGGAAATCAGATACCAACAAACAGTGGCAACAACATGAAAACATTAGCTTCTCCTTAGAAATTTGCATTACTTCTCGAGCGAGCCTCGGTCAATTAAACAGTTGGTTTCTGTTTTATGCAAAATATTAGCATAAACTGGGCAACAATACTTAGCTTATTATTAATAGTCAATTAGCTATGTATACTGCAACGAGACATTAATTATTTTCACAGTCGTCTCTCCACTTTAACTTCTCAAATGAGAGGTATGAACCATCCAGGAGTATGCCTGATGATCAGTATAGCAGCTGTTCCAAAATTACATGTTATGAATGAAGCTTTCAAAATCAATCAGGAAGAATTATAACTTATACAAATACACAAGTCTATTAAAAAGGAAACAGATTATGGTGAGAAAAGTTTTGCCAACTTTAAGCTAAACTGAATCAATACTCCATTTTAGCATAGAATAAATAACTTTCAGTTTTAAAATAAGCTTGCTCTTTCAAAACTAAGAAATGAGGATTGTGAGACAAAGCTCAAACTCCATTGTTAAACAGTAGGAGGGAGAAACCAGAAATTGATAATTAGATAAAACCATTTCCAGAATTTAGTGGTCTGTGTTGGAGCAGATGACTTTAGGAGGCAAATAAATTTCTACTCGCTTGTTGGATCAAGCGCCAATGACGTACGCAGGTGCTAGCTCCCTATACAAACAGGTACCTCACCGGATGTGTCACCCCACCTGAGGTTGCTTGCTACTAACCGGGTAGCAGCAGCCTCAGTGAGCTGGAGAATGTTGATGAAAACCCATAATCCACATGATACAGCCATGAAGAGCTGTACCTGCAAGCAGGAATTGTTGTTGTTTGAGAAGGGAGTAAGTCACAGGGAGTCAGGGAGTTGTCAGGGAGTTCAGACTCAGTTTCCCCAATGTATTCACATAACTGAAGTTTCATAACCCTGGAACCTTTTCACCTGAACCTTTTCTGCACTATATCTAATGCCTTCATATCTTTGGTCAAATGCAGTGGTCGGCTTTGAATGCAATGCTCCACTTGTTTGTTTCTATTGATACTCTCGTCCCATTTTGATAATGCTCAGGAGCCTGGATGCTTCAATAACAGCTCTCAACCAATTCTGTCACCTGCAATGACTTGTGCACATATACACTCTCCACCTCCTTAGAGTTCTACCACATAGAATTTGAAAAGACAATCTAAATTAACACCAAAATGAATCACTTCACACTTCTCTGCATTAAATTTCATTGGACTTGTCTGCTGACACCACCAACCAGTTTATTCCACATTGTACTTTATCGCCCTCACAGTTTACAAAATTCCCAAGTTTTGTGTTATTTGCAAATTTTGAAATAGCGCCCTGGAGACCAAATCTAGGCATTGGCATATAATGAAGAGAGCAAGGTTCCCAACACACTCCTATGTCGAACTCCATCATAAAGTTTTCCTCCAATTCAAAACAGCCAGTCACAACTACCGTGTCCTGCAGTTTAGCCAATTTCACATCCATACCACAAATGTCTATTTTATGTCATAAACTCCAACTTTGTTTGCCAGTCTCCTGAGACACATTTTGGAAATCCACATACACCACATTACCCTCATATTCTCTGTTACCTCAAAATACTTACAAAATTAGTTAAGCATGATATATTTTATTCATTCATGGGATGAGAGTGTGCTTGCTGGACAAGCACTGATTATTTTTAATAGCCCACAAGAATGTGGTGATGTGCTGCCTCTTGTACCATTGCATTCAAGGTGTTGTTTAGAAGGGAGTTCCAGGATACTGACCAATAACAAAGAAGAAAGGTGGCTCAGTGGTTAGCACTGCTGCCTCACAGTGCCAGGGACCCAGGTTCAATTCCCACCTCGGGCAACTGTCTGTGCGGAATTTGCACATTCTCCCCGTATCTGCGTGGGTTTCCTCCGGGTACTCCGGTTTCCTCCCACAGCCCAAAGATGTGCAGGTGAATTGGCCATGCTAAATTGCCCATAGTGTTAGGTGAAGGGGTAAATGTAGGGGAATGGGTCTGGGTGGGTTGCTCTTTGGAGGGACAGTGTGGACTTGTTGGGCCAAAGGGCCTGTTTCCACAGTGTAGTTAAACTCGTATATAGCTCCAAGTCAGGATACTGTATGACTTGGAGTGAAACCTATAGATCGTGGTGCTCTCATGTGCATTACCCTCATCCTTCTAAATGATAGAGGTCATTGGTTGAAGGATCGGTCATAGATAAATTATCATTATATCAAAATCATGTTGGCTTTTCTGAATTAACCACATTTGTCCAAGAGACTACTACTTTCTGTTCCATTCATTACGTCAAAAAAGTTTCCCACTGGAGGTGGAACTGACAAGCCTGCAGTTTTTAGGCTTACCTTTACAGAATTCTCTAATCTCTGGCACCAAGCCTGTACTAAAGAGGTTAAATTATGGCCAGAGCCTCTGCAATTTTTGTTTTTATTTCAGATTTCCAGCATCCACGGTTCTGAGTTATTCTTCTTTAATTAGATTAGATTAGATTACTTACAGTGTGGAAACAGGCCCTTCGGCCCAACAAGTCTACACCGCCCCGCCGAAGCGTACCCACCCATACCCCTACATCTACATCAACCCCTTACCTAACACTAGGAGCAATTTAGCATGGCCAATTCACCTGACCTGCACATCTTTGGACTGTGGGAGGTTGTTCCACCTTTTTGGATCTAGAAGTGCTCTGACACACAATTGAATTTTTGTCCATCATCACTTAATCACCATCAAGTGATTTTTTGTTTTGTTTTTTTAACCACCATCTGTGTTCTCCAATTATATGCAAAATCTGTTAAGAGTAATACAGACCATCAAAAGGTAAGGGGGGGGGAAAGACAGGCTAAATCAACATGAAGTTGAAAGGGGTTTATTCTTCAAGGTTTATTTATTTATTTATTCATTCATTCATTCATTCTTCATTGTTCAGTTTTGCTTGTCAATCTTTGACTCCAAATTTATGAGCCCAATCTATTCTCACACATTTGAAGTCAGCTCCTCCCCAATTCATTATTTCTACTCTGGACCACTCGTGGTTCTTTACCACAGCCAATCCAAATTTCATGATATAATGGTCCTTGATCCCTTGAATTGCACACCACTTTATCTATTTGTGGCAACATATTCCACAATGCCTACTTTTTCATTGGACTGGGGAAAAATTCCTCGAAAGACACTTGAGGAATTCGTATCCCTCCCTACCATCCCAATCTATATTCAGATAAAGTTACCAATTGTAACCACTCTATAATTCTTAAACTTCTCAAATTTCCTTGAAAATTTCACTATATCTTTCCCACTAGTTGTTGATCTCTCAGCTGCACAGAGATGAAATTAAAACCATTCAGTTCTGTAGCCCTAGCGAAATAGATTCTGTCCATGATGCCTTTGGGATATCCTCTTTATCCATAACTGCATTGGTCTTCTTCATGAAGACCTCCACCCTCCTTTATTTCCTTCCCTTTTTTCATCAAGCATCTTGTATTTATGAATCAGTTCTGCTCTCCTTTAAACCAGCCCTCTCTTATAGCCACACCATTCTACTTCCAGGCAGCCTGAAGCTCAGTAATCTTATTTAAAATAATCTGCACATTCGCGTATGTGCACAATAATTCCTTTCGATCCCACCCTAAATCAGGTTTAATATCTATTTCCTCCTCATTTCTGTATCTCCTTGGGTGTTCCTCTGCCATATTAGCAGTCCATTCTAGTCCTTCACCGAGTTAGTTTGAATCCTTCCTGACAGCACAAACAAAAATCGGACCCAGCTATTTAAATGGAAATTGTCCAGCCTGTAGGAGATCCATCTCCTCCAAAACCTGTCCCAGTAATCCAGGAATTCCTGTATAACTACATTAAGACATCCTTACTCTGATACTCAAATCCTCTCCCTATGAAGGAGAGCATGCCATTACCTTCCCTCATTGCCTACTGCACCTGCATGCCAACCTTCAGCGACTGTTCCACCATGATACTCACATTTGTTGCACCTCAACTTTTCCTAAATCCTCTCCATTCAGGTAATCAGCCTGTTTTTGACACCAAAGTGGATAACCTGACATTTATCCACATTATATTGCATTTGCCAAGTATTTGCCCAATCAGTCAGTCTGTCCAAGTCACAGGTTGAAGGACAACCATAATCAGAATGTTATCCATGAGGCAGTCAACTTGGCAGATAAACTGCAGCTGGGGTCACTGAAGTACAAGTTCTGAAATTCATACCCCAAGCTATTGCAGCTGGTGACATTTCCTGCATATATAGTTATTCAGAGCCCAGGAAGTGACCTGGATTTTCCTCATGGAGCCAGGGAGCCGGATAATGTGCATTCAGAGATTGCCTTATCATTCCTCTAATTATGAGATCATAAAAATAAGTACTGAAATAAATTGAAAGTTCATAGCTGATGTCACAAGTTAACTTTTACTTCAATATTATTTGAAAACTTAAATTACTGAAAATTTTGAAATGCTTTGTGTTAGTATAGAAATAGGAGTAGCACATTCAGCCTGTCCAGCCAGCTCCAGCATTTGTTATAATCAGAGTTGATCAAAGAATTCAAAGCCTTTTACCCATATTATAACCTTTTGCACCATTAGTAATCGGATATCTATCAACTTCTACTTTAAAAATACTCTGGGCTAGAGAATTCCACAGATTCAACACCGATTGAAGAAATTTCTCTTCTTCTGTCCGAAATGGTATTCCCCTGATTTTTAAACTATGTTAATCTAAAAATCCATTTTTTAGATTAGAATCAGTCTGACCATTGTGGCATAGACAGACAGTCTCACACAAGGCAGCTCACACCTTCAATACAATATCTGGGCACACGTGACACCAATTGTTAAAGTTCATTTGAGAATGTAACTTCTAAATATTTAAATATTCTTACATATGAAAGGACTGAAACCAACATGTTCATTCTAAAAGATAAAGTCTTAGTAAACAATCCAGGTCTTTTACAATATATAATTTCAGTTACATCACACTGTAAACTTTTGCTATAAATTCTGTGCCTTACGATCTTATTTTCCACAACCACCTAATGAAGGAGCAGCGCTCCAAAAGCTAGTGTTTCCAAATAAGCCTGTTGGACTATAACCTGGTGTCGTGAGGTTTTGAACTTTTTACACCCCAGTCCAACACCGGCATCTCCAAATCAAGAGGTGACATTTGCAAGCTTCCACGATGGAGCAACCTAGGGAATTTTGGAAAATGATTACCAATGCATCAGCTATCTCTAAAGCCACCTCTTGAATACTCTGGAATGTAGACCACTAGGTCGTGGGACTTCTCAACTTGCAGCCCAATTAATTTCTACATTACAATTTTTTTATTAATACTAGTTCGTTCAATTCCTCGTTCCCCCTTGTCAACTAAATATCAAATTCTGGGAAGGGTCTGGTATCGTCCTCATTGCAAATTGACCCAATCAGTTAGCTTTTCTTTAATTTCTTTGTTCCCATTACGCTGCAGGGAAAACAGCCCCAGCCTATTCAACCTCTCCCTATAACTCAAATCCTCCAACTCTGGTAACATCCTTGTAAGTCTTTTCTTATCCCTTTCAGGTTTCACAACATCCTTCTGATAGGAAGGAGACCAGAATTGCACGCAATATTCCAACAGTGGCCTAACAAATGTCGTGTACAGCCACAGCATGACCTCCCAACACCTGTACTCAATACTCTGACCAATAAAGGAAAGCATACCAAATGCCTTCTTCACTATCCTATCTACCTGCAACTCTACTTTCAAGGTGCTATGAACCTGCACTCCAGGGTCTCTTTGTTCAGCAACACACCCTAGAACCTTATCATTTAGTGTATAATTCATGCTTAGATTTGCTTTCCAAAATGCAGTACCTCACATTTATCTAAATTTTTGATAAAGGATAGCATTCCAGGTGTGCTGAGGGAGGATATTCCAGGAAATACATCCAGGGAAGTTATTTGGATGGAACTAAGAAATAAGAAAGGGATGATCACCTTATTGGGTTTGTATTATAGACCCCTAATAGTCAGAGGGAAATTGAGAAACAAACTTGTAAGGAGATCTCAGCTATCTGTAAGAATAATAGGGTGGTTCTGGTAGGGGACTTTAACTTTCCAAACAGACTGGGACTGCCATAGTATTAAGGGTTTAGTTGGAGAGGAATTTCTTAAGTGTGCACAAGAAACTTTTCTGATTCAGTATGTGGATGTACCTACTAGAGCGGGTGCAAAATTTGACCTATTCTTGGGAATTAAGGCAGGGCAGATGACAGAAGTGTAAGTGGGGGAGCACTTTGGGACTTGCAACCATAATGCTATTAGATTTAAAATAGTGATGGAAAAGGATAGACCAGATCGAAAAGTTGAAGTTCTAAAGAAAGGCCAATTTTGATGGTATTAGGCAAGAACTTTCAAAAGCTGATTGGAGGGGCAGAGGCTTGCAGTTAAAAGGACGGCTGAAAAATGGGAAGCCGTCAGAAATGAGTTGATGAGAATCCAGAGAAAGTATATTCCTGTTAGGGAGAAAGGAAAGGCTGGTAGGTATAGGGAATGCTGGATGACTAAAGAAATTGAGGTTTTGGTTAAGAAAAAGAAGGAAGCATATGTAAGGTATAGACAGGATAGATCGAGTGAATCCTTAGAAGAGTATAAAAACAGTAGGAGTATAATTAAGAGGGTAATCAGGCGGGAAAAAAGGGGACATGAGATAGCTTTGGCAAATAGAATTAAGGAGAACTGACTCAAAAGGTAGAAGACAGAGGGTGGTGGTGGGTTGCTTTTCAGACTGGAGGCCTGTGACCAGTGGCGTGCTATAAGGATCGGTGCTGGGTCCTCTACCTTTTGTCATTTACATAAATGATTTGGATGCAAGCATACGAGGTACAGTTAGTAAGTTTGCAGATGACACCAAAATCAGAGGTGTAGTGGACAGCGAAGAGGGTTACCTTAGATTACAATAGGACCTTGGCCTGATGGGCCAATGGGCTGAGAAGTGGCAGATGGAGTTTAATTCAGATAAAGGCAAGGTGCTGCATTTTGGGAAAGCAAATCTTAGCAGGACTTATATATTTAATGGTAAGGTCCTAGGGAGTGTTGCTGAACAAAGAGACCTTGGAGTGGAGGTTCATAAATCCTTGAAAGTGAGTCGCAGGTAGATAGGATAGTAAATGTTTTCGGTATACTTTCTTTTATTGGTCAGAGTACTGAGTACAGGAGTTGGGAGGTCAGATTGCGGCTGTACAGGACATTGGTTAGGCCACTGCTGGAATAATGCGTGCAGAAGTGGACTCTTTCCTATCAGAAAGATGTTGTGAAACTTGAAAAGGGTGTTGCCAGGTTTGGAGGATTCGAGCTGCAGGGAGAGGCTTGAACAGGCTGGGGCTGTTTTCCTAGGAGCGTCGGAGGCTGAGGGGCGACCTGAAAGTGGTTTACAAAATTATGAGGGGCATGGATAGGATAAATAGACAAAGTCTTTTCCCTGTGGTGGAAGAGTCCAGAACTAGAGGGCATAGGTTTAGGGTGAGAGGGGAAAGATATAAAAGAGACCCAAGGGGCAACTTTTTCACAGAGAGTGGTACATGTATGGAATGAGCTGCCAGAGGAAGTGGTGGAGGCTGGTACAATTGCAACATTTAAAAGGCATTTGGATGGGTATATGAATAGGAAGGGTTTGGAGGGGTAAGGGCCAGGTGCTGGCAGGTGGGACTAGATTGGGTTGGGACATCTGTTGGCATGGACAGGTTGGACCGAAGGGTCTGTTTCCATGCTGAACATCTCTATGACTCTATTCCTCAGCCCATTGGCCCATCTGATCAAGATCCCATTGTAATCGGAGGTAACCTTCTTCGCTGTCCACTACACCTCCAATTTTGGTGTCATCTGCAAACTTACTAACTTTTCCTCTTATGCTCCCATCCAAATCATTTATCTAAATGAAGAAAAGTAGTGGACCCAACTGGTCACAGGCCTCTAGTCTGAAAAACAACCCTCCACCCTCTGTCTTCTACCTTTGAGCCAGTTCTGTATCCACATGGCCAGTTCTCCCTGTATTCCATGAGATCTAACCTTGTTAACCAGTCTCCCATGGGGAAGCTTGTCGAATGCCTTACTGAAGTCCATATAGATCACATCCACCGCTCTGCCCTCATCAATCCTCTTTGCTACTTCTTCAAAAAACTCAATCAAGTTTGTGAGACATGATTTCCCACGCACAAAGCCATGTTGACTATCCCTAATCAGTCCTTGCCTTTCTAAATACACGTATATCCTGTCCCTCAGGATTCCCTCCAACAACTTGCCCACCACCGACATCAGGCTCACTGATCTATAGTTCTCTGGCTTGTCCTTAGTGTCCTTCTTAAACAGTAGCACCATGTTAGCCAACCTTCTGGCACCTCATCTGTGATTATCGATAATACAAATATCTCAGTAAAAAGGCCCAGCTATCACTTTCCTAGCTTCCCAGAGTTTTAGGGTACACCTGATCAGGTCCTGGGGAGCTATCCACTTATGCATTTCAAGACACCTAGCACTTCCTTCTCTGTAATATGGACATTTTCCAACATGCCACCATTTATTTCCCTATATTCTATATCTTCCATGTCCTTTTCCACAGAAAATACAGATGCAAAATACTCGTTTAGTAGCTCCCCCATCTCCTGCGGCTCCACACAAAGGCCACCTTGCTGATCTTTGAGGGGCCCTATTTTCTCCCTAGTTACCCTTTTGTCCTTAATGTATTTGTAAAAACCCAAAGGATTCTCCTTAATTCTATTTGCCAAAGCTATCTCATGTTCCGTTTTTGCCCTCCTGATTTCTCTCAAAAATATTCCTATTGTGTTTATACTCTAAGGTTTCACACGATCTATCCTGTCTACATCTGACAAATGCTTCATAGAACATAGAACAATACAGCACACAACAGGCCCTTCGGCCCACGATGTTGTGCCGAACATTTGTCCTAGCTTAAGCACCTATCCATGTACCTATCCAATTGCCGCTTAAAGGTCACCAATGATTCTGATTCTGCCACTCCCACAGGCAGCGCATTCCATGCCCCCACCACTCTCTGGGTAAAGAACCTACTCCTGACATCCCCCCTACACCTTCCACTCTTCACCTTAAATTTATGTCCCCTTGTAACACTCTGTTGTACCCGGGGAAAAAGTCTCTGACTGTCTACTCTATCTATTCCCCTGATCATCTTATAAATCTCTATCAAGTCACCCCTCATCCTTCGCCGTTCAAATGAGAAAAGGCCTAGCACTCTCAACCTATCAGTGTATGACCTTTTCTCCATTCTAGGCAACATCCTGGTAAATCTCCTCTGCACCCTCTCCAAAGCTTCCACATCTTTCCTAAGATGAGGTGACCAGAACTGCACACAGAATTCCAAATGTGGCCTTACCAAGGTCCTATACAGCTGCAACATCACCTCAGGACTCTTGAATTCAATCCCTCTGCTAATGAGCACTAATGCACCATAGGCCTTCTTACAAGCTCTATCCACCTGAGTGGCAACTTTCAAAGATCTATGAACATAGACCCCAAGATCCCTCTGCTCCTCCACCTTACTAAGAACCCTACCGTTAAACCTGTATTCCGCATTCTTATTTGCCCTTCCAAAATGGACAACCTCACACTTGACAGGGTTGAACTCCATCTGTCACTCCTCAGCCCAGCTCTGCATCATATCTAAGTCCCTTTGCACTATCCACAGCCCTCCTCACTATCCACAACTCCACCAATCTTCATATCGTCTGCAACTTTACTGACCCACCCTTCGACTCCCTCTTCCAAGTCATTAATAAAAATTACAAACAGCAAAGGACCCAGAACTGAACCCTGCAGAACCCCACTTGTAACTGGGCTCCAGGCTGAATATTTACCATCTACCACCACTCTCTGACTTCAACCAGTCAGCCAGTTCTCTATCCAACTTGCCAAATTTTCCACTATCCCATGCCTCCTAACTTTCCGCATAAGCCTACCATGGGGAACCTTATCAAATGCCTTACTAAAATCCATGTACACTTCATCCACTGCTCTACCCTCATCCACATGCTTGGTCACCTCCTCAAAGAATTCAATAAGACTTGTAAGGCAAGACCTACCCCTCACAAATCCGTGCTGGCTGTCCCTAATCAAGCAGTGTCTTTCCAGATACTCATAAATCCTATCCCTCAGTACCCTTTCCATTACTTTGCCTACCACCGAAGTAAGACTAACTGGCCGGTAATTCCCAGGGTTATCCCTATTCCCTTTTTTGAACAGGAGCACAACATTCGCCACTCTTCAGTCCCCTGACACCACTCCCATTGACAGTGAAGACAAAAAGATCATTGCCAACGGTTCTGCAATTTCCTCTCTTGCTTCCCACATAATCCTAGGATATATCCCGTCAGGCCCGGGGGACTTGTCTATCCTCAAGTTGTTCAAAATGCCCAACACATCTTCCTTCCTAACAAGTATCTCCTCTAGCTTACCAGTTCATTTCATACTCTCCTCTTCAACAATATGGTCCCTCTCATTTGTAAATACTGAAGAAAAGTACACATTCAAGACCTCTCCTATCTCTTCCGACTCAATACACGGTCTCCCACTACTGTCCTTGATCGGACCTACCCTCGTTCTCATCATTCTCATGTTTCTCACATACGCAAAAAAGGCTTTGGGGTTATCCTTGATCCTACCCGCCAAAGATTTTTCATGCCCTCTCTTAGCTCTCCTAATCCCTCTCTTCAGCTCCCTCCTGGCTATCCTGTATCTCTCCAACGCTCTGTCTGAACCTTGTTTCCTCAACCTTATGTAAGCCTCCTTCTTCCTCCTTACAAGACATTCAACCTCCCTCGTCAACCAAGGCTCCCTCACACGACCATCTCTTTCCTGCCTGACAGGTACATACATATCAAGGACACTTCGTATCTGTTCCTTGAAAAAGTTCCACATTTCAACGACATTCTTCCCTGACAGCCTGTGCTCCCAATTTAGGGTCCTCAGATCCTGTCTTGCAGTATCATATTTACCCTTACCCCAGTTGTAAAACCTGCCCTGTTGCATGCACCTTTCTCTCTCCATAACCAAGGTGGAAGTCACAGAATTCTGGTCACCATCACCAAAATGCTCACCCACTAACAAGCCCATCACTTGTCCCAGTTCGTTACCAAGTACCAAATCCAATATGGCCTCCCCTTTGGTCGGACAATCTACATACTGAGTTAGAAAAGCTTCCTGGACACGCTGCACAAACACCGCCCCATCCAATCTACTTGATCTAAAGAGCTTCTAATCAATATTTGGGAAGTTGAAATCGTCCATGACTACTACCCTGTGGCCTCTGCACCTTTCCAAAAGCTGTTTCCCAATCTGTTTCTCCACATCTCTGCTGCTATTGGGGGGGCCTATAGTAAACATCCAACAAGGTGACTGCTCCTTTCCTATTTCTGACTTCAGCCCATACTACCTCCAAAGGCAGATCCCCCTCGAACTTCCTTTCTGCAGCCGTTATACCATTTCTAATTAGCAACGCCACCCCCCCCCCCAATCTTACTGAAACATCTGTAACCAGTAACCTCCAATAACCATTCCTGTCCCTCTTCTATCCACGTTTCCATGATATCCACAACATTGTAGTCCCAAGTACCGATCCACGCCTTAAGTTCACCCACCTTATTTCTGATACTCCTTCCGTTGAAGTGTACACACTTGAGCCCATCTCTGTGTCCGCAAGTATTCCCTGTCAGTGCTACCTTCTCCACAGCCTCCCTACATTCTTGGACATCCTGAAGAACAGCTAACCTATTGCTGGACTACAAGTCCGGATCCACCCCCCACCCCCCACCGAAGAGTGCTAGCAAACCTACCTCCCAGGATATTGGTGCCCATCTGGTTCAGGTGCAACCAGTCCTGCTTATACAGGTCCCACCTTCCCTAGAATGCAGTCCAATTGTCCAAATACCTGAAGCCCTCCCTCCTACACCATCCTTGCAGCCACGTGTTCAACTGCACTCTCTCCCTAACAACCCAGAGATGACGACTCTGTCTGTCCTAGCTTTTAGCTTCCAGCCTAATTCCCTGAGCTCCCCAATTACCTCCCCACCCCTCTTCCTACCTATGTCGTTGGTGCCAATGTGCACCACGACTTCTGGCTGCACACCCTCCCCCTTAAGGATTCTGAAGACATGGTCCAAGGCATCTCGGACCCTGGCACCCGGGAGGCAACAAACCATCCGAGAGTCTCGCCCATGTCCACAGAACCGCCTGTCTGTCCCTCTAACTATAGAGTCTCCTATAACCAGCGCTCTCCACCTCTCCCCCTTTTCCTTCTGGGCCTCAGAGCCGGACCTCGTGCCAGAGGTCCTTTTTTCTTCTTAACCAAACCCTCAATTTCTTTAGTCATCCAGCATTACTATACCTACCAGCCTTTCCTTTCATCCTAACAGGAATTTACTGTCACTGGACTCCCATTATCTTATTTCTGAAGGCTTCCTTTTTTCCAGCCGTCCTTTTAACTGCAGACATCTGCCCCAATCAGCTTTTGAAAGTTCTTGCATAATACCATCAAAGTTGGCCTTCCACCAATTTACAACTTCAACTTTTAGATCTGGTCTATCCTTTTCCATCACTATTTTAAAACTAGTTGCATTATGGTCGCAAGCCCCAAAGTGCTCCCCCACTTATACCTCAGTCACCTGCCCTGCCTTAATTCCCAAGAATAGGTCAAGTTTTGCACCAGCTCTAGTCGGTACATCCACATACGGAATCAGAAAAGTTTCTTGTGCACACTTAAGAAATTCCTCTCCAACTAAACCCTTAATACTATGGCAGTCCCAGTCTGTTTGGAAAGTTAAAGTCCCCTACCAGAACCACCCTATTATTCTTACAGATAGCTGAGATCTCCTTACAAGTTTGTTTCTCAATTTCCCTCTGACTATTAGGGGTCTATAATACAATCCCAATAAGGTGATCATCCCTTTCTTATTTCTCAGTTCCACCCAAATATCTTCCCTGGATGTATTTCTGGGAATATGTTCCCTCAGTATATCTGTAATGCTATTCTTTATCAAAAACGCCACCCCCCTACTGTCTTGCCTCCCTTTCTGTCCTTCCTATAGGATTTGTATCCTGGAACATTAAGTTGCCAGTGCTGTCCATCCCTGAGCAATGTTTCTGTAATTGTGATGATATCCCAGTCCCATGTTCCTAACCATTCCCTGAGTTCATCTACCTTCCTTGTTAGGCCTCTTGCATTGAAATAAATGCAGTTTAATTTATAAGTCTTACCTTGTTCTCTGCTTTATCCCTGCCTGCCCTGACTGTTCGACTCTCCTTTGTTCTCAACTGTACCAGTCTCAGATTGAGCTCTTTGCTCCCCACCTCCTGGTTCCCCCAAAATCCAGCAAGAAGAGCATATCACTCTGCTACGAGCCATTTTTGCTTCTTTCAAATCTACAGATCCAGAAAATAGCACTGTCTTATTCCTCGACAAAACACTGCTCCAGTTAAATTAATACATGTGGCTTATATTTTAAGCGTAATTAAGAGACATAGCTCAATAAAACATATAATCAGGAAAGAACCCACTCTACTCACTACTGCAGACTTATTTTAAGGCTATGCTTATAACATCTGTCTATTTCTTTGCTGTGACCTCTCCCAACAGGTTCCTTCAAGATCAGTTGTGAATTTCACTGTTTTGTCATTTTCCCAGATACACTCAGATAGTGGGCGGCACGGTGGCACAGTGGTTAGCACTGCTGCCTCACAGCACCGGAGACCCGGATTCAATTCCCGCCTCAGGCAACTGACTTTGTGGAGTTTGCACGTTCTACCTGGGTCTGCGTGGGTTTCCTCCGGGTGCTCCGGTTTCCTCCCACAGTCCAAAGATGTGCAGGTCAGGTGAATTGGCCATGCTAAATTACCCGTAGCGTTAGGTAAGGGGTAAATGTAGGGGTATGGGCGGGTTGTGCTTCGGCGGGTCGGTGTGGATTGTTGGGCCGAAGGGCCTGTTTCCACACTGTAATGTAATGTAATCTAATCTAATACTCTGACTCCAAATGTCCAGTGATACATGAATTCAACAGCAAAGGCAGTAACTGCTAACTCTGTCAGTTAGCAATGTAATGTAGATTTCTTGTTTGGTTCTGGTTTGGATGTTGTTAAGCAATTTAACTGTTCCAAACCAGCTGGAGGTGAATGTTCCAGGGTGTGGACTCTCTTGAATACTGGTCTATGAGTTCTCTTATTCAATTCAGGCCTAGCAGGACTCTTTGCTTCCTTCAGTAAGCATGCCAGCTGCAACTACAATGCCTGTTAGCCCAGATCATAGGGAAACTTTTAACCGCTTGGCATTTTTGCTATGGGATGACAGAGTGCCTCTGTTCAGGATATGTCCTAAATGATGCTAAGCAATTGCCTTTACTCAAGTGGAGGCGGCATGGTGGCTCAGTGGTTAGCACTGCTGCCTTATAGCGCCAAGGACCTGGGTTTAATTCAGCTTGGGCAACTGTCTGGTGTTTGCATGGGTTTCCTCCAGGGGTGCTCTAGTTTCCTCCAACAGTTCACAGATGTAAAGATTGGGTGGATTCGCCATGCTAAATTTCCCATAGTGTCCAGGTTAGGTTGATCAGCCAATGTGGACTTGTTGTGCTGAATGGCCTGTTTCCACACTATAAGGATTCTATTAAAATGGTGCTCCCCAAGCTCATCCTCCCTGGCAAGGGTGTCCACTTCTGTCAGAACACCCTGGAACTCAAACTCCATCTGCTGCATTTTCTAATGACAAAACCAGTTATAGTGCTTGTTTGAAGTCCAGTTGGGCTTCAGCTAATAGGGGTTTTTGCATGGTTATATAATTAATCCCACATACCAAATGGTTTCTCAGCATTTCACTTAGGGTCAAAATCACATGCCTCTGCCAGTCATCTTAACCTCATCAGATATCCTGACTCAGTTTCATTTGGGTCTCGAACTGCCGAGCAAAACTGATAGCATCTCAGAATTGGAGGCAGTTTAGGGTTGTAATATTCCCTCACTAAGAATTGACAGACTTAGAGTTACAGAGTGCCAACCAGATATCCTAAACTAATCTGCTGCTGTTCTCATCATTTATGCTGTTGCTTTCACTCTGTTGCCCAGTACTGTGCTCGAACTACTCAAGTTAACATTTCACATTTATCTACAATAAACTTAGTCTGCCACGCTTCAGCTTATTTCTGTTTATGCCCGGATTTTATTCCTACTTGCACTGTTTCCAACATTTACAAGTTGTACAACTCACAAATTTTGAAATTGCCTCCTGTTCCTATCCAGGTCATTGGTATATCCAAAAGTAAACTCCTCAGTTCACTTCCAAGCAAAAGGGACTTTACCAAAAAAGGAAATTAAACACATAGAAAAAACATACATTTAAATCATATAACCGTTGGCTAACAATTGGCCTTGGGATGGTGCTCCAATAGCCTTTTCCATTCTCCATTTATTCCACGACAAAGCCAAGTCATTAGTCTAACAACCAGAGTTCACTGTTGAGACAGCCTTTACTCTTCGTGTGTTTGGCACAACTGAACATCAAATAGATTATAAATCCAGGCAGACCATGGACCGAGTGATGAGAATTAATTAATTGTAACACATTGTTGTAATTCTGCAACATCTCTCAGTTAGCGTCATAGAGGCGTACAGCATGGAAACAGACTCTTCAGTCCAAATCGTACATACCGACCTGATATCCTACATTAATCTAGTCCTGTCATCATTTGGCCCATATCCCTCTCAACCTTTCTCATTAATACACCCATCAGATGCCTTTTAAATGCTTTAACTAAACCAGCTCTTTAGACAGCTCATTCCAGGTTCTGCACCACCCTTTGCATGAAAATGTTGCCCCTTAGGTCCCCTTTACATCTTTCCCCTCTCACCTTAAACCTGTGCCCTCTAGTTTGGACTCCCCTACCCTAGAGAAGAAGATCTTGATGATTCACCCTATCCATACCCTTCATGACTTATAGTGACAAATGTTTCTACTAGATTGGACTAGTTTCCTTTCATATAATAACTCACAGATAACTAACAATATCTCGTGAGAAAGTGGAATATAGGGACATCATATCGGGATAACCAAGAGCTAAGAACTTCTAATGCCAATTGACAAACCCACTTCAATTCTGATCAGTAACCACGTTTTCACTTACTATATAGAACGTTACAGTGCAGTACACACCCTTCGGCTCTTGATGTTGCGCCAACCTGTGAAACCAATCTGAAGCCCATCTAACCTACACTATTCCATTATCATTCCTATGTTCATCTAATGACCATTTAAATGCCCTTAAAGTTGGCAAGTCTACTACTGTTGCAAGCAGAATGTTTCACACCCCTACTACTTGGAGTAAAGAACCTACCTCTGACATCTGTCCTACTTCTATCAATTCCCTCAATTAAAACCAGATCCCTTTGTGCTAGCCATCACCAACCAAGGAAAAAGGCTCTCACTGTCCATCCTATCTAACCCTCTTGATCATTTGGTATGTCTCCATTAAGTCACCTCTTAAACTTTTTCTCTCTAACGAAAAACAGCCTCAAGTCCCTCAGCCTTCCCTCCACACCTGACAAATCCAGGTAAATCTCCTCTGGACCCTTGTCAAAGCGTCCACATCCTTCCCATAATGTGGTGACCAGAACTGTAAGTAATACTCCAAGTGCCGCTGCAAAAGAGTTTTGTACAGCTGCAACATGACCTCATGGCTTTGAAACTCAATCCCTCTATCAATAAAACCTAACACACCATAGCATCACACTGCAGCACAGACGAACTTCGGAAAACAGAGGAGAATCACCAATACAACGTATTCAAGAAGAACGGATACTCAAAAAAAATACAGACCGCAGATTCCTCAAGAACAAACCACGACAAGCAGACCAAACACAGCCAGAAACCCTAACCACCTTACCATACATCAAAGTAGTTTCAGAAATGACAGCCAGACTACGAAGACCCCTCGGAATCCCAGTATCACACAAACCCACCAACACTCTCAAACAAAAACTAACAAACTTAAAAGACCCAGTACATCCCATGGACAAAACCAACATCATCTACAAAATTCCATGCAATGACTGCCACAAACACAACGTAGGACAAACAGGAAGAAAGTTAGCCACCAGGATACACGAACACCAGCTAGCCACAAAAAGACATGACCCTCTCTCCCTCGTAGCCCTACACACAGAGGAAAAAAAACACGATTTCGACTGGGACAACACATCTATCCTGGGACAGGCTAAGCAAAGACACGGCAGAGAATTCCTCGAGGCCTGGCACTCCAACCACAACACCATAAACAAACACATAGATCTAGATATCATCTATCAACCTCTCAGAAAACGAACAAGAAATGACATCACCACAAACCCCAGGAACCCCATCCAGGACAAACACATAAATAGAAAGCAGGAGACAACAGCTTCGCTTCACTTGGAGGTCGCCACTGATGATGTTACCTAGCCAGGTCATGAAATGTCTGGATATCAAACCTACAGCTCAGCGAGCAAACCTACACCCCACTACCAAGAATCTTACCATTGGCCCAATACTCCATATCCATCTGACTCCTTCCAAAGTGAATCACCTCACACTTTTCTGCATTAAATTCCATTTGCTCCCTCTCAGCTCAGCTCTGCAGCTTATCTATGTAGCTCTACAACCTGCAACATCCTTTCATGCTGCCCACAACTCCACCAACTTTTGTGTCATCTGCAAATTTACTAACCCATCTTTCTACGCCCCCATCTAGTCTTCATCAGTTTCAAAATTCCATGATAAAAAGAAAAGAGAGGGGGTGAATATGTGTGTGGGTTCTCCCACTGTCACCTCGGTAATGGTGTTCCAAAAACTCTAGAAAACAGCATAAAATTGTTCACACTGTTTCTGGTGTTTCTGTGCTCTTCTGCCAAAGTTACAGCTGGCGAGTGGGTGGGCTCTCATGGAACTTCACCTATGTTATTAATGATTGGAAACTTAACAGAATTCTGATCAGTTTCTATTGTGGCCACCTTTCGTAGGCAAATACTAGCAAGAGTTTTGTGCAACAAACAGCAAATAAACAGCTTCTGCAACTTAGTCTGCCAATATTAAAACTTGACCTTCCATCTCCTTTTGGATTGTGTTTGTATTTGAACTCTTCAGCAACTAATATTGCAGTATACTTTTTGCTTGCATCTGTAAATTTGGCTGAGACTAAAGAACTGAAGGAAGAAATTAAAATATATGTTATACTTCTCAGATTTTAAGTTAAAAAGAAACATTTCATTCAAATTAGTCATAATTTGCTGTTCAATATGTTCATTCTAAAGAATGCTGTAAAATTGGGCTTGGAAAATAAATTTAATATAACCTACAAAATTCACGGAAATTAATAAGCCTGTTGCATTTCATTGCAGGACATGCCAATTGTTATAACATGAAGGTAGACCGCCAAATCGAATTAGCTTCCCTATTCCTGCATTCCAACACTGTAAAATTAAAACTAAAGACCTTCAAAATTGACCCCAATGGTGCCTTACCAGATCTTCTGAATTACCAGTCCAAGAATGTAATTAACCAATACCAGACACCAGGCTTAAACAAAAGAATTACCAAGCTATTATTAAAATAGTAGCTTTAGTTGAACAAAGATAAACAAGGTTATCTAATTAAGGTCTATGATTTTAAACCAAATATTGTTTAACTTCAGCCCCTACTCTCACTATGACAGCCAGACAAACAGAATTAAGGGATAAATTTAAAGAAAAATGAGAGAGTTTACCTAAGCAGCTTTCATGATGTGAAGAATGATCAGCACACAGTGTTGTATCTTCCTTGGTTTTTGATGATACTGGTTAACGAAGATAGCTTCCAGTAGGCTCCAAAGAAAATGCACTTAATTGTGAGATTCTATTTACCAAAGTTTCAATAAAGGGAGGACAACCAGTGATCAAACTTCCATTCCATAACTTTGGCAGCCACTATCCTTCTGACAAAACTCCCCATGCAGGAATTGGACAGACACCCTGAGAGAGAGTTCTCAGCCAAAAAAGCACAAGGCTGAAAAGCCATTCAGAAAACAACCACAGTTCTCTTGAAAGATTGCAGGCAATCTGCAAGGATCATAAGCACAGAAATAGTGAGGAAGAAGAAATGTTCTCTCTGTGCCCCAAAGGCCTATTCTACTAACTGAATCCATTGGTACAAGAAACCTCCAACTACATAATTTACATTACGATAGAAGCCATAACACCAGAGAATGGACTTTAAGCTTTAAACCCCTTCACAACGAGCAAGGCACATTTTCAAGTATGTAATAGGCCTGCAAACGATAATATAATGCTCCTATAATATTTACAAATTTGTGCCTACTTTTAGTTCTTTTTAAAAAAACATTTTACATAATTATTACTACGATTTTGAATAATTTGAATCATCGATTGCCTTCTCTAATGCCTAACTGAAACTGCCTCCTCCATATTTCCAGTCAGTGAATTCCAGACTCTCAAAACCCATAATGTGAAGATCTCCTTACCTCACATTTGCTTCTTTTGCAAAGTTATCTTATATCTGAGGCACTTTGTTTTTCATCTTTTTAGGAGAGCAACAGTTTCTCCCTATCTGCTCTGCCCAGTGTCATTCTACACTGAAAAATTCTAAAAAAATCTCCCTCCACCCTGGCCTCTAAGGAAAACACTCCTAGCTTCTCCAATCTATCCTCATAGATATCTACTCTGCAAGCCATACAATCCATTGACTCTGTTCTGCCATTCAATGAGATCATGGCTGATCTGATCATTCACAACTCTACTGCTCTGCCTTTTCCTCACAACCCTCAAGAGTTATGAAGCAAAATTGTAGCCAGATATTTGATTGATAATTCTAAGATTTAAATATTAGAACTCTCATCTTCCCTGTCCAGATCTACTTCGGGGCTCAGGAGGAAACTGAGCTGTGTTCCTGCCAAAACTTAGTTTTCATAGAAGCCAGCTAGAGATCATGCTAGAGTTGGTGATTCAACAAGATTTGGGGTAAGTTGGTTAGGAAGGGCATATTTTAAAGAGTTGAACTGATTTATTAGAAAAATAAAAAAAATGTTAAACTTGGATGTGAGAACTCTACAAGCCTGAAAAAAGAACACAGGCAGAGATAGCTATGAACTACTTAGTTCAAGGCTCATGAAAACTTGAATGCCGGTACATCAGGATGATATAATGGAGCTACATTTGATGGGGACTTTTTGCCACAGGGTATGAAGTTGTTTTCATACTTTGCGAACAAAATTCTTCAGATAAAAAAAAGTAGTGAAAGTTCATAATGACAAAGGTATAGAATAAACATGAACTTAGCAAATGAACAACAAGAAGCCAAGTCAGAAGCAAAGATAAAGTAATATTATAGGAAGCAACAAAAAAAGTCTACATAAACTGCAATTAAAAAAAAATCCTAAAATTCCAAATCACTACAAGAAATAAAACAACATTAAAAATCCTGTTAGGTTACTGTTAAATAATTATGAGCAGAATTTTACAAGAAAAAAATTTAAATGTTATTTTCTGTGGAAAAAAAATCCCTAACAAATGTGATTCCATTCCTGACAAAGCCTTCCAAAACCTCACATTTCTCTTTACATTACAGATATATATATATATATAGCCCATTCCTGTTGCTCTTGGGAAGATGATGGTAATATACCTTCCTGAATTGCTGTAGTCCATTTTGTGTAGGTCAATAATATGCTATTCGGAAGGGAGTTTCACAATTGTGACCCAGCAACAGGAAAATAGAATGCTGAGTGGCTTCGATGAGTGCTTGAATGCGGTGCCATCTAGGTGGCAGTTGTTGTAGGTTTTGAAGGTGTTATCTATAAGAGCCTTGGTGAATACACGAGCGCATCTTGTAGACGATACACACTGTAACTATGCAGTGTTGGAGGGACTGAATGTTTATGGATATGCTGCCAATCTAGTGGGCTGTTTTGCTCTGAATGGCGTCAAGTATTGAGTGTTGTTGGAGCTGCACTTGACTTTGGGAAATGATGTGGGTGGGTTGGGGTTAAATGTCATTGCATTCCTGAATTGTGCCTTGCAGATAGTGACAAAAGAAAAATTGCAGATGCTGGATTCCAAGGTAGACAAGCAGGAGGCTGGAAGAACACAGCAAGCCAGATGGCATCAGAAGGTGGAGAAGTCAACATTTCTGTTATAAACCTTCTTTAGGACTGGACCTGCAGTCCTGAAGAAGGGTTATACCAGAAATGTTGACTTGCCCACCTCCTGTTGCTGCCTGGCTTGCTGTGGTTCTTCCAGCCTGCTGCTTGTCTACCTTGCAGATACTGGCAGGATTTGGGAGTCAGGAGGCATGTTATTGCAAGATTCTTAGCCTATGAATGCTTAGATCTAGAGTATTTATATATCTAGTCCAGTCTCTAGTCAAATTGTAACCCCCATGATGTTGACAGTGGAGGATTCAGTGAGAGCAATGCCATCAATGGGCAAAGGTTAGGTTTCCTCTTGGAGACAATCATTGTTTGGAACTTGTGTACCATAAAAATGTTACTTTTCAGCTCAAGCTTGGGTATAGTCCAGATCATCCTGCATTTGGAAATGGACCGCTTCAGTATCTGAGGAGTCACGAATGGTGCTGAACATTGTATAGCCATCAGTGAACATCCACAAGGAAGGTGACTGATGAGGGAACTGAAGATGTTTGGACCTAAGATAGTACCCTGGAGGAATTCCTGTAGAGATACCCACAAGCTGAAATAATTGACCTCCAAAATCCACGACCATGTTCCTTTAGGCTATGAATGACTTCAACCACATGGACTTGTCTTGGAACAGCTTGGTTACGGACATGGAAAGTTGCTTCAAAGTAATGATAAATGGGAATTTCTGAGACTCCAGGTCCCTGTCTGAGAAACAGTGTGTCATATTGAGTATGCAGGTCATATCATTACTATGGTGTTCTTGGTTGCCCTTGTTAAAGAGCAGCTCCTTGCTTGCAGCATTTGAAGTGGTATATAGCTGAATTTAAATATGATGCCTGTGGCATAAGCATTGAAAGGTTCCAAAAGTAGTAAGCATTTCCACTTCTGCTACCACATAGTTGACTGAGGAGGGCACCATGGAGTTTCAATTGAAAGTTGAGGTGTTAAGCAGAGGGATGCACAAGAGAAGTCACCATGGGGTATGGTGGGAAACTTCCATAAAACCTCTCAAAAATAATAGTTAAAAAAAAAATGGGAAAACTAGGCCCTATAATATCAAAGGTTGATATGCAGCATTCCCTGCAGCATTCTTGGCTAAATTCAATAGACATGCATCACTAATGACCATTCAAATTGATGTAGAACAAAATTACAGTGGTGCAGTCTGGATACTACTCCAGACCTTTGAGTATTATTCTACCTCACCTCACTACCCAAAACATTTTCCAAACCAGCTTAAAAGACATGTGTGTTTGCATTTTGCCAAGTATACTTTATGTGCACATTACTCAAACTGTCTTGCTATGTACTTCAGTATTACTGTCCCTAGCATAAGGAAATTTTATTTCAGATATTGCGATATACTTAATTTTCCTCCTTTCTTCATCCAAACTAGCTCTGTTAAGGAACAGTGGGGAAACACGTTCATGCCTCAACATGTAACCAAACACCAGGTTTCCCAAAATCACAGCCACACCATTTAAGAGATACTGATCAGAAACTAAGTGTCACCCTACAGTATTCAACAGAGGAATCAAAGAGTAGCTTACTGCTCTTGCCAAGTTCCTAATATCAGGTTTCCAGGTGTCATGCCTCAGGAGATAACTTCAAACTCTGGCCTGCTGAAGAGAAATGAGGAAAAGGAGCTACAGAAATGGGCAGGGTTGAAAATAATCTAAAAACAAAAGCCACAAACTAAGAAAGCACAGGAGATGTCATTTCCATAATTTGTTTTACACACATGCAATTTTTCAAAAACATGCTGTCAGCAAATGCCCGCAAAGGGGAAAGTTTGTGAAGCAGTGTCTGCTGTACATCCAGATGTGTAGTTGAGCAGGAAATGACTATGGGGGTAAAACCAAATTTCAGCTGCATAATGCTGTAATCATTACTTTGCACTTAATTATCTAATAGTAGTTGACCTTTCTTATGACAGGCAGTGACAGATTGGGATACTTCATGAAAAATATAATAAATCACGATGGCAGTACCTGTTAAATTGAAAGGAGAAGTGGATGAATGACAATGGATCTCATTGAGGATTTATCCATTTCAGTGTAAATTCTTAATTTATAAATAAAGTCCAGTGTTAAATAGTGTTCTGCCTACTTAACCTTGGAAACAGGGTCACAATATGGAGAAGTCTCATGTCAGCTGCAAAATATAAACCATATTGACTAGTTATTTTATAAAATTCTACTGGAGAAACTAACAAAAATTAAAGAAAAACTGAAGTAAAATCAAATGCTATAAATGCTGGAAAGCAGAAATAAAAGTAGTAAACGCAGGAAACAATTTTATTTCCCTGTGCAGAGATGTCACTGAGAAATGTTGAGTCAAATACGACTGCTATTTAGAATACTTATGTCAGTTTTGGAAAAAAAATCACATTTAACTAAAAATGTTAACTGTTTCTCTCTTCACAGATGCTGTCAGACCCCTAAATATTCCCATCACTTTGAAATGTTAACCCAGTTAGTTGTAAACCTAGCATTGTCCACCAACCTCTCCACCATACCACTTTTTTGAAACAATGTTAAGTTTGCTGCTGTTGCCGCACAATCGTTGCCTGCTGGTGAGGTGAGCTCAGACAGGCTAACAAAAAATAAATCCAAATATGAGAAAGATTCATGTCAATAACTGCTATAAATTTTGTAACAATTAAGATTTGGTTTTGTGAAGGTAGAATGCTAGTGCTTCTTTGTATTTATAAAACATACATTCCAGTTGGAATAAGTTAGATTTCAGACTGTTTCAATTGAAGCAACAACAGCTTGCAATCTGGTGTTTGCCAAAATGCATTGTGATGCCACATTGAAAAGATAGATAATGCAATCAGTGAACTTTAGGCATTGTGGCCAATAAATTATAAGTCTAGTACTATGATGTAATTAGCACTGTGCCCTTTGTATAGAACAGTATATTATCGTGTCATTATCATGACAATGCAATTGGAACGGATTTTGCCAATGTAGCAAATTAGTGCATTGTGAAGTTTATCTGGAGCTATTTTCTCAACTGCATTGTCTCACCAGCACATGATTATATCTCCTAATAATGTACTGCCAGTACAACACTATACAATATATAATAAAAAACTACTCTTAAACCATTGATGTCAGCAACGTAATCAGCTGAAGAATGAGTGGGATGAATACATGAACTTTTAATAGAAACCAAACAAGAAGATTGGGCGCAGAAATGCAACATCAGGGCAATTGGTTAATGTCTCAAGGTTATTTTTAAATGCCAGAAAAATGCTATACGCTTAGTGACCATTTTGAAAATCAAGAGAGAAATAACAAGTCAGAGTCATAAAGATGTACAGCATGGAAACAGACCTTTCGGTCCAACATGTCCATACCGACTAGATATCCCAACCCAATCTAGTCCCACCTGCCAGCACCCGGCCCATATCCCTCCAAACCCTTCCTATTCATATACCCATCCAAATGCCTCTGAAATGTTGCAATTGTACCAGCCTCCACCACTACCTCTGGCAGCTCATTCCATACATGTACCACCCTCTGTGTGAAACAGTTGCCCCTTAGGTCTCTTATTTCTTTCCCCTCTCACCCTAAACCTATGCCCTCTAGTTCTAGACTCCCCGACTCCAGGAAAAAGACTTTGTCTATTTATCCTATCCATGCCCCTCATAATTTTATAAACCTCTATCAGGTCACCCCTCAGCCTCCGATGCTCCAGGGAAAACAGCCCCAACCTATTCAGCCTCTTCCTGTAGCTCAGATCCTCCAACCCTGGCAACATCCTTGTAAATCTTTTCTGAACCCTTTCAAGTTTCACAACATCCTTCTGATAGGAAAGAGACCAGAATTGCACACAATATTCCAAAGTATTCGAATAAAAATAGCTTTATACTATTTTATTATTCCTTTATGATATTATAAAAGTGGATTAGGCTGATTAAAAACCCTACAAACTTAAGATTCCCAAAATTTGATAAAATCTCTCCTGCAAAAATGCATTATTTGCTATGCTAACTTGACAGAAGTTGTTAAGTCGACTAGAGATTATTGTTAATGGGAAGGGATAGTAACGACTCAAAAAAAAAGTGTTCCTAATTAAATGCGCTCCTATTAGTTAGCAAATGCCACTAATTATTCATGATTAGAATTTTTCTTGGATTAAGTACTTATTGATAAAACAGACAAAAACGCTAGAAATGCATATAGCTCTAACTTTACTAAAACAGGCATTGTCTGCAAAACAAAAAAGATATGAGAACACAAAAGTGATAAATCTTTTGTATTTCATATATGCCTCAGTGGGAAGAGCCATTGCTTAATAATTGAATAGTTTAACTGAAAACATGAAACAAATAAATCAGCAAACCATCAATAAATAAATGCCTGTAATGTGCCAAATATGCTGTCTAAAATTTGTTTCTTCACACATTTTGTTTTGACAGGGGTTTGTCCAGGCACTCTTCATCACTGGTTTCAGCTCACTGTGGAAAATTGCCCAGGTCCATCAAATGTAGGACAATCTAATCTGGCCAATTATTGCCGCAGCTGGATGGTACCACAGACATTCTACAAATGTTGAAAAGAATGAAGCAAAATGGAACATAATGCATTTTGTGACCAAAAGTACAACATAAGTATAATAAACTGATTATGATTCGAACATACAATGATTAAAAAGAAATGAATTCAAAGTTATATTGTTTTCATTTATACACTAGATATTTTCTTGGACTCACCCTCCTAACATGCCCTCTATGTCCCATGGCCTGCACTGTTTCTGTACATTCTGCTCATAAATAATGAGTCATAAAGAGACCTGGGGAAAAAAACTGAAGAACTGTACAAGTTGTGCTAAAGTTAGCTCAATCATTTGTACATCAATCAGCTGATTTAAAAAAAAGTTTAATGTGATTCTCAACTCATGACAAATTGTAGCTTAAATCATTCAGCTTCAAGGCCAACAAGGTCACCATGAATGTTAAAGACATAGAACATCTTACTTTCCCTGCTAGCCAGAAGATTTTATTAGAAATTAAAGTCTCTGGCTCAGTCACAACATTAGTGCTGCTCAAGTAGAACAGTGGTAAAAATGCATGTTAAGTATCTTGCCATCTTCCAAAAGAAAGGCATCTCAAAAGATGAAGAAATGTTGAATCGGATGGAAAATAGAAAGAAATGGGAGATAACTGTACAATCAAAGAGAAGTTAAGGCAGATAGAAATAAATAAATAATGCAAACAACAAGTTGAAAAGGATAGGAGTATACTAAACAGCTAAACAGTAGAGGGAGTGGGATTGGGGTGAACAAAGTGCAGCCCCACATTGGAGTTGATTGTGCACATGGGAACAAAAGGCAAAAAAAACGTTAAGAGGAGTAGGCATGTCTAAGGAAATGACTGGAAAATGAGGATGGTACCTCAGATATCAAATAAGGCACACAGACCTTGGAGTGGAGGACATGCCCTAGCAGGGAATACGGATGCCGTATTTCAAATTGTCACAGAGATAAGTGGAAAGGCAGGTAGTGTTGTGGAAGCGGTAAGGCTGAAGGAGGACCTGGACAAGCTAGGGGAGTAAGCAAAGAAGTAGAAATGGAATACAGTGTAGGAAAGTGTGAGGTTATGCACTTTGGTAGTAAGAATAGAGGTGTACACTATTTTCTAAACAGGAAAAGGCTTCAGAAATCTGAAGCAACAAAGGGATTTGACAGTCTTAGTTCAGAATTCTCTTAAGGTTACCATGCTGATTCAGTTGGCAGTTAGGAAGGCAAATGCAATGTCAACATTCATTTCAAGAAGGCTAGAATACAAGATCAGTAAAGTACTGCCAAGGCTGTATAAGGCTCTGGTCAGACCACAATTGAAATAGTATGAGCAGTTTTGGGCCTGGTATCTCAGGAAGGATGTGCTGGCATTAGAAGGGGTCCAGAGAAGGTTTAAAAGAACGATTCGGGGGTTGAAAGGCATGTCACATGAGCAGCAGTTCAGGGCTCCACATCTGAATTTGATGGAGTCTAGAAGAACATGGGGATTGGGCAAGGGCAGAGGAATCCGATTGAAACCTACATAATATGGAGAGGCCTGGATAGAGTGGACATGGAGAATTTTTTCCCCTTCTGTAGAAAAGGGTAGGACCTGAGGCCTCAGAATGAAGGGATGACCCTTTAGAACTAAGAAGAGAAGGAATTTCTTCAGCCAGAGGGTGATGATCTGTGGAACTCATTTCTGCAGAAGGCTGTGGAGGCCAAATCATTAACTGTATTTAAAGACAGAGATAGATTCTTGATGGATCAAGGGTTATGGTGAGAAGAGAAGAGAATGGAGTTGAGAAACACATTAGTCATGACATTCAATGACATGGGACAAGTGCAGGAAATTGGGATTAGCCTTTAGCAGTAGTTATTGTCAGTGCAGACTCTCTGGACCAAAGGGCATTTACTGCACTTTATGAATGAATGACAGAGCAGACTCGATGGACAAAATGGCTTTGTGGTCATAAAGTGTGCTGAAGCTGGTCTGAGCAAAATAAGATAGATGCTAGAAATCCAAAACAAGAGTAAACTCAAATCCCACTAGCTTCAGAGGTTTGTCATGACATCTAAAATATTTTTTCTAATCCACATGTTTAAAAACACTTTTGTTCATAATGTGCTTCTGGCAGTATCTGCAAAAAGAGAAATATATGTTTATGGTCAATAATCTTTCAGAGAAGTTGACCCTGGAGCTGATGAAATCACAGATTTGGGCAGTGGTGACAGAAAGAGGCAGAGATAGGAAATGATATGGAACAAAGCAAATATGGAGAGTAAGCAAAGCTTGTAGTCAAGAAATGTCAAAGTTCTACAACAGAGTCGCATTCAGCAGCTAACAATGTAAATAGAATTAAGGCTAGAATGTATGCTGGAAGGAGCCAAAGAGAACGGATTTGGCTTACTGACAGGAAGTTAGAAGAAATTATAGTTCATCTCCATCTTAGTGTTGGCAGGCTGGATTGATTGAGGAGGCAAAGGTGTTGGGTTGTATACTGCGAACAAGACGTAGGCTGATGCCGTACTCCAGATGATAAATAGTTTATAAATATCAAAGAGGAGCAGATAATTCTCTGGATGCATCCTGAGAATATCCCAGGAGATCAGGAGCCAAATGGTCTACTTTGGCTTCTATTTTATTTGTTCACGTGACAGTGAATAACAGCAATACCATGGTGGACTTGAGAGAATAGATCGATCAATGGCATTAAAAGTAGATAGGTGGTTAAGGAGTCTCTGAACAACATGGACATCCAAAATCTCACAAAACAATTTGAGAGATAAATAAATAAAAGCTCGAAATACATCACAGTCGAAAAGCGTAGTGCTGCCGGTTAGGCAGCATCTGAGGAGCAGGAGAATCAACATTTCAAGCATGAGTACTTCATCAGGAACGAGGGGTGGCCCAAGGAGGTTGAGAGTTATAGGGGAGATATTGGGGGGGGGGGTGGGGGAGAAGAGGAGGAAGGAGAGCTGGGAATGCGATACGTAGATGAAGGTGAAGAGTGGAGGTGTGGGAAGTGGAGGAGATGTACTGGAGGGCATCATCAAACATGTGGGAGGGAAATTGCAGTCCTTGAAGGCGGCCATCTGGGATGCAATTGGTCCTCCTGGATGCAGATGCAGCAGAGGCAGAGGATTTGGGAGCATTTCTTCAGGAGGCAGGGTGGGACCTTGTGGGTTTGAAGTAGATGTCCATGTTGAGTCAGTCGCCAGAAATGGAGAGGTCCAGGAAGGGGAGGGGGGTGTCTGAGATGGTCCAAGTGAACTTGAGGTCAGGGTGGAAAGTAAAGGTGAAGTTGATGAACTGTTCAACCTCCTCGTGGGAGCACAATGTGGCGCCGATACAGTCATCAATGCAGCAGAGGAAATGGTGGTGAATGGTGCTGGTGTAGCTGCAGAAGATGGACTGTTCCACGTACCCGAAGACACAGGCATAGCTGGGGCCCATGCAGGTGCCCTTGGCTACCCCTTTGGTTTGGAAGAAGTGGGACGGTTCGAAGGAGAAGTTGTTGAGGGTGAGAACCAGTTCAGCTAATCTAATGACCGTGTCAGTGGAAGGGTACTGGTTAGGTCGGCGGGAGAGGAAGATACAGAGGGGTTGGAGACCTTCGTCATGGCGGATAGATGTGTACAGGGACTGGATATCCATAGTGAAGAAGAGGTATTGGAGGCTGGGAAGCGAAAGTCATGGAGGATGTGGGTGGTGTCCCGAAGGTATTTGGGGAGATCCTGAACCAAGGGGGACAGGATATTGTCAAGGTATGCAGAGATATGTTCAACCAACAACACTCCCCACCATTTCCTTCGCTACATCGATGACTGTATCAGCGTCACCTCGTGCACCCACGAGGAGGTTGAACAGTTAATCAACTTCACTAACGCCTTCACCCTGACCTCAAGATCACCTGCACTCTCTCAGACACTTCCCTCCCCTTCCAAGACCTCTCCATCTCCAGTGACATAGAACATCCCAGATGGCCTCCTTCTTCAAAGAATGCAATTTCCTCTCCCACGTGGTCGACGGTGTCCTCCAGCATGTCTCCTCCACTTCCCACACCTCTGTCCTTGAACCGTACCCCTCCAACTGCAACAAGGACAGAACCCACCAGTCCTCACTTTCCATCCCACCAAGCTCTGGATACAAGACATCATTCTCCGCCATTTCCACCAGCTACAAACAGACTCCACCACCAGGGACATATTTCCTTCCCCACCCCTATCTGCGTTCCGCAGAGACCGTTCCCTCCGTGACTCTCTTGTCAGGTTCACACCTCCCACCAAACCACCGTCCACTCCCAGCACCTTCCCCTGCCACTGCAAGTAGGGCAAAGCTTGTGCCCACACCTTCCCCTTTCACCTCAGTCCAAAGCCCCAAAGGATCCTTCCACATCCAATAAAGACTTACCCGTACTTCCACACACGTCATCTACTGTGTCCGTTTCTCCCGATGTGACCTCCTCTACATTGGAGGGATAGGACACCAACTTACAGAATGGAACATCTCTGGGACACATGCACTAAATAACCCTACCACCCTGTGGCCAAACATTTTAACTCCCCCTCCACTCTACCAAGGATATGCAGGCCCAGGGCTTCCTCCACCGCCAAATTCTAGCTGCCCGACGCCTGGAGGAAGAATGCCTCATCTTCTGCCTTGGGACCCTCCAACCACACAGGATCATCGTCATTTCTCCTCCCTCACCCCATCCCAGAATCAACCTTCCAAATCGGCACCGCCCTCTTCAACTGTTCTATCTGTCCATCTCCCTTCCCACCTATCCGCTCCACCCTCCTCTTCGACCCATCACCATCACCCTCCACCTTCATCTAACTATCACATTCCCAGCTACCATCCCCCTCCCACCCCATCCCCAAACCTCTTTGGGCCATCCCCTCATTCCTGATGAAGAGCTCATGTTCGAAACGTCGACTCTCCTGCTCCTCGGATGCTGCCTGATCGACTGTGCTTTTCCAGCACCAAACCTTTCGACTCTGATCTCCAGCATCTGCAGTCCTCACTTTATAGTAGAGATATCCAGCAGGTCAGGAGAAACTCGTGGAGGCAGACAAAGACCTTTTGGCTGTATTGGATAACGTTAAAACCATAATAGGTCTTAACCAAGTTAAAGATAAATGAAGAGAAGATAAGGGAAGGTCAGCGCAAGTGAAAGGCAGGAGAAATCAAAGATTGGAAAGGATGATGGTGAGAGGCAAAAAGTGAGCAGTATTTGGATAGGGAAATCTGAATGGAACATGAAGCTGCCATCAAGAAAATAAAACACAATTAAACAAAAGCAGAGGTCGCAATCTGATATTTTAAAGCTGAATGTAGAGTCCACAAGGCTGCAAATGTGTAATCTCTCCAGTCTGGAAGCAGGCCATTTGTCTCATTGAGTCTACAGTGACCCTCCAAAACGTATCCCATCCAACAACCCCCACATTATTCTGTAACCCTGCATTTCCCATGGCTAATCCACCCAGCCTGTACAGGCCTGGACACTCTGGTCAATTTAGCAACTTCTACATCTTTGGACTGTGGGAGGTAACCAGAGCACCAGGAGGAGACCCTTGCAGACAGGAGGAGAATGCGCAGACTCCACACAGACAGTTGCTCGAGGGTGGAATCGAACCTGCGGCTCTGGTATTGTGAGGCAGCAATGCTAACCACTGAGCCAACATATCACCCTCCTAATGAACAGGTAAAGGTGTTACTTACCTTGAGATTATTTTCAGTGTGACTGGCACAGCAAAGACAGCCAAAGTCAAAGAGAAAATAGCTGCAACCTACTGATACTGCAACAAATCAGATCAGACGCTTTAACCTAGGAATGCTAGAATCCACCAACAATTCTTTGCACTAGATTAGAAAGGCAGAGAAGGTTGGAAAACATGCAGTACTTCAGGAGAGCAAAAAGACTCTTTGATTTAATAATAGCAATTGTAATTGAAACAATTCAACTGAAAAGATAAAGAAAATTACTAAATTCAGAGAATTATGATGATTATGCAATACACAGCACCCTCTCATTGTAATCTCATTACTTTCTTTAACTGTTTAAAATACAGTGTGAATGAGGCACATATGCAATTACATTATACTTTTCATATTTTGATTGGTCTGAAGTATTTTGCAACAAAGCAGTGATTGGTCCTTGGAGCAGCTTCTGCAGAGTTTTGCTGGCTGGGATTCCAGTGGCCTGGAGTGAACAGCTTGCTTCAGCAGCAACTTCTGTCCTAGTGGACTTGTTGCTGAAATACTATCACCTGATGAAGGAATGTCGCTCCGAAAGCTAGTGTGCTTCCAATTAAACCTGTTGGACTATAACCTGGTGTTGTGTGATTTTTAACTTTGTACACCCCAGTCCAACATCGGCATCTCCAAATCATAGCAACAAGTGTGATGGCCTCACAATGGTACCGTCTTTCCCAAACGCAGGAGCTAGGAATTCAACTAAGATGGACTTTGTCTTACCAACACCAGCTGTTATTATGATAGGCACCATGGTATAGTGACTTAAACACTTTTCACTTTTTTTGTGTTTAAAAATTACAAATGACAATAAATGGCTATTCTATCCTAAGTAGTTTTAAAGTACAATCATACTCGTAATAAGAAAAGCAACAGTGAATTTGTGCACAGCAATGAACTACAAACTGCACTAAATTTAATGACCAGATAATTTACTTTTAGTTGTTAACCAGGACACTGGGAGATTTCATTTTCTTTTCTTTTTGATATTGTCATGGGATCCTTAAGGTTAAAGCTTAAAAATGTGTTGCTAGAAAAGCGCAGCAGGTCAGGCAGCATCAAAGGAACAGAATAATCGACGTTTCGGGCATAAGCCCTTCTTCAGGAATGAGGCGGGCGTGCCAAGCAGGCTAAGATAAAAGGTAGGGAGGAGGGACTTGGGGGAGGAGCGTTGGGAATACAATAGGTGGAAGGAGGTTAAGATGAGGGTGATAGGCCGGAGAGGGGGTGGGGGCGGAGAGGTCGGGAAGAAGATTGCAGGTCAAGAAGGCGGTGTTGATTCTGAGGGTTGGGACTGAGAAAAGGGGAGGGGGAGAAAGATGGAGAAATCTGCATTCATCCCGTGTGGTTGGAGGGTTCCTAGGCGGAAGATGAGGCGCTCTTCCTCCAGGCGTCGTGTTGCCATGGTCTGGCGATGGAGGCGGCCAAGGACCTGCATGTCCTTGGCGGAGTGGGAGGTGGAGTTAAAGTGTTCAGCCACGGGGCAGTTGGTGCGGGTGTCCCAGAGGTGTTCTCTGAAACGTTCCACAAGTAGGCAGCCTGCCTCCCCAATGTATAGGAGGCCACATCGGGTGCAGCGGATGCAGTAAATAATGTGTGTGGAGGTGCAGGTGAATTTCTGATGGATATGGAAGGATCCCTTGGGGCCTTGGAGGGAAGTGAGGGGGGAGGTGTGGGAGCAAGTTTTGCATTTCTTGCGGTTGCAGGGGAAGGTGCCAGGAGTGGAGGTTGGGTTGGTGGGGGGTGTGGATCTGACAAGGGAGTCACGGAGGGAGTGGTCTTTCCGGAATGCTGATAGGGGTGGGGAGGGAAATATATCCTTGGTGGTGGGGTCTGTTTGGAGGTGGCGGAAATGACAAAGGATGATACGATGTATCTGGAGATTGGTGGGGTGGTAGGTGAGGACCAGTGGGGTTCTGTCCTGGTGGTGATTGGAGGGGCGGGGTTCAAGGGCAGAGGAGTGGGAAGTGGAGGAGATGCGGTGGAGAGCACAGTCAACCATGTCGGAGGGGAAATTGCGGTCTTTGAAGAAGAAGGCCTTCTGGGTTGTTCGGTAGTGGATTTGGTCCTCCTGGGAGCAGATGCGGCGAAGGCGAAGGAATTGGGAATATGGGATGGTATTTTTACAGGGGGCAGGGTGGGAGGACGTGTAATCTAGGTAGCTGTGGGAGTCAGTCGGTTTATAGTAAACGTCCGTGTTGAGTCGGTCGTCCGAGATAGAAATGGAGAGGTCTAGGAAGGGGAGGGAGGATTCTGAGACGGTCCAGGTAAATTTGAGGTCGCGGTGGAAGGTGTTAGTAAAGTGAATGAGCTGTTCAACCTCCTTGTGGGAGCACGAGGTGCGCCGATACAGTCATCAATGAAGCGGAGGAAAAGGTGGGGGGGTAGTGCCAGTGTAGCTGCAGAAGATGGACTGTTCCACATATCCAACGAAAAGGCAGGCATAGCTGGGGCCCATGGCTACTCCTTTGGTTTGGAGGAAGTGGGAGGATTGGAAAGAGAAGTTGTTCAGGGTGAGGACCAGTTCTGTCTGTGGAAGGAGGGGTCAATGGAAGGGTACTGGTTGGTTCGGCGGGAAAGGAAGAAGTGGAGGGCTTTGAGGCCTTCATGATGGAGGATGGAGGTGTATAGGGACTGGATGTCCATGGTGAAGATAAGGCGTTGGGGGCCAGGGAAGTGAAAATCATGGAGGAGGTGGAGGGTGTGGGTGGTGTCCCAAACGTAGGTGGGGAGTTCTTGGACTAAGGGGGACAGGACCGTGTCAAAGTATGCAGAAAGGAGTTCGGTGGGGCAGGAGCAGGCTGAGACAATGGGTCGGCCGGGGCAGTCAGGTTTGTGGATTTTGGGCAAGAGGTAGAAACGGGCGGTGCAGGTTGTGGGACTATGAGGTTGGAGGTGGTGGATGGGAGATCCCCCGAGGTGATGAGGTTATGGATGGTCTGGGAGATGATGGTTTGGTGGTGGGGTCATGGTCAAGGGGGCAGTAGGAGGAGGTGTCTGTGAGCTGGCATTTAGCCTCAGCAATGTAAAGATTGGTGTGCCAAACTACCACCACGCCTCCCTTGTCTGCCGGTTTGATGGTGAGGTTAGGGTTGGAGCGGAGGGAGTGGTGGGCTGCACGTTGCAAGGTGAGAGGTAACACAAGAAGCACGACATAGTGGCCAATTCAAAACAGAACTCCTCCAGCAAGGTAGAGAGTCTTGCATTGAAGTGTCTATAGAAAAACCGTAGGTTAAATCTGGAGCCAAGCGGATACTAGTCCGTGATAGAAGACTGTTTTATCCTCCACCTGAGGTTGCAACAGACTATGGCAGAGTTTAATAAAAGGAACATGCTGTGGATGCTGGAAATCTAAAACGAAACAAAGTGATTAGGAATAGTCAGCACGGCTTTGTGTGTGGGAGATCACGCCTCAAATTTGTTAGAGCTCTTCGAAGAAGTGACCAGGAAAGTTGATTAGGGTAGGATGTTAGATGTAGTTTGTATGGATTTCAGCAAGGCCTACGATAAGGTTCCACATGGTAGGCTAATCTGGAAGGTTAGATCACATGGAATCCAAGGGGAGCTGGCAAATTGGATACACAATTGGCTTGAAGGCAGGAAGCAGGGAGTAATAGTGCAAGGATGCTTGTCGGACTGGAGTCCTGTAACCTTGTGCCCCAAAGGTCGGTGCGGGGTCCATTGTTGTTTGTTATTTAGATTAGATTCCCTACAGTGTGGAAACAGGCCCTTCGGCCCGACCAGTCCACACCGACCCTCCGAAGAGTAACCCACCTAGACCCATTTCCCTCTGACTAGTGCACCTAACACTATGGGCAATTTAGCATGGCCAATCCACCTGACCTGCACATCTTTGGACTGTGGGAGAAAACCAGAGCACCTGGAGGAAACCCACGCAGACACAGGGAGAATGTGCAAACTCCACACAGACGGTCACCCAAGGCTGGAATCGAACCTGGGACCCTGGTGGTGTGAGGCAGCAGTGCTAACCACTGAGCCACCGTGTTATCTATATCAATAATTTGGATGAAAATGTACAAGACATGATTAATAAGTTTGCAAATGACACTGAAATAGGAGGTTTTCTGGATAACGAGGAAAGTTATCAGTAATAGTAGAAGGATCTTGATCAGCTAGGGAAGTGGGCTAAGAAATGGCAATGGAGTTTAACATAGATAAGTGTGAAGTCTTGTATCTTGGACAGTCAAACTAAGGTAGGAGTTTCATGGTGAATGGTAGGGCCTTAAGAAGTGTAGTGGAACAGAGGATCTGGGAGTTCAGGTACATGGTTCTCTGAAAGTGGAGTTACAGGTTGACAGGGCAGTGAAGGCAGCTTTTTGGCGCACTGGCCTCCTTTAGTCAGGGCATTGAGTATAGAAGTTAGGAAGTTATGTTGCATTTATACAGGACGTTGGTGAGGCCGCACTTGGAGTATTGTGTTCAGTTTTGGTCACCTTGCTATAGGAAGGATATTATTAAAGTGGAAAGAGTACAGAAGAAATTTACAAGGACATTGTCTTGATTTGGGAGAGGTTGGACAAGCTAGAATTTTCTTCTTGGGAGCATAGGAGATTGAGTGGAGATCTCATAGAAATGTATAAGACCATGACAGGCATGGAAAGGGTGAAAGCACTCAGTCTTTTTCCCAAGGTTGGGGAAAATCAAGGACTGGAGGGGAAAGAATAAAAGGGCAACTTTTTTTTTACACAGAGGGTGGTAAGCATATGGACTAAGCTGCAAGCAGAGTGTTGAGGTAGGTATATTAACAATATTTTAAAAGTATTTGGACATATACATGGATAGGAAAGGTTTAGAAGGATACAGGCCAAGTGCAGGGAAACAGGGCTAGCATTAATGGACACTTTGGTCAACATAGGTCATTTTGGGCCAAAGGGCCAGTCTCTGTGATGTAGGACTCTATGACTCTTTGGTGCAAATAGTCAGCAGGTTTAGCAGCATCTGTGGAGACAGTAACAAAGTGTGACTCTTTTTCATAACTTAGAGGAGGTAGAAATGTGAGAGAGTTTCATGCTATTGAAAACAGAGGTCTGGGGTAGAATAGAAAGCTAGTGCAATTAAAAAAAAGGTATTCAAAGGGTGAAGTAATGACCATGGTAAAGACATAAAACCAAAAACTGCACATGCTGCAAATTTGAAACCAAAACATTTTACACGTCCTTTACTCGCTCCAACATCCCAGGCCTCATCAGCACATTGGCTGCTTAAAGCAGCCAGCCAATCTCTCTCACCCACTAATGGTCCCCATTATTAGCTTTTCTCCTTCCCTGACTTACCATTATCCAACCCTTTGTTTGTCTAACTGCCTCTATCTCTTTCGGGGCTCCATATCCACCTCCTTCTCATTCCTTTACCAACCACCCCTCCTTCAACAAACATACTACTATGTTCTAGCTACTACTCATGCTGAAGACAGGTCACTGAATCAAAGTAAGCTTGATTCTGTTTCCCACAGATGTTGCCAGACCTGCTGAGATTCTCCAAAATTTCTGCTTTGTTAAAAGAAATAAAACATCACTCAAGAGTGAATGTTAATGGGAGAATAATGAACGATGCTGTCTGAAAGCAAAGTTTAAAAAATCACAACACCAGCTTACCTGGACCATCTCAGACTCCTCCCTTCCCTTCCTTGACCCCTCCATTTCTATCTCGGGCGACCGACTCAACACAGATATTTAATACAAACCAACCAACTCCCACAGCTACCTAGATTACACCTCCTCCCACCCTGCCCCCTGTAAAAGTGCCATCCCATATTCCCAATTCCTCCGCCTCCGTCGCATCTGCTCCCAGGAGGACCAATTCCACGACCGAACAACTCAAATGGCCTCCTTCTTCAAAAACCGCAATTTCCCCTCCAACGTGGTCGACGACGCTCTCCACCGCATCTCCTCCACTTCCCCCCCCCCTCCAATCGCCACCAGGACAGAACCACACTGGTCCTCACCTACCACCCCACCAACCTCCAGATACATCGTATCATCCTTCGTCATTTCTGCCACTTCCAAACAGACCCCACCACCAAGGATATATTCCAAACCTCGAACAGATCATTGTTCGTAGCAAACTGCCCAGCTTTCACGACAACTCCATACAACCCTGTCACGGTAGGCGCTGCAAGACATGTCAGAATGTGGACATGGATACCACCATGTACGTAGCAGGTACTCCTGTGACTCATCCAACGTTGTCTATTTTATACATTGCAGGCAAGGATGCCCTGAGGCATGGTACATTGGGGAAACTGAGCAAAGGCTACGGCAACAGATGAACGGACACCGGACAACAATCAACAGACAGGAGTGTTCCTTCCCAGTTGGGGAACACTTCAGCGGTCCAGGACATTCGACCTCGGACCTTTGGGTGACCATCCTCCAAGGCGGACTTCAGAAAAGGCAGCAGCGAAAAGTGGCCGAGCAGAGGCTGATAGCTAAGTTCCGCACCCATAGGGAGGGCCTCAACCGGGACCTTGGGCTCATGTCACACTACAGGTGACCACCATTGCACTACACACACACACACACACACACACACACACACACACACACACACACACACACACACACACACACACCCTCTCAGAGACTTAGACCAGTCTACATTCTCTCTCACAGACACTCACAACCACCCACCCCAGACAGACAGACACACACGCAACTCCTCACAGACTTAAGACACTACACACACACACACACACACACATATATACACACTCTCACACTCACAACCCCCCCAACCCAGACAGACAGACACACACACACACGTACGCACAGACACAAAGACCCACATGCACACATATATGTTTATGGGGTGAATTTGTACTTGCAGAGTTACATTGTACTTTGCTCAAAAACTGCATGAATTCATGCAAAATTCTGTTATCTCACTTCTTAGATTAGAATCAATCTAAACATCATGGCATAGACAGAGAACACAGGGGGCTAACACCTTAACATATTGTCTAGCTAACACCAATTGTTACAGTTAACCTGAGAAAACATTTGTGATTTACACATTAAAGAAGTGAAACTATCATGGTATTCGAACAGATGAAAAACTCAACAAACAATCAAGGTATTTTTCAATGTATAATTTCAGTTACATCACACTGTAAACTTTTCCATAAATTCTGTGCCTTACAATTGTGTCCTCTGCAACCACTTGATGAAGGAGCGGTGCTCCGAAAGCTAGTGTGCTTCCAATTAAACCTGTTGGACTATAACCTGGTGTTGTGTGATTTTTAACTTTGTACACCCCAGTCCAACACCACCATCTCTAAATCATGTCTGAAAGCAAAAGCATGAAAACAAGACACAGACTAGAATTCAGTCATGGGGTTATGTGCATTGCTGACTGGGCCAGCAGTTATTGCCCATCTTTCACTACTATTGAGAAGCTGGCGGTGTGATATCGCCTGAACATCGATTCTACTTCCAACCTCTGGAATCAGAAATGAACTCCACAGATGCTGATATCCCACCGCCAAGTCATCCTTGAACACATATGAACAGTCCTTGACTAAAGTACTCCCTCATACAGAGTCAGGCACCAGAGTGTCAGTATCTCTCACACTCACCCTTTTTAGGGCTGCATAGTGGCTCAGTGGCTAGCACTGCTACCTCACACTACCAGAGACCTGGTTCGGTTCCACCCTCAGGTGGCTGTGTATAGAGTTTGCACATTCTCTGTATCTGTGCGGGTTCCCTCAGGGTGCACCATTTTCCTCCCAGACCAAAGGTGTGCAGGTTAGTTGGATTGACTATGTAAATTTACCCAGTGTCCAGGGATGTGTGGGTTAAGTGGATTAGCCACAGGAAATGTAAGGTTACAGCGGTAGGATGGGGGTTGGGTCTGGGTGGGGTGCTCTTCAGATGGTCAGTGTGCACTTGATGGACCAAATGGCCTGTTTCCACACTGGAGAAAATCTATAATTCTATTATATGTCAGTAGGGCTCTCTGATTGGACCAGATTAACAGCCCCAATCAGGAAACTCATTCTCTTGTCCAGGTGGCTGATTTCATTACAATCAATACAGAGCCAAGATATTCTTGTCCAAACTCCTATGTGACACTACCTTCTCACACCTTAAAAGCATGGCAGTTACAGAAAAAAAGATGAAGTATGTGATCAACATTTACTGTCAACAGCCAAAGGAAATCATATCACATGGCTGCTAAACCCAATATCACCATGCTGTTATGTTGCCCATAATGTCCAATATAGAGCATAAAACAAGGCAAATAGTATCTGTCAAACATACAATGCCCCAAACAATATGGTGCGCTCCAAGACTTGTCAGGTCATTTACAAGTGGGTGGTGGGGGCACTAGTGTTAGGGAAGATGCAAGTAAAAAAAAAGGAATAGTGCAGAATAAAGGTAGCTAACTAAAATTCAAACCAGCCATGAGTCTACGTGGGAATGAATACAATATGATGGGTTTCATTCATAAAAGTAAGAGACATTGTACACGGGCAAAATGAGGTGCCTTGCCTCCATCCAAACATCTCCCCTAAAAACTACAATCTCCTTCCATTACACCTGTGACTCAAAATTAAGGTGGACTATGGCCATCAGTAAGTATAGGAAGAAGTGGTGGCCCAGCTATAACTAAAGATTGGTTTATTTCACACCAATTTTAATCAGAACTTCTTTATATGCATGCTCCCTTGGGAATTTGGACACATTCATTAAAATGACAAACTTAGTGCTACAAATTATATTGGGTACATTATTGTGAATTGATATATTTTCCAACAGGTTTATTTGGAATTACTAGCTTTCAGGGCACTGCTCCTTCACCAGGTGGTTGTGGAGAAGCTAGTGCTTCCAAATAAACTTGTTGGACCAAAACCTAGTACTGTGTGATTTTTAACTTTATACCCACAGTCCAGCACTAGCACATCCAAATCTTATTTATTCTTGATTTTCCAACAAGTTAGGTATGAAAGTGCATGTTACTAAATGTACAACCCCTATGGGGCATAAGCCTCGGAGAACAGCATGAATTGGAAGACAAGTTAATGTAAATTCATTGCTTTGCATTAGGAAAACACCACGCATCCTGGAGATACACAACAGGTGCCCTTCTCCCAAAACCTGTCACAGTCCTGCAGAAGGAGAGGCTGGTTAATTTCAACAAGACATATTTTCACCAGAGTCCAAGTGCATAGCAAAAACACCTTTAGACGATGGATTTGCCCCACTGCATTTGTTTGCAGCATATTACATTTTGTTAAAAAATGCACAATCAGGCCATACCCTTCTGTAACGGTTGTGTTAAGAATGTAGACCACATCAATGTGAAAAAGCTTATGAGCTTAAAAAAATTTGACAAAATACAATAACTTATAAAAAGAACACTTTAAAACTAACTTTGCAGATTCATCTTCTAATCAATTAACTTCATTTGAATAAAATACAATTCCAGCATTAATACCCGCTCAACTAATTATCACTTTTACAAAATATATACATTAGGACAAATTATATGTGCATGTACTACTAACCTGACCAAATCAGTCATACAGGATCCTACAACCACTACACCATAAACCTCATCGGAAGAATGATGAGCTGGGAATGACATATTTAGGATTTAGAAAAAAAATAACAGCAGCAGCATCAACCAAATAGTGCAATGCACAACAATACCAATCAGCTCCAGCAACTTCAGGGTTAAAAGTCCTCAGCAAGCGACCATAGTTTCTGGAGGCCCCCGTCGCATAGCGGGCTGCACTATTTCATTAAACGAGACAAAATAAAACAAAACGATAAAGAATGGTTTATCGAGGTAAAGTGGTTCTTTTAATAAATACATATCGTATTATAGTAAGAAAAAGTATACTCGTATGTATTCTGGAATATATATTATATGGATATTAATTAGGCAGTTGCTTGGACGACAGTAGTTTCCTTGTTGCCGGTTCTGGCTATTGACGGTTGGAGCCGTTGGTGTTTGAAGAGCGGGAGCGGCCGGCGCGAGGGGCGGGGAGTGACTGAGGTCACTGGACGCTCTGTGTTCATGGGACTGGCTGGTCGGTCCCAGGCAGGTACCCGAACCCGGCTCGCTTGCTCGTGTATGTATGTCCAATGTAGCTCATCGTCACCCATGGCTGTTCAGCTGGGCTCATGGAACCCTTTTGAGGCCCAGTTGCTCACCTCTCTTTTTAGTAAAATGTATTATATTCACCATTCTTAATTACAATTCACAGTACACAAAGTTCACCTTTTAGATGGCTTTATGTCTTTTTAGAAAAAAAAGTTTGATGCAATGATTTCGTATTTGCATGTGGAGGTGGAAGTTTATGCAAACCTTTTTGTTTACAAATCCCTAGTGTCATTTCCTGTACTTTAAAGGACGAATACGCTGCATTTACAACTAATGCTGCAAACATCCTGGAAACGTTAGGCGTGACATTTTGTCATCATCAGGGATTGACGCAGATGGCAAAGATCTGCTAACTATCTGGAAGCTGCATTTAGGTTTCAGAGTGACCTACAGGGCACAGTTTTCCTGATTGGAAACAAAAGAAATAAGTTTTTACAACCACTCAGTGTCATTTGTGGTAATTTTGGTGCAGTATTGCAACATTTTAAATTTAACTGTGTTCATTTCCAAATCACCCTCTCCATCTAGTAATTGCTTTGTCAGAAATAACCCAATATTCGTGTATGTCCACAATGCAAGTACATAATAGTTCTGATTGTGTCTGAAAAGAGGCTGTGAATGCTATGGGTTCAGATTTTTGAATTCATTGCTAACAAAATAGCAACAGAGAAAACACTGGCTTTTTTCTTTTTTAGATATTCAGTAACCTAATACTTATTTTCAACAATTGCACGTCATTTGTGTTTTGCTGTTATTAGCTGCCCCGAAATAGAGGATGATATCTATACTGTGAGAGTTTCTGCTGTGAACTTCTTCATGCATCCGAATGTGCCAATTCTCAACGCATAAGTTGTTGTCTCTGAGGTTGTGAGATCCGGGGTGGATAATTTGCTGCTTTCTCATTCTTGCTCTGTTGCTGTTCTGCCTCAACATTGTAATGTGACTTTAAAAGTGTGATGCAACATGATTGGTAGTTTGTTACCATTTTGAATGATTGAGAGCAACACTCCCTGTCATCTTGTCAATGCTATTGTCCTTCAATGAAAACTTCAGAATGTCTTTGAATTTCTTTGTTCACTGGAGCACTGGCCATTTGAGAGTTGAGAAGAAAGGGCATGGTAGAGAAGATCATCTAGCAGGGATTTTGCAGATATGCTTGTGGACCTGGCTTGAAGAAGGCTACCCGTGCTGATACAGTGGTCTCTCTGAGTTAGTGTGGGAGAAGCATTGCTAGAAGAACTTGTCTACCACTCTTGCATGTCATTGATACACAATCCAGGTCTCATTTTAGTGTATAAGTGTGGTGATTAAGGCTGCACTTTTGTTGAATGGAGGAGGTTTATGTTGTCAAATGCTTGTTAGCATAGTTTGTAGAAAACTGAGATGATGAAGGTAAGCTGGTGTTAAGTCCCTTCATCATCTCCCTACCTGACCAGGTGTAGGTTAGTATAAGTTTTATTTTGGCCATATTCCAAAATAGACTAAGCTTTTTTTGTAAGCAAAATGAAATAGATCAAGAGTGGCTTGCAAATCTGATGCTGAGTGAGCAATGATGTTGCGTGTGGTCATAGACAGTGGTCAGTTTAGTTTCAACGCAGGTGAGAGAGGTTCTCATTTAGGCAGCTCTTTTTTAATCACTGTATTTAGAAGTGTTGTAACAACATTCCAGGCCAGTTGGGAATTGAAACCAGACCTCTGGGCACAATCCACAGAGCTCACAATTATATTGCATCAAACATCTTAGTCAGGTTGACAAATGCAATGACCATCCTAAATTGATTGTCCATGTAATTCTCAGCATAACCACATTGACAATCACATACTGTCTAACTGTGCAAGCACATCTATTATTGGACACGATTTTGACTTTGGCAAGCATGGACTGGTTGTGTATGGCTTTTTTTTTCCTAATGTGTGCAGCCGAAGGAATATGGTGTTTAATATATTAAGCCAGGCTTTGGGTTGTACAACCCAATGTCCCAAACTTCCTAGCTAGTGTCCAACCACTAATTTTCTGTCCTGGCAAATGCCCCCAAAGTGACTTCTGACAAGTGATAGCTGCAAAGAACTCAGTTCAGGTAAAAGCAAATTACTGCAGATGCTGGAATCTGAAACCAAGAAAGAGGAAATGCTGGTAAATCTCAGCAAGTCTGGCAGCATCTGTAAGGAGAGAAAAGAGCTGACGTTTCAAGTCTAACTGAAGCTCTTTTCTCTCAGTTCAGATAGCTTTGCAACATTTAACCCAAGTACATGAACCTGGATCACCACAACTAATGATGTTTAACTCAATATTTGGAACATTTGATCAATGAGAGGTCTGGTTTCAATTCCCAACTGTCCTGGAATGCTGTCACAACACTTCTAAATACAGTGATTTAAAAAAAAGCTGCCTACATGAGAACCTCTCTCACCTGAGTTGAAACTAAACTGACCACTGTATAGTTTGCTGATGACCACACGCAACATCATTGCTCATTCAGCATCAGATTTGCAAGCCACTCTTGATCTATTTCATTTTGCTTACAAAACAAAGTGCATATTCACAACAGTCTAACCTTAATTTTGTATATTTAACTAGAGTTGCTTAATATTTTCGAAAACCTTAAATTTACCTGGACCATCTCTGACACCTCCCTCCCCTTCCTGGACCTCTCCATCTCCATTAATGACGACCGACTTGACACTGACATTTTTTACAAACCCACCGACTCCAACAGCTACCTGGATTACACCTCTTCCCACCCTACCTCTTGCAAAAATGCCATCCCGTATTCCCAATTCCTCCGCCTCCGCTGGATCTGTTGCTAGGAGGACCAGTTCCACCACAGAACACACCAGATGGCCTCCTCCTTTACAGACCGCAATTTCCCTTCCCACTTGGTTAAAGATGCCCTCCAACGCATCTCGTCTACATCCCGCACCTCCGCCCTCAGTACCCACCCCTCCAACCGTAACAAGGACAGAACGCCCCTGGTGCTCACCTTCCACCCTACCAACCTTCGCATAAACCAAATCATCCGCCGACATTTCCGCAACCTCCAAATAGACCCCACCACCAGGGATATATTTCCCTCCCCACCCCTTTCCGCCTTCCGCAAAGACCGTTCCCTCTGCGACTACCTGGTCAGGTCCACGCCCCCAAACAACCCACCCTCCAATCCTGGCACTTTCCCTTGCCACCGCAGGAACTGTAAAACCTGCGCCCACACCTCCTCCCTCACCTCTATCCAAAGCCCTAAAAGGAGCCTTCCACATCCATCAAAGTTTTACTTGCACCTCCACTAATATCATTTATTGTATCCATTGCTCCCGATGCGGTCTCCTCTACATTGGGAGACTGGGCGCCTCCTAGCAGAGCGCTTTAGGGAACATCTCCAGGACACCCGCACCAATCAACCACACCGCCCTGTGGCCCAACATTTCAACTCCCCCTCCCACTCTGCCGAGGACATGGAGGTCCTGGGTCTCCTTCACCGCCGCTCCCTCACCACCAGGTGCCAGGAGGAAGAACGCCTCATCATCCGCCTTGGAACACTTCAACCCCAGGGCATCGATGTGGACTTCAACAGTTTCCTCATTTCCCCTCCCCCCACCTCACCCTAGTTCTAAACTTCAAGCTCAGCACTGTCCCCATGACTTGTTCTATCTGCCTATCTCCTTTTCCACCTATCCACTCCACCCTCTCTTCCTTGACCTATCACCTTCATCCCCTCCCCCACTCACCCATTGTACTCTATGCTACTTTCTCTCCACCCCCACCCTCCTCTAGCTTATCTCTCCACGCTTCAGGCTCACTGCCTTTATTCCTGATGAAGGGCTTTTGCCTGAAACGTCGATTTCGAAGCTACTTGGATGCTGCCTGAACTGCTGTGCTCTTCCAGCACCACTAATCCAGAATCTGGTTTCCAGCATCTACAGTCATTGTTTTTACCTTTTCATAAACCTAGACAATTCCTGCAGTCGATCAACTTTGTGTTCTTGGTCACCCTTTTAATTGCAAAACTATAGTATGTCTTTGACTAGAGGCTTGGAACACCTCGTCCTCTGGCCATCTTCCAAGTTCCTTTTCAACTTTGGCTGAGATTCATAAAGATGTATAGCACGGAAACAGACCCTTCGGTCCAACTCATCCATGCTGACCAAATATCCCAACCTAATCCAGTCCCATTTACCAGAACCTTGCCAATATCCCTCCTGTTCATATCCCCATTCAGATGCCTTTTAAATGCTGTAAGTGTACCAGCCTTCACCACTTCCTTTGGCAGCTCATTCCATACACGTACCATGCTCTGTGTGAAAAGGTTGCCCCTTAGGTCTCATTTATATCTTTCCCCTCTCAACTTAAACCTATGCCCTCTAGTTCTGGACTCCCCCCCCCCCCCCCCCCCCCCCCCCCCCCCCCCCACCCCAGGGGAAAGACTTTGTATATTTATCCTATCAATTCCCCTCATGATTTTTATAAAACTCTATAAGGTCACCTCCAACACTCTAGGGAAAACAGCCCCAGCCTGTTCAACCTCTCCCTATAGCTCAAATTCTCCATTCCTGGCAACATCCTTGTAAATCTTTTAAATGGTTAGTAAGTTTGCAGATGACACCAAAATTGGAGGTGTACCGGATGGCTCAGAAGGTTGTCTCAGATTACAATGGGATCTTGATCAGATGGGCCAATGAGCTGAGGAGTGGCAGATGGAGCTAAATTCAGTTAAATGTGAGGTGCTGCATTTTGGGATAGCAAATCTTAGCAGGACTTGTATACTTAATGGTAAGGTCCTAGGGAGTGATGCTGAACAAAGAGACTGTGGAGTACAGGTTCAAAGCTCCTTGAAAGTAGAGTTGCAGGTAGATAGGATAGTGAAGAAGGTGTTTGGGGGGGGTATGCTTTTCTTTATTGGACAGAGTATAGGAGTTGGGAGGTCATGTTGCAGCTGTACAGGATGTTGGTTAGGCCACTTTTGGAATATTGCATGCAACTCTGGTCTCCTTCCTATCAGAAGTATATTGTGAAACTTGATTTAGAAAAGATTCAGTCAGTAGTTGGAGAATATCTGCAATGGCTTCTCTCCATGCTCACGCACTGATGTTCCACAATGAACGATTCTTGGTCCTTTCTCTCAAGGCCCTACTTCACATCCATGTACTATCTGTCAACAACACTCTCCAAAAGCACTGTATACTGATACCACCCAGCTCTATCTTGGACCCACCTCTCGCCTCCTCCTCTGTCTCTAATGTGACATCCAGTATTAGAGGAGCCGAAATTTCCTCCGAGTAAATATTGGGAAGATCCAAGCCATTGTCTTCAGACCTTGGTCCGTACCTACTCCCTACTCAAGTCTTGGTGCCACATTTTGACTCTGAGATGAGCTTCCAAGCTTTTTCCTACACTGTTCCCACCTCTAACTTTCCCCGATGTATCATTCACCAAATGTGGATGCACTAGCACAGAGAAATGTTTGGCTAACTGACACCAAACAAATATCAGGATAATTGGGTCATTTTCGGTTTGGCAGATGAGGAAATAAAAGGACACTTTCAAGGCAAACTCTGACTAGTACAGCACCACAGGGATCAGTGCTGGAGCCTCAGCTATTTACAATGTACATTCATAATGTGGAAGCAAGCATATAAATTATAGAAGGATGGGAAAAGGAGGAATAAGGTTGATTTAGCAACTAAACAGGGATTTATGCATGCAGTCATTCTCCTTACTCCTTGAGTGAAATAGCAACATCTTGAGGAATGTTCATATTACTTCAGAAGAGGAGGTGCTGGACTTCTAAAGGTGAATAAATCCCTGGTCTGTGATCAAGTTTACCCTAGAACTCTGGGAAGCCAGGGAAATGATTGCTGGGCCCTTTGCTGAGATATTTGTATTATTTATAGTCACAGGTGAGGTACCGGAAAACTGGAGATTGGCTATCGTGGTGCCGTTATTTCAGAAAGATGGTACAAAAAACCCAGGAAACTATCGACTGGTGAGCCTGACATTGATGGTGGATTAGTTTTGCAGGGAATCTTATGGGTCAGTCTTTACATGTATTGGAAAGGCAAGGACTGATTAGGGATAGTCAACATGGCTTTGTGTCTGGGAAATCGTGTTTCACTAACTTGATTGAGGTTTTTGAAGAAGTAGTAAGGATGATTGATGAGGCAGAGTGGTGGATGTGATCTATATGTAGGTAAAGTGTTCGACAAGACTGCTCATGGTAGATTGGTTAGCGAGGTTAGACCACGTGGAATACAGGGAGAACCAGCCATTTAGATACAGAATTGACATAAAGGTAGAATACAGAGGATGGTGGTGAAGAGTTGCTTGCAGACTGGAGGCCTGTGACCAATGCTGTGCCACAAGGTCCACTGTTTTTTGTCATTTATATAAATGATTTGGGTGTGAACACAGAAGATATGGTTAGTAAGCTTGCAGATGACACCAAATTGGAGGTATAGTGGATAGTGAAGAAGGTTACCTCAGTACGACGGGATCTTGATTGGATGAGCCGATGGGCTAAGAAGTGGCAGATGGAGTTTAATTTGGGTAAACGTGAGGTGCTGCATTTTGGGAAGGCAAACCATGGCAGGACTTGTATGCTTAATAGTAAGGTCCTGGGGAGGGTTGCTGAACAAAGAGACAGGTTCATAATTCCTTGAAAGTGGATTTGCAAGTAGATAGAATAGTAAAGAAGGTGTTTGCTAGGTTTGCCTTCTTTGGTCAGTGCTTGAGTATAGGAGTTGGGAGGTCATGTTGTAGCTGTGCAGGACATTGGTTAGGCCACTATTGGAATAGATTTGCATGCAAATCTGGTCTCCCTACGACAGGAAGGATGTTGTAAAACTTTGAAAGGATTCAGAAAAGATTTACAAGGATGTTGCCAGGGTTGGAGGGGTTGAAGTTTAGGGAAAGGCTGAAAAGCTGGGGCTGTTTTCACTGGAGCATTAGAGGCTGAAGTGTGACCTTGTCGAGGTTTATAAAATCATGAAGAGCATGGATAGGATAAATAGAGGGCAGAAGTTTAAGGTAAGAGGGGAAAAATTTAAAAGGGCCCTAAGGGGCAACTTCTTCATGCAGAGGGTGGTGCATGTATGGAATGAGCTGCCAGAGGAAGCGGTGGAGGCTGGTGTAATAAAAACATTTAATAGGCATCTGGATGGATATGTGGACGGGTAGGGGTTAGAGGTATATGGGCCAAGTGCTGGCAAATGGGACTAGATTAATTTAGGATATTTGGTTGGCATAGCCGAGTTGGATCAAAACATCTGTTTCCATGCTGTACAGCTATATGCCTGTATGACTACCTCTAGCACAATTTTTCAGATTTTCTCTTGCTATAACTTTTGGTTTACTCTAAAGACCCACATAAAGCTACATCTAACGTTTTTGAACTTGAACCGATGTTAACTTTAAGAGCTTCTTAACAACATATATCAAAATTCATGAATTAGCCTTATAATGCAAGAATTAAATTTTAAAATATGATCTTTTCCTCACAAACCTCGTAGTGTACAATTTAATAAATTAGGCCTTGCTGGTTATACAAATATGCCAATGAGGTGATTTTAACATCGTACAATGTTTGGTGCAATTAGCCCAGAAGTTGTTGATTATTATTAAAAGCTGATTCATAAATGTCAGTAGTAAGTTTCCTTCAATCCATTCGTTGATCTGGCCTATAAGCCACTCTAGTTATCGCTTTCCTATGACACTGTCATCCCAATTTTAAAAATAGTTATTCTAATTCTATGATATTCACCTCCATCCGATATATTGTTTTGATTTCAAACAAGTTTCTCTTGACTTATTTTATTTTGGTCTAAGTATGAGCTTTTTTCCTTTGAATATTTAGCACTGCAAGCTGCCCTGTTTATTGGTCTTCCACTGTGGAAGGAATTGAGTCAAAATGTCACCAGAAGTTGCCTTAAACAGAATTTCCCCTGCACTTCGTCCCTTTATCTCCAATGTCGTCAGAAATGGAAAAATTGGCTTAGATGCTACAAACAATCTGAAAATAACTGACCTTAAATCTGGGTAAGTGCTGAATGAGTACTCCAAGTTTAATTATCTTGTTATTCTGTCATTTTTGTTTGTGTTTTCCCAATGAAATGATTTGGTGTAGCTGTATGTTTTTCACTGTTGAATAATGTTAAGAACTTTGTATTTACATTCTGTTTGTGCAATCCAGGCGTAAAATTGGCTACAATTAATTTTGAATTTCCAAAGTGGAGACATGTTTTATACCAGTTTTAAGAACAGTTAGTGTATTAATGTAGACAATAATCAGTAATCATAATTCTATTACTTAGTTTGAATGTAATTATTATTTTCAATTTTGGAAAGGAAGTTGCAAGATCTGGGCTTTTACATGTTTGTGCATTTCAGATTCCTGTACAGTCTTTTCTGATTATTGTACCTTGTGTGTGTTATAGCTAATGATTGCAGAAGTATTCCAGCATTGCTCGATGTGCAACACTTGCAAGTGCAGCACGTCTTGAATTCTTTTAAATATAAATCTCGCTGCATGGTAAAGTCTCTGTATTAACAGTGTAAGCTGACCTGATTTTAGCTGAAACAAACAGCTTGTCCTAGTGACAAATTTATACATAGTCAAAGTCTGCAGTGCTTTGCAACTGATTATATCCATGACCAAATAAACAAACAAGTGTTTAAATCATGATACCAGGACCTTCTGGTCACTTGGTCATTGTTCCTCTTCCCCAGGAAAGGAATAAAGTATTTATTCAACTTTTTGCTGTTTGTGACATCTTGCTGAGTGCAAAGTGAAAATTGTGTTTAGCGATCAAGTCGAGAGTGGGGTGCTGGAAAAGCACAGCAGGTCAGGTAACATCCGAGGAGCAGGAGAATCAACGTTTCGAGCAAGAGCCCTTCATCAGGAATGTGTTTAGCTATGTAGAGTGTTTGTTTGTTTTTTCATTTTTTAAAACATGCTTACTTTAGTGATAGAAAGGGATAGGTGTATGTTTACTTTACTGATAGAAAGGGATAGGTGTATACTACTGGGCAAGAGTTACAGCCAGGGGAAAGGCAATTACGATACGATTAAGCAAGATTTTAGGAAGCATAGGATGGGGAAGGAAACTGCAGGGGATGGGCACATTAGAAATGTAGAGCTTATTCAAGGAAAAGCTCCTGAGTGACTTAGATAAGTATGTACCTGTCAGGCAGGAAGGAAGTTGTAGAGCGCAGGAGCCGTGGTTTACGAAGGAAGTGGAATCTCTGGTCAAGAGGAAGAAGGCTTATGTTAGGATGAGATGTGAAGGCTCAGTTGGGGCACTTGAGGATTATAAGGTAGCCAGGAAAGACCTAAAGAGAGAGCTCAGAAGAGCCAGGAGGAGACATGAGAAGTTGTTGGTGGCTAGGATCAGGGTAAACTCTAAGGCTTTCTATAGGTATTTAAGGAATAAAAGAATGACGAGAATAAGATTAGGCCCAATCAAGGATAGTGGTGGGAAGTTCTGTGTGGAGTCAGAGGAGATGGGGGAAGCACTAAATGAATATTTTTCGACAGTATTCACTCTAGAAAACGACAATGTTGTTGAGGAGAATACTGAGATACAGGCTACTAGACTAGGTGGGATTGAGTTTCACAAGGAAGAGGTACGAGAAATCCTGCAGAGTGTGAAAATAGGTAAATCCCCTGGGCCAGATGGGATTTATCCTAGGATCCTCTGGGCAGCCAGGGACGGGATTGCTGAGCCTTTGGCATTGATCTTTAAATCGTCATTGTCTACAGGAATAGTGCCAGAAGACTGGAGGATAGCAAATGTGGTTCCCCTGTTCAAGAAGGGGAGTAGAGACAATTCTGGTAATTATAGACCAGTGAGCCTTACTTCAGTTGTTGGTAAAGTGTTGGAAAAGGTTATAAGAGATAGGATTTATAATCATCTAGAAAAGAATAATTTGATTAGGGATAGTCAGCACAGTTTTCTGAAGGGTAGGTCGTGCCTCACAAACCTTATTGAGCTCTTTGAGAAGGTGACCAAATAGGTAGATTAGATTAGATTAGATTACTTACAGTGTGGAAACAGGCCCTTCAGCCCAACAAGTCCACACCGCCCCGCCGAAGCGTAACCCACCTATACCCCTACATCTAGATCTAGATCTAGATCTACCCCTTACCTAACACTATGGGCAATTTAGCATGGCCAATTCACCTGACCTGCACATCTTTGGACTGTGGGAGGAAACCGGAGCACCCGGAGGAAACCCACGCAGACACGGGGAGAACATGCAAACTCCACACAGTCAGTCGCCTGAGGCGGGAATTGAACCCGGGTCTCTGGTGCTGTGAGGCAGCAGTGCTAACCACTGTGCCACCGTGCCGCCTGAGAGTAAACCAATTGATGTGGTGTATATGGATTTTCAGTAAAGCGTTCAATAAGGTTCCCCACATTAGGCTATTGTACAGAATGCGGAGGACTGGGATTGTGGGAGATATAGCAGTTTTGATCAGTAATTGGCTTGCTGAAAGAAGACAGAGGGTGGTGGTCATTGTTGGGAAATGTTCATCCTGGAGTCCAGTTACTAGTGGTGTACCGCAAGGGTCAATGTTGGGTCCACTGCCGGCATTTTTATAAATGACCTGGATGAGGGCGTAGAAGGGTGTGTTATTAAATTCGCAGACGACACTAAGGTCAGTGAAGTTGTGGATAGTGACGAAGGATGTTGTAGGTTACAGAGAGACATGGATAAGCTGTAGAGCTGGACTGAGAGGTGGCAAATGGAGTTTAATGCGGACAAGTGTGAGGTGATTCACTTTAGTCGGAGTAACCGGAATGCAAAATATGGGCTATTGGTAAGAGTCTTGGTAGTGTAGATGAGCGGAGAGATCTCAGTGTCCAGGTACACAGATCCTTGAAAGTTGCCACCCAGGTTGACAGGGTTGTCAAGAAGGCATACAGTGTTTTAGCTCTAATTAAGAGGTTCCGAGTTCCGGAACCATAAGGTTATGCTACAGCTGTACAAAACTCTAGTGTGGCTGTACTTGGAGTATTGTGTACAATTCTAGTCACCACATTATAAGAAGGATGTGGAAGCTTTGGAAAGGATGCAGAGGAGATTTACTAGGATATTGCCTGGTATGGAGGGGAGGTCTTATGAGGAAAGGCTGAGGGACTTGAGGCTATTTTCGTTGGAGAGAAGAAGGTTGAGAGGTGACTTAATAGAGACATATAAGATAATCAGAGGGTTAGATAGGGTGGACAGGGAGACCCTTTTTCCAAGTATGTTGACGGCGAGCACAAGCGGACATAGCTTTAAATTGAGGGGTGATAGATATAGGACGGATGTCAGAGGTAGTTTCTTTACTCAGAGAGTAGTAAGGGTATGGAATGCTTTGCCTGCAACAGTAGTAGATTCGCCAACTTTAAGTGCATTTAAGTTGTCATTGGACAAGCATATGGACATACATGGAATAGTGTAGGTTTGATGGGCTTCAGATTGGTATGACAGGTCGGTGCAACATCGAGGGCCGAATGGCCTGTACTGTGCTATAATGTTCTATGTTCTAAATAGTATAAGGTGCTTCCAAAACATAATTTCTACATTTTTTGAATAAAGAAGAAATTGAGAAAATCAAAGAAATGTTATTTTCTCACAACATGATCTGTCTAATATCGTTGTTTTGGTCTTGCATAATTACTGAAATGCTTATACTTTTGGCAAGAGAAATTCCAGTTTTGGATTTCAATTCTGGCAATTTTTAAGGTAGTTGTTATTCTATGGGTGTTTTTCTTTATTTGGTGTTGTTGAAATTCCTCTTTGGTTTCTCCTTTCAGGTGCACATCACTAACACTTGGACCCTGTTGTGACCGGTTTAAGCTACATATTCCATATGCTGGAGAAACCCTAAAATGTGAGTTTTATATTAAGATATCACTTAATGAGATGATTTATTCATGCAGATTTTTTAAAAAATCGAAGAACATACTGTGCAAACCTTATGTACTTAATAGCATTCATTAATTGTCTAATTAATTACAATTACTGTTAGAAGAATCATAGAATCCTGACAGTGTGGAAACAGGCCATTTAGCCCAACAGGTTCACCACCGACCCTCCAAAGAGTAACCCACCTAGACCCATTCCCCTAACCTATTTTTACTCCTGACTAATGCACCTAATCTACACAGCCCTGAACAGTATGGGCAATTTAGCTTGGTCAATTCACCTAACCTTCTTTATGAACACTTCAATAAAAGTATATTTGCATACACACTGATTCACTGACTGTTCTGAAGCATGTGATTGTGGAGAAATATATCATGGTTTTTTTTTTGTACTCCCCAGCAAGCAGGAGTGTCTCTATATTTCAAAGCATTTGGTTTATGATATATGATGGTGCTGTGCTACTTTCCATGAGTTTTGTTGTGTAGATTTACAAATGACAATCTTCAAAATTACAGCCAGTATTCCTTTTCATCCCATATTATCATGATAATGTGAGGGCAAATAAAAATCCAACCCAGTGCCTGTGTTTACTGACTAATTCCTTACTCGTGGATGGCAATTATTACTTTTCACAGGGTTACTTGTGCATTGGTGTCTATTGTCCAGAATTTCCAAGATTCTGGGTAGGTGTGTGTTTTTGTTTTTGAGAAGATTGTAGCTCAGGTTGAGATTCAGGTTACTGAGCTGGTAGGTTTGTTTTCAGATGTTTCGTCACCTTGCAAGGTAACATCAGTGAGCCTCCTGTGAAGTGCTGGTGTTCTGTTCCGCTTTCTATTTATGTGTCTTGCTCTGTTAAGGTGGGTGATAACATTTCCGGTTCTTTTTCTCAGAGATTAGTAAATGGAGTCCAAAATATGTTAATTGATGGAGTTCTGGTTTGAATGCCAGATCTCTCGGAATTTCTGTGCGTATCTCTGTTTAGCCTGTCCTAGAATGGATGTGTTGTCCCAGTAGAAGTAGTGTCCTTCTTCATCTGTGTGTAAGGGTACTAGTGATAGCTGGTCATGTCTTTTGGTAGCTAGTTGGTGTCCGTGTGTTCTGGTGGCAGGTTTCCTGCCTGTCTGATGTAGTGTTTGTTACAGTCCTTGCAGGATATTTTGTAAATGTCATTCATTTTGCTGGTTGGTGGTACAGGGTCCTTTTGGGTCATCAGTAGCTGTTTCAATGTGTTGGTAGGTTTGTGGGCTACCATGATGCCAAGGGGTCGGAGTAATCTCGTCGTCATCTCCAAGATGTCTTTATATGGTAGTGTGGCAAGAGTCTGTGGGTGTGTTGTGTCTTGTTTGGGTTTGTTGTTTAAAAATCGGTGGACTGTGTTCATTGGGTACCTCTTACTGAATATGCTGTACAGGTACTTTTCTTCTGCTCGTTCCTCGGTGCTGCAATGTGGCCTGTTTAAATAGTACCCTGATGCAACTCTGTTTGTGGGTGTTGGAATGATGGTAGGTTTGTGGACTACCATGACGCCTCGAGGCCAGAGTAGTCTGGTCGTCATCTACCACCACACTGAAACAGCTCCTGATGAATTTAAAAGACCCTGTACCAGCAACCAGCAGAATCAACATCATGCATGAAATACCCTGCAAGGACTGCAACAAACATTACATTGGACAGATGGGCAGGAAACTAGCCACCAGGATACATGAGCACCAACTAGCCACCAAAAGACGTGACCAACTATCACTAATATCCATACACACAGATGCAGAGGGTCACCAGTTCGACTGGGACAGGCAGAATAAAGACACTCAAGGGAATTCCTAGAGGCCTGGCATTCAAACCGGAACGCCATTAACAAACGTATTGATTTGGATCCCAGTTACCAATCTCTCAGAAAAAGAACCAGAAGTGATATCACCCACCACAACAAACCAAAACCGATAAATAGCAAGCATGACAGAACACCAGCGCTTCATCGGAGGCTCACTGATGATGTTACCAGGCATGGTGATGATATGTCTAAGATCAAATCCACCAGCTCAGCAAGCAAACTTACAACCTTAGTACAAAGGAAGGTGGGAAAGTAAGTTGTGAGACTTATACAGAGCCTTCAAAATGATGATGACAGATAAATGAATGCACAGAATTTGGCAGATGGAGAATAATATTGGCAAATTAGATTGTCTACTTTGGAAATAATTGAAAAATGGGTGTAAATAGTGAGAAATTGCTGGAGTAGCAAGAGACCTGTACTTGAATCATAAGATTTTAGCATTAAGGTGAGCTTGTCGTTAGCAAGGTGATGGAATGTTGACCTTTAAAGGTAAGGGAGATAGCGGATAAAAATAAAGAAGTTTTGACATGCTGATACCAGGAAATGGTGAGACCACACATTGAGTGCTGTTCATAATTCTCCCTGAAGGAGGACTCATTGGAAGAAGGTCGGAGAAAGGAAACTAAGCTAATTCTGGGGTTATATTTTGAGGAAGATTTGAGCAGGTTAGCCCATTCTCGTGAGAAAAGTGAGAGGTGACTTTATCGAAGCAATTAAGATTCTAAGGTGGTTTGACGGGGTGGCTGAGCAGATATTTCCTATCATATGAGATCCGTAGAATTAGGGGGCACAATTTTAAGTAGTCTCCCACTTAACTCGCAGTTCTGAAAGCATGTCTTCGCTGACAATAGTGCGTATTTGAAATTATCTTCCAAAGAACAGTGAAGACAGGATCATTCAATATAATCATGATTGAGTTAGAGTTTTATTCTGCGATGATGAGTCAGGGATTGTGGGAAGCAGACAAGAAAGTGGAGTTAAACCTTCATCAGATCATTGTCAAACATTTTAGAAGTGATTCCTTGAAAGGGTCAGTTAACAGATGTTAGCCAGTGTGTGTGCATAGAACTCTGCTGATAATCAATTTAGGTTTGTCAGTAGGGCTCACAATGACATGCTTGCATGTTTTGAAAGCTTCATAAATCACTGTATAGGGCGCTGTTCTTTGCAGACAGAGAACATGTACACATACTGTGCCTGTTTCAACTTGACAAAATAGTTGACAGCCATTCTGTGGTTCATTTCTCAGAACTGTGCCTTAGTAAACCTACTTGGCTTAAAATTTAAATAAAGCTTCCTGCTTTAAGTATACTAAAGTCAAACATTCATAAACTTAATTGCCTTTTAATTTGTTCTGTCATCTTAAAAGGTTGGTGAACATGAATTTTCAGGTTCCTTTATTGTTGAGTGTTAACTTCTTCCCCCAAACAAATAGCATAATGTTAATTGTATTGCCTTTTAATGTTGTTCCTTCCAGAATACATCCTTTTACACATGTCTGCATTCATTTGCATCTGCCATGTATATGGTTAGTCTAAGACTTTTTGAAGTTTGCTGACTGTAATGACAACTATTATTTGCAAACTTAATTATACACCCTGTACCAAATTCAAATCACTAGGGTGGGAAAGTGCAACAATACTTCTCTCCAAGTATAAAAGAACAAGGGTAAAAATAAAGTTGCTACAATTTTACCTCCGCATAGGGCTACTCTCTCATGTGTAAGAGAGAGACAGACAGAACTGGTGATTTAATCTGGAGGTCATTATGCCTCTGGCAAGGGGAGAGGTTGGGAAGGAGGTGTGAGAATTGTTGGCTGCACAACTAGCTGCAGTGCAGAGTAATGACAAGAGCTTGGGTTCAATTCCTACATTTTCATGAAGGGGGTTGCTGGTTAGCAAAGTTGACTCTCATTTCAAACTCTTCCCTCATCCAAGGCATAGTAACCCTCAGGTTGAACCACCACCAGTCATCTATCTCGAATGACAGAGCAGCCCTATGATCAGGGTAGGGCTATGGTGGCTTTACCATTTTTTGTGTGATGCATAGTGATACCAACAACCAAGGGGGTTGCTGGTTAGCTCAGTTGGCCAGACAGTTGATTTGTAATGTTGAGTAAAAGAACAGCATTTGTTCTATCCTGTAGTATTATTAAACTAATAAATTCCAACTCTTTAAAACCTTTCAGGTAGATTAGCAGGTATTGAGATCTTCGACAAATATAATGAATTGAGAGGACCAGTGTGAATTCATGCTGCAGTATAGCAATGCAACAATAAACAGCCTGAAGACTTCTAATATTAGAAATGAAGTTAAATTGTATTTAATTTTGGATCACAGAAGATGAACAGTTTTGATAAAGGCTAATTTACAAAATTGAGCAAATTGTTTTGGTGCTTTTGTAAATGCCAAAAATTGAAAAATGAAGATCACAAAATCCAAAATTGCTCAGAACAATTTGAACTTTTTGTTTTGAAGTCCAACGTTTCGTAACTATTTAATAAGATAGTTGTCTGATGCACTTTAAAACAGTTTAATTTCTTTGAAACTTTACACTCCATACACCTGAATGTACAGGAAATGAGTTTGCAGATCTTTCTGAAAAAGTATTTTAATCATGGGATGCATGAGGTTTGAATGCTGTGTAATTGCCCTTTGACTCCTGATTATTTAAAGCAAAAGTAACCTAATCTGCTTGTTCGATGAGTTGCTTAGAAACCCCAATTTTAAAATGTACAATGTGATAAATTTGGTAAAATTAAAGCAAAATACAGTGGAAATCTGAAACAAATACAAAGCATGCCAGAGAAATAAGCAAGTCTGGTAGTGTCTGTGGAGAGGGAAACAGTTCTTTTCAAGTCTGGTATGACATCTCCAGAACTCAAAAGATTTGATAGGAGATTGAAGAAATCCTGCATTGTATTCATAGAGTCAGAGATGTACAGCATGGAAACAGACCCTTCGGTCCAACCTTTCCATGCTGACCAGCACCTGGCCCATATCCCTCCAAACCCTTCCTATTCATATCCAAATGCCTCTTAAATTGTACCAGCCTCCACCACGTCCTCTGGCAGCTCATTCCATATACATACCACCCTCTGGGTGAAAAAGTTGCCCCTTGGGTCTCTTTTATATCTTTCCCCTCTCACCCTAAACCTATACCCTCTAGTTCTGGACTCCCCGACCCCAGGGAAAAGACTTTGTCTATTTATCCTATCCAGGCCCCTCATAATTTTGTAAACCTCTATAAGGTCACCCCTCAGCCTCCGATATTCCGGGGAAAACAGTCCCAGCCTGTTCAGCCTCTCCCTATAGCTCAAATCCTCCAACCCTGGCGTATTGTGTGGCAGTATTACTTTGCTAAATAGACTTCAATCAGATGCAGAAACTTAAAACTAGGCATTCATCGGGCACTGTGGACCAACAGCAGCAGTAGAATGTAGCCAAACATAATCTGTGACCAGCATATCCTCCACTACTCTTCCCGTCAAGATGAAGGAACAATCCTGGCTCAACAAAGAGTGCAGGTGAGCATGTCAGGAACAGCACCAGACATAGTTAAAAGTTAGGTGTTAATTTGGTGAAGCTACAAAATAGGGCTACTTGCAAGCCAGACAGCATAAGGAGTAAGTGATTCCATAATCAAAAGATCTAACCTAAACACTGCAGATCTGTTACGTGAGTCGTCAATGGATGGTGGTGGTGGACAATTCAACAATCTCATGGAGGACAGTGGTCTACGAATATCCCCATCCTCGCAGAGGAGCCCTACACGAATACAAGTGTCAAGGCTGAAGTATTTTCAATAAACTTCAGACCGAAGTGCTGAGTGGATGGTCGATCTTGGTCTCCTTCTCCATATAGATGCCCGTCTTCTGCTTACTTGATTCAGTCTGTATGATATCAAGAAACAGCTGGAGACACTGAATATTACGAAGGTCTGAGCCTGACCATTCAGCTAATAGTACAGAAGACATGCACTGCAGAACTTGCTGTACTACAAGCCAAGCTGTGCTGCTCCACACTGGCATCTACCCAACAATCTGGAAAATGGCCCAGGAAAGTCCTGTACATAGAAAGCCAGATAAATCCAACCTGGCTAAATACCACACTGTCCACTCTTAATCATCAGCAAAGTAATGGTAAGAGTCAGCAGCATTTGCTCAGCAATAATCTGCTCACTCTTAGTTTGAGTGGACCACTCAGCACCTGACCTATTACAACATTGGTTCAAACATGGTCAGAAAAGCTCAGTTCCAGAGATGAGATGAACGTGACTGCCTTGACATCAATGCTGCATTTGAATGAGTATTTATCAAGCAAAACTAGTGTCCACAGGAATCGGCAGGGAAATTCTCCTCTAGTTGGAATCATACTCAGGACAAAGTTCAATAGTTGTAATTGTTAGAGGTCAGTCATCTCAGCTCCAGGACATCTCTGCAGACGATCCTTAGGGTTAACATTTACTAAACAACCTGTTCAGAGATGTTACTTCACACCCCTGGGGAAGGTGGGACATGAATACAAGTCTCCTAGTGCAGAGATTGGGACACTACCACTGCAACGTGAGCCCTTAAGGAGTAGAGTCTAAGTCTCAATCATCTTCAGCTGTTGACATCAATGACCTTCGCTCCATTATAAGGTCAGAAGTTAGCATGTTCGCTATGCAGTTTTCAGCACCATTTGTGACTCCTCAGAAAGTTTGAGTTCATGTCCTAATGCAGCAAGAGATAAACAATAACCAGGTATAGAATGACAAGTGGCATGTAACGTTCATGCCATGCAAAGTCCAGGCAATGAAGTCTCCAACAAGAGAGAATCTAACCATTGCCATTGAATTTCAAGTGACGTTAACAATATTCTGGGGTTACCATTGACCAAATTCTGAATTGGACTAGCTATATAGAGTCATACAACACAAAAGCAGACTCTTTGGTTTGACATGTTTGGTTTGACACCAAACATCCCAATCTGACTAGTCCCATATTTGCCAGCACTTGCTCCATATTCGTCTTAAACCCTTCCTAATTTTAGAATAGAATGTAGAATAGCCTTTTATTGTCACATGTGCTCCATTGTAGGAGTACAGTGAAAAGCTTTTACAATGTTTGCTTTCTTATGGTGACATCTTAGGTATAAGTACCTAGGTACAATTCTTGCATATATCAGAAAAATAAAAGTAGTTGCATTAATTTACAGAGTTGAGAAAAAAAGTTTAAAAATAGGATAACATTAAAGGTTTGACATTAAAGTAAGTAAGGAAGGAAATTTCAAATAGACATTACATTGTACTAGTTCAGTGCAGGGCCTCCGCATGTGGTCTTACCCCCAGTCCAACAGCCTTCCCAGCTCTACTCCAAGCCCCAATCCAGTCTGTATGACATTCATCTGTTCCAGGTCTGTTTCTGTGCTGTATGATTCTGATATTAAATAGCTCAAACTCTCCAGTCCTGGCATATCTTTGTAAATCTTTCTTGCATGTAAGAACTGAGCATTTTGCAACATTCTCCCATCTGCTCACTCTGTTCATTTGTGGTGAAAAGAACAGGTCAGCAGCAATGAATTCTATAGTGAGTAACTCCTGTCCTGAATCCAAGGTGAATGTACACCATCTACAGGGTACAAGGTGTGAGTAAAAAATGTGATTGAATACTTCCACTTGTCTGGATGACTGCACCTCCAACGACTCTCTAAGCTTGCCACCATCCAGGAGAAAGAAACCAACTTGATTAGCACCATATCCTCAAACTTCCACTCCCTCCACCACTGACAGTAGCAGCAGTGTGTACCAACTGCAAAGTGAACTGCAGAAAGTCACCAAGGTTCCTTAGACAGCACCCTCCAATCTTACGACACTATATCATTAGAAGAAGAAAGGCAACAGGTACATGGGAATACCACCATGTGCATGTTCCCCTCCAAGCCACACACCACCCTAACATGGAAATATATCGTCATTTTTGGCTTAAAATTCTGGAACTCCCTCATTGTCAACAAGCTGCAGTGGTGCAAGAAGGCAGCTCACCACCATTCCCTCAAGAGGCAGGGTAAGAAATGTTGATGCAGCCAGTAACATCTACGTGACATATATAAAGAAAAGAAAGGGTCAATTGGAAAACAATTGAAGTCACAATCGATGCTCAAGAACATTTTATTTTCAGAAAATGTTCTAATTGTGGCTTACAGTTTTTTCTTTTAGCAGTCAGTTGAATTTGCACTGTACAGAAGTTAAGTGTTGAAGGACAAGTGTGGGGTTGAATGATAGGTGTCAAATCACTAAAAGAAAATGTGATTTGCTTATTAATTGAGTTAAAGCATAATATTAATAGTCAGATTTTTATTCTAATGACTTCGTTGAATGTATTAAAATCTGAACCATTTGCTATATTGCTCACAGCGATAATATGGTCCTGCATGGTGCCTCTGCTGCCTCACAGCATCAGGGGCCTGGGTTTGATTCCACCTTTGGGTGACTGTGTGTGGAGTTTGTACATTCTGTCAGTGTCTGCATGGGTTTCCTCCGGGTGCTCAAGACACCAGACCCACCTCCACCAACAACACACAGTCCAAAGGTTTGCAGATTAGGTGGATTAGCCATGGTAAACTGCCCATAGTGTCCCGGTTTATGCACGGTAGGAGGATTAACCATGAGAAATGTACGGTTAGAGGGATAGGGCAGGGGTGTGTGTCTGGGAGGATGCTGTTCGAAGGGTCGGTGTGGACTCGATGGGCCAAATAGCCTACTTGCACACTGGGGATTCTATGATTGAAACAGGCCATTGAGAAACTCAATTAAGATCCACATTTACCATTCATGTGAGAAAATAGTCCAAATTACATTTACTCACCCTGTTCCCCCATGCCTTCAGTCTCTTTGCCTTAATTCACCTGTTCAATGTGAATGTAATTTGTGTAACGGCCACTCACTCTCGAAGACCATTTGATGGTCTTGTAAGTTGCTAAAGTCACTGATCATTGGGGTGATGTATGCCTATTTTCAGGTGATATCATCATTTTCTTCTGCCATTATCTAATTTGTACCAGGAGCAAATATTGATATCTGGAGCGTTCATTTCACTCTTGCAAACACCCTTGAAGCTGACTGTTGACCATCGTACTGGTTTTCTGCCTCCAAATATCCTTTGGCAGAATTTTACCTGGGTCTCTGGATTAATAGGCAAAAGTGAGGACTGCAGATGCTGGAGAATAGAGTCGAGAGTGTGATGCTGGAAAAGTACAGCAGGTCAGGCAGCTTCTGAGGAGCAGGAAAATCTATGTTTCGGGCGGAATGGTTCCTGACAAAGGGCTTTTGTCGGAAACGTCAATTTTCCTGCTCCTCTGGATGCTGCCTGACCTGCTGTGCTTTTCTAGCACCATGCTCTCTCCCTTCTGGATTAATAGTCAAGTGAAATTCAACAAGGCATTTACTGGCTCCCCCTTAATGTGACTAATACTGGAGATTTGATGTCATGTTTCTTGTACATGGGAGTCGAAAATAGCAAACTACGTGGAGGTTAAAACGTGTTGCACTCCATTCTTCACTTTTAAACTCTTTGAAAGGGTGTCATCAAACTGCATAGTTCAGTGCATCTTGTCATGAAGGGAGCAGGTAAGAATGAGAAGCTTTGATGGATGGGGTATTTTCTCCAAAGTCTTGAAGAATTCTACAATTTCTGGTGGTAAATGCTTTAGTAAAATTTATGAAAGTAAGGTGCGCATGTTCCCTGTACTTTTCTTGTAACTGGAGTAGATTGTGGCTCCTTCTGTTCTTGAATGAAAATCAAGTATGCTTCTGGATACGCTCAGCCTTTCCATTCACGGCAAGAAACAAGATGCAATCTCTTTTGTACTATTTTTTGGAAAATGTGATGACTTTTGTGTCAAATCATATCCTATAAAATAGAGCCTATAATTCCAAAAGATGGGAAGTGGTAGCATAACACAAATGTCACTGGATCAGAAATTGGGAGCCCTAAACTAATGTTTTGGAGACATGAGTTTGATTACCATGACAGAAGGTGTAATTTGAATTCAATGGAATCTGCAATTAAAAGCTGTTATGTCATGTCTATGCAACCATTTTCAAGTGTTCCATAAGTTTCAACTGGTTCATTAGCATGGTCTGGCCTTCCTGGGACTCCAGGTCTACAGCAATGTGATTGACTCTTAACTGCCAGAGAAAATGGCCTCAAGAGCCAGGCAATTCAAGGGGGAAAAAAAGGTACAGGGAATGAAAACTGATCTTGCCACCAGTTCCCACATTCCATATACAAATAAAGAAAGATGTGGCAGTAGATGAGATTTTCCATGCCTAACTGGAATTCCATTCTCACTGGTGCTTTTCAACTTGTTAAGCAAGCAGTTGGTAGTCTTTTCAAGCTCAAGTGTTGAAGGTTTGTCATCTAACTAAACCATGACTGGGAACTGCAAGTATACTTGATTTATCCAAGACTGTTGGGCAGGAAATTCTGCTTGTGTCAAGAGATCCAAACTGCCTGTAGCAATGAAAATCAACACGTTGTTTATGATCGTGTCGAATCCTGTTCAAATAATGACCGAAATCAGTGAGTGGTGAAAATAGCCTCTTTTATTCAGCAACTGAAGAGCACAAGTTCAAGGTGGCAATAGAATCCTGAAATACAGTTCTTACAAGAGCCCCTTTATCAACAGTTCTCATGTATTAAAATTCCATTATTGTGCTGTTATGTTGTTTCATTCTATAGTACACAAAGGTTTGAGAGGCTTCTGACCTGGGAGACAGGAGATGGGTTAAAACGCATGCCAAGTAACCGGAATGTAGAGTACTGGGCTAATGGTAAGATTCTTGGTCGTGTAGATGAGCACTAGTGTAGATCTCGGTGTCCAGGTACATAAATCCTTGAAAGTTGCCACCCAGATTTAATAGGGTTGTTAAGAAGGCATATGGTTTGTTAGCTTTTATCGGTAGAGGGATTGAGTTTCGGAACCATGAGATCATGCTGCAGCAGTACAAAATTCTGGTGTGGCCACACTTGGAGCATTGCATACAGTTCTGGTCACTGCATTCTAGGAAGGATGTGGACACTTTGGAATGGGGTCAGAGGAGATTTAATAGGATGTTGGCTGGTATGGAGGGAAGGTCTTACGAGGGAAGAACTTTGTTAGCACTGTCACATCAACACAAGGAACCCAGGTTCGATTCCGGCCTCTGAGGACTGTCTGTGGAGTTTGCACATTCTCCCCTTGTCTGTGTGGTTTCCTCTGGGTGCTCCAGTTTCTTCCCACTGTCCAAAGATATGCAGGTTAGATGGATTAGATGTGCTTCATGGATATGTGGGTTACATGAATTAGTCAGGGATAAATATAGGATATTAGGGTAGAGGAATGCATCTGGATGGGTTGCTCTTCGGAGGATCGGTGTGGCCTTGTTGGGCTGATGGGCCTATTTCCACGCTGTAGGGATTCAATACAAAAAAAAATCTATAAAGAAAGGCTGAGGGACTTGAGGTTAGGGAGAAGAAGGTTGAGAGGTGACTTAATTGAGACATAAGATTAACAGAGAGTCACATAGGTTGAATAGTGAGAGTCTTTGTTCCTCCAATGGCGATGGCTAGCACAGCGGACATAGGTTTAAATTGAAGGGTGATAGATATAGGACAGATGTCAGAAGTAGTTTCTTTACTCAGAGTTGCAGGGGCGTGGTACGCACTGTTTGTAATAGTAGTAGACTCGCCAGCTTTAAGGGTGTTTAAATGGTCATATGGACAAGAATGGAACAGTGTAGGTTAGATGGGCTTCAGATTGGTTCCACAGGTCGATGGAACATTTGAGGGCCGAAGGGCCTGTACTGCACTGAAATATTCTATGTTTTAGTGCTGGTTGCTACTTCTGATGGGATTAAGAGCGTCTGTCTCGTCTGCTTGCGTAATTAAGAGGTATTCGTCCTTTTGTCTTTTAAAGTAGTAAATGTTAGCAAAAATACTAGGCTTATATGCTCTAAATAAATTAGAAATTGTAGCTGTACTTAATAAAATATATTAACTGATTACCACAGCTGGGCTGTACATTTGTTTACTAGTTGCCTGTGTGAGTTTCATTCATTCGTGCAATTTCATGGAAGCCTGTTTTGTCAGTTAGTTTCTTAAAGGGATAATGGCCCATTTAAAAGGTATCTAATCTGTTTGGTGATCTATAATCTATTCAGATCCAGGAGATGGTTGGTAAACGCTGATTAATATTATAATGTTTCTTGGAGACTTGATGGGAGTAACTTTTTTTGACAATATTGACACCTATTTGGAGGTAGCTAGGTCTAAACACTGCCTGCAGCAAAGGCTAATATGATGTGAAAATGCAGTTATGGATTTGAAAGGGTTGTTTTGATTAGAAAGGATTTTTAAAATTTGGTCTATTTTATGACATTAAAATGGACTACAAAACCACTGTTTTATGAATGAATGAAACTGCTATAGTAAATAACAGGTTAGTAAAGGATTATGAATGAATGAACAGGAACCCAGTATTAATGAATATCGTGAGCTGGTGAGTGAGTTAGTAAAGGTAATCTAAAACTTAACATCTCACAATAGGATCAAGCTGTCAGGCTGGTGAATTTTTGGAAATATCCACTCCCGAGGGCTGTGGAAGCTCAGTTTTTAAGTGTTGATAAATTATCAATGGTGTTTATGGGATAGTGTGGATAAAAAGTATAATAGTGTTTGGTTATCCATGTTCATATTAAATCCCAGCTGCTCAACAGGCTGAATGGCCACCTCCTCCTGTGTTCCTATTTTCCTATAAGCAAGCAATTGATCTTGCTATCACCAAAGTTGCTCCCATGAAATCAGATGGTGAATAACTCTCATACTGAAGTCAGCAGAAGTCCACATGGGTTGAATACTGTTTGCACAGTAAAGCTTTTAAAAAGTCTGTGTATTTTGGAATGATTTTTAAAAGCAATTTGTTCTGAATAGTGCAGTGAAATGTCAAATTGAATCAAGAAAATGTTTGTGTTTGTAGGAGATTGTCAAAAATAAATTTCGTAGTCAGTTGGAAACAGTTTGAGACCAAATAATTTTGGAAGCTATTCTGTCACTGCATAATTGGTAACAAGACACCATTGTCAAAGGATTGCTTAATTTATCAATTGTCTAAAGTGTGGTATGGTATTAGGCAGCTAAAAAAAACCAACTTATAATGAGATACTATCAATTTGAAGATTAGGTTTAAAACATTGATTATATGCAAAAAGTAGTTTAAAAACTGAACATGACTATCAAACCACTGCATGTCTTATCACAAGTTCCATCTGACACAATGGCTGAATTTGTTTTCCTGGCACTTAGGGTCATTTGATCCATGTTTGACTCACTTGTGTTTTGTAGCATACCAGTTGCTCATGATGAATATCAGCCTATGTGCTTTGATTTCAGAACAATTTAATTGTATATAATAATTAACAGAGACCTCTCTAAAACTGTAAGACATATGAGCAAAAGTAGACCATTCAGCCCATCGAGTCTGCTCAATCATTCAGTAAGATTATGACTGATGATAATCCTCAATTCTGCTTTCCTGATTTATCTCCATAATCATTGATTCTCTTGCTGATTATCCACCTTACCAAGTGGTAATTTTGATTTGATTGTGCATTATCTGTATTTTATGTGCTGTGACAGCAAGGGACAGAGTTTGTCAACATTGTTAAAAAAGCACAGGTCAAAGGGGGAAAATAGTAAAAAGGAAAAATGTAATAGTTCTTTCTTTAGGATATAAAATAAATCAATAAATGGAGGTTAATAGTATATTGGAGCCATTATAGAGACATAGTTACAAGGAAACCAAAGTGGGAACTAAATATTCAGGGTATGTAATTTCAAACGGGAAGGGTGGTAACATAGCAATAGAATAAGTGTGATAGCAAGAAATAATTTTAGATTGCAGAATGTAGTATCCTTATAGACACAGGTAAACAAATGTAAGTGGGAGAAGACACTGGGAGGAGTCAATAGGATCCCTAACAATCTTTGGGACATAGAATAAATCAGGAGCTAATAAAGGCATGTTCTTTGGATTTAAAAAAAGTGCATTAATCATGGATGACTTCAATCTTGTGTAAATTGGGAAAATCAAATTGATATGAGTAGCTACAGGAATAATTCATACAGTGCATTCAGGACAGTTTCTTAGAACAATATGTTGTAGATCCAATGAACAATCAGGCTATTTTGGATCTGGTAACACAGCCCTTCTCCAGCATTTCTTCATTGTCCAGCTCTGTATGATTTCCCTTACGATTACACTTCTATCAATCTTATCTTAGCTGGAGCAAGTCTATCAATGGCAATGCTTACCACGATATCCTCTGGAATCTTCCAAGGATCTATCTGTGGTTGCCTCCTTTTTGTCATCATAAGCTAGATTGTTTTTTTTTATATTTTTTTCATAAATATGGGCATAACTGTCAATATGAGTCTTTATGACAATTAACAATAGTTTCATAGTTTCCACAACAGAGATTAATTTTTAACTCCAGAGTCTTACTAATGAATGGAATTGAATTTCCACCATCTGCCGAATCAGGATTTGAACTTGTGTCCCCAGAACATTAGCTTATGTCTCCGGATTAGTACTAATAGCACCCCAGCTTGATTGCTCATCCAACAGCTACTGTTGAGTGAAGATGAGAATTTCACAAACACTTTGATCATAAGTCCTGCAATTGAGAGTTCCTGGTCTATCAAATGACCATCCGCACTCTCGACCGCAATAGTGGCCACTGTTCAGACTGCATCCAGACCTAAGTAGTAAGGTTGATTTAAAGGGGTGAGACTAGGCTAGAAAGCCATGATGAATGGGGGGTGAAGTAGATTGGTGAGGCCGCAAGGAAACAAGAACCAAAAACAGGAATTGCTGGAGAAATTCAGTAGATCTGGCAGCATCTATGGAGAGAGAAGAAGAGTTAATGTTTCAAATCCAGTTACCTTTCTACAGAATGTGATTTTTGTGAGGTTTTATTGTCCCATTGCGCTGCTGCTGAAAACCTGGGAAGTAATCAAAACAAATTTGGGTTAATTCATCACTTCTCAGAAAACCCATGCATACAGAATATGTACAATAGCATGACTTGATGTTTGGAAAGGAAAGATGCCTTTTATTCTTGTATTTTATTTTGGCACATTTTTGTTTTGCTGCAATATGAGCAGTTGAGAATATTTTGTGCATCAAAATATATTTTCTCAACGTGGACTAATTCGAGCAGAAAGATAGACTTCAGAAAACAAAACCCTAATTAAGTTACATCTTAGTAGCAATTATGTAGATTTTTTTTAAAGGGAAAATTGCAAAAAAATCTTCTCCGACCTTTTTATTATAGGCAGAGAGGTAATGGGCTTTAAGGAATCATTGAGTCAAACAGCATAGAGACAGTCTAAATCGTCCATGCCGATTAAGTTTCCCAAACTAAACCACTCCCATTTGCCCGTGTTTGGCCCATGTCCCTCTAAACCTTTCCTGTTCATGTCCAAATGTCTTTTAAGTCTTGTAACTGTACCTGCATCGACTAATTCCTCTGGCAGTTCATTTCATGTACACACCACCCTCTGAGTGAAAACTTTGTCTATTCGGACCCTTTAAATCTTTCCCCCCTCACCTTAAATCTATGCAGTCTAGATTTGAATTCTCCTACCCGAGGGAGAAGACATTTGCTGTTTACCTTATCAATACCTGTCATGATTTTATAAGCTGCTTTAAGGTCACCCCTCAACCTCCTATGCTTTAGGCAAAAACGTCCCAAACTATCCAGCCTATCCTTATAACTCAAATCCTCTAGTCCCAGTAACATCCTTGTAAATCTTTCCTGCACAATTTCCAATTTAATGCTATCCTTCCTATAGCAGGGTGACCAGAACTATACTCCAGCCTCCAAAAGTGGTTTCACCCGTATCCTCTACAGCCACGACATGACGTCCCAACTCCTATACTTTAATCTCTGACCAATGAAGACAAACGTACAAATTCCACCTTCATGACCCTGTCAACCTATGATGTCACTTTCATTGGAACTGTGTAGCTGAATCCGTACACTTCTTTTTAACAGCATCCCCAAGGGCCCTACCAATAACTGTATAAGTCCTGCCCTTGTTTGTCCAATACCTTGTATTTATCGAAAATAAACTCTTATCTGTAGCTCCTCAGCCAACTGGCCCAGCTGATCAAGATTCCATTGTACTCTTAGATAACATTATTCAGTATTCACTGTACCACCACTTTTGGTGTCATCTGCAAACTTATTAACCATGTTTCCTATGTTCTCATTAAAATCATTTATATAAATGACGAACAGCAGTGGATCCAGCACCACTCCCTGCGGAGCATCACAGGTCTCAGGCCTCCAGTCTGAAAAACAATCCTCTCCCACCACCCTCTGTCTCCTACCATAAAGCCAGTTCTGTACCGATTGGCTAACTCTCCCTAGATCCAGTTTAATCCAACTTTACTAATCAGTCTACCATGAAGAACCTTGTCAAAGGCCTTACTGTTCATGTAGTCAATGTCTGCCCCTCTCCCTCGTCTATCTTGTTAATTACATCCTCAAAAAACTCAATCAAGATTTACAATATAGGTTTAAGGAAGCCGTTGGACTTGGTATTGATGGAAAAGGTGGCCCTGTAGGTTGGGAATGGGATTAGAAGCAATGTTGAGTTGGGACGGGATTGTTGGCAGATATCCATCAAAATTGGGAGTGGCAATTATGTATTGTATGATGAAATATAACGTATTTCTGAGAGTTTGGATTTCAAACCAGTGGGATATGGGTGTTGATTGCTTTTTGTAAAGGGTTTCCTTAAATAAAAGAAATCAAGATCAGAGAGTCCTTTTGAGAATACTAATGTAATCCATTGGGTGTCTCAGAGATGGTATCTGCAAACCCCTGGAGTGCTGATCGAAGAGTGTTGATATTGTGGGATTTATAGAGGTATTAACTTTCTTTTGGTTTAGAATAATATAGGATTGAGTTTGGCTGAGGGAAAAACTCAGAGATTGAAACGTTTAGTGCAGGTTTGGATTGCAGCAGCTAGGGTCAAAAGTAAAATTCTCTCTATTCTCGAGAAGAGTTCAGGTCAAATTCACTTACTTCGATTGTAAAGATTGAGATTGTGAAGTTTCCAGACTTGGAGTGTTTGATTAAAAATTAATAAATTACTTATTGGAAGTTAGTGGCAAGATGGTTCAGTGGTTAGCACTGCTGCCGCACAGCGCCAGAGGGTCTGGGTGGATTCTCTTCGGAAGTTCGGTATGGATTCAATAAGCCAAATGGCTTGCTTCCACACTATTCTATGATATCAAGAAAATCTGAACTTTTTGCTGTGCGAGTAATCTTGTCAGCAGACCTAACTGTTCACAGGATGTAACTGAGGAGAAGCAGTTCAATCAAATGTAAAGATTTGATATGGATGTTTTTTTTTTGTAGGATTTGAATCACCTATAGGGTAGTCATATTGGGGGAAAAATTAGACTTTCTTTTGCTGTCTGTTTTAACATCTTTCGAAATGTGTCCTATATTTGGTTTATTTCAATTTCATTATTTTTCTTTTCTGATACAATATTATATCATTTGACTATCCATGAGCAACACAACAGGAAATCTGCTAATATCCATGACTCTGAATTTTGGTTAGAGTACTGTTCTGATCACGTCACTACAGGAAGGATTACACTCCTTACAGCCCTACCATTCACCATGAAACTCCTATCTTGATTTGACTTTCTAAAATGCAAGACGTCACATTTATTTGTATTAAACTAAATTTGCCATTTCTCAGCCCACTTACCAATTGATCAAGATCCTGCTGTAATTTCTGAAACTTTTCTTTCACTCTGTGATACTGCCTATTTTAGTGTCATATGCAAACTTACTAATCATGCCTTGTACGCTCTCATCCAAATTATTGACAGACATAACGAACAGCATTGGGTCTAACAGCAACCCCTGAGGCACATCAGTAGTCACATGCCTCCAGTCCAACAAGCATCCTTCCACTATTACCTCCTACTTCCTCCCATCAAGTGGTGTACCCAATTTGCCAGCTCCCCCTGGTATCCATGTAATCTAACCTTCCAGAGCAGCATACCATGTGGAACCTTATCAAAGGCCTTACTGAAATTCATATATACTAAGTCTACTGCCCTGCCCTCATCAATGTTCTTGGTCACTTCATCAAAGAACTTGAACAAATTTTGTGAGGCATGATCCCCCACACACAGTCATGCTGATTACTCTTAATCAAACCATGTCTTTCCAAATGCATGCATATCTTATCCCTCAGAATCTTCTCAACTAACTTGCCTACCACAGAGTTAAATTCTATTGGTCCATAGCTCCCAAGTTTTTCTTTGCAGCCTATCTTGAATAAGGGCACAATAGTCTTCCAGAACCTTACCTGTGGCTAACGATGATGTAAATGTATCAGCCAGGGCCTCCGCAGTTTCTTCACGAGCCTTTTGATGGTTTCTTAGATATATCTGGGTAAAAACAATGACTGCAGATTTTACTGCTCCTCGGCTGCTGCCTGAACTGCTGTGCTTTTCTAGCACCACTCTAATCTAAACTCTTAGATATATCTGGTCAGGATTAGGAGTTTTAGCCATTTTCATACATTCTAATACATCCAGCACCACCTCTACTATGATATGGACCGTCCCAAGATATCGCCATTAACTCCCCCAATGTTTTCATGTCTTCCTTCAAGGTAAACACTGAAGAGAAACATTCATTGTTAATTGTGGAGTTTTGACATTTTGAAGAGAGCAGGGAGCTCATTAAGAAAAAACATTTTTTTTAAAACTAGCCAATCTAACAAAGCATGTTTTGCTTTACTGGAAGTAATTATTCAGAGTTCACTGCAAATTATTTGTGTGTTGTGATTTAGCAATGATTATTTGTATGTCTTAATCATGAATACTAATGATAAATTGTGGCTTTTGGTTGTTTGTCAAGGGGACATTATTTTCAACTGTCACTACCCAGATCTGCCTCCAGATTTCATCTTTGGAGAAGATGTGGATTTTCTGCCTGAACCCACAATGCTGCATGTGAGTTTGATTTAAAATTATAATGATCTGAATCTTGCTTATGGCACAATAGATTTAGAATATCGTCTGAATAAGCTGACATCAGCAGAACCTTGATGCTTCCATGTGATCCTTATTTGAAATTATGCCAGTACGTATGAAATCTATTACCATTTAAACTGTATGATTTTACAATTTTAAAGCAGAATTTCTTGTATGTGAGAAAGTATGTTTTAAAGGAGCTTTTCTCCATTCTGTCATATGTAACTTTATTAATCAATGTCTGCGTACCAACATGGTTTGACAAAGTAATACTAGGTTTGCCTACATTCTCATTCTGTGTGAAAGTATGTACCTCCATGAAAATTTTGAAGAAGGGTAACTGGACCTGAAACATAATTCTAATTTCTCTCCACAGTTCTATTGTGCTTTTGCAGCAATTTTTGTTCTAGTTTTTGCTTCCTATGAAAGATTCTGCTTTTGCTTTGATTAGTTATGTCTAAAGTAAAAGTTGTTAATTGAATTGCAGCTCAAGTAATGCTGTAGTGGCCACGTCACTAGGCTAGTAATCCAGTGACTGCAGGTTAATGTTGAGCAGTAAGCTTTTGTGTGAGCGGTTGGGGGAGAGCACATCCTGAGTGAGAAATGGCCAGAGTGAGTACGTGTTTCTGAAAATTTGGTGCAGAGGGAAGATGTGCTTTTTGCCTTTTTTTTGTAGTTTATAGTTTGTAAGGACTCTTTATTCTCTTGTCACTAGGACCAGGGAATAAGAACCCGAGAGTAGTTGGTATTATTTGATATTAAGCATCTTCCAAAAAGTTGATTTTGTTTTTGAAGGTTATGAATCCTGCTAGGAGAGCTGAAAGCCATTGTATGCTTTTCCTGCTCTGTGTAGGAAGCTGGGAACATTTTCCAGTGCCACAGACCAGCCTGTGTGCAGGAAGTGACTCCAACTGAACTCCTGGAAGCCATGGGTTTGGAGCTGGAGCAATGGCTGGGGATGCTCTGGAAAATTGGCAAGGTGGAGCGTGTAATGGATAGCACATATTGAAAGATGTGCACACCCCAGGCTAATACTCCACAGGCAGGAAGGGGATGGATGACTGTCAGCAAGAGAAAAGGAATAGGCAGGTAATGCAGGAGTCTCCTGTGACTATTCCCCTGCAAAACCGCTCTATCATTTTGGATCCTACTGAAATGACTGACCCCCTCATGTGGGGGAGGATGAAGCAGCAACAGCCAAATTTGTTACACTGTAATTGAGGAGAAGTTTTTTAAAAAAGTGGAAATGCAATGGTTATAGAGGATTCATTTAAAAGGAATAGGCAAGCATTTCAGTAGCCACAAATGAGATTCCAGGATGGTATGCTGCCACCCTGATTCCAGGGTCAAGGATGTCCCAAGGCAGCTACAGCCTTTCTGGAGGGGAAGGTGAACAATCAGTGATTTGCACATTGGCACAAACGACATAGGTTTAAAACAAAAAGGTGACTTGCTAAAAGCAGAATGTAGGTGTTAGGAAGTCAGTTGAAAAGTAGGATTTTGAGTTAGTGATCTCAGGATTGCAATCAGTGTTAATGCTAGTCAGTGATTTTATTTTATTATTGTCACATATACCGTGATGCAGTGAAAAGTGTTGTTTCGCATGCTACCCAGGCACATCATATCATACATAAGTACATTAGAGTAATAGAATAGAATGAAGAATATCATGTTACAGCTACAGAGAAGGTGCAAAGAAAGATTAGCTCTAATATGAGAGAAAACATTCAAAAGTCTGAAGCAGCAAGGAAGAAGCTGAATCTGGGAGTATGTATTTTCAAACTTTTTATCCTCTGCCTGACTGAAGAGGGTGGAAGAGATGGAAGGGATCTTCGATATGCTGGCTACTTTGTCAAGAGAGTGGGATTTATAGATGAAGTCAATTGAAAGAAGGCTGGTTTGTAAGGTGGACTGGGTTGCGTTCACAACTCTGAAATTTCTTGCAGTCTTGGAATGAGCATACCAACCTCTGCATCCAGATAGGATGCTTTCTATGGTGCAACTAAAAAAATACACAGACCCCCCACCCCATCCACACCCATCGGGAATTGCATTAAACAGGGAATTAGAGGTGCATGAAATAAAGAAGCATCTGGAATTTTGGGTGACTTGGACCTGCACATAGATTGGGAAATAAAATTAATAACAATACTATAAAATAGGAATTTCTGGAGTAAATACAGGGTAGTTTTCTGGACCAATGCGTTGAAGAACCAACTAGAAAATACCTTGGACTGGGTATTGTGAAATGAGAAACAAATAATATAATTGTTTGTAGTCCCTTTGGGATGAACAAATGTAATATGAAAGAATTCTTCTTCTTGACGGAGAGTGATGAAGTTGATTCTGAGATCAGGGTCCTGAATCTAAATAGATGGTCTGAGACACGAGTTGGCTAAATTAGTTTGGGGAGCATTACTTAAAGGAGTGATGTTGGAAAGGCAATAGCAAATATTCAAAGAGTGCATCAGTTCAAATGCTTGCAGTTGCTGACTGGTGGTAAAGTCCTGATAGTTAAAAATTCAGTCTTCTAAAATTTCTTCCTTTGTAAACACTTGAAATTCAACCTCTATTACAAACTTGGTAAGAAAGCAGCAGTGTGGGGTATTATGAGCTCAAAGCTAGTTCCACCTGACAGTTGTAGATTCCAGTAGGAAGCAAAGATCTGTAAGAGCTTTACCCCTTAGAGATTTGACTAGAAATCTTAACATATTGGAGCATAGCTTGTGACAAATAATTTTAATCTGAGAACCAATTACATTTTTAAAAGAGCAAAATTGGACCGAAGAGTTCGGCATCCAGGAGAATCTGCACACAACTAATCAATAGATGAAGGTTTGAGCTTAAAATTCCCAAGAGACCATATTCATTGGAATTATTTGTAAGTCTTTGTCAGATTTATTACAGTTAAAATTTTTTTTGTGTAAAGCAGTTCAGGATATGCTGAACTGGATCTAAGGACCGATATAGCTTATGATGAACATGCCCTTGAAGCTGTGCAGTTATGGCACAATGTTCTACATATGTTTCAGCATGCCTATTGCAGGCACTGATTTCTGGTTGTTCTTGGTGGTCACTGTTCTACTATTTTGAGCAGTGTTCCATCTGATTTTCTTAGCGACTGCATCGGTCTCTGAGGCTTTTCTGTGGCAGCGACTGCTTGCAGTCAGCATGCTGAAACTTATGACCATATGTGGAACAACAAGCCACAACTGTGCAGCTTCAAGGGAATGTTGATTGTAAGCATTTATCAGCCGTTTGATCCTATCAAGGACAGGGGAATGGTGGCAGCATACTTCTAACCACACTTGCTACTTTTCCTTCAAAATAAAAGATCCAAAAATTCTTAAACTGTTGTTGACAAAGACAATGCCTGTTTTTAATGCCAAATATTTTGTTTGCTTTTTTTTTTAAAATGGTTTCTTGATTTGAGAGATCACATGCATTTCCTACAATACAACTGAAACCAATATTGCTGCTGTCCTTCATTTTCTGAGCTCTGTTAATTTCTTATTTACAGCAAACACAGTTTACAGTTTTGGTCCCCATATTTATAAGTAATTGCTGGCATTAGAGGATGCCCATGTCCCACAAATGAATTTAAAAGAAAAAGTAGTTCAAAAGAGATTCACTAGGCTGTTTCCTGGGATGAAGAGGTTGACTGACCAAGAAGGACTAAGCAGATTATGCCTTTACTCGTTAGAGTTTGTAGGGGTATTTGTGATCTTTATTGAAACTTGCAAGAATCTGATGGATCTTGAGTGTGTAGATGTTGAAGATGTTTCATGGGGGAGTCTTGAACTTGGAGACATGGTTACAGAATAAGGAGAAATCGATCTGAATCTGAAATGCAGAAGGAATTTCTTCTCAGAGGGTAATGAATCTCGGGAAGCTCATTTTGTGACTGGTTTCTTTTCAGATTTGGAGAAATTTACTTTTTAGTTCACTGTGTATGGAATGAAAAATTGTTACCTATGTTGTGATAATAATATGCTCCAATGAAATTTATTGTATTAGTTCAAATCTAGCCAGTAGCTCATGTTTCTGGACTTTCTGTGAAGCAAGCAGGTCCAATTTTCAAATATTTCATGTGTGGTGAATCATTGCTCATGACAATGACTTTACTCAGCTGACATATTTGAATGGCCAAATAGGGAAGAAGTGACTGTATGAACATAGAACTATTGTTTTGCAAATATCATTCAAAGCTCCAATTCTAAGTAGTATTACTATACCATTGATACAACACAGGCAGGGACAATTATGGTATTTGCAAGGAACTAATGTAAACAATTTTGAACTTTCCAAGAAATGTTATTCTGTTTGGCAAGTTGATATTTAAACTGTGTAGTTTTGCATCATTTAAATTCAACATTGCAAGCAATTTGCAAGATAATTTTATTCCGAGTTGATTATCTAATTTTTGTTTCTCTCCTTTTTATCCTTTTATAGCTTGTGAAGCAATTGAAATAACGTTTTGAGTTCAAAATAGCAATTTCTAAAATAGAAATTTGTCAAGTACAGAAACGTGTTTGTCACAGAAATTCTGTATTGTATTTTTTTTTAAAATGCACAGAGGCGGAAGGAAGATAATTGTGTATAGGGGTCACACTATGCTCAGCATCACCAACCCGCGAAATTATGGCAGTAGTGAGCAATATTAATTGCATATTTTACCTTGTCATACAGATTGCAGTATATTTGTGCCACATATTGCTGAAAAGCCACAACAGTAGTTCAGCAATCTTAGTGATGCATCTTGGACCTCGTGGAAATTGCTGCCTAATAGTGCATATCACATATGCATAAATAAATGCATTTCATCTTTTAATGTTTACCAGTTTATATGTTTTGCCATCAAATAACAAGGCATTAAAATAAGGCATACATGATTTATATCTTTGATGGGAAGTCTTGAAATTTGTGTGCAGTCTCAACATTTTTAATATGGAAATAAAGGACTTTTTTTCTACAAAAATAAAGAAGTTAAAGCAAAACCTTTTTGATCCTGCTCAGCCATTTAGTGAGATTGTGGCTAATCTAGCTCAAAACCATTTTTATTGCACTATCCCTGTATTCTTTAATGTCTTAATATGTAAATTTGTATTAATTTCAGTCTTGGAAGCATTCAAATGCGGTGTTTCCAGGCTTCTGGGGCAGAGAATTCCAAATATCCATCAATTTCTGAGTGAAGGAATTCTTTTTCATCTCAGTACTAAATGGCCAACACCTTATTCTGAGACTCTGTCCCCTGGTTCTAGACCCTCCCAGTCAGGGGAATAAACCTGCCTGTATATATCCTGTGCAATATTTGTATGTTTGAAAGTGATCACCTCTACTGTGATCTCTGAAGAACAAAATCTAGTCTGTTTAATCTTTCCTCTACGGGCAAATCCTGCACCCCAGAAATTAGTTCAGTGTGTTAAGTGCACTCTCCTAGCGTTGAGCAGATCTTTCCTTGAGTAAGGATATCAAAACTCCATGTGCTAGCCCAAAATGAGACTGACTGAGGCTGCACAGAATGCAATAAGACTGTGTTGTTCTTATAGTCAAATCTTCTTGAAGGCCAGCATTCAATTTACCTTTGTAATTGATTTCAGAATTAATGTTCATTGTGTTGTGTTCAAGGCTATGGAAATGCCTTTCAAGTTGAACATTTCCTAGCTCCTCATCATTGATTAAATATTCTGTATTTCTTTTTTCTTCTTCCCAAAGTAAATAACCTCACTTTCCTTCATACTGCATTCCATCTGCCCAATTTGGACCCATTTGCTTTGCCTTTTCATGTTTTGATGCGTCTTTCCACCCACCTCTGAAATCTTACTTCCATCTAGTTTTGTGCCATGTGCAAACAACCTCTTTTTGGGCAATCCCTCAAGATAGAGGCAGATATTCCTTCCCCACCTTTTGTTGTGGGGCCTGAAGTAACTAAATACTCTAATACTTGACTTGCAAATCTTGTCAGAGCTGGACCAGTCATTAAAGGGATAGTCAGTTTTCTACAGGCTCCTTCCTTTTCTATGTTGGGCTAAGAATTTCTTTGAGTTACTGCTGATGTATTGTTCAGTGAGGCTTTGAGGGTGTCTCTGAAGTATTTCCTCTGCCTTCTCCATAACTACTTGCTGTGAGGAAGTTTAGAGTGCAAGTTCATTTGTGCAGTTTTGTCAGTCTGCCTATTACACTGATTAACCGTAACCCAGTGCCTCGATAATGCTCTATTTGGGCCGGAGAGGGGAAACTGATATTGGAGTGTGTGAAATGCTGGTGGATTTGTACAATTTTTGTGGAGACATCACTGGTGATATTTCAGGTGATTGCAGTGCATTGCTCACATCTTCAACGCATACAATAATGCTAGTAACATTGCTGAGTTATACACCATAGCTTGACGCAGGTTTGCAAGCTTGGAAGTTTGTGAATACCTGTGACCCAGGCACTGATCCTTGCAGTAACCCATTGTCACAGCCTGCCAACCTGAAAATGTACCTTATTCTTGGTTTCTATAATCATCATCACAGAATCCCTATAGTGTGAAAACAGGGTATTTGGCCCAACAAGTCCATACCGACCCTCCGAAGAACAACCCACCCAAACTCATTCCCCTACCCTATAGCTGTACATTTGCCCCGATTAATGCTGCTAACTTACACATCCCTGAACACTATGGGCAATTTAGCATTGCCAATTCACCTAACCTGCACATCTTTGGACTGCGAGAAGAAACCGGAATGCCTGGAAGAAACCCACACAGACACTAGGAAATGAGCAAACTCCACTAGACAGTCACCCGAGGCTGTAATCAAACCTGGATCACTGGCATTATGAGGCAGTAGTGCTAACCACTGAGCCATTGTGCTGCCCATTTTGTCCATTATCTGTTCTCAATCATACTGTGATTTAAAAAAATTTGATCATATTATTTCACATGGTTCTAATGTTCTAATGAAAATATGATTTTAGTTTTTAGTTCTGTGAAGATATGACCTGGTTTATTCAAAGGATCAGAAAGTCAATCATTAAGTTCAAAAAAGCATATATGAGATGTCAGCTAAATGACCTTGAGAGAAAATTGTTGGAAGTGTTTGCTGACTTCATTTTTATGACCACTAGAGAGAGAGAAAAAATGGAGCCAGAAGTAAGTTAATGCAAGGAGAAAAGGCTCATAACAGTAGAGTGTTATTAGCGGTCTACAGTTAGAGCTGGAGATAAATTGAGGTGCTTAGATGTGTGGAGGAAGGGATGGCCTAATGGTGTTATCATGAGACTACTTATCCAGAGACCCAGCTAAAGTTGTAGGGACCCGTGTTCAAATCCTACCATGGCAGATGGTGAAATTTGAATTCAATAAGTATCTGGTGTCTAATAATGATCGTGAAACTGGTGTTCATTGTCACAAAAATCCATCTGGTTCACTAATGTCCTTCAGGGAAGGAAAGTGCCATTCTTACCTGGTCGAGCCTACATGTGACTCTGGACCCACAACAGTATGGTTGATTCTTATTTGTTTGCTGGGCAATTAGGGATGAGTAATAAATGCTAGTCTGGCCAGTGACATCCACATCATGTGAATGAATTCAAAAAAGAAATCAGTGAGAATAAAGTAGACTTTGGCAATATCAAAGAAGAAGACATCCTACAAGGCTATTGAAGACATGAGTTTAGGGAACCCATTGTAAGTAATTGAGCTGATTTAGCTTAGCTTGAATGAAAGCAAAACACTGGATGCTGGAAATCTGAGACAAAAACAAACTTCTGGAGAAACTCAGCAGGTCTGTCAGCATCTGTGGATAGAGAACCAGAGTTAATGTATGACTTCTCTTCATTCTATCAAGCCAGTTTGTGCATTGGATCAGACTTTTCCAATGTTGCTGTCAGCTGGGATCTTCATAATGTCAGTATATACCCACTGCAATTTAACGTATTCTAATTTTGTTTACTAATCTTTTTAGTGTGGGACATTATCAAAAGCTTGCTTATCCATTCTGCTAGTTACATCATCTTCTAAAACTTGCAATTAATCTGTTAATCATGAGTTCCCTTTCATAAATCTATATTCACGCTACTCAATCTGAAAGGACTAAGAGCAGCAGATACATGGGAACACCACTACTTGCAAGTTCCTTTCCAAGCCACTCACCATTCCACTAACCTGGAAATATATTGCCATTCCTTCAGTGTCACTGGGTAAAAATCTTGGAATTGCACCAAACGGCATTGTGGGTTTATTTAAAGAACAGCAATTCAAAAAGGCAGCTCCTCCTCATCATCTCAAGGATAATTAGGAATGGGCAATGGACACTGGCCCAGCCAGCGACACTACGGTTCAACAAGTGAATAAAAAGGATCAAATGATATTTATGCTTAGAGGCAGAAGATGTGACTGTGATATTGAATGGAAACTTTGCATCTGCCTTTACTCATAAGGAGATTCCACTTCTCCACAAAGCATGGTAGTATAACCAAAGTTTGGTTAGAGAGACATTGTCAAGATTTCAACTATTTCTACCTCCTGTAACATTGCCCACTTTCACCTCTGGCTCAGCTCATCAGCTGCTGAAATCCTCATTAATTTACCTTTAGTCTCAGCTATCTCATGCATTCCTGACTGGCATCTTGTTTCTTACCCTCTGCAAACTTGAGATTCTTCAGAATTCTGTCCGTATTTTAAATTGCACCAAGTCCCATTGCCCGTTCACACCCATGGTTTGCTGACCTTCATTGGCTCAAAGTTGAGTAACGTTTTGATTTTCATCCTGGTTTCCTGCAAGGCCTTGCCCCTTTTATAAACTCCTCCAGTGTCACAACTTTGGGACATCTGCACTCCTCTGTTTCTGGCTTTGAGTCAATTCTCAATTATACTTTCTCCACTATTAGTGGTTGTACCTTCAGTGCTTGGGCCCTAAGAAATACCCCTCTGTCTCTGTACCTTACTTTCCTCCTTTGTAAGACACTTAAAACCTACCTCTTATCAAGCTTTTGGTCTTTGGACCTCCTGTCTTTTTATGTGTCTCATTTTGATACTTTGCTTTAGAATGCTGCTCTGCATTTCCTTGGGCCATTTTATTCATGTGAAAGTTGCCACCTTGTTAAAACAAAAAGTTATTGAAAACACAACAAAGATGACCAGAATGTCAATTTGATAGATAAAATGGGAAAGAAAGGCACAAGCAGGATTTTAAAATTTTTAGGGTGTTTTCTTTCTTCTGAATAAGTCATTGGTAAAATATCTCTGCATAAGACTAAAATTCAGTAGATTAAGTTTATGAAGACAGGAACACTTTACCAAACAATGTGGGTGGGTGATGCAACATAATTAATTCGCGACACAGCAATAAGGTTTTATATTACCGAGATTAGTCAGCAACCACAGCAGCAATTGTTTCTGTTCCAGTCAACTAAACAATGGAATTCCTTTTTTATAACCTATTGAGTGGTGTTGCATGATGGTGCTTTTATTTGTTTGGATGAAATGATGCTAGACAAGATGCTTATAATTTAGAATGATGTAATCTTCCAGGAATAGCATTGACTGCCTTTCCCTGAAAAGGACAATGTCGTTTTTGTTTCTTTAGATGCCCAGATTAACTGAGTGTAATCGTTGGAGGTTAAAATGTGTGAAGACAGAAATTGGCTATTGCAAGTAGGTTTGAGTGTCACAGTGTGTAGGCAGTAATGTGCTTTTGAAACCATCAAAAGACAATGGATTCATTGCACATTGGCAACAGTTATGTATATATTACGGTAAAACAGTATCCTATGTTTAAAATAAACTAAGAAAAGATCAAAATAACTGAGTGTCCTTGAATAAACTGATTTATTGTGCTTACTTTCTTTTTGAGTGATTTGTCAGTGTTTGCATTGATGCGAATTCAGTACCATTTTGAAACTCTTCAGATACTGAAGCAATTCATGTCCAAATGCAGTGTCCTGGGGGTTACCATTGACCAGAAACTACAATAGATACAAAAGCAGGTCAGAGGCTAGGAATCTTGCAGCAAATAATTGCCCCCCACCCCACTCCCCGGATTCCCAGAGCCTATTTGCAGTCTACAGTCACAGGTCAGTAATGTGATGAAATACTCCCCACCTGCCTCGATGAGTGCAGTTCAAAAAACACTCAAGCTTGATACCACCCAGGACAAGCTATTCATTTGATAGGCACCATGCCTCCAAGTGCTCACCTTTTCCCCGCAACACATAAATCAGTATAAACCATTCAGCTTCACGTGCCCTCTTTCTTGCCCCATCCTTTTCCTCCCTGCTCCATCCATCCCTCTGTACTTGTACTTTCCTTGCAATTGTGAAAATCTGTCCATGTCTAGAGCTTTCAGCATTTCTCAATCCAACAAGGCTCATACCTTTTTTTTGTTTTTCTTACCTTCCTTTTGCTTTATCGTGGTTGTTTTTCCAATCCTCTCTCTTCAATCTCTTTCTCTCTGATTTCCTCTCCTTGTCAATACCTCTCTCACTTTCACCATCACATGGAAAGCAGCACAATTATTATTCCAAGCCTGTTTGACTTGTGTACTGATTTAGAGGTTGACTCTCAGTGCAATATCACATTATATAAATTTCGTGGTGAGTAATTTGCAGAGACAATAGCCATTCCTCAAAAAAATTCAGACTTTTGTACATTTAGCCTAGTTCAATTGAATCCGGAGACGAACAATAGACAATAAAGCTAAAACTGGGTTTGTGTCATCAAATCCACTTTCCTGTTTGTATTGTTGGAACACTTAAAAGTGTGGACTGGTAAAATTAAAAACAGAAATTTTCTGACACCAAATTTTACACATTTTTAGACATTTGACAACTATAACATTTAAACTTCACATTGAGAGATGGGTGTCTTAAAGATCATTGCTTAATCAAGCTAAAGATACCAAACTATAAATAGACTTAAAGCTGGAATTAGAGCACGGATTAGTCATCAGAAATCAACTGTTAACCAACTATCATGAAAATTTGCCTGATTGCACAAATGCGCTCCTGCAATGCCTACATAGCAATATATTCAATTTAACTTGAGAAAGACCAAGAAATTCCAGTGTATGGAAGATTAGTTTCTGTCAATTGCTTAGTTTTTGTCACTATGGCTCTGTTAAATATGGGACGATTTGGCTTTGAAGATTTGACCATTTCGCATTAACAACTGAGAAATGCACCTCTACTGAACAATCGTTATACTCTTATCTTTATGACTTAAAGCCAGTTAACTTTTTATAAAGTGTCACTAGAATAGAAAAGTCCAATTGCACAGAAGATATGGTGTGTATGACCCAGGTAGTTGATATTAGTAGCATTGTTTGATAATACATGTGAATTGCCCTTTGATTAGATTTATGAGATGTTCACTGGAGACAACAGGGCATCAACTTCGCATCTTTTTTTGAAAAATGTCATCTCTGATAGTTCAACACTCCCTCAAGATTATACTAAAGTCCCTACCTGGATTTTAGATATCTATAACTACTAGATTATTCTGAAAAGGGATGACATGAACCCGCAATCTTCTCATGAGAGAAACTTGCTATATTTGGACCAAAGCTGACCATTTAGTACACAGAACTCTTGAAGCCAGAAAACAGGAGACACTTCTGGTCAATTAATATGGCCTGATTTTGAACCAAGTTCCAAGGGTAAAGTGACCAACATGTAAAATGCACTCCCAGTCTGATCCCCTCCCCCCCCCCCCCCCCCCCCCCCCCCCAAAACATTTTTAAATGCCTGTAATGATGTTAACAGATTGTGCTACCTCAGTCAGTTGTGACACACTGGAAAATGAGCTCCAATATTCCTGGAGTCATCATGAAAGAAATACACAAAGTCCCCAAACTACTTTATTTACAGAATCAATTTAAATCACAGGCACGAACCAGTTTTTCGTTACTTAACCAGAAATAACTTACTTTATTACAGGTAACCAATTAAATTAATATACACAAACTAAAACCCTCTAAACCCCTTAAATTCTCCATTACATACACACTGACAAACATAAGCAGGATTTTAAAAAAAAGCACATGGGCAGAGGGAAAGCAGTTCTGTAATCTTTGTTCTCCAGATATGTTAGGTTGGTTCTTGCTGATCCAAATGTTTCTTCTTGACCTTTTATTGGAATGTTTCCACTATTTTACAAAAGGAACAGAATGGCTGTTTCAATTCAGAAAAGTCTCTGACTTTTCCAATTCAAGGTCACAACTTGCACCATCTGAAGGAATGATAAGCTTGTTTGCTTCTGGTTTAAAGTAGTTTACTGTAGAGAACTAAGAGTGAGTTTTTTCTTGTCTAACTTGTCAATGTCTTGCTCACAGCCCAAACTGTTCAGTGAACGATTTTGTTGTTGATGGCCTGATAAACCTCATGGTTATTTTTGAAGAGACAGCTAAGGTAGTAGACGGGAATATGTATGGATCCTATTTATAGGATATGGACTGAAATGGCAGATGGAGCTTAATTCAGATAAATGCGAGGTGCTGCATTTTGGGAAAGCAAATCTCAGCAGGACTTATACACTTAATGGTAAGGTCCTAGGGAGTGTTGCTGAACAAAGAGACCTTGGAATGCAGGTTCATAGCTCCTTGAAAGTGGAGTTGCTGGTAGATAGGATAGTGAAGAAGACTTTTGGTACAGGGGTTGGGAGGTCATGTTGCAGCTGTACAGGACATTGGTTAGGCCACTGTTGGAATATTGCTTGCAATTCTGGTCTTCTTTCTATCGGAAAGATGTTGTGAAACTTGAAAGGGTTCAGAAAAGATTTACAAGGATGTTGCCAGGGTTTGCGGATCTGAGCTACAGGGAGAGGCTGAACAGGCTGGGGCTGTTTTCCCTGGAGAGTTGGAGGCTGAGGGGTAACCTTATAGAGGTTTACAAAATTGAGGGACATGGACAGGGTAAATAGACAAAGTCTTTTCCCTGGGGTTGGGGAGTCCAGAACTAGAGGGCATAGGTTTAGGGTGAGAGGGGAAAGGTATAAAAGAGACCCAAGGGCAACTTTTTCATGCAGAGGGTGGTACGTGCATGGAATGAGCTGCCAGAGGAAGTAGTGGAGGCTGGTACAATTGCAACATTTAAGAGGCATTTGGATGTGTATATAATTAGGAAGGGTTTGGAGGGATATGGGCCGGGTGCTGGCAGGTGGGACTAGATTGGGTTGGGATATCTGGTCAGCATGGACAGGTTGGACCAAAGGGTCAGTTTCCGTGCTGTACATCGCTATGACTTCCTAAAGGCATTTTATAAAGTCCCACATAAGATACTGTTAACAAAGGTAGAAACGCAAGGAATTGACAGCAAGTTACTGACATGGGTAGGAAAATGGTAGAATGGCAGATGACAAAAAGTAGAGATAATGTGTAGAGTTGGTGACCAGTGGTGTCCAAAAGGATCTGTGTTAGGGTGTCAGTTATTCATTATTTATTAACTACTTAGATAATGCATGGAATGTCATTTATCCAAATTTACTGATGACATAGTTAGGCTGCATTTCGGACAGTGTAGGTGTCAGCATAAAATTACAAAGGCATATTGATACACAAGGTGAAAGGGCAAAACTGTGGCAGGTGGATTTCAATGTAAGAAATCATAAGGTTATTCATTTTGGGCTGAAAAACCATAGATCAGGGTACTTTTCAAATGGCATGAAGCTAAATATAGTGGATGTTCAAAGTGACTTGGGGATTCAGGTGCACAGATTTTTAAATTGCCACCAGCTGGTGCAGAACATTATGAAGGCGACTTATGGAATGCTAGCCTATATATCTAGAGGACTGAAAAATAAGGATGCCGAAGTTAAGCTGTAGCTACACCTACTTGGAATACTGTGAGCAAACCTGGGCACACCACCTTAGGAAGGTTATATTTGCCTTTTGAGGGAGTACAACATAGGTTTACAAGAATGATACCTAGACTGCAGAAGTTAAGTTATGAGGAGAGATTATACAAATTAGCCCTGTTTTCTCTAGAATTTAGAAGGCTAAGGGGTGAACTGACCAAAGTCTTCAAGAGTACGCTTGCCTTTATTGGTTAGTTGGGAGTCTTGGAGTTGGGAGGTCATATTGCAGCTGTACAGGACATTTGTTAGGTTACGTTTGCAATACTGTGTTCAGTTCTGGTCTCTCTGCTATAGGAAAGATGTTGTGAAATTTGAAAGGGTGCAGAAACTATTTGCAAGCATTTTGCCAGGGTTGGAGGGTTTGAGCTCTGGGAAGAGGCTGAATAGTCAGGGGCTATTTTCCCTGGAGCATTAGAGGCTGAGGGGTGACCTTATAGAGGTTTATAAAATCATGAGGGCATGATAGGGTGAATTGCCAAAGCCTTTTCCTGTATAGGGGAGTCCAAAATTAGAAGGCATAGATTTAAAATGAGAGGGACGTAAGGCACAGCTTTTCCAAGCAGAGGATCATACATGTATGAAATGAGCTGCCTGAGTCGATAATAGAAGCTGGTGGAAAAACAACATTTAAAAAGTGTTTGGATAGGTGTATGAATAGGAAGCGTTTAGAGGGATGTGGGCTAAATGATGGCATATGGGACTACGTTAATTTAGGATATCTGGCTGGCATGGATGAGTTAGAAACGAAGGCTCTGTTTCCATGCTGTACATTACTATGCCAATATTAAAAGGAAAAAGCAGAGGAGATAATAATAAATATTTCCACTGTTGGCAATCCAAGAGCTAGGAGGCATAGTCTGAGAATTTGGGCTCGATCATTCAGGAGAGATGTTAGAAAGCACTTTTACACACAAAGGGTCGAACAGGTTTGGAACACTCATCCATTAACAGCAGTTGATGCTGGATCAGTTGTTAACTTAAAATTTGGGATAGATAAACTTTTGTTGAGCAAAGGTATTAAGATGTTTAGGCCAAAACCAGTTAGGAGTTAGGTCACAGATCATCCATGATCTCATTGAATGCTGGACTAGACTCTAGGGCTGAATGGCCTACTCCTGTATCTTTGTTTCAGAGGACCTTTGTCTTTGGTAATTGGTCCCAGTTCATAAACCTGCAGTTTATGCAGTTACCACGTAAATTCCTGGGTTTAACAGTTCTCTCTCATTTCAGTTTATTGTTTCAAAAAGCAAAGCACCCAAAAATGTGATCTTTACACTGGCATTTTTATATCATTTTCTTCTTGGCACGTAAAGATGCATTCTGAGATTAGAGCTCATCCAGGGTAAAATGTTTTGAAAATATTCTTTCTTTTATCCCAAAAACTATACACACCAAAGAGTTATTGCCTGTTTCAGAAAGTTTCAATGCACTCTGTTTTTAGAAAGTTCTTGGTCTCTGACTGTTTTCCTAACCGTAGCAAAGATCAGCCAAGCTTAATTGTGATGGGACAATGGGAGGAGCGATGTTGAATGAAAATGAGTGGTCATCTGCACAAAGCAGAAAATCCACAATGAAAGTTAAAGCTGGTGCAATGACTGTTTAATTAAATAAGGTTGATGGATAAACAGTTGGTGGAGTTAGTGATCAAATCATCTTAATCCAAAACTATGATCTACAAATAAAGATCATGAGCTAAGGGCTCAGTGATGAGGCATATCAATTTAAAAGTTTCAGCCAGGATCAAAGAGTCCCAAATTGACTCACCATTCACAACATTTGTAAGTTGTCTCATGCAATTAATACAATTGAAGAATCACTAAACAATAATCTTTAAATTCTGGAACTTTTGGTAAATGAACTCTCTAAGAAATCTATTTCAGTAATTTTTATGTTGAATAAAAGACCTAGAAAATACCAGGAGAAGGAAATTGGATAATACTTGACAAGGAAAATATTGTGATAGGTAAAGAAAATAACTGAATTGCGATTTCAGTGAGCCAACAAGTACAATGGGTTAAGGTCCAATGCTGCATAATTGTGATTTTCAACTTAAATCAGTTCTGTCCTGTACTACACTACGAAACAAATGATTCAATCCTTTTGGAGAAGTTTCTCCCTCCCTTGAAATGCGTAAGTCCTCTTGCATTGCACACATTACATTATTGATTGGCTGCTTTACTTGGTGTAGTGACTAATTGTGAACCACAATCCATGATGTTCCATGTAGCAATTTATCATTTTGAAGTAGCACATTTACAATCTCCACTATCACTCATTATTAAACATTCACGTCACTAGCTTTTTAAAATCAATCTTACAGTGTTTATCATATAAGCGATACCTATATGTAAGTTATTCTGTATGACTAACCTCTTCTAACTTAACCACACCAGTTGAAGTGTGTCTGTTTACTCACTGGAAAACCACATTCCTAGTAGTTTCAGTTTCAATAGAACTGATAGTAACTAATTACTAATCACTGAACAGCACAGTGGTGAAATCATCCTTCAATTTTGCTCTTATTTTCTACTTATAACATTTCTCTTTTGAACAGGAAATAGTCGACATGAAATTTTCTTTAACCATCCTCCTGTCTCCCAGCACCTCCATCACTTCCATCACCAAATAAATATCTAATGTTGTGCTATACATGTCATGTATGTGCTTGAAAAGTGCACTGTTGTTTATAGATTGTACAAAATACCATGTAGTGGTCTGGATCCATAGACAGCAATTTTCGAATCGAACTAGATATTGCATACTAAAATTTGTTACTGTTTGGAAGTGTTTTTGTCATAGAACATATTGAGATTAAGGTCCAGGAGGATTACAGTAAGATTTATGAAAACCTGAGACTGGAATGTTTGACCCACTGTTTCATTATCTGACCTAAATTTGCATCCCAAGAATCAGAATGTTCAAATTCTTTTAAGAGTGTATCTCTGAATACATTTTTTTAAAGTGTAAAAATAGCTTGTGAAATAGAAGATTGATACTAATGTTTAGAAGGGTCACAGGACTCTGAATGATCACTCTTCACTGATGCTGCTATACATGAGTTTTTCTAGAAATTTGTTTTTGTTTGTCTCAGGCCAAATTTGAATCATTTATTCTGTGATTTGAGACAGGAGGATGTGACTGCAAGTGAGGCAGGTATAGGGACTCTGGGTAGGATTCAAGAAGCCTTGACCTCTACAATTGTCCAATAGCTACAAAGTTTTTGTAAGCTGTGTGGACAAGAGTGAGAACTGCAGGGAGGCTGAATGAACAACCAAAGCACCTTGCTACGCGAGCATCAAGTGGGGGAGATAGGAGAATAAGAATGTTGTTGTGCAAGCGGACAGTATAGTAGAATAGATACTGTTCTTGCTAAAGTCAAAGTAGGACATTAAGAGCTTCTTTACATATTTTAAAAGGAGGAGAGAGTGCGAAGTGAACATAGACCCCTTAGAAAATGAGGTTGTGAAAATAATAATGGGAGATCAAGAAATGGCAGAAGAGTTGAATAAATATTTTGTATCAATCTTCATGGTAGAAAAGACTATCTTTCAAAAAAGAGAGAAAAATGTGGAGCAGAAATAAATGCATTAACTTTTACTAGAGAAGACGTACCACAGAAATTAATGGGGGCTAAAGGCCAATATATCACTTGGCTCTTGTGGAATGTGTCCTGGGATATTAAAGAAAGTAATTATACCAATAGGAGATGCACTGGTAGGAATTTTCCAAAATCCTTAGATTCTGGAAAAGTCCCAGAGAATCTGAAAACTACTTGTAACACACACATTGGAAAAGAAAGAGGACAGAAACAGGTAACTACAAGCTACAAAAAAAATCCTTGAGGAATTCAGCAGGTCTGGTAGCATCTTCAGAGAGCAAAACAGGTAACAATTAGAGTCCAGCGGCCCTTTGTCAAACCCTTGTTTGATTTCCAGCATCTGTAGTTTTTTTTTAACTACACGTCAGTAGGCTGAATGTATGTCATTGGGAAAATGTTCAAATCTATTACAAGAAATGTAATCGGGGAGCATTTAGAAATAGATGATATAACCAGTTCGAGTCAGCATGTTTTCATGAAGGGGAAATCATACTTAACAAATTTACTAGAAAGTTTTGAGAAGGTAATAAGCAGGATAGATAAAGGGGAGTCAGTAAATGTAATGCATTAGGATTTCCAGAGGGCATTCAATAATGTACTGCATTCAAGGCTATTTAATAAGATAAGAGCGCATAATATATTAGCATAACTAAAGGATTGGCGAGCTAGCAGATGATACTGTGTTGGATTGAAGGGGGTAGTTTCAGATTGATAACCTCGGGATCAGTATTGTAGCCACAATTATTTCCAATCTGTACACATTAGTTGAGAAAAAGTCACATCTCATTTGTGGATGACGAAATAAATGTTGAGAAGGCAAGGGTAAGGATGGCCTGAAGAGTCTGCAAAGGGCTACATGAGTGGGAAATAATTTGGCAGGTGGAATATATTGTGGGAAGCTGCGGGAAGTTATGCAATTTGGCAGGAAGAATACAGAAGCTAAACATTATTCAAATGGAGATAGATTGCAGAGAGCTGTAGCACAGAGGGATTTGGGGATCATCATGCACAAATCACAAAAATCAAGTATAACAAGGGGCCGCTTACGATACTAGATAAAAGAGCTGAACCAGCCGTTCAGTCTCCTGAATGTTTGCTTAGTGAAAATCAAGGGGAGCATTTGCATAGGGTACACTAGACAGGGAAGATTCATTTAAAAAGACAAAAAAGTGGGCGGCACGGTGGCATAGTGGTTAGCACTGCTGCCTCACAGCGCCAGAGACCTGGGTTCAATTCCCACCTCAGGCGACTGACTGTGTGGAGTTTGCACATTCTCCCCGTGTCTGCGTGGGTTTCCTCCCACAGTCCAAAAATGTGCAGGTCAGGTGAATTGGCCATGCTAAATTGCCCATAGTGTTAGGTAAGGGGTAAATGTAGGGGTATGGGTGGGTTGCGCTTCGGCGGGTCGGTGTGGACTTGTTGGGCCGAAGGGCCTGTTTCCACACTGTAAGTAATCTAATCTAATCTAAAAGTTCAGCAGGAAATGAAGAAAGTACATGAAATATTGGCCTTTATTTCACAGATGTTTTAAAAGAACATTGTCACAGTTTTTTCCTCACAGATGATATGGAAAGCATAAGTCTAAATTTATGGATGAAGCTTGTTTTCTTTTCAAAAATTGATTGGGTTAGATTTTATATCACTGCCATTTCACAACCAAAGGTATCAATCTTTAATGGCTGGTATTTGTAAATCAGTACAGTTAAGATATGGAGAGAGAGACAGCCAAACCAAGGCAAATTTCTACTTCTATATTTGCAGCACAGTAAAAGCCTTCAAAGACTCTCAAAATTATTTCAATGTTTCCATATCAGACTTTTTGAATAACTAATTCCAAACACTACTTCGTAACTTAAATAAAAGACTTAGCAATTTATTAACAATATAGTAACTTTAGCAGATTAAAATTAAACAACAAAGTAATTAGTTAAGGTCTATGCTTTAAATCTAAATCTTTGTTTTCAGCCTCATTCACATAATAAACACCAGACAGAAAAACAGTTGTGGGATGAGAAAAAGAAAATAACAAAACTGGCTGGCTTACTTAATTGGTTTTGAAGATGAGGGTTGTTCCACAGGCAAAGTTGACGGTTTCTTGATTGTTTTTAAGATGTCAATCAGGGTCACCTTCACAATTTACTCGAATAAAGGCAGTATTACTTGTAACTTAGCTCTTAAAGTTTTGGAGAATAGAAAACTGCTTGTTGGAAGTTAGGCTGGGAGCTGTCAAATCTTCATGCTCATCAACAGAAAACTCAGTCCAAAACTCGGTTCAGCTCTGACCACTCCCTGACTGACTAACTATCTCCTCCAGGAGGTCCTAGTTTCCATTCAACATCTGCTTGATCATAAGGTCTTTTCTGGAACCAATTCCCAGGTTGTGACCTCATTAATAGCCAACTTCTGCTACCTATTGAAACGTAATGCTCTTCCCTGGTGACAAATCATCTAAAAGAACCTGTTGGTCTGGGATCAAACTGCAATTAACTTTCAGGTCTGATCTTTATGAATAAACAAAAGCTTGTTTGGTCTGATTCTCTTTTAACACAAGCTGTTCCCTATGGCCCAAAGGTCACAGCTCACAGTTTCTAGTTCAAAACCAGAATTGTTCAGAAAATAAAATAAAAATAATGAACAATCAGTGAAGGCTCACACAATAGTTATTTCTGCTAAAGTGCAACTATGACAGGTATTTCATCACTACACTTCTTCAGATTTTATTTGAATGGAGTTATGTCCAGTCTTCAGAAATAGTACGCCATATTGCTTTGAGGGAAACCTGGACTTTGGGTGGCTAATTGCTTGGAAGCTTACTGGGCACTTAGAGTTTGTCAGCTTCTGTTAAGGTAAAAACAGAAATATTTCTGTATCAGCTGGTGCTGATTTATGAATGGAATTGAAATATTGTGTATTTTTACATCCGTTTTATTGCAATCAAAATCATTACAGGATTTTGCATAGGTAGTTCAATGTAGGCTGTACCAAGGTATTTATAAGTTAATCATTTAATCAGGCCAGACCTATGTAAATACATCTTGAAATAATATGATGATGCTAATCTTAAAAATAATTTTGCATATCATCCATATGACTAATTGCTAATGCTGAAAGTACAGTAATGCATTTCAGTGAATTTCTTCTGAACAAGCACTGAATAGTAGGGGTAAAATCATACCAATTGAAATGTGATGAAATTTGCCTAAATTTCTGCATGTCCAAATAATTGCTCAAATGATTTATGAAAATGCCTGTCTGTGAAGGATTTGAATGACAAAAACTATCACTGTTCGTAAATTCTTAACAAAAACTTTCTGCAAACTTATCTTGCTTTTAAAAATATTGCCCACCTCATGATCTGCACATTCTAATTGATTATTCAAGTTTCAGGTTCCAAAACATCATCATAATGAATTTGATTTTTCCTTTTCAAATACATTGCAAGGCTGTGGAAGAATGAAGCTAATTGAATATCTCTTTGTGATGGCCTCTGATTAGAGCTTAAAGGTTCAGTGTACAGAGTTTAAGGTGACATTTTTTTCTAGTCAGAGTTTTATTCAAGCTCACCTATCACAAAACTCAAACTCATTGATTACTTGTTCTTTTTTTTTGGTAAAACAACCTGTTCGGTCAGGGACTTGAACCCAATCTTGCTGGCTCACTGCTACTGCCACAAGACCCTCTTGGTTTCCGTATAAATATTTTTAATCAAACCTGATCCAATATGTTTCAATACATGGTGGGGCAGGTGAGATTTTAACACTGACCTTCTGGCCCAGAGAGAGGGACACTACCACTGTGCCACCAGAACATTTAAGGATTAAGCACTTGTTCCCAGTAAAAATTAAATTCTTGCACAATTATCACATAAATAGGTAATCACCACTTATTACCTAGTTTCATTTGACATCCCTGCCCAACAGACTGTACAACTGATAGTAGCTCTTTTCTGTGTTATGAGATTCTGTATAGTTTTCCACAATCGAATTATGCAGCCAGCTGCAGATATAGAGTTCTCCTAAGAATAAACTAGTCTTTTAGGGACATGCCAGTCAAATGTTGGGTGTGTAAACATGCTGCCAGAGTGAGATGACTTCGCCTGTACAATTGTACCACAGTTTCTATATTGCACAGTAGAATTTAGTAGCCCTCCAGAACTCTGGCATCAAATACAGATGTGGAAATGGGGTAGAGCATTTCATCTTCATGCCAGCAACAAAAATGTTTAGTAAAGTAAAAGCACCTGTGAATGGAAACGCATGGTGTGGTCTTAATCCAATACAAGTGTTTGAAATGAATTTGTGTTGAGGTTTACAGAGAGTTCCAAAACATTAATCCAAATGTTTTTTTCTGTCTCTGTTTTTGCCACAATGTGCAGCATCTGAATGACTGGAACTCCCAGAATCCAGACTGTCTTCTGCTTGTAATTAAGGAACTGGTGCAACAGTACCACAAATACCAGTGTGATCGACTCCATGAGAGCTCACGTCTTATGTTTGAATATACAGCACTGCAGGAGGGGCCTGAATTTGGAGACAACATGGAAATCTATGCAGGAAGAAAGAATAACTGGGTAAATTTGTTGTTTAATAGGCATTAAAAAGGAAATAACTTTGTTTCCAATAGTACCAACAGTAATTGGAGGACCACAGTATCATTTCTTTAACACTGTTTAGGTCTATGTCTTGTCCATCTCAAAATTCTGTTTTGTTTTGAAGTTACTTTTTTTAATGTAAAAGTATTACTTTATTTTATTCATTCATGGCATGTATTCATTACTGGCAAGGCCAGTATTTATTGACCATCCCTTATTGTCTGGAGGTCAGTTAAGAATCAATTACATTGCTTTGGGTCTGGAGTCATGAGCAGGCCAGACCTTGAGGATAGCAGATTTTCTTCCTAAAGGACATTAGAACAGAATAGATTTTTACCACAATCAACAGCGATTACATGATTGCCATTAGGCAAAGTTTTGCTGACAGATATTATGTTAAACTCAAATGTCACGATCTGCTATGGAGGGATTCAACCCACATCCTAAAACATTAATGTGGGGCTTTGAATTACTATCCCAGTGACAGTACCACTAGGCTGATGCCTCCCATATTTCGCCAGTATTTAATAGTGAAGGGTGTTTTGCTACTGACTTAGGAGAATGTTTAATATTACATATATCAACCTCGTCATAACAAAAAGACTAGAAAGAAATCCTCACACCAAAGTATTGTTGTTATTATTATTTATAGTATTTGTCATATTTGAAATTGACAAACATATTAAAGCCATTTATAATTTGAAATATGTTTGATAAAGTATATCTGATAATGTCAAAGATACAATGATTTTTGCTCAGCCTCCTGTGGTACTTTGATACCAAATACAGCATCAATATCAGGTGTAAATATTTTTGGCAAAACTGAAATTGCTGGACAATTATTTGATTCTTTTTCTGATTGTTTCAGATTTCCAGCATTTGCAGATCTTTGTTTTATTTGGTAAATATTTTTAGAGTATGTATCTTGTTAGGGAAGCACAATCTGCTATTTGACATCATTCAGTGATACAATTGATGACAGTATTTCAGAATGGCAGAGAGATCGGTATTTGGAAGTGTGAAAAAGATAGCTTGCACTTAATTACATGTAGGAAGTGAACTGTTATGCAGTGGTCATTTGGGTAGGGAAAAATTAACTGGACTGCTTTTTCCAGAATGGCAAGTATCTTTGGGAGCATTGTTACTTCTACAGCCATCCAGGCAAGTAGAGTGTAGTTTATGGACCAAATCAATCCTCCTCAAAATATATCAAGAAGGTAGTCTTGACGCTAACTACTTCTTACTTTTAAAGGCAAGTGGCAGGTGTTGCATTCCAGCTGCAATTCAATTGGTCAAATTCCCAGTCTTGAAGCAAAATGCACTTCATTCTTCCCCTGCAGTTAAAATACAACAAAAGGAACAAGAAATTGGGATAACAACTCTATTGGAAAACTAAACAGCAACTGTTCCAATGTGGTAACATCCCATAAACAGACCCTTGGCAAAGGCAAATTTGGTAAAATAGACTGTCTTACATGCAATTCTCCATTCCAGGAAAAGCATCAAGAGAAAACTGACTGTGTGTGTGTGTGTGTGTAGAGTATCGACACACCAGCAACTGCTAATGAAAAACCAAAGCTAAATATGGGAGCTTGACCCCACTGACGCAGGCAGTGTTCCGACTTTAAAAAAAAGAGAACTCAAGGTGTTTACCTTATTGGGTTAAAATAGCTTGATACCTGTCTTAAAACCACTCTTCAGAAAAAAAATAATACATCTCTTAAGGCAATAGTATTGTCACATTAGTATCTTCCACTCCCAACCTGCGCTTCACACTTCAGTGCGTTTAGAAAAGCTTTGGCTGTTCGGATAAAGGCAAAATACTGCAAATGCTGGAAAACTGAGACAAACCGAAAGAATGTAGAGAAACTTAACAGGTCTGGCAGCATCTGTGGAGAGAGAAACCAATACAGTTTTGAATCTGATATGACTGTTTTTCAGATCTGAAACCAGCACACACAATGTGGGAGAAACTAAGCAAGCAAAACTTTGCTTAGTTCTGAAAAAGAGTCATACCGGACTCAAAACGTTAATTCTCTTCACAGATGTTGAGTATCAGAAGTTGAGCAATTCACTGGGTGGGTTGGAAGTGAGTTTAGAATACTGGGAATGCCAGAAATGGAGGTGGAAATGATGGGCAGGGCAGTACAGAAAATTTAGATATGAAAAGTTCTTTGACTTCCCAGCTTTGGTATCTGCAGTTGTATAGATTTAGATTATTTGATTAGGAAGAATGACAACTCGAGAAACACTAACTGCATAGACATATATTACAGAAATGTATGTTCTATAACTTTTTCCCCTTCCTCATGCCTTGAGGCAAACAATGTACATGCTTCTGACTATTTTTATATCTATTCCTGGAACTGGCCACTAGCCTGCTGTCAGTAGCCGCAGCTTAAGGGACACTATGTCACATAAAGCATAGCTGATTGTGAAATTCTCCTGCTCTAATTACCTGCCATAGGCTTGTTAGAAGGATTTCTAGTTTGATAGTTAACTTGTTTGGTCACCTTATGAATGCAACTTCCATGGTCATACAGTCCTGAAATAAGATGTAAACTTTTGAGCTTCTGTCACAAGAGCTTCCATCAATGTTGGTGTTTGTGCTCCACTCCAGCCCTTTCCCATCTTTTCTCCTCTCAATCTGCCATCATAACTGTCTAAGCCCTTAGCCCTCATTATTATTCACTTAAATGTATCTATAATAGTCAATCAAATCATTTCCTGTGCGAGAGACTTCCACATTCTTACTATTTTTTGGTAAAGAAGTTTCTTCTAATTTCTTATTAAATTTCTTGATGACTGTTCTACATTAATATCCTCTAGATTTTATCTTTTGCATAAGAGGAAACTTTCTGTGTCCACTCCAACAAGCCTTTTCATAATTTTAAAAAGCTTTGTTAGGTCATCTGTCAGCAGTTTTCTGCAAGAGAAAGAGTCCCAGCTTCTTGACCCTTTCTTAATAAACATCTATCTCCATGCATTTCTGTTATTATCTTTGTAGATTTTCTCTACAAGCTCTATATTATTTGTAAAATATGGTGATAAGGCAGACAAGGTCATGTAGTTGCAGCAGGCATTCTTTGCCTCCTCACTTTGATACTGCAGTGGGATACCATCTGCTGCCTTGGTTTTCTTAAGCTGGTAGACAGCCTTCTCTACTTCATGCAGGCCTGGGGTGTTCCTGAGCTGGCAGCATGTGGCATGCTGTGAGATTCAGTCAAGGAGGCTCAGATTGACAGCAGAGTCCTGATTGAGGAGGTTTCAGATCTGCTACTCCAGCGTTGTTTAATGTGCTGCTTTGTCCTTGGTAAGAGTCACTCTATTCTTGGCCAGCAGTGGGTTGGGGCCTAGGGTGTTTGGGCTGTCAGAAATCTTAACAGTTTAGAAGAAATCCTGCACATTATGGTTGTTAGCCATTCGTTGGACCTCCAGTGCTTTCTCTGTTCACCATCTATTCTGTGTGTCTACGGTTCATTGCTGGACCTCTGCCTTCAATTGCCCGTACGTTGTCTTTATCTCTCCTGATTGTGGTAGCTATTTTGCTGTCAGAAATGCCGACCTTTATCAGTTTTTGGCTCCCCTGATCATTCTCATCAAAAGAGTCTTGGTTGTTTCCTGGTTAAGTGACCAACCAAGCTTTTGCAGACATTGACGGAATATCTCCGCATCCAGTGAGCTATTGCAGCCTTCAGTCACCTAAGGAAAAGGATTTTCAAGGGCCACAACATCAGAACCAACACCAAGATCATGGTTTACAGAGGTTTGCTGGTTCCCACCTTTCTATGTGGGTCTGAGACATGGACTGTCTGCAGCAATGCTGCCTATGTAAGATCCTGGGAATCACAGGGAAGACGCACCAACACCATCGTCCTTGAATAGGCCAACATCCCCAGCATTGAGGTACTGACCATCCGTGACTAGCTATAATGGGCTGGGCACACTGTCTGCATGACCAACACGAGACTCCCCAAGCAGGCACTCTACTCCCAGCTCCAAATGGCAGGCGAGCCCCAGGTGCACAGATGAAATGTTTCAGTGGTACCTTCAAGGCCTCGCTGGTGAAGTGCGGCATTCCAATCGACGCCTGAGAATCACTGGCCCAAGACCATCCAAAGTGGAGGAGGAGCATCCAGGAAGACATCGAGCATCTTGAGAATTGCCATTGGGAGAAAGCAGAAGCCAGGTGGTAACAGTGAAAGGAGTGCGCTACCACACCAATGCCCTACCCACCCCTTCCTACAATTACCTTCTGCCCCAAGTGTGGCAGAGTCTGCAGAAGCTGCAGCCACATACGGACTCACTCAGAGTGCAAGAGAATCACCCTTGTCTGCGAAGGACCACCGGTGATGATAATGAAAATAAGGTGACCAGAATTGCAGACAGTGTTTCAAGTGTGGCTTAATAAAGGTTTGATACAGCTCTTAAAAGTGGCTGTGGCTATGTGACAAGTAAGGTGTGACAAATCCAACATTGAAGTCTCATCACAGTGCCATCTACAGGAGTTCCACACACTGAAAGCATGTGGAGTGTCGAAGGTTTGCCTCAAAGGCAAAATTGATGCATTATGGTTAATCCAGTTGGTTGCTAATGTCACTAGGCTTTTTTTAAAGATTACTTCACTTCAGTTTTTATGTCATTTAGCTCATTGGGATCTTTTAGAAAAGCAATTTCTTTTGAATGTGCTCGCTCTGTTTCTAATGAAAATAGTAAACAGCTTGGTCATTTTTCTTGCTTACGAGGGAAAGTATAAAAGCTGTTTAGCTTCCATACATTTCCTCTGTAATCTTCAGTCATTTTTTAAGGCCAACACATGATGAGAGGAAAGCAACAACTTTGTTATTCTGTACTTAATGATGTTAGATAAGCTGACAGTCAGTTGCTGCAAAGGGAATATATTACATTATCAGAAATATTGTCCTTCATATTGCTTGCTAAATCATGTCCCATCTACCTTTTTCTCATGGTTTAAGTAGACATTCACCATTCCTCGATTTGAGGAAGAAATAAGAATTGTTGTGGTGCACTAACACTAATTTTCCAGCCTCAATCTTAATGTTGCTTGTTTAGCTTTACAATTGTAGGGTATATTTTGCCGCACAACTGTCACTGAATTAATTTTGTGTGAAGAGTTTTGAGATATTTCTGAGACATGTGACAGGAAATACATGAATTTCATGTGCTGTATTAGAGAAGTTTTGATGAAGACTGTTTAGATTTGGAGTCTTGGAAAAGTTTTTTTTTAAATTCAGAACTAAATAGCATGTCATTTCCTTCTGTTCAGATTCTTGGCAAATGCCAAATGACTTTCTTTGTTGAGTTGCCAACAATCTTTAATGCTCTTTGAAAATTATAGAACATGTTTCTGGTCATAAATGTTTCAATTTGCCTGTAATTTTTCCAAAACTTTGGTATGTACTTTTTCACATCCCATTGTGTTTTTTTTAAATTATGTATTTCTTTATAGATTTTCCATTGAATTTACTAAATCCTTAACAGGAAAGGAAACAGACCAATTCAAATGCAATTAAGAGCAGTAGGTAATAAGACATGTGATCAAGGATTATATGCTATTCTTTCAAATACAAAACTTTCCATACACCTTCCAATTGTGATCGCAAATAGTGTTTTGAAAATCTTTACCACCCCTCAATGAGAATTGAGTGATGTAACAAGGAGCATGGAGACCAGGCACCTGTGCCACTGGGAGTACGGTTGTTATGAGTAGATCAAAGCTTAATGTTGGAAATTGCTGCCCTGCGAGTTTGGAACACCAAAACGTCAACTCAGCACCCCGCTTGTGTCCTGACCCTAACTTTGGGAAGACCTGTACTAGGAGCTACATATTACTATTCATAAATAGGAGCATTTTTGTAATAGTAAATTAACAACAAATGTATATCCATTTATAGCATAGTATATTTACGAAGACTGCTCCAGCAGCCTCCAGAAACCAACAGCCTCAAGAAAGTGTGCTGGTAAATCCCTAATGATCAACCCTTGAACATTGTCCTCTTCCTCATTCACAAACTGCTTATAATATATTCCAAAGTATGGCTCAGCTTCCCTATGTATGCTGCTTACATTCAGTTGTACTTCACCATCTTGCTCTCTTCCACCAATTTATCTCAACTGTTTCACTCCTTAACTGGGTTTCAATTTTGATTACCTGTGATTAAATAAGACTGAAACTATTGTTTTCAACTCTGATCTCAAATTCTGTACCATCTACTTTACCTGTTCTGGCTGAACTGGATTAGAGTCATTGAGCTTTACAGCACTGAAAGAAGTCATTTGCCGATTGTATCCCCAATATTTATCCAGCATTGATCTACTTTAGCCATGAGCCTGTAGCCTTGTACGAGAATTCATGTCAGGACTCCAGTAATCTCCTCCTTTTGTTTTCTGCAGCAGTCTGGGAAAGGTCCCATCTGGACCTGGGTGTTTATCCAACTTCCATCTGCTAAAACTGCAATTTTCTCATCTTTACCAATTCAAATACATCACGGTCCTCTTCCTTGATTTCTATAACTATATCATTCATTGTATCATGAATACAAATGAAAAATGCTCATTTAAAATCTCACCTACATCTACCAGCTCCATGCACAGTTTGATGCTTTGGTCCCCAATGGGCCCCACTCTTTTCCTGGTTAACCTTTTTGCCCCCAGTTTCAACCATAAACTCCACTTTTTCTCTTTATATCCCATCCTTGATATCCAAGGTTCTCTTGTTGGTCTCATCCTTCATCTTTTTGGAAGGATGTTGGCCCTATGCACTCAGCATTTCCTTTATATACATATTTAGATATGCTGAGTAGTGAGATTAAGGTTGTGGTTGAATACAATTTTGTTTCTGCTGATGGACCCATAGTTAAAAATCACACAACACCAGATTATAGTCCAACAGGTTTATTTGGAAGTACAAGCTTTTTGAGCACCGCTCCTTCGTCAGATATCTAATGGGGCAGGATTATAGGATGCAGAGTTTACAGCAAAAGATCAAAGTGTTGTATAATTGATGTGATGTATTGAACAAACCTAGAATGCTGTTCAGTCTTCCATCACTGAGCTGAGATGTCTTTTCTTTTAATAAGACCTTAAGTTATCTCAGGAATGTGATGTGAAAGAAGTTCTGGGATTTACACATTAGTGAATTGAAACCTGCAACCCCAATATAAGTGATTAAAGATTTAACAGCAATCTAGGTTTGTTCAATATATCTCATCAGTTATATGAAACCATGATCTTTCACTCTAAATTCCTTGTCCTATGATCCTGCCCCACTAGCTACCTGATGAAGGAGCAACGCTCCGAAAGCTTGTACTTGCAAATAAATCTCAGAATAGAATCCCTACAGTGTGGAAACAGGCCATTTGGCCCAACAAGCCCACAACAACCCTCCAAAGAGTATCCCACCCAGAGTCATTCCCCTACCCTATTACTCTACATTTCCCACGACTAATGCACCTAACCTACACATTGCTGAACACTACGGGCAATTTAGCACAGTCATTCATCTAACCTGCACATCTTTTGGACTGTGGAAGGAAACCCACACAGACACTGGGGGAATGTGCAAACTCCATACAGACAATAACCCGAAGGGTGGAATTGAACCTGGGTCCCTGATGTTGTGAGGCAGCAGTGCTAACCACTGAGCCACTGTGCTGCCCGGTAGGGTAAATCTGTTTGACTATAACCTGGTGTTGTGATTTTTTTTAACTTTGCCCACCCCAGTCCAAGACTGGCACCTCCACATGATGGCCCCATTTGCCTCCTGGATGCTCTCTTTTGCATTCCTAGTACTGTTCAAAGTCTATCTCATTTAGTATGGTGTTCATGCCACACAACACGATATAGGATATATTCAATTTGATCAGGAACTCTGGACCTTGTCTCTGTAATGGCAGTATGATGGTAATTCCTACTGGTACTGTCAAGTAGCCCTCAGCCTCGTATACTCCAGGGAAAATAGCCCCAGCCTCTCCCTGTAACTGAACATTTCAACCCTGGCAACATCCTTGTAAATCTTTTCTGAACCCTTTCAAGTTTAACAACAACCTTCCTGTAAAAGAGACCAAAATTGCACACAATATTACAAAAGTGGCCTAACCAATGTCCTGTACAGTTGCAACATTATCTCCAAAATACTATACTCAATGCAGTGACTAATAAAGGCAAGCGTACCAAATGCTGCTTTCACCATCCTGTCTACCTGCAACTCCACCTTCTAGGAACTATTAACCTGCACCTCAAAGTGTCTTTGTTTGGCAACGTCCCCTAGGACCTTACCATTGTGTATTTGACTTACCAAAATGCAGCACCTGACATTTATCTAAGTCAACCTCCATCTGCTACATCTTAGCCCATTTTACCCATCTGATCAAGGTCCATCCTAAATATTACATGGCTTCTTATCAAATGCCATTATCCTTTTTTATTATTAACATCCTCAAAAAACCTCCAACCAATTTGTTAGACATGATTTAATTTTCTTAAATCCATATTGATGCTTGTTAATGCAGCACTTTTAAAAAAAGATTGACAATACCTAATAATGGAACCTAGCACTTTACCTTTAATATTAGGTTACCTGCCCTATAGTCCACCATTTTCTTCTTTCTCTTTTTCTGACATAGTCAGGTTATGTCTGCTATCATCCAATGCTTCAAAATTGTTCCAGAACTTAAGAAATTCTGGAAAATCAAAACCAATACATCCATCATTTCAATTTTTTTAAAAACCTGATGGAAATCATCAAGTCTGGACATGTTACTATTTAGCCCCATTAATTTATCCAGCACTGTTTGTTTATACTGATTTTTTTAAAAATCCTCATTCTCAGTCAACTTTTGTTTCTGATTGTTGTCCAGATGTTTCTTTGTGCTTTGGGGCCAATAGATAGATGGAGTATTTGCCTCATATCCCTATTGTCCCTTTGTTCCACTTTATAATTTTAGCTGTCTATCTGCAATGGGCCCATGTTTATTTTCACTAATCTCTGATTCATGAACCCATAAAAATATTTTCTGTTTTCATGTCTCTTACTAATCTATCCTCCTTTCATTCTGTTCGCTCATCAAGTTCTCCCAATGCTCAGGCAACATTGTGACCTTCTCCCTTTCATCTTTAACACCCGACATGAGCCATGGTTTGAGCAATTTTTTTCATTGAATTTTTGTGTTTCAGAAATGTGTTTTTATTGCATATTGGTATTAATCTTTAAAAATTATCTATTGTTTGTCTGCTATCATATATTTGATTATAGTTTCCCACTTTATATAAGCTTTGAACTTCATTGAATTATTTTCAAACTCAGTATGAAAATTTGTATTTATATTTAGGCCATTCTTTCTCTTGAGGTTGCCTATTTGCCTCATGTCATGTTACTATTAAATATTAAATATCCAACTCCTCCGCACTATTACTGCTAACTTAGTTTGTCCAGTATACCTAAAATCCTGATCCCCATGATTACTGTATTATGTTTGTCACTATGCTTCTAATTTCATGAATGATAAACTACCTTCCACTGCAAGTATTGTAAGAGGTTTGTAGACAATCTGTACCAATGTTTCCTGCCTCTTAAACAAATGTTTTGTGTTCCCAGAGAGCAATTATGTTTATGTAATTCATTATAACTATCATCAAAGGTCCTACATACCATATCAAATCTCTAGGGGGGCAGTAGTTTAATAGTAATATTATTGAACGTGGGTTTGAATCCCACCATGACAGATGGGTGGGAACCCACGTCTGGGTGGTATGCTCTTCAAGGGTCGGTGTAGACTCCAATGCCTGCTGACCCTTAACAATGTAGTTGATTCCCCCCCACCCCACTTTCTTCCCCACATGGCAATAAGGGATGTGCAATAAATGCTGTGCCCAGTCAGTAATGCCCACCTCCATGAATTTAAAAGAAAACTGCTGGAAGTAACTGTTCTCTAAATAGGAAGCATTACTTGGCTGACTTTCATGCTATTTCCACCACATCTTGCTATAATAGTCATTCGAGATGGACAGCATGGAAACAGACCCTTCGGTCCAACTTGTCCAGACCGACCAGATATCCAAATACAATCTAGTCCCACCTACCAGCACCCGGTCCATATCTCTCCAAACCCTTCCCATTTATATACCCATCCAGATGTTGCTATTGTACCAGCCTCCGCCACTTCCTCTGGCAGCTCATTCCATACATGTACCACCCTCTGAGTGAAAATGTTGCTCCTTAAGACTCTCTTATATCTTTGCCCTCTCACCCTAAACCTATGCCTTTGAATTCGAGGGATAATTAATTCAGACACTGTATTTCACTAATCTGTCCAACAAAGCTTGAAAGAATTTATAGTCAAAATTTCTGAAAGTCTAATGTCATACAATAGGTTTGTAATTGTTCTATGTTGCCACAGTGAAATCATGGGAAATAGGAATAAGGCATTCAGTTCCGAAGCAGAAACAATCATTCAAATTATGCCAAATTAATTTGAGTAAGGTCAGGTCTCCCTTTTAAACAATTGATGGCAACCTATCTTATTTGAAGGATTGTGGTGATGTGATCAAAGATACAGGTTCTTAGCTTGTTTTAAATGAGTACATAGGTAACTACTGCTGGAGTAGTCTGACACTTCTTCTGTTCAGTAATTCAAGACTTGTCTTGGAAAAAGCCTATGAAGAGATGATAAATCCAGAATCCTGCTCAGAATTGTGGTTAACACAGCACATTTGTTTAGTCAGTAGAACTCTCATTGGCAATAACCCAGTAATAATAATAATTATTATAATAGGATTCTCTTTGTCAATGTGTTTTTACATTGCTGTAACAAATTTATTTCTATAATTTGAACATTTTGCGGAACTTTGCAATCTAAAGACAGTGACATTTTTCATGGAAATACATTTGTTAAAGTGCATTAAATCATTGCCAAAGCCATTTCAGATTGCTACAGTTGTAGTTATTGTTCTTTTCAACAAGTCGAGAAATTATCTGCTTAGAATAACCCACTAATAACTTGTATTTATATGGAATCTGCCCTCAAATTTGTCAAAAGGGAAAATAAGAAATGTTGCAAATGGCTAAGACTTGGGGGTTTAAGGCTAAGACTTGGTTTCAGACACCAGTGATTATGCAGTGTACTTCACAAAAGTGATCAAATAAGGAATGAATTTCATTGTTTGGATATGCAGTTTCTTTTGGTGAGCGCAAAATGGCTGTGGTGCGTAGTTAGAGGCAGAAATATTGGCCAGGACACTAGGACTTGGTTAGAAAGTTTATTTATTGAATTGAATTTATTGTCACGTGTACTGAGGCACAGTGAAAAGCTTTGTCTTGTGAGCAATATAGACAGATCACAGAGTTAAGTCACCTAGATAGAAAATAATAAGTAACAGCGGCAAAAACAAAAACACAGGTACAGGCGAATGTTAAGAGATTGAGAGTCCATTCAGTATTCTAACAATAGTAGGATAGAACGTGTTTTGAAACCGGCTGGTGCGTGTGTTCAGGCTTCTGTACCTTCTCCCCAATGGTAGAGGTTGTAGAAAAGCATTGCCAGGTGGGACAGATCTTTGAGAATGCTGGCTGCCTTTCCTTCACAGCAGGCCTGATAGATGGATTCTATAGATGGGAGGTTGGCCTTTGTGATTGTCCGGGCCGACTTCACCGCTCGCTGTAACAGTCTGTACAGTTGCCGTACCAGGTAGTGATACATCCAGATATAATGCTCTCTGGCGCTCACATAGCTGGCAAGGGTGTTCACCATCATGCTGCCTGAGTAAGAAGAAACGTTCGAGGAGAAAGTGAGGACTGCAGATGCTGGAGATCAGAACTGAAAATGCGTTGCTGGAAAAGCGCAGCAGGTCAGGCAGCATCCAAGGAACAGGAGAATCGATGTTTCGAGCATAAGCCCTTCAGGAATGAGGAAAGTGTGTCCAGCAGGCTAAGATAAAAGATAGGGAGGAGGGACTTGGGGGAGGGTGTTGGAAATGCAATAGGTGGAAGGAGGTCAAGGTGAGGGTGATAGGCCGGAGTGGGGTGGGGGCGGAGAGGTCAGGAAGAAGATTGCAGGTTACAAAGGCGGTGCTGAGTTCGAGGAATTTGACTGAGACAAGGTGGAGGGAGGGGAAATGAGGAAACTGGAGAAATCTGAGTTCATCCCTTGTGGTTGGAGGGTTCCTAGGCAGAAGATGAGGTGCTCTTCCTCCAACCGTCGTGTTGCTATGGTCTGGTGATGGAGGGGTCCAAGGACCTGCATGTCCTTGGTGGAGTGGGAGGGGGAGTTGAAGTGTTGAGCTACGGGGTGGTTGGGTTAGTTGGTCCGGGTGTCCCAGAGGTGTTCTCTGAAACGTTCCGCAAGTAGGCAGCCTGTCTCCCCAATATAGAGGAGGCCACATCGGATGCAGCAGATGCAATAAATGATGTGTGTGGAGGTGCAGGTGAATTTGTGGCGGATATGGATGTATCCCTTGGGGCCTTGGAGGGAAGTAAGGGGGGAGGTGTGGGCGCAAGTTTTTCATTTCTTGCGGTTGCAGGGGAAGGTGCTGGGAGTGGAGGTTGGGTTGGTGGGGAGGGGTGTGGACCTGACAAGGGAGTCACGGAGGGAGTGGTCTTTTCGGAACGCTGATAGGGGAGGGAAGGGAAATATATCCCTGGTGGTGGGGTCCGTTTGGAGGTGGCGGAAATGACGGCGGATGATACGCTGTACATGGTGGTTGGTGGGGTGGTAGGTGAGGATCAGTGGGGTTCTGTCCTGGTGGCGGTTGGAGGGGTGGGGCTCAAGGGCGGAGGAGCGGGAAGTGGAAGAGATGCAGTGGAGGGCATCGTCGACCACATCTGGGGGGATTTTCGGGTCCTTGAGGAAGGAGGCCATCTGGGTTGTAAAACTATCTTGAGGAGACAGGCCGCCTACTTGCGGAACGTTTCAGAGAACACCTCTGGGACACCCGGACCAACCAACCCAACCACCCCGTAGCTCAACACTTCAACTCCCCCTCCCACTCCACCAAGGACATGCAGGTCCTTGGACTCCTCCATCGCCAGACCATAGCAACACGACGGTTGGAGGAAGAGCGCCTCATCTTCCGCCTAGGAACCCTCCAACCACAAGGGATGAACTCAGATTTCTCCAGTTTCCTCATTTCCCCTCCCCCCACCTTGTCTCAGTCAAATCCCTCGAACTCAGCACCGCCTTCCTAACCTGCAATCTTCTTCCTGACCTCTCCGCCCCCACCCCACTCCGGCCTATCACCCTCACCTTGACCTCCTTCCACCTATTGCATTTCCAACACCCCTCCCCCAAGTCCCTCCTCCCTACCTTTTATCTTAGCCTGCTGGACACACTTTCCTCATTCCTGAAGAAGGGCTTATGCCCGAAACGTCGATTCTCCTGTTCCTTGGATGCTGCCTGACCTACTACACTTTTCCAGCAACACATTTTCAGCTAAGAAGAAACGTTGTTGAGCCTTTGTAACCAGTGTGTCCACGTGAAAGCTTGTTGTGGATGACCACTCTCAGGAGCTTGACACTCTCCACTCATTCCACCTCTGTGCTATTAATGTGTAGGGGGACATGAGTAACATCCTGCCGAAAGGCAATAATGAGTTCCTTGATCTTGCCTGTATTGAGAGCTAGGTTGTTCACAGTGCACCATTTTTCCAGGTCCTCCTCCTCTCGTCTGTAGCCTGTTTCGTCGCCATCTGAGATTCAACCGACTATGGTGCAAACAGCGAACTTGTAAATGGCATTAGTGTGATATTTGGCAACGCAATCATGGGTATGCAGTGAGTACAGTAGGGGGCTGAGCACATACCCCGGGGGGTTCCAGTGTTGAGTGTTAGTGAGGATCAAATATTGTCCCCAATCTTCACAGATTGTGGCCTGTGGGTCAGGAAACTGAAGATCCAGTTGCAGAAAGTGGGGCTTAGTCCGAGATCACTAAGTTTAGTAATCGGCCTCGAGGAGATAATAGTGTTGAAGGCTGAAGTGTAGTCAATGAGTAGAATTCTTACATATCTGTTCTTGGCGTCAAGATGATGTAGGGAGGAGTGAAGGGCAAGTGATATGGCATCTGACGTGGATCTGTTAGTCCAATAAGCAAATTGGAGTGGGTCAAGAGTAGTGGGGAGGCTAGAGTTGATTTAATGCCATGACCAGCCTTTAAAAGCACTTAATGACCACCGAAGTTAGGGCCACTGGGTGGTAGTCATTGAGACATGCTGCATGAGCCTTCTTAGGCACAGGGATGATGTTGACCCTCTTGAAACAGCAAGGGACAGTGGCCTGCTGCAGGGAGAGGTTGAAGATGTCCATGAAGACCTCTGCCAGTTGATCTTCGCATGCTCTGAGTACACAGCCTGGTACTCCGTCTGGTCCCATTGCTTTCCTTGGATTCGCACAAAGGAAAACTGATCTGGAACATGGATTTCTCTCTGGAACATAGATTTGAAACCAGCTTGAATTAAAGAGAACTGGCAGTTTATGTGCTTTTAGTTGTTAGAAGATCGATGCAATTGCTTATGCCCAAAACATTGATTCTCCTGCTCCCCGGATGCTGCCTGACTTGCTGTGCTTTTCCAGCACCACACACTCTCAACAATGGTATCAGAAGACTAGATATAAGCATTTAACTTGGTCGTGTTAAGTATTATTTGTGGGTGTCTCAAGTATGGAATTGCAGTGCCTAAAACTAACGGCTGAAGTCTCACTCAAGTTGATTGTGTAGAATCAGGAAAATTACTGACGCCTCAAACTCGACTCATGAGAAACTTTGGCCTCAGTTGTAATAAAACGAATAAACAACTCAGGCTCTTGTCCTTCTCATTTCCAGTATACTACCTGCAACCCATTAGATGCCAACCAGCCCATCATCGTCCCTCATACATTCCGTAATTTATGTCCCTGTACCAAAATCTACTCCTAAATATTTCCATGTACTTAATTCTTTCAAACACTTGATTGCTTATAAAATTAACATTTTATATTTTTAACCCTATTTCAAGACAGCTGATCCATCTGGAATCACTTGGAACAGTTAATCAAACTGTCAACTTGGAGGCCCCTAACTTTGTTAATGATGGGAAGCATTCAGGGTGTACGATTTTAAAACGATAGCACGAAGGCATCTGTTGAAATTGTAAGCACCCATCCTTTTTCAGCTGAAAAAAAATTTGCAGTAACCTGCATGGTTTATTTTCAGATTTCAAAAGGTGGGCAATTCAAATTACTTTATAGCTTGAAAGTTCCACTGAACAAATCCACCTGTTATGCCCATTTATATCTGTTGTTAACAATAGCAAAAGGACCAGCGGCAGTAAATATGAGGTGTTGCATTTTGGTAAGGCAAACCTGAGCAGGGATTATAGTTAATGGTAGGGCCTTGGGGAGTGATGCCGAACAAAGAGATCCAGGGAGACAAATGCATTGTTCCTTGAAAGTGGAGACACAGGGAGATAAGGTGGTGAAGAAGGCATTTGTCATGCTTGCCTTCATTGATCAGAACATTTGAGTATAGGAATTGGGACGTCATGTTGCATCTGTGAGGGACTTTGATGAGGCCACTTTTAGAATACTGCATACAATTCTGGTCACCTTTCCAAAGGAAGGATGTTGATAAACTTGAGAGGGTGCGGAAAAGATTTACAAGGATGTTGTGAAAACTGGAGGGTTTGAGTTGTAGAGAGAGGCTAAATAGGCTGGGGCTTTTTTTTCACTGGAATGTTAGGCAGAGGAGTGACCTTATAAGAGGTTTATAAAATCATGAGGGACATAGATAGGGTGAATAGGCAAGGTCTTTTTCCTAGGATAGTGGAGTGTAAAACTAGCGGACATAAGGTTAACATGAGCGGGGAAAGATTTAAAGGGGACCTGAGGGACAGCCTTTTCATGCAGAGGGTGGTGCTTGTATGGAACAAGCTGCCCAAGGACATGGAGGAGACAGGTGCAGTTACAATATTTAAAAGATATCTGGATGAGTATATGAATAAGGATATGGGCCAAATGCTGGCAAACAGGATTAGGTCAGATTTTTATTCCTGATGAAGGGCTTTTGCCCGAAACATCGATTTCGAAGTTACTTGGATGCTGCCTGAACTGCTGTGCTCTTCTAGCACTACTAATCCAGAATCTGGTTTCTAGCATCTGCAGTCATTGTTTTTAGCAGATTGAGATGTCTGGTCAGTGTGAGCGAGTTGGACTGAAGGGTCTGATTCTATGACTATGACACTTGTGCAAAGAATTCCAATTGGTTTAGACCTTTGTCTCAAATTCGTAAAAGCCCTTTGGTCAAATTTCAGAAAGATAGGTGACAAAATTGCTTCTGAATCAAGATAGCTGCATTTTTGGATATATTGCTTTCTCTGTAAACCATGGATGTGTGAAATACATTCTAGCCCCACACTCCTCCACCAGCAAAAGTAGTGAATATGGGTTTCCGTCTGGATTTTGGAAACCATTTTGGCCAAGGCCTAGAACCTGCCCCCTTTGCAAAAAAATTTGGTCTGACTTTCCATTTAGATGTTCTGTTCATTATTTACGGGTAGATGTGAATGCGGAATTCAAAAGTCAAACAGATAAGCCATGAACCTATTCAATGGCAGTACAGGCTGAATGTAACTTCTCTTATTTTGCATGTTTATATGAATATGTAACTTGGAGTTTAGAATTTGGGGAAAATATAATCTGTCCAGATGTCTTTGAATTTTAAATTTGTAATTTAAAAAAGTTCCCCAAAGGTTTTTTTTTAAATTAGTAGAAGTCAACATAATTTATGTTATACATTAAGTTATTCATCCTGTTTTCCATGTATTTGGACTGAAGGTTGTAGTCCAATAAATCATTAGATAAAATCATATTCAGTGACTACTTGGTTACATAATGCATGTTATAATACTTGCAGCCTTGTTTTAAATGGTATTGGATTCAGTTGATAGAATTATTTTTTCTTGTCCATTCACAGACTGGTGAATTTTCTGCCCGTTTCCTTTTGAAGCTGCCAGTGGATTTCAGCAACATACCAATATACCTACTCAAGGTAATGTTCTTTCACATTGTTCATGACGAAGTCAAGTTATGTTTCAAACTGATACGGCCATATGCTTTAGTTTAATTTCTGATTGGTTCAAGCGTCACTAGATAATTAAATAAAGTGGTATTTTTTCTGAGAAAACTTACTTTTGGGTGGATAATTATTGAGTCTGGTATCAATTGTTCATTGGTATTCCCACGTTGTTATGTAAGTTAACTCATTTGGTTGGGGAGATGGAAAAAAGTGGAAAGAAAGTAAAGCCAAAGGAAAGTAATAAAAACAGATCAGAATATTAGTGAGTTTTGAGATGATTTGTAGCTCAGGTTGAGGTTCTGGATGTAGGTTTGCTCACTGAGCTGGAAGGTTCATTTTCAGACATTTTGTCATCATACTAGATAACATCTTCAGTGAGCCTCCAGACGAAGCACTGCTGATGATTCCTGCTTTCTGTTTATAGGTTTGGATTTCTTTGGGGTGATGTCATTTCCCGTGGTGATGTCAGTTCCGGTTCTGTTTCTCAGGGGTGGTAAATGGAATCCAAGTCAATGTGTTTGCTGATAGATTTCCTGTTGGAATGCCATGCTTCTAGGAATTCTTGTGCATGTCTCTCTCTCCTTACATACAGATAAGGAAGGACACCTTCGACAGGACAAGCCAAATGGAGACACACAAGAATTCCTAGAAGTATGGCATTCCAACTAGAACTCTATCAACAGAGGCTTTGACTTGGACCCCATTTACCACCCCCTGAAAAAAAACAGGAAATAATATCACGACAGGAAATGGCATCACCAACCTAAAGAAACCCAAGCATATAAATAGAAAGCGGGATTCATCAGCACTGCTTCATCCAGAGGCTCACTGAAGATGTTACCTAGTATGATGATGAAATATCTGAAAATGAACCTTCCAGCTCAGCGAGCAAACCTACATCCAGAAGATCAGAATATGAAAAATACAAAGGAGTAATATTGCTGAAATAAAAACTGATGAAGATTATGTGGATGAAAGAATGAACAAAATCTTTCCAAATAAATGGGAAAATTATAATAAATAACAGTAATAGTATGGTACAGTAACAGTAGTGGGTTATATCACAGCAGTGACACATAGTAATATCCAAGCAGTGCATTGAGGATGTCTATATGGTAAAATGAAGGAACAGAACAAGAAAATATAAAAGTGAGTATAAGTAGAGATGAAATAGGCAAGATTTGCTTATCATTTGGAAAGTTTTTAAAGAAATAATAATTCCAACTATTGCAAAGTAGATTTCTAGAAAGGCAGTGCATGTAGCCAAAGCTATCAGCAAGCTTTTAAAAATGTATTGAACTCTGCTTGTCAAGGAGGAAAGAAGCAAAGCTGGTTTTAATTTGTGAGTATGATTTGTAAAAGACAGGTGATATGAGAAAAGAAAACAACTGGGGGGAAATTAAACCATAGCTTAGTGGAGTTCTAAATCCCTGACTTTATCCGCCTTTATTTTAAACTATAATAAAAGGTCTAACTTCGAGGTGCTACTCTGGAAAAGCATAGAGTTCAGATAGCTAAGTACATCTGATGTAACAACTGGGCAAAACATATGGATTAACAGTGGAAAATATTCAAGGGCAAGTGTAAAATTAATATATCATTAAAGATGAAAAGATTTGAATCACAGGCAGTTATATATGGTTAAGAGATTGAAACTAAACTGAAAGGTAAAAGTCTAGTCAACATTAATACAGAAGAAAATTGTGAGGAATGTAGGAAAAGTAACAAGGTGAAAATGCAGTTTTGGAGGGCATTTAAAAGGCTGATATGAAATTGGAAATTACAAGGACTTTTGGAAGTAGAATAAATAGCAAAAAGAAATGAAACAATGGTAGGCTGAAGGGTGGATTCAGAATTTTGAAGATGAACTTTCAAAAAAGAAGTTGGCTCTTAAAATTTAGTAGAACACAATAAATAAATCACCAATCTTGGTGTGCATCCCAAGCCTTTGAAGATAATCAGAGAGGAAATAATAGTAACTTGATCCACGATTTTTTAATGCTCATTTGATGTTCAAATTGTGAGAAGTGACTAGATGGTGAAGGATAAAACAAAGCAGCTTAAAGAGGGTAGGTTATATAGCATAGATTCACAACAATGACGCCAGTGATCAGAAATGTTTTACTGAAAGAAACATGAGATGGTGGGAACGTTTCCCAATATTGTTCATTAAATTTATAGTTTTACTTATGAAGTGTTTTGTTATACTGAACAGAACAAATGTTTCTCCTGGTTAGGGAGTTGATGACAAGTAATTATCAGTTTAATATTGACACTGTATAGGGAGACTTTTCTTCACACCAAGTTGTTCAGGTTTGAAAACAAATAGTTGATGATAGATAAACATTTGAAGTCAATGAAGATACAAACAAAAGGTAGAGTGCTGCATTATTGAACAGTTTAGAACAGACGTAGTGGGCCATGTCGTTCATTGGTCTCTATGGTTCTAAAATACATACAGGTGTCAGTTAATGGTTTAAAAATTGTACAGAAGTGTTGCATAATCATCATTTAAATAATAGATTATCAAGATACCTGCCTGCGAACTGCGGAAAGCCTTCGCAAGACACACAATCGGTTTGAGATTTCTACTTTTGTTATTTTCAGTTGGTCTGGCATGTCTGTACTTTAAGGCTTTACCATGAAAACATGCATTTCTGTGTATTATTTCACCATAGGGCAATGGGCTGCCTGTTCCAGTGTGGAAACAGGCCCTCCAGCCCAACCAGTCCATACCAACCCTCCGAAGTGTAACCCACTCAGACCCATTTCCCTCTGACTAATGCACCTAACACTATGGGCCATTTAGTATGGCCTGTTCACCTGACTTGCATATCTTTGAACTGTGGGAGGAAACCGGAGCACCCGGAGGAAACCTGCGCAGGCACTAGGAGAATGTGCAAACTCCACACAGGCAGTCACCTGAGGCAGGAATCGAACATGAGACTCTGGTGCTAACCACTGAGGAAGCAGTGCTAACCACTGAGCCACCATGCTGCCCCATCATACAAGGATTATAGGCTTACTAGAAAGGAGCTCAGAAATGAACTGAGGAGAGCCAGGAGGGGCACGAAAAAGGCTTGGCAGGAAGGATTAGGGACAACCCAACAGCATTTTACTCATATGTGAGGAATAAGAGAATGATCAGGGAGAAAGTAGGGCCGGTCAAGGATAATATAGGGAGCTTATGCGCGGAGTCTGAGCAGATTGCTTCGGTTTTCACTAAGGAAAGGGACCTTGTTGTGAATGAGAACTTTGAGGAGCTGGCAAATGGGCTTGAACAGATCAAGATTGATGAAGTTGATCTGCTGGAAATTTTGGCAAACATTACAATTGATAAGTTCCCAGGGCCAGACCAGATTTATCCTGGGTTACCTCCGGAAGCGAGAAAGGAGGTTGCTAAGCTGCTGGCGAAGATCTTTGCTTCCTCACTCTCCATGGGAGTCATACCAGAGGATTGGAGAGAGCCAAATGTTGTTTTCAAGAAGGGGAATAGTGAAATCCCTGGCAATTACAGACCAGTCAGTTTTACGTCTGTGGTCAGCAAGGTTTTGGAAAGAATTCTGAGGAATAGGATTTATGACTATTTGGAAAAGCATAGAGTGATTAAAGGCAGTCAGCATGGCTTTGAGTGGTAGGTCATGCCTTACAAATCTTACTGAGTTCTTTGAGGAGGTGACGAGACAGGTCGAGCAGTGGATGTGGTGTATATGGACTTCAGCAAGGCATTTGATAAGGTTCCTATGGTAGGCTCATTCATAAGTCAGAAGGTATGGGATACAGGGAGATTCGGCTATCTGGATTCAGAATTGGTTGGCTGACAGAAGGCAGAGAGTGTTTGTTGATTGAAAGTATTCTGCCTGGAAGTCAGTGGTGAGTGGTGTCTTTGCTCTTTGTAGTTTCTATAAATGACTTGGATGAGGAGGTTGAGGGGTGGGTTAGTAATATTGCAAATGACATAAAGGTTGGAGGTGCCGTTGATAGTATCGAGGGGTATTGCAGCTGCACCGCGACATATACAGGATGCAGAGCTGGGCTGAGAAATGGCAGATGGAGTTCAACCTCGATAAATGCGAAGTGATGCATTTTGGAAGGTCAGACTTGAATGCTGAATTAGGATTAAAGACAGGATTCTTGCCAGTGTGGAGGAATAGAGGGATCTTGGTGTTCAAGTACATAGATCCCTCCAAGTTGCCACCCAAGTGGATAGAGTTGTTAAGAAAGCATATGGTATTTTGGCTTTCATTTACAGAAACATCAAGTTTAAGAGCCGCAAGGTTTTGCTGCCGCTCTAGAAGACTTTGCTGAGACCACACTTGGAATATTGGTCCAGTTCTGGTCACCCTATTATAGCAAAAATATGGAGGCTTTGGAGAGGATACAAAGAAGGTTTACCAGGATGCTGCCTGGACTGGAGGGCTTGTCTTACGAAGAGGGGTTGACTAAGCTTGGACTTTTTTCTATGGAGAGAAGAAGGAAGAGAGGTGACCTGATCGAGATATACAAGGTAATGAGAGGCATGGATAGTATCAATAGCCAGAGACTTTTCCCCAAGGGGTCATAGTTTTAAGCTATTAGGAGGCAGGTATAGCAGAGACGTCCGAGGTAGCTTCTTTATGTAGACAATAGTGTATGCATGGAATGCGTTGCCAGCAGTGATGGTGGAAGCAGAGTCATTAGGGACATTTAAGCGACTGCTGGACATGCACATGGACAGCAGTGAATTAAGGGGTGCGTAGGTTAGGTTATTTTGTTTTAGATTAGGAATAATCTTCAGCACAGCGCCATGGGCTGAAGGGCCTGTTCTGTGCGGTACTTTTCTATGTTCTATATTCTAATCTCAAAATTGGATATGAGTCTGATTGTGTAACGGCGTTGATGGTCCTGGCACAATTGTTGAGTCCTGTCTGATTTGTGAACTAAGACGATCGGCGAACTCCACACTCTCTGGCTCAGTTCGATGATATCCTTGTCGAGCATGGCCTCCACCTCCTTCTGGATCTGTCTGGCTTTGAAAGGACTAAGCCGATAGGCGTGTTGTTTTATCTGATCAGTATTCCTATGTCTATTTCATGTACAATAGCATTAGTCTTCCCCATCTGATTCTTACATATGTCCTTATACTACAGTAACAAATCTTTCAACTGCGTTGTATGCTCCTGAGACTATTTACTAACCTATCCCACTCCTCAATGACTTCTTCATTTTTAAATCTATTTTGAGACATAACAAAATCCATATCATCTGGATTTGATTCCTCACTCTGCGGGGCAGTAACTAACACCTGTTTCTCCAGTTCTACCTCTCTATTATAATATGTTTTCAACATGTTCACATGACATAGCCAATACTGGTTTTTTTTCTGTCTGGTATTTTTTACTAAACTTTTTCTCAATTTGATAGGGACCACTAAACCTGGCCAGGAAGGGGTCTCAGAACTAAAACGTCGATAGCCAGAGACTATTTCCCAGGGCAGAAATGACTAACACGAGGGGTCATAGTTTTAAGCTGGTTGGAGGAAAGTATAGAGGGGATGTCAGAAGCGGGTTCTTTACACAGAGTTGTGAGAGCATGGAATGCGTTGTGGAGGCAGGGTCATTGGGGACATTTAAGAGACTCCTGGACATGCATATGGTCACAGAAGTTTAAGGGTGCATACATGAGGATCAGTGGTCGGCACAACATCGTGGACTGAAGGGCCTGTTCTGTGTTGTACTGTTCTATGTTCTGTGTCATCCCCTTGTCAGTCTCCGAGCTTTTTTCTACCTCCTGTTTGGAGTACACATTCACTATACATTTTTTATCGTCTTGGCTTGCTGTTGCAAGTCCCTTAGCCTTTCAAGACTAAACGCTTCTGTCTGACCCTCTGCCTGTTCAGGTTTTTCCTGTACCATTACGTCAAACAGATTGTCTGCTAACTGAAACTCAACTCCTTCGTCTATCTCTCAAGTCATAGCATGAAGCAAAAAGTAATGATAGTGGGATCTGGTTACTACAAAGTGTGGGAAGATACCAAGATATATTTCTGTTTTAACTCCTCAGTTTCTTGGTCTTCCTTGGATCCTGCCAAATCATTCCCAAGAACAAGTTGAATTCCTGGAACTGACACTGTCGCTCACTGTAACTTCCCCAGTCTTGAGTTGGCACTCCAACCTGATCTTACATAGGGGAATGCTAAATTTCTGTGCATCTATCCCACAAATTATCACATACTCTGGTAACAAATCAGGAAGAATGCATATTCGCTCATCCGTTACTATCAGTGACTGGTTAGATCGTGTATCTCTCGAAATTTTAACTTCTTGTTCTTCTTCCCCTGTTCTTTCTGAATAAATTTTACCCACAAAGGCAAATTCTTTGTAGAGATCAGGTAATAACTCCACACCCAGTTTATATGTACTTTGGGCAAATAGGCTCCTTATGGTTTATATTTCAGTATTCACCTGATAGACTTGACTTTTAGTTTTTTATTTGTTTTAAAGGTTTTGCTCATTTGTTAAAGTCACTGGATCAATATACTGGAATTCCTTCCCTAAAGACGTTGAGTCAATCCACAGCAGGTGGGCTGCAGTTCAAGAAGTCCGCTCACCACCTCAAGGGCAATTGGGAATGTGCAATGAATGCTCTTCACCAATGACACCCCCATCCCATGAATGAATCAAAAAAGTCTTGAATTATTGGCATTCAGGGATTTCAGGTCTAAAGGTTGTAGGTAAAGTGTGAATAAATGTTTTAGTGACCCAGATTTGGAAGCAATTTTGTGTAAAAGCTAGCATACCTGATAAGTATGCAGATTTTTTGGTATCATTAGACCCTGGTTCATGTTACAGACTAACCTTTGTAACTCACTGACTGATGCATTTTTCAGTGTTGGGAAGTTGTTAGAAAATAGACATCATGTCTTACTTAGTAGGATAGTATTGGAACAACATGTATAGAGAAAAGGAAAAATAGGCCAATATCCTTTCCATGCACTTCCATTGAAATCACCAAATTAACAGAAAATACTGAGGAATTTCAAGTGCCAGACTACTTCAGCACAAATTGAGTTTGTGATTTTTTTGTGGTAACTTAAGTGTTGGCAAGAAGCCAGTCCCATTTCAGCATTAAGTAAATCAACATCGCAGGTTTCCAGTAATTGTGCTCACTTTTGAGCCAACTGAGGAGACTTTTTAAAAAAAAATGTAGGCACAAAGGCTCGACTAGATAACTTTTGAAATAAAGCTGTTCAAAAGGTATTAAGAAACTGACCAGTAAATAGTTCTATCCAGTGGTGGTTTCACTTATTTAGTAATTTATTTAGCTGCTCAGTGGCTGGACTAGCAGCCAGTTAGAACTTTTTTTATGTGATAAATCCATTTCCAGTCATATAAGTATTACCATTTAAATATAATCATTCTACATATAATATTCTAAAGTGAATCTTGATTGTGTTAGTTCACAAAGATTTTCAGCAAAAGGACTAAATCTCATGGATTCATGATCGCTAGTTGCATCTAAAGGAGAAAGATGTTTCCAAAATATTTTCCTACATGTAAGAATGTAGCTTTACTCCCAGTTTTAAAAAAAACTATTTTTGTCTACTGCCATGTTAATCAGCAAGCTTTGGCTACCTGAATTTCAGTGGTATTTTTGAAATTTCTGCTTCTACTTATGTTGAAGGTCCTGGCACATAAGTCAAGGATGGCTTTCATCTATGGCTGTTTAATCACAGTTCAGCATTTGGTTGGGGTCCATGTCTTTGCAGTCTGGAGATTGGGTCATAGTCAGTCCTGTGACTCAGTAATGGCCAGTCCAGGAGATAGGGCTCATGCAAGTGGGGAGATGTACGGCTATCAGACAGGGATCTTGGCACTTCCTGTCTGAGGCTGCTCAGTTAGGTTGCTTAAGGATGAACCAAGGTCATTGCATGAGTCGCTCACAAAAACTAAGAGGAAAGGGTGGGTGGAAAAGAGGGAGGAATCAAGAGTGCTGTTGTCACGGAAGAAAACTTGGCAAGTTATTCTTGGCGATTGGAGGGAAGGAAATATAGCAGTTGTGAACAAGGAGGGTGGGCAACATTATCTGCAAGGGATAAAACATGGATGGGAGTGAGCTTTGTCCATGCTCAGGAGGGGGCAATATATGACCACACCTAGAAAGGTCACCTCGTATGTCAGAGGCTGAGAGAAAATGATGGGCAGGTGAAGGCTCACGTAGAACTGTTTGGGTGGTGACCTGGAGATGTACAGCTGACAAAATTTGCAAGAAGGGCTATCAGGAAGAGGATTTAGATGTTTTGGGGATTCATTTGTGGAGGTTGGAAACGACTGGCTGAAGAGCACTTAGAACAAAGGAAGGGGAGGCAACGGCCTAATGGTGTTATCACTCGACTATTAATCCAGAAACCTAGAATAATGTTCCGGGGACCTGTGTTCGAATCCCACCCTGTGGCAGATGGTGGAATGTGAATTCAATAATAAAAGAATCGGAATTAAAAGACGACTGATGACCATGAAACCATTGTCAATTGTTAGAAAAACCCAACTGGTTCACTAATGTCTTTTAGGGAAGAAAATCTTCCACGCTTACCTGGTCTGGCCTACTTGTGACTCGAGAGCCATAGTAATGTGGTTGACTCTCAACTGCTCTCTGAAATGGCATAGCAAACCACTCAGTTGTATCAATCGCTAGAAAGTCACAACAAAGCAAGTGGACTACAGCAAGTCAAGAAGGCAGCTCATCACCCCCACCTCGAGGGCAAATAAGAATGGGCTATCAATGCTTGCCAGCCAACAATGCCCAAGTCCCACAAATGAATTTAAAAAAACACACAGAACATTACAACACAGGAACAGGCCCTTTGGCCCAACAAGACTGCATCCAAACATGATGCCTTTCTAAACTAAAAACCTTTTGCCTTTGTACGGTTTGTATCCCTCTATACTCTGCCTATTAATATATCTCAAGATGTCTCTTAAACATTGCTACTGAATCTGCTTCTACCACCTCTGGCAGCACATTGCAGGCACTTGCTACCCTCTGTGTAAGAAAACATTTGCCTCTGACATCTCCTTTAAACTTAACCCCTCTTACCTTATCCTATGTCCCTTGGTAATTGACATTTCTGCTATGGGATAAAAACTTCTGACTATCCATTTTATCCATACCTCTCAAAATTTTGCCAACTTCCAGCAAGTTACCCCTCATCCTTTCTCATTAAAATGAAAACAAAGCGAGTTTGTCCAAATACAAACCAAAAGAACTGTGCATGCTCTAAATCTGACACAAAAACAGACATTGCTGGAAAAGCTCAACAAGTCTGGCAGCATCTGTGGGTATAAATCAGAGTTAATGTTTCGGGTCGAGTGACCCTTCCTCAGAATTGATGGTAGCTAGGAAAATGTTGGTTGATGTGCAGAAGATAGGGTGGGGAAGGAGGTAAGGAGTAAATGATAGGTGAGGATAGAGCCCAAAGAGAGAGAACACAGTTGGACGGACAAGGGAGTGGATAATGATTTGGCTAGGAGGGTGATTTGGAGCAGTCTGTTCAACTGTTCTCTCTCTGAAAAGAACCAACCTGTCTCATTGTAAGGAAAAGGAACCTTTCATCCCAACTCTGCACTCCTGACTTGGGAGCAAAACACCAATTTATGGATTTGGATGCTCAAACCCAAGGCAAGTACCTGAGCATTAACATTGAGGCTTACAACTTTGGTATTACAGGTAGTTCTTATATCACACTATGGTTGCGTTCTTGTGTGACCCTGCGCTATATAGAAATCATGCAATTAAAAATAACACTAAAAAAGTGTTGGTGATGCAGTGGTGTTATAACCAGCACACGTTTTAAACGTTCGTGCTTTAGAAACAGCGTCCCCTATTCATCAATTGCATTATAGCCAATTCGCGTTGACGAAACACGAGTTTAAGCAGAACGACCCTGAATTTGTTGTAATTCTGCCACACATTTCAGTTTGATATGTTTCGAACAGGAAAATGGCACAGAAGAACCAAAGTTTGTAACTGTGCCAAGAGTTAGGGATTAACTGAATGGTGAGCATTATAAAATTTTGCATAATACTCATTGATTCATAAAGAATGACCGTTCATATGATTCTGCTGATTTCAGCCTTCATTACAATCAATGATAAAAGAAATTAATTTGTTTTGCACAACAATCATTTTATAACAGAAATGTTGGGAACAAACTTAACAAAATACAAGTGATTGTGGTAAGGAATGGCTAAAAGGGTTCAACTGATTCTGTGCAATATTGACCATTGTGGCAGACATAATGCTGAATCAGACAGAAAGCAATGTGAACTAATCATGGAAAAACATTAATCATGTCCTATTTATAGTCAGGTTGTAGAAAATAGAATTTTCCAGGCTTTGTTTATGAAGTTTGTTCTGAAATAGTGCTTGTAGTGATTCAGAGATGCTTTTGTGGTTTATGTTTTAATGATTTTAACAACAGCATGTTATGGACTACAACTGTCTGACTTGCATGGTTGTGAGGAATCCTGCCTGATTGCTGTTTTTTTTAAGTTATATGTTTTTGAATATTTCATTGAAAAATTCAGCATAAACTGGCAATGCCTGTGAAGAACAGTTTTGTCCAGACATGGTTTGTTTTTGGGATTGTTGTCATAGACCTTAAGTGCACAGACATTATTAGTGTCCTTGTCTAGACATGAGATCAGTTACCTCTGTGGTCATGACCTCACTCATTCTTCAAAAACACACAGTGGTTTCAAAGGTGCATATGATTAAAGAATATAGTACCCAAAATGTTGGGAGATTGCAGCAAATGTAGAAGGAAATACAAAGGTTTGAAGTGTGTCTGAGACAATGTTGATTTCAAAATTAAGATGCTCTTAACCATTGTTAGTACAAGTTAGCAGTTTAGTTAAGTTAACAGTCTGACAAACTCACAGATTTGTATTGGTGCTATTGTTGGATCTTAAATACAGAAGGACGTGTGGATTTTACCCTGTGCACAAATAAATGTGGAAAAGTTGGAGTAAGAAAAAGATCGATTGGACCATTGAGTCAAGCTCCTTAAATTGTAACTAACTACCTAACGTGATCTTCAGTGTTCCCCACCCAAATAACCATGTAATCTCCAGAAAAATGCAAAAAAAATCTAGGCCAATTTTTGTAATTAGTTATTTTCTTGACCTTAAATATGACTAATTTAGAATTGTATGACATTAGTGATCACACAGTATGGCACTAAATATTCCACCTCTTTTGTATACAGGAACATGGGTCTTCCATATTTGGAATGAATTCAACTTACAATGAATTCAGGCTCATTGCGTGAGCTAGCAATTTCTTCTTAAAGTCTATGACTGTTTGCAAAATAAAACTTCCTGTCCTCAAAACGAGTTCTGCTTGGAGCAAATGTAACTTTAGGTAACATAGACATTATCTGCCAGATTCAAATACTTTTCCTACCTAATTTCATTTTCTTTTTATCCTTGACTACATGTGCATGTCATTCCCAAACTTATGGAACGTAGACCCCACTGCCATCATCGATATTATTGATTGTGACAGTGAATGATTCCTGTCTGATTTGATTAATAAAGGGTGATCAAGCAGAGCCATGACTGTTAATGAGACCCATCCAGAAAACAAACTAGTCTCTATCCTCAAATTTATAAAACCGTCAAATAGGGGTAAGACATTTTCATGAGTACTTTTTGACATTGTGTCGGGAGTTACTTTTTCATTCTTGCTGATTCCTTTATTAGGTGTTGCAACAATCCAACAATCATAACCAGGCTATTAAACTTGAATCCATAACACCAGAAAAGCATTAATTTCCTAGGTATGTAAATTGGTCTTCAACTCATGAAGGAAGCAAACCAACTCTCATTTGACCACTCCTGGACTGTAGTCAGATTTTTACCTTTAATCTGATCAACCCAAACGATGACTGACTAACCTAGTCTTTGGACCATGTGCAGAATGCAGGCAAATGACAGTATCACCACCCTGCCTCCCCTCCGTCACCACCCCATCCCCACCGACTGGACTGAGAATTAGCCCTCATCCACATGTGGCCACTCATTCAATAACCATGCCAACTGTTTGTCATAGCAACTGGCATAGCAGAAAGTGTTAGATTGTCACTTTGTTTTTGTACAGCAAGATATCCCCTCTATGGTATACTATGGCATGACAAGCCATGCATGCTTGGATGGAGGTGAACTTTAATTGAGCGAACTAGGAGATGCAGCCTGATCTAAACTATGAGCTGGGTATCTATCCTAGCATTAGCCTTTTAATGCCAGTTGCTGGTGTGCCCTCAAATACAGGTCTATATTCCTAAGCAGTCTTTTTTTTTTTATACGAGAAGTACAATGAGGATCATGAGCAGTTAGCAAATATCAGGTGCCAATGTCTGTGAATGAGAGTGCAAGCGGCTGGCACCGTAAGATGAATTTACATGCTGAACAGCATGGAAGCTGTTCACAGATAGGTATTCACTCTTGAATCAGTCAATGGGACAGCTCACCATTCCCTAGATTGATTCTCACCATGGCACCCAGAGCATGCTTAAAAGTTACAGTGAGTTATAACCAACATCACTATAGGCCTTGCTGGAATAATCATGTAGATCTGCCTCCTTTTTCGTAGCACTCGACATTCAGGCTTTTTAGGATTCTGCCAAATGTGTCTTTTTTTCAATAAAAGCAGCTTTTGGTGGCTGAAGTTATGACATAAGAACAGAAAGTGCTGGAAATAATCTGATCTTCCTGCTATGGAAGGACTGAGTTGAAGTTTCAAGTTGATGGCCTTTCATCAGACCATAATGCAGCATTATAAAACTGAATTTCTGTTTTACGTAGTGCAACAGATTAATGAAGAACAGCAACTAAAGCCAAACTTAAAATAAGGCAAGTAAAATGCTTGATGAGCATTTTCCCTACTTTGGAATAAATCGGATTTCCAATGAACATTTGTAGTCTGCAGATTTTTGAGCTGTCTTACTTACCAGACCTCTGCTTTCAAAAGCTATGAACTTTTGCAGTGCAAAGTGCAACTCCCTGTACATCAGTCTGGACTTAAGAGAATTTAAGTACCATAGCATTATAAAATTGACTTGAGGATCTTTTTAAATGCTGGGTTTTTTTTTGACTCTGTATAATTTACTGGGCTGAGAATAGTTACAGGTTACTGATCTTTACTTATTTTGAGACCTCTCGTGCAAACCGCTATACCAGTTAACAATTTATTACAATATATTGGATATTAATAAGTAATCTGTGTAAGTAGGGTCAGTGCATAAACACATTGTGTTGCGTGACTTATTTTGTTGCATAGCTAGTTGCTTCAATTAGTGGGAGTGAGATTGCGCTGCTATAAACATTGAGTAAGAGCATTGGAATGTCAGTGCTATATAATAATTGCAGGTTATTGCATCATGATTGTTTTTCAGACTCTAGTTTAGCCTAGTTCTGCAAAACAAGCATTGCATCTGGACCTTGAAACTCGTCTGTTGCTATCCCACTTTTCCTGTAAATATTTTGATTTATACAAACACATTTAAAATGAACATTAAGCAGTGCAAATTCAGTGGTTCATACATAAATTCTCTCCACTCTTTTTCCTTTTCATTTATTAAAATAAACAAATTGAATGTGGTTATTAAAATGTTATATTGCTATTTGGGTCAGCATGGTGGCCCAGTGGTTAGCACTGCTGCCTCACAGTGCCAGGAACCTAAGTTCAATAATACCCTCGGGTGACTGTGTGTGTGGAGTTTGCATATTCTCACATGTCTGCGAGGGTTTCCTTCAGGTGCTCCAGTTTCCTCCCATAGTCCAAGATGTGCGGGTTAGGATTGGCCCCACTAAATTAGTCAGTGTCCAGGAATGTGCAGATGAGTTAACCATGGGGAATATAGGGTTATAGGGATGGGGTAAAGGGTTGGATCTGTGTGGGATGCTCTTCGGAGTGTTGGTATGGACTAGATGGGCCAAATGGCCTGCTTCCACATTGTCGGGATTCTATAATTCAAACCTAATCCTCCAATGTCTGTTTTTTAAACTATCATTAATCTGCACACTGTAAAGAAAATAGTAGCAAAGGCATATCAAAGAGAATGCAGAGCCCATATATGTTTGAGATTAACAAGGAGGTATACAGAAACATACATTATTCAGAAGTAGAGTAAGCTTTACAAAGCTGGCTTGAAGTTGTGTCTAGAAGAAATTGAGTATGTATCAAAAGGGTAGTTAGATATGAAAGAGCAGCTATAAGTGCTAGGAAGTCTTCCGTTACTGTAACTGCAAGATGGTAGACAGGATTCACTACTTCTCTTCAATCCTTGCTATGTCTTTTGTGTGAACTTGCTCCAAGTGGGTTTCAGTTTTCTGAAAGCAGGCGCCATCATGTTATTACAGCTCTAACAGTATAACATTGAACTGTCAACCTTTTATTATTTGCTTAAAGTCTAACTTAAGACAACTTCTGATTCAGAGTGCTGCCAACTGAGTCAAGCTGACACCAGAGAACCCTGCAGGGCAAGTCTGCTTCTTGGTGGGGATGTTGTGAAGAATGGAAATCTCTTTAACAACTTTTTTCATTGAGAACACTATGGTTTACTCCTGCAAATATTAGCTGAAAATGGTGTGTGTGTGTGTGTGTGTGTCTTCAAGTGTCTGTGAAGAAAGAAAAGTCAGTATTTCAAGTTGTAACCTTGCATCAGAAAAGTGAGTGTGTCTATGTTTGGCCTAGACAGCCTAAGATGCATGGTGGTCAATATACATTTAGCTCACTACTTTTTCTGTGTTTGCTTTGTTGTAAATCATGGTTAGAGACAAAAAAAGCTGCAGATACTGGATTCCCAGGTAAACGAGCAGGAGGCTGGAAGAACACAACAAGCCAGGCGGCATCAGGAGGTGGAGAAGTCAATGTTTCGGGTGTAACCCTTTTTCAGGACTTGGGGGTGGGTGTCAGGGGAGCTGCAGAGAAAGGGTGTGGGAGCGCAGGTTGGTGAGGTGGGGATAGGTGAAGACAGGTAGAGAGTGTGACCTGGTTGGTCATTGAGAGGAACGGAAGGAAGGGGAAGGGGGCCAGGCGGAAGGGTCAATGAGAAGAATGTCGACCCTTCCTCCCCCCAGCCCCTTCCTTCCATTCCTCTTATTGACCCTACCTTCTAGCCACCAACCGGATTCATTCCTCCCATCGACCAGCCAGGTTGCACTATCTCCCTGTCTTCACCTGTCCCCACCTCATCACCCTGCCCCCACCCACCCACCCCCTTTATCTGCAACTTCCCATATACCCCTCCCCAGTCCTGAAGAAGGAGTAAAATCTGAAACGTTGACTTCACCTCCTGATGCTGCCTGGCTTGCAGAGATCTTCCAGCCTCCTGCTTGTCTACCTTGTTGTAAATCATGTTTTAAAATCTGCAACAAAAGCAGGAAAGTTTTTCTGTCATTCTATTTGTAACGCCAGAGAGTCTTGAAGGTACAGCATTAAGACCTGAGAAATTGATTGAAGTACGGGAAAATTCAAGTTTTCCCTCAGGCCGTTCTGAGTTCCAATGTGAAGTCCTGAATGGCTGAAGAGGTGTGAGAGTTGGTTTAGAAACAGCCATGATGATGTGATGTGGCTGGTGTTTTGTCTTTGCTGACTTGCTTGGCTGAAACCTGGAAGAGAATGTTGTTGCCCATGGCACTGCAGAGACTTTGCAGCAAAGACAGAGTTGGATATAGGCCCAAAGAAGCAAGTGGCAAACTGCTGTTTCCTTGTTAATGGTATCAGGAATCAGTGCTGTCCGGTCTCTCTGGGATGGAGAGGAGAGTTGGAAGCTCTTTAGAAACTAGACAAATTTAGTTAATAATAAGATGCTAATACATGGAAATAATCGCCACTCTACAGTGAGATTCTGATCTCTGTTAATAACCAAAAAGAAAATTGGACATTCTTTTTTCTCAACTGAGAATCTGATGTTCTTATTTTTGCAGTATCTATCTAAATTGTCCCTGTTACCCACCATGCTAAAGGAATAATTTCAGTAAAACTTGGTGCAAAAACTGAAGCAAGAACTGATCAGTTTTTGGCAAAGATGTGGTTGCAGATCCTGGAATGTTTCAAAGTATGCATTAACATTGGGAGATGAGGCTTACTGTGTTTTGTTTACAATGTGTGCATGTTTTATTTGGAATTTATCACAGCAGCCAAATTGTGAAATTCGTTTTCATACAGGTGGTTGCATGTGGATTGGCTTGAAGCCACCTTATTGAAATGGATGAGCTCAGTGTTGCTAACACAAGTTTTATGACATTGTCTGTTTTTGGACTGTTTTAATTTAAGACAGAATAGTAGAATTAAAAGAATTATATGACCTATAGATTGTGCCTGCAATGAAATCATTTTTTTTTAATCCATGTGTATGTATGTATTCTTGCATGGAATGTGAATATCACTGGTGAGGCTATCATTTGTTGCCTAATGCTAATTGCCATTGAACCAAATGGCTTGCTTGATCAGTTCTGAGAGACAGCCATATTTCTGTGGGTTGGGAGTCACCTATAGGCCAGACTAGGTAATGGAAAATTTTCTTCCCTAAGACCATTCATGAAACCGGTGGGATTTTATGCCCATCAATGATTTCATGGTCACCTTTACTAGTCACCAATAAATTAATAGAAGGTGTCATCATGAGTGCTATCAAGTAGCACCTCTTCAGCAATGAGTTGCTCAGCAATAACTTGCTCACTGGCACCCAATTTGGGTTCCACCAGGGCCAAGGACCTCGAGCAAAACTGAAGTCACCAAGGATAGGGAAGAAATCTCTCTTGATGCTTGTAGTCATACTGAACAAACACAAGATGATTGTGATTGTTAAAGGTCAGTCATCTCAGCTCCAGGATATCTACACAGAAGTCCCTCAGTGACCCCACTGCACTGCACACGTACACACGCGTGCGCACACACACACAATCTCTCTCTCTCTCGCTCTCTCTCTCTCTCTCACTCACTCTCTCTCATACACACACACACACACACACACACACACACACACACACACTCTCACAGACACACTTCTACAGACCTATACGCTCATGCATATTCACCCACACTCCCACACACCCTCTCACAGACACTATTCCCCCCACCCCCACCCTCTTCCTGTACGCACACCCACATATAAGTTTGGGGGGCGAATTTGTACTTGCAGAATTACATTTAATTTTGGTCCAAACCGCATGAATCTATGTAAGGTTCTGTAAATCCTTTTTTTAGATTAGAATTAGTCTGAACATTGGGGCACAGACAGCCTCACAATGGGCACCTCACACATTCAGTGTATTATCTGGGCTGACATGCACCTATTGTTAAAGTTCACTTGAGAATGTAACTTTAAGAAAGTTTTGGGATTTACACATGAAAGAACTGAAACCAACATGTCCGTTCCAAAAGATGAGAGACTTATGAGAAACAATCCAGATCTTTTTCAATAAATAATTTCAATTACATCACACTGTAAACTTTAGCTATAAATTCTGTGTCTTACAATCTTATGCTCCTGATGAAGGAGCAGCGCTCTGAAAGCTAGTGCTTCCAGATAAACATGTTGGACTATAACCTGGTGTTGTATGATTTTTAATGGAGTTCCTCAGGGTAGATAATTTAGAAACAACCTATTCAGATATGTTACTACACACCTCTGGAGCAGGTAGGATTTGAACTCTAGCCTCTTGACTCAGAGGTAGGGACACTGCCACTGCACCCCAAGAGCCAGAGTTCCTCAGGGTAGTGTTCTACTCCGAACCATCTTCAGCTGCTTCATCAATTATCTTCTCTCCATCAGAAAGTCACATGTTAGAATATTCACAGATGATTGCACAATATTCAACACTGTTCACGACTCCGATATTGAAGCAGTCCATTTTGAAATTTGACAGGATCTGGACAATATCTAGGCTTGGGCTGAAAAGTGGCAAGTATCATTTGCATCTCATAAATGCCAGGCAACGACCGTCTCCAATAAGAGCCAATCTAACCACTGCCTCTTGACATATAATAACATTACCATCACTAAATCCACCACTGTCAACATGCTGGGAGTTTCACCGGAAATGGAACTGGACTCCATATAAATAAAGTAGCTACAAGAGCTGGTCAGAGGTTTAAGTCTACTGCAGTGAGTAACTCTCCACCCGACTCCCCAAAGGCTGTTCAACATCTACAAGGCTCAAATCAATAGTGTGAATAGAATACTTGCCTGGACGAATGTAGCTCCAACAACACTGAAGAAGCTTGACATCACCCAGAACAAAGCAGCAAGCTTGATTGGCAAACATTCAGTCACTCCACTGATGTACAAGACGCATTGCAGGTATTTGCTAAATATCATTAAATAAAACCTTCAAACTCATGATCACTTTCATCTAGAAGGACAAGGGCAGCAGATAGGCAAGCCAGCACCTACATGCCACTCACCATCCAGACTTGGAAATACATTGCCATTCCTTCACTTTCTGGGTCAAAATCACTGGAAGTCCATCCCCACTGGCATCGTGGGTCTACCTGCAGCAATAGTTCATGAAGGTAGATCACGAGCACTTTCACAAGGAGCAAGGCAATAAACCTTATCCCAACCAATGATACCATATCCCTTGAGTGAATAAAGTATTAGGGAGACTGTGTTTTTTGTTCCATATATCTGCTTTGAATTCAGATTCTTCCGGCTGCTGTCGGAGAAGTTCAGCTTCATCCAAACATTAATCTGAGCCTCTGGATAACTGGTCCTGTGACACTGTCAGCCTGGCAACGTCTACCCCTGTGTATTATGAGTTGACAGCTGTGGAGATGAAATTATTCAGAGAATTGCAATTTCAGAGAATATGTGTTAGAATGATTGCTTCATTTGGTTCTGCGTAGGAACAAGGAATGGGGCTTGTGGGGTTTTAATATGTCACTCAATAGTTTAAAAGTTGCTGGTAATTCAGTTTTTAGCTAGTTAGCTTTTGCATGATTATGTCGTTTGCATTATCATGATTCATGCAAAATCATTGCTGCTTTTGCCAATTCAGTAATTGTTACTGCCCTTCAGAATAAGTAAGGTTACGTATTTCTGCTATGGCATTATATAAATGCAATTCTATCTTTTCATTTGTTATTGCCGCTAAGCCATCACTATCTTTGGAAAACTGACATAATGGGCAGCTGTTAAAGCAATAATACAACACCACTACAAGATACTGCATAAAATAATAATTTAAGTTCAGTTTCTGCATTGTAATGCATTCCTCTCCTAATGTTTGTATTGCCCTTTGTTAGAAGAGGATTCACTACTTTGCATTCATGTAATTACCCAAGTTAAAAACACAATTGGCATTGTTATAGTTTGATATTAGTGCAATGGAAAAATCTGTCATGGATTTAACCTAATTGTGTACTTGGAACACAGCCAAATAGTGACATTGGCCTGTTCATAATACAAACTTTGAGGTAAGTGAGTTCGTGAGAGATTCTTCCTGAATAATCCAAACCATTATCTTGAGTGCTGCAACTATTATTCCACACCCATGTTAAATACAAGTAATAAAGGAAGATAAGTATGTTGGCCCAGATTTCTGGAATTTAAAAAAAACCTGTTGAAAATGTACTGCTGTTTTTGAAAGCATTTGAAATGAATTTACTTGCATGCACATGAATAATGGTCAAATTGGCAAGAATATTATTGAACTTTCTTTTGTAAGAAATGCTATAGATATGGGTGAACTTAAAAGAAATTTGAAAAAAAAGTGGTAAAATAATTATGGCATTACTCATGCTTATTTTAAAATTAGTTTATATGTATCTGAAGTTTTTAAATTGATCTACTTATTTCATTTGTATGTTAAAAATGCTATTTAGCTTTGCAACTGTGTAGCAGTTTTCCAAAAAATGCCAATAGCTTTTTGTGAAATTTATTTTTCTTTTATTAGATTTAGTGCTAAGTCAGTTTGGCCAAGCAAGTGTTGTAAATATTAATACCATCTCAGTAATATTTGTAAATCGATTCAGGCACATTCCTTTCAGTTTCTGATTATACCTCAAACCTGTCACTTAAATAAATGAGAAACTAAAAGCAATACATACCTTCTCAGCACTTTGTTTCAATGCACAAAAGGAGATAAACTGGCAAGTTATGGGAGGGATCAACAATGCCCTGAACCGAGAACTGCTGCATGCATTTTTCAACAATCTGTTCCAGACTCTGACAAGTTTTGGTTATTTGAATTTCAATTCCTTGAGATTTGGGAAGAAAAAATCTGATGTTGTTAGTACTTCTGATCCTTATCTGGCTACCCCTGCTGCAAAGCATGTCTGGATGCAGCAGATTCTGGTGGAATCGGTTTTAGTTTGTCATTTCAATTTACCACACTGCCTCCTTACCCCCCCTACCCATTTATTTTGTATCTAATGTGATACTGAAAATGGTGGTGGGATGATGATGGTGTTGGGGAGGGCAATGTTTAGAGAGAAGGGGGTCAACTTAATGCAAAATCTTAGCCTAAACCTGTATTTTGGTGCAGAGAAAGATCTTTTTGGTGTCCTGTTTTGGTTTAGATACAAAAAGCAACCACGCCAAGTGTCATCATGGGATTATGCCCCAAACAATTTCAGCACCTTTTATCGGGAACAGGAAGAAAGGGAAGATACCAGCCTTTGTTTGCTGTCAATTTCCTATCCGAGTTATAGATTTATGCTGTTAGCTGATACACTCTCAGTATTCTGCTGAGTATGCACTATTAAAGATACCACTTAATAGAGACTTTCAGAGACCTTGACCAAGGCCCTCATAGGTCATGCTATTTGATCAAAAGCAGGGGAGTTCTACCAGTTACATGGCCAGTATCATAGATCGCAGAATATAAATCAACCTGGCATGTAATATACCCCCTTTTTTCTCAACCAAAATACAGTTATAGTTCAATATAAGGTATATAAGCTGACCCCTTTCTCTCTAAATATCAACCCCACCCCCACCAACAATGCACTACCATTCTTCAGTATCATGTTAGGATCTGACCTCAATTTTCAGCTTCAAAAGAAATGGCTAGACCTATACTAGCCTTTGAGGTTGACACATGGGGTCGAGCAGGCAATTTGAGCCACGTTGCTGAAATGATGGGCCATCAGTAGCAGAATCATACTCTAATGCAATGTGTAACCTTTTGGCTTCTCTCCTCTATCATTACCGTGAAGCAAGGAAAATAACTTTGGTTGAATGAAGAGTGCAGGATAGCATACCAGAAGCAGCACCAAGCATACCTTAAATCATGATGAATGTACAAAACAGGACTACTTGCAGGCTAAGCATCAGCAGCAGCAAATGATAGAGCTGAGCAACTTCGCAACCACTGAATCAAATCTAGGCTGTACGGTTTTGCCACATTTAGTTATGAATGTTGATGAGCAACTAAACAACTCGCTGGAGCAGGAGGCTGTAAGACTATCTCCATCCTCAATGATGGAAAAGCCCAGCACATTAATACCGAATATAAGGCTGAAGCATTAAGTTTTCAGTTAGAAGTGCCAAGTGGATTCATCTTGGGCTTGTTCAGAGATCCACAGTATTACAGCTGCCAGTCTTCAACTAATCCAATTCACTCCGTATAATATAAAGGCTATGGGCTCTGACGACATTCTAACAACAGTTCTGAAAATATGGTCCAAAATATGCCACATCTTTCGTGAAGCTTCAATACTGCCATCCACTCAACAGTGTGGAAAATTGTCCAAATATGTCCTGTTTACAAAAAGCAGGACAAATCCAAACCGATCAATTGCCAACCTATCAGTCTACTCTTTACCATCAGTAAAATTATTTGGAATTGGAAATTCTATAATGTCTTTAGTCTTCTGAGAATCCACCATTCTGCTTCATTGTTGATTACATGGTGTCCCAAGAAACAAATGGATTCTTCAGAAAATTTGCACTTGTCATGGAGCATGAGCCGCTCCACTTGTAAACATTCTAATGCTGCACGCTATCTCTGATCATGCTCTTCACCTGTTTCCCCATGGAATAGCTTTTCATCCATATAACGTGTAACTGTACGAAGGCCTTTTAAGTTGTTGACATTTTTTTTTAATATCTCTGCGAATGCAAGTCCAAATAGTAATCTGTTAAAACAACCTTCTGAATGAACTTATAAATGTGGCATTTGCCAAAAGCTGCCTGTTGCATTATTTTTTACATTGTTGGATAATTTAGCTATATTTTCTTCAACTGTAGACATAAAATAATTATTTTCTTGCTCTGTCCTGTTAAATTGCTTCAGGTCAACATAAATACAGGTAATACCATTGGACTTGGGTACATCACACTATTGGCTTTGTGACTCTCATTCTAATCATTATTTTGAGTTGGCACTTGCCTTGTTTCACTAAACAATATATTTTCCTGGATGCAGAAGGAGTTTTTTTTCAGTGAAATACTGTAGTCTGATGAACAAATTTGGAGATTCCTTTTCAAAAGAAAATTTTAGCTCCTGTTGATTAATATCTGCGTCTTTTGAATAAGATTGAGTTCAAGTATGTCCTTCTTATCTTGATTTTAAAGTACATAACAGTTTCCTCATTCTGAAGAAGTCATAAAGGAATCAAAAAATTAACTTCGCTTCTATCTCTACAAGCGCAAGACTTACTGAGTTTCTCCACCATTTTGTTTGTGTTTTAGATTTCCAGCATCCACATTGTTTTGCTTTTGTTTGAAGTTTTCTTGTACTTGCTGCCATTGTGCTGGAGAGCTGCTTAGAGCATACATTTATTGTTAAGTGTGATGCCTTCTAGATCTCATAGCAGAATTTTGGTCAGCTATAAACAGTGTTTTGTCAAACAAGACTCTCTATTTGACAGTACTGTGACACTTAGACCCGTGTTTAACATGAAATTTATGCGATGCCAAAGATGTCAGGGTTTGCATGCTAAGATATTTGATCTGTGCCACTGATTTCCCCTGGAAAAAAAACTTTTGTGGTTTTGCCTTCAACTGGAGACAGTTCCACCTCATTTATCTCCTTATGTGGGTAGTGTTTTGGTCTTTTGCTTTTCTGTAGCTGTGTCCTGTTTTGGTTTTATTTTCTGAAACTGACCTACTTTCTTAGAATATAAGCATGCAGTTTTGAATGTTGAGCACTGTTCATGCCTATGAGTTTTGTTTAGTCATAGCATTGACAAGGCATTTTAGTATTTGGTGTTTCTGCTAGCATTGGCTGTTTGGGTATCTGTTGTGTTTTTGCATCTTGAGAAATTAATAGATTCTACAGGTCACCCATGCAACATTTTATCATCTGCTCTTTGGAATTGATATGTCTGGTTTCTGGACCTCTGTTTCTCTTATCATCTGAATGTCATTTTTAAGAGTTAGTTCTTCTTTGGACTTTATATAATCTGTCAAAGATTCAGCATTGATACTTAAAACAATCTGGTCTCTTTTTAATACTGACTTTAAGTCACCATAGCCACTTTTCATTACTAACCTGCTGCAATTAGACTTGGTGAGAACACGTCTGAAATATTGTGCACAGTTTTGGTCTCCTTATCAGGGGAAGGACATTCTGGCTATGGAGGGAGTGCAAAGAAGGTTTACCAGACTGATTTCTGGATGGCAAATTGGCATATGAGGAGGGACTGGATCAGGGGTCTCACAGAAACCTTAACAATTCTAAGAGGATTACATAGGAAGGATGTTTCTTATGACCATGGAGTCTAGAACCAAAGGCCACAATGTCAAGATTTGGAGTAGACTGAGATGAGGAGAAATTTCTTCACCCTGAGCCTGTGGTGTTCTCTACCACAGAAAGCGACTGAAGTCAAAACAATGAATGAAAGAAGGAGCTAGATATAGTTCTTGGGTTTAAAGAGATCACTGGATATGGAGCAAAAGCAGAAACAGACTACTGAATTGGATCATCAGTCAGATCATTTTGAATGGTGGAGCAGGCTCAATGAACCGAATGGCCCACTCATGTTCCTATTTTCCATGGTTCTATATGATCATTCATGAAATCATCTGGGATTGTGACTGTTTGCTGCATTCTTTTGTTAAATCTTGCCTTTAAAGAAATTTCATCGTCCTGATGATGAAATAATTGTCAAGTGTCTTCGATACATCTTGGAATTATCTGACATTTAATTTATCTCTTGATGAGTGGTAGCATCATGTATTCTTGGTTAGCATTTGACTCAAGTAATAATCCAGAGTTTTTAAAATTTGTTCATGGAATGTGGGAGTCACTGCCTAGGCCTACATTTATTACCCATCCCTAGTTGCCCAGAGAACAGTTAAGAATCAACTACAAAAGAGCCACATATAGGCCATACCAGGTAGACATAGTGGATTATTTAAAGGCACATTCATGAACACAGTGTGGATAAGGTGAGTATCAAAGTCATTTCACTAGGATACGGGAGTCCAAAACTAGTGAGAGGATAAAAATTTAAAAGGGACATGAGTGGCAACTTTTTCACAGTGTGGTTCATATGTGAAATGAACTGTCAGAGGATGTGGTAAGGGGCAGGTACAATTACAGCATTTAAAAGATGTTTGGACAGGTACATGAATAGGAAAGGTTTAGGGGGGATATGGGCCAAATGCAGGCAAATAGGACTAGTTTAGGTTGAGAAACTTGGTCAGCATGAATCAGTTAGATTGAAGGGTCTGTTTCTGTGCTGTATGATTCTCTGACTCTATAACCAGATGGATTTTTAAACAATCAAAAGTGGTTACCTGGTCATGATCAGACAAACTTTTTAATTGAAATCACATTTCACTATCTGCCGTAGTGGAATTTGAATCCATGTTACCAGATCATTAGCCTGGAGTTCTAGATTAGAAGTCCACTGACTGCTGTGCCACTATGCCTTCCCTTATTTCCTTTTGAGTTTCTGTTTCTTAATTTGGTGCTCAGCTTATCAAACTGACTGTGTAGAACCTCTTCCTTGCCTATGCTATTGAATTACAATGACTGGATCCTCCCCATCCCATTTGTAAGTTACTATTCAGCCCTGAACAGAAGACCCAAATCCTAGCCAGACAGTACCTGCTGGACTTTACATTTTGTTGCAGAGAACAGTGTAAACCTACTTGCTTTACTCTCCCCTACTCCTTTTGATCCTCCACACCTTCCACTTGATTGTTGTTCCATGGTGCCATGGCCAGTTATGCCCTCCACCCCAGCAGCCCTTCCTCTTGTTCAAAGATGCCGAAAGGATGAACACCAGTTGGACAGTTACAAAACCTCCTGTCCAATGAATTCCCTACTTCAGTTGAAGGAAGCTACATGCTCCAGCCCCTAACCACTGATCAACTGAGAAGTTTCCAGCTAACTTTCCCCACAAAGTGTCCCAGATCAGACTTGGCATTCAGCAGCTCCTACTGTGACATGATACCTTTCTGGCTGTTCTTAATATGCTTTAGTTAATTATTTTATTTCATTATTCATTTTTAAACTTTACCATCACTCCCTATCCTGTTTTAAAAATTAGAAGAACAGACCTGAGCCAATTGCCAAGTACTCAGTAAATAATTTGGTTTTTCCTTTGTAGTTGAATCACCATTCATACCTAAAACTGAAAAGGTTAAAAGAAAGCAAAGGAGCACCACCGTTGCCACTTTCTGTGACTCCCTTACTTAGTCTACTCCCAGCATTTTGTTCAAAGTCACATTTAGTGCCAAGTCACATTGACATGCCTCCCTTTCTTGGCTTTGAGTTGATTAAGCCCCAGGTATATAAAAAAAAATCTTTACCTGGAATATTTATTAAGTTCAGTTACTCTCAAGATAAAATATAGAATTTAAATAGTAACTTGAAGTTAACTATGAAACACAAACAAAATTTGATTTTTAGGAAGAGATTTCCAGCACTCAAAGCATCCGAGCCAGATCAGATGGCTGTCAGAATTAGTTACCAAGAAAGTATCCAACTGCATTTATTTCTGATACCTTTGCAATTCCACAAGTTTGATATGACCTCAAAGCATTTGCAATTCACCACTGATGATTTAAAAGTGCACTAGTTTTCTGCTCCCTCATGTTGCAGTGACTTTGCAGCTTTGTGTTATAGTTGAAGTATGGTTCCTTGCCACAGAAGTTTCTGCCCTTTTCATGTTCAGCCACTCTCATCCTTGTTTGCTGGGAAGGAGGCAAGTGTTTTTAGGGAATGTAAAATACAGATAATTGGTTTGTTAGTCTTCACATAATAATTGTAAAAAGACATTATTTTTCTCTGAAACTGTGGTGTAATCACAAACTCAAGAAGTGTTTTTCAAATGGAAGCCAAATTGAAAGATTATTTGAGTTTCTCAAGTTGCTGTTAGATGCTGTAACATATCTGCTGACTGATCAATGATTCCCACTCTCCAATGCTTTTTCAGAATAATCTTAAAGCCCCAAATAAGTCACTTAATCTTAATTCAGAGTTGTTAAACTATCCGAATCTAAATCTTCTGTTTAATGTTTGTGGAAAAGTCACTTGGAATGAATATATCTTTGGATCCCTACTAGTATTATCCTTCAATCACACTTATTCATATGCTTGTGCCAAATATAGTCAAAACAAATGATGCAACTGTTGATCAGTCATGCTGGTACAAAGCAGCACTGCAGAGGCTGCAGCCAACCAAATAAATGTCTCTCACACCACATTGGTTCGCAACTATTGCTAACTTTGCCTTTTCAACATTCAGGCTCACTACTTTAATAGCATCTCACTGAAAATAACCGTTCCAATATTTTTGTCCATTCTTTTTAGGTTCTGATACATTGCTTATATTTTCATTTCCATGAATTATGTTATTTTTGCCAGTTACAGGAATAAAATTCTTCTGTGTTCTCTTTGAAAAGATAGTAAATACATTCTTTATATATTTTCAGTGATTTTATTAAATGAACATTTGAGCAATGAAAATGTGTTCATCAGGTTTAACCTGAATTTTAAAAATGATTGTTATATCATGTGAATTAAATTTGTTATTTAAACCCAATAATAACCATTAACTCTGAGGAATTGAACTGCTGTCAATAAGGCATAATTTTAAAAATCTGTGGAAAGTTTGAGGGCAACAGTGGAACTTGTCACCCCTTCCAAGAGTTTTAAACAAAAGTGAAACTACTTTCATACAACAACCAGTCACAATATTTTGGTTTCACATTTAAAATCCAAACAGCAAAGAACAAATGTCACCAAGAGTTTCTTTAGTAGTTAATCCTTGAATATACTGGAGATCAAATTTCAATCGAATCGATTTCATATTATCTGTGTTTAAATCTGTCATAATGTACCCTGCTGTGAAAGCTGTATGATACTGATCAAAGTTGTCAGTTCACCACACAATTGCATATGTTTCTTAAATTACTTTTATTTACATTCTTGGCAAGACATTTTCTTTTACATACTCTGCTTCTGACAACCTTCATTTTTAGTTGCCTTTGTGAAAAGGGGAATTACTGACAGCAGAACAGTGACATGCTTTAAAAATAATGTAAGAAATAATGATACAGGCTTTTAAGTGTTTTATATACTTCTTCCATCACAAAGTAACCAGCTTCAAACCACAGGAACAGTGAAGATGTGTCGAGCATATGTTATTGAAAACCAGTTATCGATTAATACACATGCTGGTGTTTAGTTTTGAAGTCCAGATGTAGTACAAACAGTAAATCCGTAGCTTTTCTATTTATGCATCATTGGGTTCATAATAAATTACAAACGTACTCTGTGTCTCTTTTGGCAAGAGTTGAAGTACAAGTAAATCCAACTGAACAAAATAACTGTCAAGGAATCCATGCAGCCCCCACAGTTGAAGAGTTGATTAAATATATTGAATAAGAAAATGAAATTATTTTCTAGTAATTCTCCATGTTTTCATTTAAATGAATTGGATACTGCATTCATGAATTAAAGTTATGCTTATGCAACTTAGCTGTCATTCACTCACTAACAGGTATTTTCATACAAATTGAAGTGACCAAAAGACCTTTAAGTGCAGGGTAGTAGATGAAAAAGCTTTTTGTTTCAGCACAGTTTCCATTGGTGTAGCACATTTAACACAGTAAGGAGTCTTTTCTAGAAAGAAGAATGGACACCAAGTAGTGAAAGAAGTGGCGCTCAAAGACAAGGTCAAAGGATAAAGGAAACTTGCATTTGCGTAATACTGTTCATGATTACCTGATATCTCAAAGCACTTAACAGCCTATGAAGTATTTATTGAAGTGTGGTTACTGGTAATGTCAGAAATTTGCAGCCATAATGTGCACAGTAAACTCCTACAAGCAACAATATGATGACCAGATAATCGGTTTGTTTTGACATTGGTTGAGGGGTAAATATTAACCAGGATATCAGGGAAAACTGCCCTGATCTTCTACAATGTTGTTGACACTTAACTACCCTCTGAACTGGCCTTTCCAGCCATTCAGTTAAATCAAAGCAAGAGGAGTCAAAAAGTTTGGCACTGGAAAGGCACAACAATTAAATCAAAGCATTAGGAGTCGCACAGTATGGCACTGCAAAGGCATAGCAGGTCATGCAGCATCACAGGAGCATGACTGACTACGTTTCGGGTACAAGCCCTTCATCAGTAATTCCATCACCAATCCTCACTTTCTCCACAAGATAAAGGAGCAGATTTAGGCCATTCAGTCGATCAAGTTTACTCGTCTGTTTTATCATTGCTAATGTTTCTCAACCTCATTCTCCTCTCTTCTCCCCATAACCCTTGATTCCCTTACCAATCAAGAACCTATCTATAATAATCTAAGGCAAGGAACAAACCTGGATGGACCACTCAGGATTGACATAGGTGCTGGAAATGACATAGTAAAATCAGTCATGTCAAATCTACCAAAATTTGCGGGCTTGTGCCAAAATTACATGAACTGTACCAAAGACTAGTCAAGTACCATTTTTTGTAAGGTATAGATTGCAAAAGTATGACTACCACCATCCCTAGGTATGACCTGTCCCACTGGCAGGACAGCCCCAGCAGAAGTGGCGACGCAGTGGTGTGTAGTGAAGAAGGGGTGGCTTTAGGATTCCTCAACATTGACTCCAACCCCCATGAGTTAACTCGGTATCAGGTCAAACATGCAGAAAGAAACCTCTTGATGATTGCAACCTCCTGCCCATCGCTAACACTAGCTGATGAATCAGTATTTTCCCAAGTCATAGAGATGTACGGCACAGGAATAGACCCTTCGACTCAACTCATCAATGTTGACCAGATATCCTAACCTAATCTACTCCCATTTGCCAGCACTTGGCCCATATCTCTCTCAACCCTTTCTATTCATATGCCCATCCAGATGCCTTTTAAATGCTGTAATTGTACCGGCCCACACTCTCTACAATAGTTTAGGGGTGGCATGGTGGCTCAGTGGTTAGCACTACTGCCTCACAGCACCAGGGACCTGGGTTCAATTCCCGCATCGAGCAACTGTGTGGAGTTTGCACATTCTACCAGTGTCTGCATGGGTTTCCTCCGAGTGCTCCGGTTTCCTCCCACAGTCCAAACATGTGCAGGTCAGGGGAATTGGCCATGCTAAATTGCCTGTAGTGTTAGGTGCAGGGGTAAATGTAGGGGTATGGGTCTGGGTGGTTGCTCTTCGGAGGGTCGGTGTGGACTTGTTGGGCCGAAGGGCCTGCTCCGACACTGTAGGGAATCTAATCTAAATTAATCCTCCACTTCCTCTGGCAGCTTATTCTGTCCACGCACCACCCTTTGCATGAAAACGTTGCTCCTTTGGTCTCTTTTATATCGTTTCCCTCTCACCCTAAACCTATGGCCTCTCGTTCTGGGCTCCCCCACCCCAGGGAACAGACTTTGTCTATTTATCTTATCCATGCCCCTCATTATTTTATAAACTTCTATAAGGTCATCCCTCAGCCTCTGACGCTCCAGGCAAAACAGCCCCAACCTTTTCAGCCTCTCCCTATAGCTCAAAACCTCCAACCCTGGCAACATCCTTGTAAATCTTTTCTAAACCCTTACATGTTTCACAACATTCATTCGATAGGAAGGAGACCAGAATTGCATGCGATATTCCAAAGATAGGCAAACCAAAGTCCTGTCTAGCCGCAACATGACCTCCCAACTCCTGTACTCAATACTCTGACCAATAAAGGAAAGCATACCAAACGACCTCTTCACTATCCTATCTAAAAGTGACTCGATTTTCAAGGAACTGTGAACCTGCAGTCTAAGGTCTCTTTGTTACGCACCACTCCTCAGGACCTTACCATGAAGTGTATAAGTCCTCCTTTGATTTGCTTTTCCAAAATGCAGCACCTTGCATTTATCTAAATTAAACTCCATCTGCCACTCAGCCCATTGGCCCATCTGATCAAGATCCTGTTCTACTCTGAGGCAACCTCCTTCGCTGTCCACTACACCTCCAATTTTGGTGTCATCTGCAAACTTACTAATTGTACCTCCTATGTTCACATCCAAATCATTTATATAAATGCCGAAAAGTAGTGGATCCAGCTCTGATCCTTGTGGCAATCCACTGGTCACAGACCTCCAGTCTGAAAAGCAACTCTTCTCCACACCCCCTGTCTTCAACCTTCAAGCCAGTTCTGTATCCAAATGGATAATTCTCCTTGTATTTCATGAGATCTAACCTTGCTAACCAGCCTCCCATGAGGAACATTGTTGAATGCCTGACTGAAGTCCATGTAGATCACATCTACTGCTCTGCCCTCGCCAATTCTCTTTGTTACTTCTTCAAATGCCAATTGGAAGAAATACTGAGGGTAACGTAATAGAAAATACTTTAATGCCCATCACCAATAGGGTTGTTCTGAGGAAGGGTCAACTGGACCTGAAATGTTAACTCTGTTTTCTCACGACAGATGTTGTCAGACCTGCTGAGTTCTTCAAGCAATTTCTGTTTTTGTTTCTGATTTCTGCAGTTCTTTTGGTTTTTCAGCAAAAGTGGCCTGGTGGCACCACGACTAAATCACCTGTCAGAGCTCTGAAAGACATAGCTGCCCAAGTGGGTCCATAGCAGATGGTGAAGGAACCAAGAGGGAAAAATCTACTTTGCCTTGTCATCAGCAATCTATCTTACACAAATGCCAATGACACACTTATTAGGAGGGACCACTGCTCAGTCATTGTGAAGTTAGGACTTCATTTTCACATCGAGGATACCCGTAATTATGTTGATGACACCAGCACCACACTAAATGAGGCAGACTTCACACAGATCTAGCAACTCAAACCTGGGCATAGTTATGGTGCATTAGACCATCAGCATCAGCAGCAGAATTTGTAAACTCATGGCCGAATCCTCACTCAATCATAAACCTCAAGCTGGGAGCTCAACCCTGACAAAGAGTGGAGGAGGACATGCCAGAAGAAGCAGCTCTAGGCATACCTAACAATGAGTCGTCAATCTGGTGAGGCTAAAACAGGATTACTTTAATGCCAAACAGCAGAATAATATGCAATAAACAGGGCTAACAGATCAGATGAGGTTCTGGAGATTTGCCTCATCTAGTTGTGAATGGTCGTGGACTATGAAATGATTTTGACTGGAGCTGGAGCATCCACAAGTATCCCCATCCTCAATTATGTTGGAGCCCTGGCTTGATCTCCCCAGCATCAGAAATACCAATCTCCAGCCCTAGAACATTAGCCTGAATCTCTGGAATACTGATCCAGGGATAATTTAGTGTCACCTGCAAACTTTGAACGAATTGTAAACTGAGGAGCACAGTGTGGAACTCTAATAGGACATTAACATGTTGTTGGAGTGATTTGAGTTGATTTGAGTAATTATTGTCACATGTACCGAAATACAGTGAAAAGTCTTGTTTTGAATACTATACAGGCAGATCATACCATACAAAGTGTATCAGGTAGCAGAACAGAGTGCAGAATACAGTGTTATAGCCACAGAGAAGGTGCAGAGAGAGAAAGATCAGCATTAACATTTGAGGGGTCCATTCAAACATCTGATAACAGTGGGAAAGAAGCTGTTCTTGAATCTAAATGTGTATTCAAAGTGTTATATCTTCTGCTCAATGGAAGAGGGTGGAAGAGAATATAACCAGAGTTGGAGTGGTTTTGATTATGTTGGCTGCTTTCCTGAGGAGTGGAAAGTGTAGACTGAGTGAATGGATGGAAGGCTGGTTTCCTTGATTGACTGGGGTGTGTTCACAACTCTCTGTAGCTTCTTGAGGTCTTGGGCAGACCAATTGTAGTACCATGCTGTGATGCAATCAGATGGGATGCTTTCTGTAGTGCATCTATAAAAAATGCAAAGTGTCTTTGTGGACATATTGAATTTCCTTAGCTTCCTGAGGAAGTAGAGACATTGTTATGCTTCCTTGACCCTCACATCAGTATGGATGGACCAGGACAGATTGTTGGTAATCGTCACTTCCAGAAACTTGACACTTGACCATCTCCACCTCCGCACCATTCATGCAGACAAGGAACATGCCCTCCACTCAGCTTTCTGAAGTCAATGGCCAGCTCCTTAGTTTTGCCAGTGTTAAAGGAGAGATTGCTGTCTTTATACCGTGCCGCTAAGCACTCAGTCTCTTTTCTATACTCTGTGACATCATTGTCTGACCTACAATGGTGGTGCTGTCAGCAAACTTCTAAATTGAGTTGGGGCCATGAGCATATAAGGAGTGGTTATGTGGGTAACCTCAAGATGTAGTTCTGAGTTTAGAGTTGAGTTTGTTTGGAATTGTGGTATTGAAGGTGGAGCTGTAGTTGATAATTAGGAGCCTAACAGAGGTAGCACCAGGCAGATGACATATACTGTGGACCTGTTGCAAATGATCAACACAATCCTGTTGCCTCAAGTGGTGTCCCATTACTAGCCTCTGGAAGCACTTCATAATTCTGAAGGTCAGAGCCACCAGATGGTAGTCATTGAGGCATGCTGCATGATTTTTCTTTGGCACTCGGATGATGATGATCTTCTTGAAGCTGGTGGGAATGTCAGATCATAGTAAGAAGAGGTTAAAGATGTCAGCCAATACTCCTGCCAATTTGGATCTGAGTGCATGGCTGGGGACTGCACCCAGGCTGATTGCTTTTCATGGAATGTTCTGAAGTCCCCACCAACTTCAAAACGATCACCATCATCCTATTTCTCCATACGTTCAATGACATTGCAAATGTTGAAACTCCAGTACAGTCAGTTCCTCTATAAAATGTGTTTCTTCTACGTGAATTGGCTTTAGCACGATTGAAGAATTTAGACTGCTACTTGTAGAATGTGAACTTTCCTTACCTGTACTGGCTATAACGTGATTTCGGTCCCATTAATTTAAATGGCATGGCTATTGTGCGATTTTCTTATAACGCACGATCGCACAAGAACGGAACTATCGTGTTATATCAGAACCGACTGTATTAACATCCTGTGAGTTACCATTGATCAATTGCTTATCTGGAATAAGTGCATGAGGAGCAAAATAATGTTGGGACTTTTGGTTTGGACTGAACCATCTCCTGATTCCCTAGAGATTTACTTGCGCACACAAAAGCCTAAGTCAGGAATGTAGTAGAGTAACCTGCACTTACTAGTTTGTTTGGACGGTAGCATTTCAAGGGCAAGACTTTCTTTCATTGGAGCAAAGAAGTCTGACCCTTAGCTTGTTATGGCTTCCCACATTGCAGGGTGGCCTTCTTTGAAACACATATTGCACACAATATCTCCCCTTCACCACCACCCCAAACAAAATCAGCCCATTACTGTAGATGTACGGTCTTGTTGACCTTCTATCTTAATGTACATACTGTACTTTTAGTATCCAAGTGCAGTTAAAGATTAAAGCAGAAGGTGCTGTAGACACAAAAGCCACATCTGCGGAAAGCGAAATCTGCAGTTAACATTTCAAACTGATAACCTTCTGTCTAACCAGGGGTTCATCAAAGTGAAAGGTAAACACTCCTTCCCTCTTTCCACAGATGTTACTTAATTTGCTCCGTGCTTTTCAGTATTGTCTGTTCTAACTTCAGATTTTCATCATTAAAGGGAAAAGAATTAAGACCAAGATATTAGAGCAGGTGAATGAAACTGGTTGGATAGTTCTATCAAAGATTCAGCATGAGCACATTCTATGATTTGTGCGTTTTTTTAACCTTTGAGTATAGTTTAAAAATAAATCACACTTTTGGAATTGATAACATAGAATGCTGGAATTATTCAGTAGATCTGGCAGCATCTGTAGAAAGGAAAATAGTCTTTGTCTCCAAACTCAGACCTATCATTAGTCCTTTATTTTCCCCTAAATTCTTATTTGTTTCTGAAAAAATGTCATGCGTATGGTTTCTGCAATGCTTTGTTCCATTTTACTTTAATTGATTTAAAGACACATGATTCAGTCCCATGTAAGCATCTCTATTCTCTTAGATTGATGACATGAGTATATTTCACAGTTACCAGCCAGACTCGGTTGGTAACACACATTCCTCTGAGTTCAAGACTCTAGGTTCAAGTCCCACTTTAGGGGTTGAATACAAAATCAAGGTGGGCACTCCAGTGCAGTGTTGAAAGAGCATTGCACTGTCGAAGGTTCTGTCTCCCAAATGAGTTGTTCAGCTAAGGCCCTGCCTGCCTGAAGATTCATAGTACATTTCAAAACAAAAAGCTGGAGGTTCTTTCAAGTGTTGTAGCTAATATTTATCCTTTAATCATTGTCCCAAAAAATAGGTTGTGTGATCGTTATCATGTTGCTGTTTGTGGGAGCTCAGAGTTCAAATTCACAATGTTTCTTCCATGGCTGTGCTCATGCCTGGGTGTCCTTAGGGAGCATGCAGTGTCCATCAACGTTCTTGAGGCATTTAGAAAAAGAGGTGGGCACTGCCATGGCAGGGATGCATTATCTTCCCTTCCAATTCCATTTTGCTCCTCCCCCTTCTCTACCCTTTTTGTTGATGTTGTGCTGCCCTAGTAGGTGGTTCAAAGTTAAAAATCACACAATACCAGATTATAGTCCAACTGGTTTATTTGGAAGCACTAACTTTCGGAGCGCTGCAACCACTGATAAAGGAGCAGCGCTCCAAAAGCTAGCGCTTCCAAATAGTGGTTAGCACTACTGCTTCACAGCACCAGAGACCTGGGTTCAATTCCCGCCTCAGGCAACTGACTGTGTGGAGTTTGCACATTCTCCCCGTGTCTGCGTGGGTGTCTGCCGGGTGCTCCGGTTTCCTCCCACAGTCCAAAAATGTGCAGGTTAGGTGAATTGGCCATGCTAAATTGCCTGCAGTGTTAGGGGCAGGGGTAAATGTAGAGGAATGAGTCTGGGTGGGTTGCTCTTTGGCAGGTCGGTGTGGACTTGTTGGGCCAAAGGGCCTGTTGGACTATAACCTAATGTTGTGTGATTTTTAACTTTGTACACCCCAGTCCAACACCAGCATCTCCAAATCATGACTACCTTAGTAGCTAGTGCTTGTAATTCATTAATTGTTGAAACTATCAAATATGTGATTTGATGGTGGATATCCAAAAAAACCGAGCAATGAACTAATTGTGATGCTCAAAATAATTAATGGATTTGATTTCTAAAACTGCTTTCCAGAACAGTTTGAAATAATCTTAACATAAATCTGTGTCATTCAGGTGTGAACTCAGGAAGTAGCATTTCACATAGGGAAATAGAAACCGAGAATGTTGTATCCAGAAGGTGGGGTTAATTGAAATTATCAGGGTCAAGCTCCATTGATTTTGTTACATCAAGTTTTAAAGCATGTAGAGCAAAGGTGATTAAAAGGAATTGAGGTACTGATCAAGTTTGATCGAACAATAATTGAAAAGAATCTGATTCGGAATGATTTACACTCTTTCGATTTCAATGAATGAGAAGATTGTACATAAAACTGAATGTGAAATATGCAGTAAACAGGCAAGTAACTAAACTTGGAGGCACCTGCCTCCTGTCTGAAGATGGTGAAATAGAATTGTGCTGGTTGAGAGGATTGCAAAGTGGATGCTTCTGTTTGCTACTCTGTAGTATTTTCTTCATCGGTAAGGAAGGAAGGTAGATAGAAAGTACAGCTGACCATAATGTTGAATGCATCTGTTTTTGTCATATTTATTTTGGGAGTGGTGCATAGTGTTTATCCAGAGGTACAAGCTCAATCAGCTGATCCCGCTACTTAAACAAAATCTGAAATAAAAGATATTATCATCATTGAAACCATGAACTCTCAGATTGTTATAAAATAGACATCTAATTCATGGGTGTCCTTTAAAAGAATGATTCTGCAGTTTAGCCTATATAGGACTGCAGATCTATGGCAATGTTGTTCACCTTTAACTGCCCTTTGAAACATAAGAGGGGGGAGTAGGCTGTCGTATCCACACCTCATTTTATGCAGTCTTAACTGATTATCCACTTCAATGTCTTTTTTGCATAGTATACTCATGTCCCTTCACATCAGCAAGAGTTAGAAATCTGTCAATCTCTAAACAGTAAAACGTAAACAAGATACTGAAGATCTGAAACTAAGGTACTGTAGAAATTAAGCAGGTTTCGCAGCATCTCTGAGAAGCGAAATAGTGTTGACATTTTAAGTGCAGCATGACACTCCTTTGGAACTCTAAAGCAATTCTGAGAAATAGTGTTGTGGAGAAAATATAGAGAACCACCTTGAGACACAGAGTTCTTCAAGAAGTAGGTCTTTTATTTGTAAACAAAAAACCGTGACACTGAGAAAGCAGATTCTTGAATGCCCCTGAACCTCAGGGTCCATGGATTTTTTTAAAATCGTGTTTCTGTTAGTTTATCAGCATGTCCAACTATATTAATCAAAGTACTTCACTCTAGCTACACAATAAACCAGTGATGTTAATTCCCATTATCTCTTTTGTTGTACATTCTACTTAATGTTATTCTAATGTCATGGTTAGATATTTATTGCTAACTCTGCTACAGTGATCTTCAATTCCAGACTAACCTGACATGATAGATATTTATCTATTCCATCTGTTAGAATAGTCTTCTGTCTCAAGCTGACTCTACTATTAATTAGATATTTTAATGTCATGTCCCGAATATTTATTGTCCCAATCCTGTCATATTAACACTTAACAGAGAAACTTGTTTTATTACTTGTGTTATCTCATCTCGCCATAGTGACCTTTCAATCTTAACTTTACTCTGCTAATTGGTGTAAGAATGTTCCACTATGGTTAACCCATCCTGCCTTCCACAGAACACAGATTGCTTTTCATTGGTCTTCATGCTTTAACCCTTCCCATGCTTTCATGTTCTTTATTTTCCATAATAGTCAGCCAACTCAAGAAGTTAACGCCTTTCCCTACAGTTTCTGCAAAACGTACTGAGTTTCTTCAGCATTTTCTGGTTTAGTTTTAGCTTTAAACATACTGAGCATCCACAGACCCCTGGGGCAGAGACTTTGGAAAATTCATAACTCTGAGTAAATAAATTACTCCTAATGTCAGTCCTGAGTTCTCTTCCGCTTATTTTGAAGTTGTATCCCTTGGTTCTAAACCTCCCTATGGCAATGCCCTTGCAAGCTATCAAAATTGAAGAAGGCATCTTCTCTTGAGCAATAAATTCCTAGTGATGCCCACAATCCAGGAATGAACAAAAGAAAATTAAACTAAGCAGTTCATGTAACCTATTCATATCCCTTTGTAGACTCATTGCATCCTCTTCATGACTTGCGTTCCCACCTGTATTTGTGTCAATTTACCAATTATGCATTTAATACCTTCATCCAAAACATTTACAAAAACTGTAAAATATTGAGGCCCCAGCACTGATCCCTGCAGCATATCTTCTGGCCTGTTAACCTATCTTATACTTAGGCATTTAGGACTGACATGAGGTGAAATTTATTTACTCCTCCAATTGTGAATATTATTTTCTACCCCAGGGGTTTCAGATGCTCAGTCAATGAAAATAGAATAGTGTAGGACAGATGGACTTCAGATTGGTTCAACAGATTGATGCAGCATCGAGGGCTGAAGGGCCTGTACTGCGCTGTAATGTTCTATGTCACTGGTATGTTTAATGTAGCAGTATATACTTTTTCTTCAAGTTTGATATTGTCTTTATCTTTTTCATTAACCAAGGATGGTAATTGCTTCCTTCATGATTTTTTTATTTATTTGTTGAAGTGTATCAATTCTGTGTATTCTGAAATATCCCCTTAATGTCTGCATCTCTATTAATCTATCCCTTAATCAAATTTGCCAGTTCCCTTTAGCTAGCCTTGCTTTTAAGCCCTCATAATTGCACTTACTTAAGTTTGAGTAAGACATTTACTTGTCTTGGCCCTTCTCCTTCCCCCTCATTTTGCCTGATGTACATGTATTTGGAAAGGCAAGGACTGATTAGGGATAGTCAACATGACTTTATGTGTGGGAAATCATGTCTCACAAACTTGATTGAGGTTTTTGAAGAAGTAACAAAGAAGATTGATGAGGGCAGAGTAGTAGACGTGATCTATGTGGACTTCAGTAAAGCGTTCGACAAGGTTCCACATGGGATACTGGTTAGCAAGGTTAGATCTCATGGAATACAGGGAGAACTAGCCATTTAGATACAGAACTGGCTCAAAGGTAGAAGACAGAGGGTGGTAGTGGAGGGTTGTTTTTCAGACTGGAGGCCTGTGACGAGTGGTGTGCCACAACGATTAGTGCTGAGTCCACTACTTTTCATCATTTATATAAATGATTTGAATGTGAGCATAAGAGATATAGTTAGTAAATTTGCAAATGACACCAAAATTGGAGAAGTAGTGGTTAGTGAAGGTTACCTCCTGATTACAACGGATCTTGATCAGATGGGCCAATGAGCTGGGGAATGGCAGATGGAGTTTAATTTAGGTAAATGCGAGGTGCTGCATTTTGAGAAAGCAAATCTTAGCAGGACTTGTGTACTTCATGGTAAGGTCCTAGGGAGTGTTGCTGAACAAAGACACCTTGGAGTACAGGTTCATAGGTCCTTGAAAGTAGAGTCGCATGTAGATAGGATAGTGAAGAAGGCGTTTGGATTGCTTTCCTTTATTGGTCAGAGTATCGAGAACAGGAGTTGGGAATTGAATTGAATTGAATTTATTGTCACATGTACCAAGACACAGTGAAAAGCTTTGTCTTGCGAGCAATACAGGCAGATAACAGAGTTAAGTAGCATAGATAGTAAATATTAGATATAAGAGCAGCAAAAGCAAAAACACAGGTACAGGCGAATGTTAAGAGTTTGAGAGTCTGTTCAGTATTCTAACAACAGTAGTGTAGAAACTGTTGCAAAACCAGCTAGTGCGTGTGTTCAGACTTCTGTGCCATTTCCCCAGTGAAAGGGATTGTAGAAAAACATTGCCAGAGTGAGATGGATCTTTGAGAATGCTGGCGGCCTTTCCTTAACAGCGGGCCTGGTAGATGGATTCTATAGATGGGAAGTTGGCATTTGTGATTGTCCGGGCCGAGTTCAGTACTCTCTATAACCGACTCCAATCTTGAAGGTACAGTTGCCATATCAGGTAGTGATATATCCAGATAGAATGCTCTTGATGGTGCACCTATAAAGGTTGGCAAGGGTATTCGCTGTCATGCCAAATTTCCTCAGCTGTCTGAGGAAGAAGAGATGTTATAGGGCATTGTAACCAGTGCGTCTATATGAAGAGTCCAAGAAAGCTTGTTGTGGATGACCACTCCCAGGAGCTTGACACTCTCCACTCCTTCCACCTCTGTGCTGTTAATAGGTCATGTTACGGCTGTACAGGACATTGGTTAGGCCACTATTGGAATACTACATGCAGTTCTGGTCTCCCTGCTACAAGAAAGATATTGTAAAACTTGAAAGGAGTCAGAAAAGATTTACAAGGATGGTACCAATGTTTGGAGGATTTGAGCTATAGGGAGAGGCTGAAAAGTCTGGGGCTGTTTTCCCTGGAGCGTCGGAGGCTGAAGGCTGACCTCATAGAGATTTATAAAATCATGAGGGACATGGATAAGGTAAATAGACAAGGTCTTTTCCCCAGGGTGGGAGAGTCCAGAACTAGAGGGCATAGGTTTAGGGTGAGGGGGAAAGATACCTAAGAGGCAACTTTTTCACGCAGAGGGTGGTGCCTGTGTGGAATGGGCTGGCAGAGAAAGTGGTGGAGGATAGTACAGTTGCAACATTTAGGAAGGGTTTCGAGGGATATGCGCCAGATGCTGGCAGGTGAAACTAAATTGGCTGGATGGGATATCTGGTTGGCATGGATGAGTTGGACCAAAGGGTCTGTTTCCGTGCTGTACATCTATATTTCTAATACAGGGACACTTGGCCCACAAACTAGAATCAGGTTCTACCACACCAGTCTTAGAGCCATTCCTCAAGCTGTATTTTTCCAATGCCAATTTGCATGTAGCTCAGATAATAACAGCTTCTCTGGTGGTTAGGATCACACGCTATCACAGCTGCAACCGAGGTTCATTTCTTAATCAGGGAATGCCTCCTGGGGATCAGTTAGCTCAGTTGATACCAAAACCAATGCAGAGTGACACCAACGCTGTGGATTCAGTTCCCTTACCTGCTGAGACTATTGTGAAGGCCCCATCTTCTTGACCTCGCCTGAATCCTGGTGACCCTCGAACCAAAGTCACCACCAATCATATCTCTCTGTAATGAGAGAGCAACCTATGTTTCTCTAGGACTGTGGTGACTTCTCTTTCGGATAATAATTCAGGTCATATTACCCTTGAGGTTCTTGTTCTTAATTTGGTGGCTAGCTTCTCATGCTAAAAAATGCAAGACCTCTTTTGTATTTTTTTTGCTCTGTTTGTATCATTAGTACCTACATGGACAATGATGATAGTGATTTTGGTGAAGATTTGATTTTAGTCTCCCTCCCACTGCAAGTTCCTCTTGAGCTTTAAACAGATGTTCCAAACCCTGATATCAGACAGGCAGTACAGCCTCCTGGACTCTTGCTCTTCACTGCAGAAAGCTGTCAGTCTCATCAAGGTCTCCTTCTGCCATAGCATTCCTTTTTGTTCGCCTACTTGAATTGCTTTCTGAACCACTGGTGGTCAGTTCACTCATAAACTCTTCAGCCCACTTCCATCCAAAACAGCTGGAAGAACCTCAAACATATTGGACAGCTACAAAGGCGGAGTGTCCTGCATTCCTTCCTTCTGGTTCCCTTGCCTGCCTCAGGCCTCTGTCACTGACTACTGTTCAAATTAGAAACCTTATTCTGAGCGATTATCCTCTTCCATGTACAATAAATCAAGCTAACTCTTCCCCTCAATGGCTGCATTTCAGTCTTCAACTCAGTTACTCTGATCCCTGAGCCACAAACTCTTATTGCAGACTTTTTCCCCCTAGATGGCATTGATAACCTGAAGGTCCCACATGCTGAGGCAGTGCCATCATCACCCATCCTACTATTCTTAGTAGTTTTTAGTTAACTACTTAGGCTGGCAAGTTGCAGGTAACATTCGTGCCACTTAAGTGTAATGCACTGAGAATCTCCAGTGAAAGTAAAACTAACCCTTGAAATTCAATTTTGTTGCAATCACTAAACCCCTATTAACATCCTGCAGGCTACCACTGATCAGAAACTCAACTGGACTTGCTACATAAATATAGTGGCTACAAGAACAGGACAGAGGCTAGGAATACTGCAGCGATTAATTTACCTAAAATGAAAATGCCACCCTGATTCCCCAAAGCCTGTCCACTGTTTCCAAGACACATGCCACAAATATGATTGTGATTGAATGCTTCCCATTTGCCTGGATGGGGTCAGTTCCAAGACATTTGGGAAAAAGTAGGCAGATTGACTGGCACCGTATCTAAATATGCCTTCTCTCCTCCACCACACTACAGATGCTGAGTAGCAGCAATGTGTACTATCTACAAGATGCTCTGCAGAAATTCATCAAAAATCCTTTGACAGCACCTTCCAAACCCATGACCACTTCCACGTGAAAGAGCAAAGGCAGCAGATATGTGGGAACACCACTCTCTGCAAGTTCCCCTCCAAGTCTGTCACCATTCTGACTTAGAAATATACCAAAGTTCTTTCACTGTCGCCAGGCCAAAATCCTGGAATTATCTCCCTAAGGACATTGTGGGTCTACCATACAGCACATGGATAGCTTCAGGGAGACAGCTCACCACCATCTTCTCAAGATCAACTAAGGCCAGCCAGCAACGCCTATGTTCCACAGTTGAATTGAGGGAAAAAAAACTTCATCAATTATTTTATTTCTTAACTTTCCCCTGCTGTTCCAGTACTATACCAACAATTTAAACCATAGTAATAGAATAGACCTAATCACTGAACACGTGCCAAACAGCTAGTTTCTCAGTTTCTTTCCCTGTAGTAGAAACAGAATCAATTTATACTATGTGGCTTTTTTTTTTTACAAAAAGCAAAGGTGCATGTCCTTCCCATCTTCACATTATTGCTTATTTACTCAATTCCATGCACTCTGATCAAAGCCGCACTAGAATGAGCTCAGTTTAAACTTCAATGCCATCCGAAACTAGCCATAGCTACAGATCAATGCAGAATTATTTCTCCTTAAGGAAAAATTCTCATTACTCATTAACAGGCTGCATCTTTCAAAGCATACTGGGGAGCACAGAGTTTACTTCCAGCCATGAGAGAGAGCGACAATTTGGGGCAAAACAGTTCTTAAACCAGTTGGATTTTTTAAAAATCCTGTAATTACAATATTTGTTGTTTCCTCTCTCCCAGGACACAGTAATAGACCCAGGAGAAGATGTTGCTCTCCTTTCTGTCAGTTTTGAGGATACTGAAGCTACTCAGGTGTTTCCTAAACTGTACCTATCTCCAAGGATTGAACAGTAAGTACAGTACTTTACTATGATCCCTGTTGAAAAATGAAAAGTCAGATTTGTTTTGCTATCACAGATACGTTTTGCTATTCTTTGGAGGGAAAGGTTTATGTTGGATTCCAATTCATTGAACATAAGTGGTCCTTTAGAATCTTACCTGATAATTATTATTTTTAAATTTAATTTTAAGCCAAATTGTTCTTTGTTGTAAAATATATTCTTGCAAAAGAAGCCTTGAAGAGCACCAGAATTAAGTCTTAAGTTACCAGCTGACTCAAGTCACATGATGAGGCTTTGTGGATGTTTCACAGAACATTGAACAGTACATCACAGTACAGGCCCTTCAGCCATCAATGTTGTGCCGGCCTTTGATCTTACTCTAAGGTCAGACTAACCTACTTTACCCTTCAGTGTACTATCTTCCATGTGCCTATGCAAGAGTTACTTATCTGACTCTACGACCACTGCCAGCAGTGCATTCTACACACCCAACACTCTCTGAGCAAAGAACCTGCCTCTGACATCTCCCCTAAACCTTCCTCTAAACCTAACCTTAAAGTTATGTACCCTCATGATAGACATTTCCGCCATGGGAAAAAGCCTTTTGCTATCCATTTTATCTATGCCTCTCAACATCTTGTACAGCTCGATCAAATCGCCTCCTATTTCAGAGCATTAAACTCCAGCTGGTTAGGGAAACCAGCCAACACAAGTCAACACAAATGCTTCGAGGAGAAAGTGGGGACTGCAGATGCTGGAGATCAGAGCTGAAAATGTGTCGCTGGAAAAGCGCAGCAGGTCAGGCAGCATCCAAGGAGCAGGAGAATCGATGTTTCTGGCATGAACCGAAACGTCGATTCTCCTGCTCCTTGGATGCTGCCTGACCTGCTGCGCTTTTTCAGCAACACATTTTCAACACAAATGCTTACCTTACTTGTTGGTATGTTCGCCAAGCTGGGAAGTTGATTTGCAGCCATTTCGTCCCCTGTCTAGGTGCCATCCTCAATGCTTTGGAGCCTCCTGTGAAGCGCTGCTGTACTGTGTCTTCTGGAATTTATTTGAATCTGTTTCTGTTGCTTCTGGTTGCACTTCCAGGAACTACATCACATAAACTGGCAAAAAAACTGAAACATCTTATCAGCAGAATCCAACATTAGACAATCATCACAAGAATTCCTAAACAACATCAAGAACATAAACATAGACAAAGATGAAGCAATGGTCTCATTCAGTGTAATAGCACTGTCCCTTTCAATTGACAAAACTTAGCCAGAGAGACATTAGCCAACTACCTGGGCAAACAGAACAAACGATACGATGAGGAACCTATCAACAGGGGCTGCATACTCAAACTACTAAACCTGTGCTTGCTGACACACTTCACATTCAACAACCAAATATATGTAATAAGATTAATGGGACACCTATGGGATCACCCATCTCCGGGCGTTCACAGCAGAAGCAGTGATACAAAGACTGGGACAAACAGCAAATCCAACCTAAGTCTAACAGAGAATATTAACTAACAATTATTTACAGCTCCATTCTCTTAAACCTATCTCCTCCTCTATAATACTCATCTGATAAAAATCCCAATTACGATTGACAAAACAAAAATTCACGTTTCAAAACCAGTCAGCTTTGCCAAGTGACCTCTGTAGGTTTTCCTCTATAGATTTTCTTTCCAGATTGGTTTCGATATTATTTTCTGTGCAAACACCTTCTCCCGACAGGTACCTCTCAAAGAGCTCTTACTAGCAACCTACATCTGTTGGTCTTTTGATAGTTCTGTTTGCCGCTCAAGCTAACTATTCAAAATGCCCGATATTTATACCCCAAAACATTGGATCATTTCATTGGTTTTAATATTATCAAAATACTAAATTCAAACTTGATTGGAGTTTAGTATCTTGAGGCATAATTTAAACTGATTAGCTGAATTTGAAATATGTTTTTCTCTCATAGCAACCCAGCTACTGCGAGTTGTTCAACCAAATGTTTCATCAGTACCTTATTCTCAGAGCACTTCATGCTGTGTCAGGTAGTTCTTCTAGCTTTTCAACTCTCTCAAAGGTATAGTACACCTCTACACCTTCATAACACTTCACATTCAACAACCAAATATATGAACAGATCAATGGGATATCTCTGACCTCACCCATCTCCGGGCTCATAGCAGAAGCAGTGATGCAAAGACTGGAACAAACAATAAATCCAAACCAAACTGGATCAGATATGTGGACTACATTTTTTTTAACTTATTAAGAGAACCAAAATTGAGAACATGCACTGGATTATCGACACCATACTCAAAGGGATCCAATTTATGAGAGAGGAGGAAACCAACAATCAGCTCCAATTCCTGAATGTCAAGTTAGAAAGAACACAAAATGGTCAATGCACCACAAGTGTACAAGAAAGCCCCACACATGGACCAGATCCTGAACTACAACAGTAACCACCCAAACACACACAAGTGAAGCTGCATTCTGGCCCTGTTCAAAAAGGCTACAACACACTGCATCACTCCCAACCTGCAAAGAGAAGACAATTCTATAAAGTTTTCACCAAGAACGAGTATCCTTGTAACTTCATTCGCAGATGCCTAACAAACAGTGTGATAAGGAGAAACCACAACCTGACATACTAACCTCTGTACTTTAAATAAAAATATTAATAATCACACAACACGAGATTATAGTCCAACGGGTTTATTTGGAAGCACTAGCTTCTTGAGTGCTGCTCCTTCAGGTAGCTGCGGAGCAGGATTATCGCAAAAGATTACAGTGTCATGCAACTGAAATGATATATTGAATAAACCTAGACTGGGGTAATGCAACAATCATAGGACAAGCTCAATGGAGGATAGAAGAATGTCTGGAAACATGGCACTCATCCATGGACTCCATCAACAAACATATGGACCTAGACCCAATATACTGGCCACTAGAACAAACAACTTTAACCAGCAACTGGAAGCAGCAGGAATGGAACCAAATAAATTCCAGAAGACACAGCACAGCAGCGTTTAACAGGAGGCTCCAAAGCACTGAAGATGTTACCTAGGCTGGGAACAAAACGTCTGCAAGTCAACTTCACAAACATACCCACAACTATGGCAACTGGCATTCAAGCTACAAGTCTTTACGCAAACCTTAAACAAATGGTTGCCTTGCAAAACGTCTTAAAGAAGCTTCACTTACTAGCAACGGCTTTGATAGTTACATAAATAAAATCAGAAAATGTTGGAGGAACTCATCAGGTCTGGCTGCATCTGTGGAGAAAGAAACAAGGCTAACATTTTGAGTCTGATATGGCTCTTCAGAGCCAAAAGGGTCCAGAAAATGGTGATTTTTATGTTGACAGTAGGGGAGAAAGAGCGAGAAGGACAGATGGTGAAGATGCCCTGAGCAAAAGACAAAGAAGTACTAATGGTGGTAAGAAAATGGGTCCACTTTCTCGTTTTCATACATATCATGTGCACCCATTTTACATGTCTATCCTTTTTTTTACCACTAGATCTCTCTTTGTCTTTTACCAGAGGCATTCTCACCATGTGTTCCACTATTTTCTCTCCATTAACAAGTTCCCATTCTCCTTAATCCCACATGCTGTAATTTTGTGTATGTTGTTCCTGAAACTGTATAAAAGCACACAGCCATCAGAGCTCATAGGATGATCCCATTGGTGCAATATAGGCCGGACTATAGAATACAGAGACTAGGAGAAGAAGGCAAGAACAAACAGGTAGCTCCACAACCACCTGATGAAGGAGCGACGCTCCAAAAGCTAGTGCTTCCAATTAAACCTGTTGGACTATAATCTGGTGTTGTGTGATTTTTAACTTAATAGATCAAAGCTATCCAGTTAAGAGTTGAGGCAGTTTGGTGAAACTGTGCATATGGAACACTTGTTCATTGTGTGCTCCTTTCACCTGGGTATTAGGCTAAATCATAGAAAAAGAGATGAAGTTTCTGACAAAGATTGAGGACGTATATCCTGTGTGGACTGCTGAGCCAGTTCTTGAAATTTGTCTTATTTATAGTGACCATTTATATGTAATTATAATTGACTGCACTTTACCTGTTCATGTGTGTTTTTTTTTAACTGATGTTCATTCCAAGTTTTAAAGTAAATGTTAACTAAGTTATCATCTTTGTGTTTGCTTTGTTTACCACTTATGTAGTAAAATGCTTATGTTTCCAGCATGAAATCTCATGACTTGCTTGAGACTATGGTGGCAGCCAATTCAATTGTGGTATTGAAAATGTTATTGAATACGCGAGTAGAAAGATGATGCTTCAGTTATACAGTGCATTGGTGAGACTACATCTGCGATACAGTGTCAACGTTCTTCTCCTTATTTTAGAAAGGATGTAAATGCATTGGAAGCAATTCAGAGAATGTCTACTTGATTAATACCTGGAAAAAGTGGTTGTCTTTTGAGGAAAGGTGGGATAGGCTAGGCTTATGTCCACTGGAATTTAGAAGGCTAAAAAATGATTTGATTTTCCTGTGATATGGTCAAGTTGAGTGAGTGGACAAATGAATGACAGATGAATTGTAATTTAAGGTTATCCACATTGGTAACAAAAACACGAAGGCAGATTTTTATCTGAATGACAAAAGATTGGGAAAGGGAGAGGTGCAACAAGGCCTTGGTGTCCTGATATACCAGTTGCTGAAAGTAAGCATGAAGGTATTGCAGGAGTGATTAAGGCAAATGGTATGCTGGCCTTCATATTGAGAGGATTCATGTACAGGAGCAGGGATGTCTTGCTGTGTGGTGAGACCACAACTTGAAGTGTTAGAATACTGAAAGATGTTCTAGCTAAGGAGGAAGTGCAGTAAAGATTAACCAGACTGAATCCTGTTACATCAGGATTGAAACTGTATCTATTAGGACTATATTCACTGGAATTTAGGAAAATGAGGGGGAATGTCATAGAAACCTATAAAATTTCAATAGGACTGGACAGGGTAATCGCAAGAAGAATGTTCCTAATGATGAGGGAGTCTAGAACCAGGGGGTCACAGTCTTAGGAATTGGCTATTTAAGACTGAAATGAAGAGAAATTTCTTCACAAACAGAGTGGGAGCCTGTGAAGTTCTCTGCTGCAGAAAGCAGGTGAGGCCAAAGCATTGAATATTTTCCTAGAGGATTAGATATTGTTCTTGGGGCTAAAAAGATCAAAGAATACGGGGGGAAAAAGTGCAAACATTGTCCTGAGTTGAATAAATGGTGGAGCAACCTGGATGGGCAGAATGCCACCCCCCCCCCCCCCCCCCCAAACTTTACTGTTTTGTATGATTGAAGTATAGAAGATCCTGATGTGTACGGACAAGGTGGATATGAAAAGGATGTTATCAGTTGTGGGAGATAGAATTAAAGTTCATTATTTAAAAATCAGGGTTGTCCATTGAGACGAGATGAGAAGAAATTTTTTTCTAAAAGAGTGTCATGCGGCTTTGGCAATCTCTTCCTTAAAAGTCACAGGAAGCTCCTTGATAAACAAAGCGATGAGAAGTTCTTTGGGGGGTAAGCAGGAATGTGGAGTATTTGGATCAGCCATATTCATGTTGAATGGCAGAGCATGCTCATGGGGTTGAATGATCCACTCCTGTTCCTAATTATATTCTTTTATGTGCAGTTGAGGCTGAGTGGATGAAGTGTCTTTGTAAATGTCTTTGAAGGGGATTTTGCCAGAGCTGGTAAAGAAGCAATTGTGTTCGAAAAGATATATGTGGATGGATAAAAGGAGGTGATCAAACATGTCTGTATCTTGCTGTGTACTTATTTAAAACTGCGGTGAGGAATTTCTTCTCTGCAGGTTAACAATCTTTGGAACTCCTTGCTACAGAGAGCTGTTAGTCCTTGTGTATATTTAAGGCTGGGAGAGATTCTTGATCAATAGGAAATCAAAGTGAAAGGGCAGTAAAGTCGGTGTAAGGAATGCCGCATCAGCCATGATCCTATTGAATGGCAAGCAGGACGAGTGGCCAAATGACCTACTTCTGTTCCATATTCTTATGGTATTTTGGCACAAAGGGCTTAAAATTAAAATATCGAATGACCTCATTGTGTTAAGTAGTACATCTGACTTCCCCTGAAATAGCGACAGCAAGATACTTCTGATCATTTGGTTTAAATATTTTTATAGGTAATAATTACATCTTGCTGTTCATTAGGACTTGTATTAACTTAGAATGTGTTTTTTGATTTTACATTTTACTTAGAAGTTTTGTTCTACATAGAATTGCTCAGTTATATTAACCTTTTTTTTATAATGCACTTTATATTGATGCTTTATAATGCTTTATATTGAGTGACTGTGATTGCTTATATCATAAAAGTATTCTAGTTATATTCTGTCAATTTGGAAAATTTGATAGAGGACCAAACATTGTCCTGGCTTGATGGACAATCATGCTCTTCAAGATAAGCTTAGGAACAAATGTAATATTGTATATAGACTAGACAAATAATATCAAAGTCTTGGAGTTAAGATATTGGGTTTGTTTTAACTGTAAGTAATCAAAATGTGAACAAGTTCTGTTGCAAAATAATGTAACATATGCCTGCATATACAGTATGTAGCTGGTGGGCCATTGAGCAACAGTGAGAATTCTCTGGAATTAATTAAGAATGCAAGGTATGTTGTCTTGGATTTAAGATGTCAACTGAATTGTTTTAGAGCTTTATAACACCCACACCACCCACCTGCCATGATTTTACATATTGAGCTCCGTAAGTTCCTAGAACTGATGGTCATAACCTATTCAAGTTTTTCTGTTGAACTGCAATTGTCTTGGCAATAAAAGTTGTGGTTAGCCAATCCAAAAATCTACATGTTTGTGTTTCTTTTCTTTTCCATTCTTGGCCTCCTAAAACTTGTATAGCAGGTAATAACTGTGAAATAGAGAACTGATTCAGCCAGAAATATCAATACTCATCAGTGTAAACGTCTAAAGTCTTTGACAAATGAAATAAATTTACAAATCTATTTACTTTTTCCACTGTATTCTTTAGCATTAATTATTCTCAATGATCTGTAGGAACACTGACTAGATTATGGAAGATGCAACCAACCTTTACCAAAAATAAACTGGAAATAATTTTAGTGCAAGTGAATATTTAAATTAGCTGACCAAAATAATTTATTGCTGTACATGGAGCTAGAATTAGGTTTTAGTGATGAAGGAATTGCAAAAGAACAACACAAATACTTTTTAAGGTGGAACAGAATAAATGGTTATTTGGCAATGAGAGGTGAATGTAGCTGTCTTCTTGACCCAAGCTAGTCTATGTCAGTTTTTACTTAACAATTAAGCTTCCACAGCTTTCTGCAGCAAAGAATTCTACAGATTCATTACTCCCAGAAGAAATTTGTCCTCATCTTTGTCTTCAGTGGGTAACCCCTTATTCTGAGATTATGCCCTCCAATTCTAGACTCTCCCACGAGGGGAAACAACCTGTCCACATCTACCCTGTTAAGGTCCACAAAGTATCTTGTATATTTCAATAAAGGCACCTCTAATTTTTCTCCTTTAGCTCCATTAATTACAGACCTAGTGTACTCAACCTGTCCTCGTAAGATAGTCCCTGTATATCCATGATCAACCTAGTGAACTTTCTCTGGACAGCCTGATGGTAGAGTGGGTAATGTACTGGGCCATGGGGCCAAAGACCGTTTCAGGACAATTTTGCTGATGCAGATGGGTCACAGAACTTCATGGATGTCCAATCCTGATTGGCTAGATCAGTTTAGTCTTTCCCTTTTAGCATAGTAGTACTGCCACAAAACATGATGGACATTGTCCTCAAAGTGAAGATGTGACTTTGTCTTTGCAGTGGTCACTCTTACTGATTTTATTTGGCAGATGCATCTGCGGCTGGCTGATTAATGAGGATGAGGTTAAGTATGTTTTTCCATGTAATTGGTTCCCTCTTCACCTGCCGCAGTCCCAGTCAAGCAACTGTATCTTTTAAGACTCAAATAGCTTAGTCAGTAGTAGTGCTACCAGCTACTCTTGATGATAGATATCGAAGAACCCTACCGAGAATAAGTCTGCGCTCTTGCCATCTTCAGTGCTGCCTCCAAGTAGTTTTCAACATGGAGCAGTATTGATTCATCAGCTGAGGTGGGGTGGTAATACGTGGTAATCAGCAAGTTTTTTTCTCCATGTTTGACCTGATGCCATGAAGCTTCATAGGTTCCAAAGTCAATGTTAGATCACAAGAATTTTGGAGTAGAAGTAGGTCGTTGGCACATCAAGTTTGTTGATCACTCCCAACTGCAACCACACACAACCAGCTTTGGTGAATCTGTGCTGCCAAATGTAGATGGTGATGATAGTATCTGAGACATTGATGTGAGTATGACTGTCAGGCTGTTGCTTGACTAGTGTGTGAGACAGCTGTTACAATTTTGGCAGTAGCCCCAAGATTTTATTAAGAAGGAACCTTCAGGTTCCATGGAGCCGAGCTTTCTATAGTTGTCATTCGCAGTGCAGAGATCAATGCCAGTTGGTCTGTCTGGTTTTAGTTTTGTTTTGAGACTTAGTGTAGATTGTTACCTTTGCTTGCTCAACCAGTTCAGAGGACAGTTTAGAGTGAACCACATTGTTGTGGCTCTGGATTCACAAATGTAGGCCAGACCAGGTAAGGATGGCAGAGTTCCTTCACTAAAGGACATTAGTGAAACAGATGGGTTATATGACAATTGACTGTGGTTACATGGCCATGGATTTTCTTTTTAATTAAAATTCCATTTCCATGCTTGGATGCAAACCTAATTCCCCAGAGCATTACATGGATCTCTGGATTGCTAGTCCAGTGACAATCACCTCCCCTGGAGAAGGGAGTGAGTTTCTCTCCAAAACCAATTTGCAAATTTTTGTAATCCTTCTCACCACTTTTAGGGAGGAAAATCATGGCTCATAACGTTCAAAATAATTACAAGGTTCTTCGCAATAGAAATAGCAGAACAATCAAAGAGAGCTTATGAAGTGTGGCCAAATGATTATAGAGAGTGATTGATTAATTTTAATTTGGGTTTTAATTTAGCACAGGAAGATGCTGTTTCAGGTATTTAAGCTGTTGCAGCTAAAAGGTCTGCTACCGTGATGGTCTGAAGATAGGAAGACTTGTGAAGATAGGGGTGAGCATGAAAGTCCACACTTAATAGCCCTATGCATGTAGAAGGAAATATAAAGCTGTAGATACATAGCTGTAAAAATGTAGCCATGAACAAGTTGAAGATAAGGAAAGGATTATAAATTTGGTTGACAAACAGCTGTGCAAGCAAGTGAAAATTGTAGTCATTGGCATGAAGTCTGACACAGGATATGATAAAAACTGATGTATTTCTGACAAGTAGGACTCTATATAAAGTGAAGAAACAGGCCTAATATGAAGAATATTAAAATAATGTAACAAAACTGTGAACAAGTTTCATTTATTCAGTTAACAGTAGCCCATAGATCTTGGATTTTATTCACCAGCCAAATAATATGTGAGAATGCCACATGCTTTCCTGAAATATGGGTAGACAACTTCAACTGTCTCTTCCCTATGGGTCTGCCACATTCCCAGAAATTGAATAAATTTAAGAATGACCTCTCTCTACTGCACATTGACTGTTGCAGATCAGCTGATGTCCTTGAAAATTCCTCTATTAACCACATCACGCTTTTTCCTACGTGGGGATTACAGTTCAATGATTGACTGTTCCTTTTGAAATATGGGAGTTACATTTGATATTTGCCCATTCTTTTGTATATGTCCCAAGTGCCATGAATTCCTCAAAAAAAATTCAAAGAGGATTTGCAATTAGTTGTGACAAATTCCTCAAACCCTGAAAAGTAAGTTGTACTGGCCAAAGCCTTGAGTTTCAGTAACCTCCAAAATTCATGGTGTGAATCAGCCTGAGTAACAATGGTGAATCAGATGTTCGCAAGTATCTTATGGGTGACTAGTCATAGTAGTTTTAGTCATTGAGTCCTAATAGTACAGAAGGAACCCATTTGGCCCATCATCTCTTCCCAGTGATCAGATGAAGGAGCTTATCACATACACGATTTAATGTCAGCCAAATATTCTTCATAGAAATGATTGTGGGACTGACCAAGGTGGTGAGGTATAACTAGGTATTATGTAAATAAAAATGGAAGCTTAGCCCATTCCTCTGAATGATATTGCTGATGAGGAAGAACAGGGAACAAGTAAACTGGTAAATTTTGCAGGTGACAGTTTGAGAACCTGAAAAGGAGCTAATAATGGAAATAAAACTGTCATTGTTCAGGGTTAGTAGAACCATGCAAGAGTAGTGTTAGTATATGGAAAGTGGTGAATGTGTAAATCAGACGTAGGAGTAGGCCATTCTCCCTACTTTCTGAAAATCTTTCACCCCTTTGATCAACAACAATCTATTTACCTCTGCCGTAAAAATGTTCAAGGACTTTGCTTTGACCACCTTCTCAGGAAGAGAGTACTAAAGATTAATGCTGTTCTGAGATTAAAAACAAAATCTTGCCTCATCTCTGTTGTAATTGAGTGACCCCTGATTTTTAAACTGTGGCCTTTACTTGTAGATTATTCCATAAACAGCAAGTATCCTATTCACATCTACCCTGTCAAGACCATCAGGATTTTACATGTTTCAAACAAGTCCCTGTTCTTCTAAACGTCAGTGAATACAAGTTCTGTCTTTTTTCCCAAGCCAATCTGTCCATTTCAGATATTAGAATGATAATTCGCCTTTGAAATGCTTCAAACATATTTAGATCTATCCTTAAAAAAGTGACCAAAACTGTGCACCATGCTCCAGATGTGCTCTTTCTAGAGCCCTGTATAACTGAAGCATAACCCCCTTATTTCTGTTTTCATTGCCCTTCACAATGAACAAAAACATCTTGTTAGCTTTTCTAATTACTTATTGTACCTGCAGACTTTTCATGAATCGTACACTAGGACAGCCAGTTGAACCTCCATCTCAAAGCTCTGTCATCTCTTACTATTTAGATAATAAATGTTTGAATGCATGAGTCATATTTAGTATGCAGGTGCAGCTAAAAAAGCTAATGGAATACTATCTTGTATTAAGCAAAGAGTTGAACATAAAGATACAGAGTAAGTAAAAGATGAATGTTAGAGTCATAGAGTCCTACAGCACGGGGACAGGTCCTTTGGCCCAAACTGGTCCATGCCAACCAAAATGTCTGTCCACGCTAATCCGATTTCCCCACACCTGACCTATATCCTTCTCATCCTTTCCTATCCATGTATTTGCCCAAATGCCTTTTTAATGTTGTTTAGGGTGGCACGGTGGCTCCATGGTTAACACTGCTGCCTCACAACACCAGGGACCCGGGTTCAATTCCTGCCTCGGGCGACTGTCTGTGTGGAGTTCGTACATTCTCCCCGTGTCTGTGTGGGTTTCCTCTGGGTGCTCCAGTTTCCTCCCACAATCCTAAATATGTGCAGGTCAGGTGAATTGACCATGCTAAATTGCCGATAGTATTCGGTGCATTAGTAAGGGGTGAATATAGGGTAGGGGAATGGGTCTGTGTGGGTTATTCTTCCGGGGGGGGGGGAGTGCGGATTTTTTTTGGGCCAAAAGGGCTGTTTCCATACTGTAGGGAATCTTAATGTACCCGCCTTAACCATTTTCGCTGGCAGCTCATTCCATATGTGTACCACCCTCTGTGTAAAAAATGTTGCTCCTCAGGTTCCCTTTTATTCTTTCCCCTCTAACCTTAAACTGATGTCCTCTAGTCCTCGATTCTTCAATCTTGGGAAAAAGACTAAGTGCATTCACCCTATCCATGCCTCTCTTGATCTTCTAAACCTCTATGAGATCCACACTCTGTCTCCTATGCTCTAAAGAGAAAAGTCCTAGCTTGTCCAACCTCTCCTGATAACTCAGACCTTGTAAATTTCCTCTGCACTCTTTCCAGTTTGATAACAGTTTTCCTATAGCAAGGTGAACAAAACTGAACACAATACTCCAAGTGCGGTCTGACCAACATCCTATACAACTGCAAGATAACTTCCCAACTTGTATACTCAGTACCCTAACTGATGAAGGCCAGTGTGCCAAAAGCTTCTTCACTGTCCTGTATACCTGTGACTCCACCTTCAGAGAACTGTGAATCTGAACTCCAAGATCCCTCTGTTCTACCACACTCCATAAGGCCCTGCCATTCACCATGAAACTCCTACCTTGATTTGACATTCCGAAATGCAAGACCTCGCACTTATCTATGTTCAACAAAATATGACAGGAAAGAATAGAAAATATACACAGAAGAGTGCAGCAGCAATTAGAAAGAGCAATAATGATCAAAAGTCAAAACTTAAGGCTTTTTATGTGAATGCAAAATAGATGCATTGATGGCACAAATAAAATAAATTAATATGACTTATTTGCTGTTATGGCGATGTGATTGCTGGGTAACCAAAACTGGGAACCCAATACTCAAGGGTATTCAAAGTTGTTAGAAAAGGTAAAAGGAAAATATGGTTTGATAGCTTTGTTAATCAAGGAAGCTGCAGTGGTGAGTATTGACAACAGATGTTCATGATGTGAAATCTCTTTGGTGGAAATAAGAAGTGGCAAAGGCAAGAGGTCACAGATGCAATTTGCCTGTGGGCACGCCGAAGAGTCGCCTCACTGTGTACAAAACATAAATTAGGAAATAATAAAGGCATGTCAGAAGGACATCATAGTTGTCATGGGTGATTTTAATCTGCATATTGACTGGTCACATCAAATCGGCAAGGATAACATGGAAAACAAACTTGTGGTGTATATCAGGGATTGTTTCTTGAAGCAAATCTTATAGTTAAGGATCCTCTAGACATAATGATCATAATGTGACTGAATTTCTAATTCAGTTTGGCAAACATCAAATTTCAAACCAATGTCTTCAACTTCAATAAAGCCAATTATGGTGGTGTGCAAAAAGAATTGACTAAAGCAGGTGTGGGAAAATAAACTAAGCAGAAAGCTGATGGATGAACAAAGACAGACATTAAAATGGATACTTCATAATACTCAGCAAAAATTTATTCCAGTCATAAAGAAGAACTCTATAAGAAGGTGAACCACCCATTGATATCAAAGGTGGCCTATCAAAAAACTAAGGCATACAAAGTGATGAAAAGTAACATGTAGATCAGAAGGTTAGTTTTTTTTTAGGAACTAGCTGCATATGACTTATAAAATCTGATAAGGAAAGAGGCAATTGATTGTGCAAGTAAATTGGCAAAAACTATTTTAGAAGTACATGGATATGGAGGATTTAGAAGAATATGGGCCAAGTGCAGGGAAATTGGGTTCACATTGACATTTTGATCGCATGGACCATTTGGACCAAAGGAGCTAACTCCGTGCTGTAGGACTCTGTAATTCTAAAACAGCAATGACCGCTCTGGATATATAAAAAGTGTGTATGGGGAACCCTTGGAGAATGCAAGTGGCAAATTAATGATAAATAATGGGGAAATTGCAGATAATTTAAATTTAACATTTTGCATTGGCCTTCATGGTGGAGGACACAAAATATCCCCAAAGCTAATGGATGCGCAAGGTGCTATTCAGAGAAAAGATATTCTACTATGGCTGTTATGGGGAACAAAGTATTTGACAAACCAATGGGACAAAAGGCAGACATGTCACCAGGTGTTATGGTTCTAGCTGATGTTTGAAATAACTCCACGAAGGATGATATCCCATCACCAAGTCACCCTTGAGTTACACATGCATTGTACATGATACTGGCCCAGTTGTTCAGAGCCAGCTCCTAATATGAGCAGAACCCCTGACACTCCTGTTTATATCTGTCAGCTAGGGCTCCCTGATTGGGGTTGTTAACCTGGTCCAACCAGGGAACTCATATACTATGAGGCTGACCTCATTCCAATCACTACAATGTCATTACTGGACAAGTCAGATCCCAGACTAATTCTTGATTTGATACATTATATTTTAATTTGGTTCTAATAATGTGGTCTTTCTCTAAACCGTAAGCATACAATGCTGCAGGTTTTGCTTCAACAATAAAACAGAGGTTTGTTAACAAAAGAAATGAAAATAAAATAGATTAAATCAATCTGTTTACTTATGACTCAAATTTGAAGGTTTTAAAACACACAGTAAAGGTATAATCTGTTAAACTCCTAAAACCCTCCTTCAAAATTGGAAAGAAAAAGCAACAGTTTTTGCATAGCTCCCAAAACACACCACTGCTACCCACTGTCCAGGTCCTTCTGGTATAATGTGCATTTCGTCAGCATGAATTGGCTATAGCGCAATAGACAAATTGTGGGCATTGTTTGGATAATGCAAACTTTCTGCTGAATGGGTTCAGTGATCTTCTACAGCACAATTTTCTGTAGTGACTTTCGGTAGTGAGATTTTCTACAGCAGTTTTCTGCAACATGAGTTTGCAGAGGAACACAACTGTCACATTATTGCAGAATGACATGAATAGTACTCAATTTTTTTTAAGATAGAGGTGCACAGATTCTTGTTAGGCAGGGAAATCAGAATTATCGGGGAAGATTGAAAATGTGGAATTCGACAAAAATTAATCTGCCGTCATTTTTAATTATAGAGCAGGCTGAAGGGGCTACCTCTGTTCCTAATTTGGATGTTTGGCTTCATTATCATGTGCTTTTAATACAGAGCCACCTACTTTGTCCTCATTACTGTCAATGGTAATGACGTGGATGACACTTACTGGATCATCCCCTCAATGCTTCCCTCCCCAGCTCAGAACATATCTCTTCAACTGTGCCTCTGGGTAGGCAACACAGTCACCTTGACTCTTCGCTGCACAGAATGATGTTAGTCCTCTCACTGTATTGTCCCCACCTGCCATTGCATCCTTTATGATTCTGTGCTCCTGAATCACTTCCTCTATTTTGGTTCCATGGTCAGTTAGCTCATCCACCCACGAGTCCTCACTCTCAATCTGATATACTGAAAAAAACTCAACCCTGTTGACAAAGGCTGAGGCTCCTGCACGTCTGCCCTCTGGGTGCTCTTATCTGCCTTGATCACAATTACACTGTCCCTGAATTCTAACCTAATCCAAAGAGGTGTAACTGCCTGCTGAATCCAGTAAAGTTACCCCTGCATGATGTGTCGCAGCATCGGTAGTTCAATGCTGGAACTCAAAGTCTGAGCCCAAGCTGCATGAACTTCAGTATTTGCTGCAGACATGGTTACTCTGTACCAAACTAGCATTCAGGAGCTCCCACATGTTGCAGCTGTGAGATATCAACCTATTTTGGTACAGAGGAACCACGATTATCCAAGGGACACGGGCGGGGAGTATTTCATTCGGGTAATCGACCACCAGATAACATAGTTGCGCCAAGCATCAGGACCTTGCAATCTTACTGAATAATCTGAAATTCGGATAATCGAATGCTGGATAATCGAGGTTCCTCTGTATTCTAATTAACTGCTTAATTATTTTATTCCATTTTTAAATGTAATATTTTACAAAACTTACTCTGTGCTGAAACCTCAGAATACAGTAAACCTTAGTCAATTACCCAAATACTCACTAAAAAATTAGATTCTTCTCCTAAATAAGTATAAATTCCTCAAAGAGAAATAATAGAATTGATACTGTGGTCAACAGCCTAAATACTGCACAAAGGACAAGGAGGTATAATGTGCTATTATCCTGGAGTATGTCTAATTGGCCAGAGCTATTGTAAAGCTGTGACAATTGTGGAAACTGAACCATAGGAAATCTACTATGAATTTTCGGAGATAAATTACATACTTGAGGGCTGTCACAAGTTATCGGAAGTTAAAAATGGGACAACAGTTGGAGTTCTCAGAAAGGTTGAGCATTTCTTTGAGTAGATATATACTAATGACTTTGAAAAGTGGAGGTAAAGAGACTAAAGGAATGGATCCATTAACAATTGATAGACATGCATTGGGAAAACTTGCTTGATCCAAATTCTGAAAAGAATATATTTGTATTTCATTGCAATATACCAGCGAATTAAGCACTTGTGAAGTGTAGTCACTATTGTAATGTAGGAAACAAGGAATCTTATTTGCAAACATCAGGGGTTCACAAACAACAATGTCCCAATGATTGGATAATATCTGTCATATTGGCTATGCTTGAGGGTTTGATATTGGTGAGAGCTTCCCTAGTTTTTCTTGGAATAGTGCCTTATGATCATTAGCTTTCATCCGTGTGGGATAATTTGCTTTAACGTCTCATCGAAAAGGCGGTGTCTGCAACAGTGCAACAATCTCTGAGCAACGGGGTAGGATACCATCAAAGAATTTTTACACTGATCTTTGGAGTGAGGCTAGAAATAGCAACTTTCTGAATCAGTTATATTACTGGACCCACATAAAGAAATTCCAAGCAATAATGCTTTTTATTTCCCTTCTACTGTTGAAAGGTTGCTGCTTGACAGAAGGTTGTATTTTGAAATGTATACCTTTTTGAAGTAGGCAGAATGCTCATACCAAGGAATGATATACAGTTGATTCTGTTCTAATGCACATTTTGTCAATGCGGATTGGCTATAACACGATTGACGAATTCTAAATGCTAGTTGTATAACACGAGCCTTCTTCTGGACGGGTATAGCAATTTTCCATAAAGATCTTCTACAGCGTGGTTTTCTATAATGGTTTTCCATAGCACAATTTTCAATAGCGAAAGGTTGTAACTGTCGCATTATACCGGAATGCCCTGTATGGCTCAAAATTTTAAAATAATCAGAAATGTGCCATATGCTATCATTTCACTTGGCAATATTTTTGCATGGACAAGTTTTCTCATGTCCCACAACTAGTAGAAGAATTCTTGAAATTTAAGGTGTTTCAATCATTCTGTTAATGTGGTCAGCTCACTGATGATAGTGTCATGTTTTCAGCTGTTTTCTGAGTCTTAACTACTATGGATTACAGGAGTGAGGGTAACTGAACAGTATTAACATGAAGTCCATCTCTCCCAGGACTGGAGGTTCAAGTTCATCAACTAATATGGCACACTCTCTTTTAAGACATGGACAAATATCAAGAAAGGTGAATGCTGATTTCAGACTTGAGAATTACCACATTTCCAGTGTATTTATTTAATTTGGCAATGGAAAATTCTAGACTAGTAAGTTAGATTGACCTAATTAGCATACACCAGTAATAGTGAAGCTAAGCACTTCATATGTGTTATATCTTTGTTGCCTACTAAATAATTACTTTGTAGTTTGTAGTGAAGGCATATGCAGACTTCACAAAACCATTGTATTCCGAATAGAAACAACCCATATGTTTTCAAAGTTAATTTTAATATTTATATTTTAGTTCTTAATGACTATCCAGGAAGAAATTCATCATGCTTCCTTCTGTCTTGTATCATATCTAGAAATATGAATTTTCACTTTGCAGACCAGGATCTAATAGCTAGAAACATGGTTGTTGTTAAATACTTTCAAAGGAATACTTAAAATACAGTAGGAAGTTGAATTATAATAGTTCTGGGTCAGTATGAACAACAGGAAAAATATAGATAGATTGGGAAAAAGAGTTAGTTCAAAAACTCATGAGTATATGTGTGTCACACAGATATTAATAATGTACAGTCGTTGCAAAAGGATTAGAGGAGCTCCAAAGTTTCTCTGTGGGATTATAGTGCAAAGATTTTATACGGACACTTGTAACAATACTTGCATAACCATGGAAAAGTATGTCAACTAAGCATTATGGAAAAAGTTGGCAGAGGACAGCTGCAGTTCTTTGCTGCAAGGAGGGGTGTGGTAGGTTCAATAGGGTGATTCAGTTTTAAGTTCACTACAGTTTTATTTCTGTTGACGTTTAACTCTTGTGTGTTCTGATTCAATAACAGAAATTATATCACAATCCTGATTTTTGTCAAATTCACAAACCGTTTGATTTCAACTTTAGGATCTCAGTTAGTTTTATGCCCTGATCATACCATATTGCCTCTTTTACCAAAGCAGTATTTAATTGGCCACATGGATTTACTTTTGATATAAAGCATAACTAGTTAGAATTTCTTAAAATTCCATTATCTCTCTTCAAAGGAGATATTTTTGACTTAATCTCATAAAGATCTCCTGGTGATAAAATTGAATGTAAACACATTTCACTATTTGTCATTGGAATTGGATTGAACACATTAAGTTTTAATAAACAAGGTCGCTGTGATTATTGACACAAACAACCTTTGAAAAGAACACAAAAAATGTTGCTCTGTGTATAAATGTGCCTATTTACAGCTTTGTGTACAGTTCATGTCCCCCATTCCTTTTGGAATAAAGAACCAGCAAACCACCACCTAGGTTAATGTAGTTCACAGCATTGTGATTTTTTTTATTATTTGAATGCTGACATAATTGTGGTTCATACTTGGGAAAGGTGCCATGGTTGTCATTAGTTGCACCACCCAATGTTAATACATTTTCTAAAAACAGTGACAGGCAGGACTTCTCCATAGTGCTGACTCTAACTTTTAGTGAAACAAATAATTTTCTAATAGTAGTGCCTCAGTGCTTAATGTTAGGATATCACCTGGTATATTACTGAACAAGTTAGATGCCAGAATGAATTGTACTTGACAGATCCGTTTGTTAACTTTCATTTGTTTGAATAATTAATGTAGTAGTTAGTTGCTGAAACATTAGCACACAAGGTTGCAGATTTTCTTCAATAAAACAGAAATTGATCGCAAAATGGATTGTAAAAAAAAAGGTTGCCTGAATACAGAAGCTATTTAGAATGATCTTAAAACACAAAGCAAAACAAAGTTTCAACCTGTTTGCAACACTGTCCTTTACAAAAACCCAAGTCCAGAGAAATTAACCTCTGTCACAACTCCTTACATTTCTATTTAATTGACCCCTTACAGTTATGCTAGTTCAGTGTATCATTTCCAAATCTGCCAGCATGCACTTTTCACAAATTTGAGAGCATAAACTTTCAGATTTCTTATAATCTCCAAATTTCTAACTGAACTCCCTGGTTTCCAAGTTTTGCAAACTAAACTCTTCTGCTGAGGTGACTTGTTGACTGAACTACCTTAACCTTCTCCTAGCTGAGAAACTAAACTTGCTTCTGAACTCAGCCATGGTGTCTTCAGAATTTTTTTAAAATGCTGTTCCATTCTGAATTCATCTGAACTGAAAATGAGGCTAATGACCTTAAATATTTACCCTAAACTTGTAAACCATAAGTGTTAGCACTGCTGCCTCACAGCGCCAGAGATCCAGGTTCGATTCCAGCCTCAGAAAACTGTCTGTGTGGAGTTTGTACATTCTTTCAGTGTCTGCGTGGGTTCCTCTGGGTGCTCCAGTTTCCTCCCACAATCCAAAGATGTGCAGATTAGGTGAATTGGCCATTTAAATTGCCCATAGTGTTCTGGGATGTGTAAGTTAGGTGCACTAATCAGGGTAAATATCGGATAATAGGGGAGTGGAATGGGTCTGGGTGGGATACTCTTTGAAGGGTCCATGTGGACTTGTTGAGCCGAGGGGCCTGTTTCCAGTGTGTAGGGATTTTATCTCCTCTTCTACATTCTTTACATGAACACACCGGAATCTTGCAGTCACCTGCTTTTGACAAAATGCTAGATTTAATCACCCTCTGACCTTGTTTGATATTAAAACTAAACCCTTCTCAGAAATAGCCAATACCCACGTGTCTATATTTTGAAATCCAAATACTAAAAATTACAATAATACTGTATGTACGTTGTACAACTTTCACTAAACAAGAATTGTTAAATATAATGTTGAAGGTCTTCATTGAATTTGTAGATATTTGCTGGTTCCTTTCAAATTTAATTCTATATTCTAAAATACATTCAATCTTGGTGTGTTCTTATGGTTCTTATTAACATATTTTATTCAAGAAAAGTTATGGTTTACTTTTCCTTGACTTATTCCATAACTTTGCTTTTATTTAGTCTTTAATTTGTTAGCGTTCAAAATAGTCAAGTTATAAGAAAGTTGTCAAAATTTGAGTTGCAGCAGAGATTTATTTCCATTTCCAAAATATCAACGATGATCCAGTTTTGAATGTGGCATGCAGTGACACACTATGCAAAGAACATGAAAATACATGGGTTGATCCTCCTACTTACAATTTTTCGTAAGATTGGTACAAAAAGTGCAAAAAGGAATAAATATGTAATGAAAAAGCACTGAATGCGCATCTTAGATTATAGTTGATTATAGTGAAATTATCAGCACAAATTAATTTTGTTTCAGAGTTCAAGGTAAATCAAAATTGATAACTTGTTCATTCTCCATTTCAACAAGGTTCCAAAAATAATGTGCACATTTTAAATAGACTTCCAAGGTTGCTAGCTAGCAGTAACTATTTACAGTAAATAATTGATCTCTGGTGTCCTGCCTGCTGTAACTGCTAAAAGTTTTTATTACAAGCTAAATGCTTATTAAAGCATACATTCCTGCCAACATTGGTCTCACCCATAGGAGATGTAACAGGATGCAAACCTGAGGATGAAAACATGCTCAGGTTCTGGTTGCAATCTACCTCATTCCCTTCAACTTCTTCCAAATAAGAAATACAGAATCCAAGTTTTAGCTCTATTTTATCAAAATAATTCCACATTAACATTTTTGAACTCTTTTTTTAGATTACTTTATCATGTTTTTGCTATATAATAATCAGTCTTGGAACCTGAGAATTATACCCTAAATGCTAAACTGCCTTTTCAGTTCTCTGCTGCTGAACAGTTGCACATATTCTGTTTTTATGTCGCATTTGCAGCAGATGTGGTACCTTTTATTATTGTATAATTGTGGATAAAATTTAAAATATGTAAAGGCATTTATATAGTAAAAACAGTAATCCTGAAATTGTAAAACTAATACTTCAGGGGCCTCTAGTTGCCCAGATGTTATATTTATTAGACTTATTTAAACTCCCTTCAAAGTGAGGTGAGATGTTGCATTGGATCTGTTCTCCCCTCATTTGTCATTGCAAGTTATGAAGTCTACCCAGGTTTGTTTCTTTTAATCAATAAGTGGGTTGAGGAACAGCTTGTAATTGACACCAGGCGAATAGAAAACAGCAGACTAAGAAATGCACATAACATTTCTGGGCTCTACATTAATCCACCCATATGTTCTCAGAAATTTCAAGGAGCACTCCATGTGTGCTCAGACCTAATTTGTGATGATTTCTTCCTCACAGAGATTTAATCAGGTCTCAGAAACAAACTACAACAGCTTTTGTCACTTGATCATGTGTGCTTTGAGCTTCTGTATATTTCCTGTGTAAACATATTTGCTTGTGAGTAAATGAATTCTCAATTTCCAATGCATCTCACGCTTGTGTCACGTTAACACCTTCATTCTGTTTTGAATTTAACTTTAAACAAAAACAGAAAGTTGCAAGAGAACTGTATCTTCAAGAAGTTAAATGTTGTTTTCCCTCAATTTTATATGATTTATTCCTCTCAAATACTTAGTCATATTGTTAATTAAATATAAGATTAAGTTTCAATCTTATGAAGACAAATCAGTAACTATGATCACATGCATCCATAAAGTATAAGAGTCACCTCGACTATGATCACAAACATTTCATCAGCACAGAGTCATACAGTGCAGAAACAGCTCCTTTGGTCCAACACATCCGTCTCAATCAGGTATCCTAAACTGAACTAGTCCCATTTACCTGCATTTGGCCCATATCCCTTCAAACCTTTTCTGTCTGTGTACCTGTCCAACTGTCTTTTAAATGTTGCAATTGTACTCACCTCCACCACTTCTTCTGGCAGCTCATTCCATATATGCGCCACCCTCTATGTGAAAAGATTGCTGCTCAGGTCTCTTTTAAATCTTTCCCCTCTCACCTTCAATCTATGTTATCTAATTTTGGACTGCCCTATTCTTGAAAAAAAGATTTAGCTATTCACCTTATTTATGACCTTTACGATTTTGTAAACCTTCACCCTCTGATCCAGGGGAGAAAGTCCCAAACTAGTCAGTCTCTCCTTATAACTCTTGCATTCGATTTCCAACAACATCCTTGTAATTTTTTTTCTGTACCCTTTATAGTTTGACAACATCCTTGCTATAGCAGGGGGCAACCAGAATTGTATGCAATATTCTAAAAGTGGCGTATCAATGCCTTGTACAACTGCAACATGATATCCCAACTCCTATATTTAGTGCTCTGAACAATGAAGGCAAGCGTGGAAAACCTAGCCTTCACCACCCTGTCTACCTGCGACTCCACTTTTAAGGAACTGTATACCTGTCCCCTAGTACCTTATGTTTAACAACACTACCGAGGACCCTACAATTAACTGCAAGTCTTGCCCTGTTTTGCCCTACCAAAATGCCACTTAGCTAAATTAAACTACATCTACCACTTTTTGGCCCATTAGTCCATCTGATCAAGATCTAGGTGTACAGTCCACTGTGCCACCAATTTTGGCGACATCTACAAACTTACTAACTGTACCACCTATATTCTGATCCAAATCGTTGACATAAGGAAGTAGCAGAGTAACTCTGACTGTATTTTGGGATGCTCTTTTTGTTGTACCCAGTGATTAACGCAGAGTTGTCCAGTAGAAATTGCTGTCTGTATAACAGAAATAACAACTTCATTTAAAAGTCAACTTAATAAACATGTATGTGTAAGTATTGAACTCCTATCTTCAATGACAGTCACTAAAGCACTTCTTATTTAACGCAGTTGGATTCCAGTTAGCCATGTAAATGATTATTGCCTAATGCATTGGATAACACAAGTAATGTCCATAGTCCACTGGGCAGAATGTTTATTTGATGTACTGTAGTCTAACCAATCAGGGATTAATGGTATTGTAGGCAATTCTCATTATTGAGAATTAAATTTTAAATTGACACAAAACAGAAATTGCTGGAGATACCCAGCAGGTTTGATATTGTTCACTTCTGTTTCAAGTTTGTCTCCTGTTAGTCCCGAGCATCACTATCATGACTTCAGCACTTATATTATTCATATTGTTGAGGAAGAGGCTTTTCTAAACACTAAATCCTGAATTCAGTTCACTGCATTTTAGAAGAATAATTCTGCTTCATCAAAAGGGGCATGATACACAGTCACCATTCAGGCAATTTCTAATACTTGGTTTTCTGCAAGCCCCAATCCATCTCATATGGTATTCAACTCTGTGGAATTTCAACAATGTTCTTAAAAAAAACACCTGTGATAGATAATGTCAATTATAGGACTGCATGTTTGAATGTACACTTACACACCTATTCTGGAACAATCCTAGTGCATAAATTGCAGATCAGGACTCTTAACTGCTGTTTGTTTCTACTTCAACCATAAGACCTATTATCATAGTATGTCATGTTTTTATATCATGCTCACTCATCGACCATAGCTTTTCTGCAGCCAGTCTCTGATTTTTGCCTTTTTTGTCCTATCTCTGTACTCTACATGTTTCTGATCGAACAACTGAAATACTAATGTATCTTTTTTTTTTCTGGATGCTACGTTTTAGAGAAGTTCTTTTTTGCCCTTGCTGTTTCACATACCTCTTTTGTCTTATGGCCTCGGTATGGGATTTAAGCTTCATCTTGGTGTTCACATTTCAAAGTTCTATATTTTCTTCCACAAATCTGCCCTTCAAATCCAAATGAAGCATTTTGGAAATTGGATGGAATGTAATATCTTAGTCTTTTTATTTACAAACTTAAGTTTCTTTGATGGCTGCACATCCTTCATTTTCATAAAATTGCTTCTAATTATGCTTACCCTTCTGTCATTGGCATCATATCTGTCAATTTATCATTTGTCCTAACTAGACAAACGTACTTAATGCAAGCAACTCTGTGTCATCAGCATACACATGTTGATTATGTTCTTTCCTCCGATTTCTACCCCTGGACATGCATCTAAATCTCTCAATTAATTTTGTCAACAATACGCAACTTTGTATTCCTCTTTTCACTTGAAATATATCTGATTGTCCATCTTCTAGCCTGCTGCTTACAATTTGATCTCATTTTGGGTTCTGGATAAATCATTCAAAACTATAAAAAAAACAACAGTTTTGACAAAGGGTTAGTTAGACTCGAAATATCAGCTTTTTTTTCTCCTTACAGATGCTGCCAAATCTGCTGAGATTTTCCAGCATTTTCGCTTTTGGGAAAAAAAACAACATTTAATCTAATTGTTTTAACCCCATCTCTGCAAGCTCGTAATTTAACTATCAAGAGTCTTCCATTTACAATAGATTGGACTTCAGGTTCTTGCAATTTTCATCTGTAATTCTGAACCATGCGATCAAAAGCTTACATAATCATAAACCGACTTGCTGCTGGAATCACAGAATTGTTACCATTCAGAACACCTCCTGTCCCCCCCCATAACCCTGTATATTGTTTCTATTTAAATAGTCATACAATGCCTTAGAGCCATACAGAAGGGATACTTCAGTCCAACCAGTCTATGCTGACCATGTTCCCAAACCTCCCACGAGGAGGTTGAACAGTTTACATCCACTTTACTAACACCTTCCACCCCGACCTCACATTTACCTGGACCGTTTCAGACTCCTCCCTCCCCTTCCTAGACCTCTCCATTTCTATCTCAGGTGACCGACTCAACATAGACATTTACTACAAACCGACCGACTCCCACAGCTACCTAGGTTACACCTCCTCCCACTCTGCCCCCTGTAAAAACGCCATCCCATATTCCCAATTCCTTCGCCTCCACCGCATCTGCTCCCAGGAGGACCAATTCCACTACCGAACAACCCAAATGGCCGCCTCCTTCAAAGACTGCAACTTCCCCTCCGACGTGGTCAACGATGCTCTCCACCGTGTCTCCTCTACTTCCCGCACCTCCGGCCTTGAACCCCACCCCTCCAATCACCACCAGGACAGAACCACACTGGTCCTCACCTTCCACCCCACCAACCTCAAGATACATCGTATCATCCTCCGTCATTTCCGCCACTTCCAAACAGACCCCACCACCAAGGATATATTTCCCTCCCCACCCCTATCAGCATTCCGGACAGACCACTCCCTCCGCGACTCCCTCATCAGGTCCACACCCCCCACCAATCCAACCTCCACTCTCGGCACCTTTCCCTGCAAGCGCAAGAAGTGCAAAACTTGCGCCCACACTTCCCCCTTCACCTCCCTCCAAGGCCCCAGTGGATCCTTCCATATCCTTCGCAAATTCACCTGCACCTCCACACACATCATTTACTGTATCCGCTGCACCCGGTGTGGTCTCCTCTACATTGGGGAGACAGGCCGCCTACTTGCAAAACGTTTCAGGGAACACCTCTGGGACACCTGCACCAACCAACCCAACCGCCCCGTGGCTGAACACTTTAACTCCACCTCCCACTCCGCCAAGTACATGCAGGTCCTTGGCCGCCTCCATCGCCAGACCCTGACCACACGATGCCTGGAGGAGCCCTCCAACCACACGGAAGGAATGTAGATTTCTCCAGCTTCCTCATTTCCCCTCCCCCACCTTATCTCAGTCCCAACCCCTGGATTCAGCACCGCCCTCTTGTCCTGCAATCTTCTTCCCGACCTCTCTGCCCCCACCACCTCTCCGGCCTATCACCCTCACCTCCTTCCACCTATCGTATTCTCAGCACCCCTTCCCCAAATTCCCTCCCCCCTACCTTTTATCTCAGCCCGCTTGGCATACCAGCCTCATTCCTGAAGAAGGGCTTATGCCCGAAACGTCGATTCTCCTGCTCCTCGGATGCTGCCTGGCCTGCTGTGTTTTTCCAGCACCACATTTTTCAACTCTGGTCTCCAGCATCTGCAGTCCTCACTCTCTCCATATTCCCAAACTAAACAAGTCCAGCTGCCTCCAAATCTTTCTTATTCATGAACTTATCCAAATGTCTTTTAAACGTTGTAACTGTACCTGTGTCCACCACTTGTCCTAGCAGTTCACTCCACACATGAACTACCCTCTGAAAAAGTTGCCCCTCATGTCCTTTTAAAATATTTCTTCTCTCACCTTAAAACTATCGCCCTCGTTTTGAACTTCTCCACCCTTGTCATTGACCTTATCTGTGCCCCTCATGACTTTATAAACTTCAATAAAGTCTTTCCAGTCTATTTTTATATCAGAAACTTCCATTCCTGGCAACATTTTGGTAAACCTCTTCTGAAGCCTCGTCAGTTTAATAATCTCCTTCCTGTAACAGGGTGATCAGAACTGCACACAGTACTTCAGAAGAGTCCTCACCAACATCCTGTACAACCTCAACATTACGTCCCAACTCCTCTACACAAAAGGTCTGAACAATGAAGGCAGGCATGCTATATGTCATCTTAACCCCTATCTACCGTGATGCAAACTTCAAAGACTTATGTACCTGAACCCCGAGGTCTCTCTGTTCTACAACACTACCCAGGGCCCTACCATTAATTGTATAAGTCCTGCCCTTGTTTGCATTGCCAAATTAAACTCCATCTGCTGCTCCTTAGCCCATTGACCCAATTAATTTTTGTAATGTTTGATAATCTTCTTCACTGTCCACTATATCAAAAATTTTAGTGTCATCTGCAAACTTACGAACTGAACCTGCCTCTATCACACATCCAGGCAATTCCAGTCCGCTTGCTGTGTGAAATGGTTTTTTTCTCACCTCAAAATTTTTTTCTATTGCAAATCACTGGGTCTGTGCCCGCTGCTGTTTACACCTTCATCTATGTGTTGTGGCATGCTGGCTAGGCCACCATTTATTGCCCTTCGATAAAGGAACCGAACCAATTCATTGTATTCCAAGTGTACTGTAACTGGAGTCTTGTACAGTTTTGGCAAAGCTTCTCTTTTTTTTTAGATTAGATTCCCGACAGTGTTAAAACAGGCCTTTCGGGCCAACAAGTCCACACCAACCGTCCAAAGCGTAACCCACCCAAACCCATTTCCCACTAACTAGTGCATTTAACACTACGGGCAATTTAGCATGGCCAATTTGTCTGACCTGCACATCTTTGGACTGTGGGAGGAAACCGGAGCGCCCAGACGCAATCCATGCAGGCACGGGGAGAATGTGCAAACTCCACACAGACAGTTGCCTGAGGCTTGAATCAAACCTGGATCCCTGGCGCTGTGAGGCAGCAGTGCTAACCACTGGGCCATCATACTTTTTATAAAGTTCAACAATCTATTTTGCCTTCCTTTAGGATCTGCTGAACTAGGAAGCCAATTTTTGTGATTTATTCATGAGGACACCAAAATTCCTCTGTGCTGTAGCTTTCTGAAGTGTTTCTCCAGTTAATAATATTTAGCACTTCTATTCCTTCTGCCAAAATGCATAATCTCTCATTTTTCCAACTGCCAATTCTTTTGCCCATTTGCTTAACCTATCCCTGTTCCTCTGCATAGGTTTAGGATGAGAGGGGAAAAATTTAGAACATAGAAAAGTACAGCACAGAACAGGCCCTTAGGCCCGCAATGTTGTGCCGAGGTTTAATCCTAATGTAAAATATAATAACCTACACACCCCTCAACTCACTGCTATCCATATGCATGCCCAGCAGTCACTTAAATGTCCCTAATGACTCTGCTTCCACCATCATGCATTCTCAACTCTCTGCATAAAGAACCTACCTCTGATGTCTCCTCTATACCTTTCTCCCAAAAGGGACCTAAGAGGCAACCTTTTCACACAGAAGATGATGTATGTGTGGACTGAGCTGCAAGAGGAAGTGGTGGAGGCTGGTACAATTCCAACATTTAAAAGGCATCTGGATAGGTATATGAATAGGAAGGGGTTAGAGGGATATGAGCCAAATGCTCGCAGATGGGACTAGATTAATTGAAGATATCTGGTCAGCATAATGTGAATTGGGCCAAAGGGTCTGTTTTTATGGTGTACATCTCTATGACTCTATGTTCTTTGCACTATAGTATCATCCTTCACTTCTCTGCATTGAACTTTATCTACTAACTCCACCAATTTGTTTGTGCCTTTTAGAAGTTCTACACTATCCTACTCACAATTTACATTCCTTCCAAGCTTTGTGAACTCCTCAAATGTTGAAATCTTCCCTGCAAACCAACATCCAGAGTATTATATATCAGGAAAAGTCATGGTCCCAATACCAACCACTGAGGAAGCCCACTACTGTACAAATATTTCTCCAGCCCAAAAATTATCCGCAACTCTTTGCTCTCTGTTTGCCTATTGCTAGGTTAGATTGAGAGTGATTTTGTTTTTCAAAAGGGTTGAATTGATTCTACCCGCAATGCATGGCTTTGCATGCAGGAAAGGATTCCATTCACATTAATGTTTTACCGCATTTAATTTGATCTTGAGGATTTAATTACCAGGTGATGAAACTTGCAGCATCAGGCAGAATTAAACAGGAAGGAGATTTTTGAGGTGGGTGTGTGTTCAGATTGTTTGATGTGGTTTCCTGTATTACTAGAGCTGAAACAATGTCACCTGTTTTCCTTTTTAAAATAGACTGATTCTGCAAAATAATTAACAACGTGTGATAATAAAAGCGACCGTTAAAGGACTACTCTTTTCCATACTGTGTGTCTGTAAATATGCTCGGTAGCAGTAAGATTGTCAAATGCGCTGCCTGTTCATTTATTCTGTTGTTAACTTTGCTGAAATTATAGATGAAAACATCGTGGTGATCATTCCTTCATTTGTGATGATCCTCAAAAGCTGAACAGATCAACATATCTTCACACATTTGCTGAAATCCTGATTCATTCCGCTGATATTTTGAGGCTTGAAAATTGTAGTTACAACACTCTGTAAACTTGAAATCTTCCAGAATTATTCCCTATCTCATATTTGAGCCATCATAGCAAACAAGAGAATAGCTACTGGTCTTCAAGGGCTATTCACTGATAGCCTAATTCCAGTATTCAACCCACAAGTAACCACAGCCCAAGTTCACCATCCATCAGCAGCCAGTAGTTTACCTTCCCTTGTCAGTGATCATCATTATGTAAATCTCATTGCAAATAAAAAAATGTCACCACAAATAAATATTGCAAATAAAGTATCTAAATAAAAAAGTCAACAGATAAAATTTCAGCATACCATGTTATTGTAATAAAACTGGTTAAAAATAAATAAAACTGGCTGTCAGTGAAATAAATGAGGATGCCCTTGGAGGAGAACCTAGAAGGCCCAGCTGCAGACTCTGTAGTGTCTCAGTGAATGTGGGTAATAGAGGGTCTTGTGGTGCTATCCCAGTCAGTGATCTAACAGGCTATGGTTCATGTCCCACCTGCTCCAACAGTCAGTGTGTAATAACATCTTTGAAGAGGTTGATTAGAAAATATCTACATGGGTAACAACCTAAGTGGACTAGCTAGCAGTTAACAGCTGGTGAACTGCCAGAATGGCATAGATGGGAAGACAAATGTTTTTCTCTCTCTGGTTTATGAAGCCACTGCCAATAATCTTGGATGGAGCATGAGCAATTTGAATAATCTGTTTAATAACCGATTGGTGACTTAGGTGACGAAACCCGACAAGCCCATTAACACGCTGGAATCCAGTGCAATGACAACTGTTTGATGAACTACCTCTGCAGGTTCCCCACATTGGATGTCTAGTTTTTAGGGGGTGTGTTCAGTTGCATGAAAATCTATGGAAAAAGTTTAAAGGAATGAGAGCACAGCAGAGGTTATTAAAGTTTCCAGAACAAGTAATAGGCCAGAGATGATGGACAGAGTCAGGATAACTTCAGGCACAGCAGATGAGACAACTATGAGAAGGGTGATGGTCAATGCAAGGCTGAGAATGTTGTACTTAATGCATGCAGTATATGAAACAGGATAAATGGGTTTGTAGCACAGATTGAAATTGGTGGGTATGACCTTGTCAGTATTACAGAGTAATGGTTCTATGGAGTTCAGGAATGGGAACTAAATATCCAAGAATTCACATTCTATTGAAAGGACAGACAGATGAACAGTGGAGGCGGAGTTGCCTTTTTAGTAGGAAATGAAATGAAATGAAATGAAATCAATAGCAGAAAATGTATAGAGTCAGAAGGCATCCTGAGGGGAGTTGTGTCCAGGCCTCCTAGCAGTAGTCAGGACATAAAATATATCAGGAGATTGAAATGGCATGTAAAGAAAGGCACAAATCATTACACATCATTAAAGTCCCTGATGATTGATAGTAATTAATTTGCATATGGACTGGGAAAATCAGGTTGCTAGCAGATTTCAAAGAGAGGAGCTCATGGATTGTCTACGAGATTTTTTTTCGATTAGCTCGTGGTGGACCCCAGTAGGGAACAGGCAATTCTGAATTTGGTGAGGTGTAACGAGGCAGGCTTGATTAGGGAGTTTAAGGTGAAGGAACCCTTGGGGATCATTGATCATAATATGATAGAATTCACCCTGCAGTTTAAGAGGAAGGACCTGGAATCAGATATAATAGTATTACAATTGAGTAAACGTAACTACAAAGGCGTGAGGGAGGATGTAGCCAAAGTTGATTTAGGAGGGGAGCCTAACAAGGATGATGATGGAGCAGCAATAGTAGGAATTTCTGGGGGGGTAAGTCAGGATGCACAGCAGAAATTCATCGCAAGGAAGAACAAACATACTGAGGGGAGAAAGAGGAAACCATGGCTCACAAAGAAAGACAGAGATTGTATTAAAGTAAAAGAAAAAGATTAAACTGTGGTGAAGATTAATGGGAAGCAAATGATTGGATTCCTTAAAAAACCAGCACAGGATAACTAAACAAGCAACAAAGATGGAGAAGATGAAATATGAGCACAAGCTCACTAGTTATAAAACAATACTGCAAGAACATTTTTTAATTAAGTATCTAACATGTGAGAAAGAAACAAGAGTGGACATTAAACTCCTGGAAAATTAGGCTGGAGACGTAGTAATTCGGAACAAAGAAATGGCAGCAGAAATGAATAGGTACTTTGCATCAGTTTTCACAGTGGAAGACACCAGTGCATATCACAACTTCAAAAGAGTCAAGGAGCAAAGTTGAGTGTAGTGGCCATCACGAAGGAGAAGGTGCTGGACAAGTTCTAAAGGTGGCTAAATCACCTAAGCAGATGGACTATACCCTAGAGTTCTGAAGGAGATAGCTGAGATGATTATAAAGAATCACTGGAGTCAGGGAATTTCCCAGAGAACTGAAAAATGGCTGTTTAAGAAGTGAGGGTGGGGGTAGACAGGAAATTATCGACTGGTTAGCCTGGCTTTGGTAAGATTTTAGATTCCATTATTAAGGATGAGATTGCAGGATACTTGGAAGTGCCTGGTAAAATAATGTGTTAGACTTCTTCGAGGAGTTAACGAGCAAGTTAGGCAAAAGAGATTCAGTGGACTTGATCTACTTAGACTTCCGGAAGGTCTTTGACAAGGTGCCATACAGGAAGCTGCTACATAAGACAAGAGCAGGTGGTGTTAGGGGCAAGGTACTGCTATGAATAGAGATCGGGTGACTGACAGAAAACAGGGAGTAGGGATAAAGAGGTCTTCAGTATGGCAGCTGATGACTAGTGGAGTTCCATGGGGTCTGTACTGGAACCACATCTGGTAAATAAACAATTTGGATGAAGGAACTGAGCCTTATTGTGAAGTTTGCAGATGACACAAAGATAGGTGAAGGGATAGTAGTATTGAGGAAGCAGAAAAACATTGACAGGCTAGGATCGTGGACAAAAAAGTGGCAGATGGAGTACAACATGGGAAAGTGAGAAGTTCTGCACTTTGGGAAGAATAACGGTGTAAACTACTTCCTCGAGAGGGAGAGTCTTCCTTTTTAGAGGTATGGAATACAAGAGCCGGGATTATACTGCTGAGGCTGTACAAGATTCTAGTCAGAATCTCTTTGAAACATTGTGAGCAGTTTTAGGCCTCGTGTATAAGGAAGGATGTGCTGGCATTAGAGGGGGACCAAAGGAGGTTGTGGTGAAAGCATGAGCAAGAGGTTGAGAAACTAACTCTGGTCTTCCTGCTGTTGGAAGGATGTTGTGAAACTTTAAAGGATTCAGAAAAGCTTTACAAGAATGTTGCCTAGGTCGGAGGGTTTGAGCCTATACAGAGAGGCTGAATAGGATGGAACTATTTACCCTGCAGCATCAGAGGCTGAGGGGTGACCTTATAGAGGTTTATAAAATCATGAGGGGCATGGATAAGGTAAATATACAAGGTCTTTCCCTGGGGTGGGGAAGTCCAGAACTAGAGGGCATAGGTTTAAGCTGAGAAGCAAAAGATTTAAACGGCACCTGAGAGGTAACGTTTTCACGCAGAGGGTTTTGTGTATGGAATGAACTGCCAGAGGAAATGGTGGAGGCTGCTACAATTGCAACATTTAAAAGGCATCTGGATGGGTATATGAATAGGAAGGGTTTAGAAGGAATATGGGCCAAATGCTGGCAAATGGGACTAGATTAATTTTGGATATCTGGTCGGCATGGACAAGTTGAATTAAATGGTCTGTTTCTGTCCTGTACATCTCTATGATTGTATGACTGTGAGAAACATGTCAACCATGATCGAATGGTAGGGCAGACGCGATGGGGGCTAATTAGCCTAATTCCACTTCCCATATTTTGTGGCTTCTGATAATGCTGCAGTGGAGGATGTGACATCAGTTGTCAACTGCTACACCGTACTTCGTTTCACAAATGTACGAATGGAGTTTCCTAACACATCCATACTGGAAAGAATGGAAGATCTCTGTAGAGCCCTGTGCCAGTTTGGTCCATTGTGCTCCTTGACATGAACCACAGCCTTCAAAGTGTATAAAAAGATTTGTTCTTCAGGCAAGTATTGTTGTTCTGCAGGTTACCTCATTCATGTGTTCCTCTGAGTTTCCTGCAAAAGACTTCGTATGGGACCTGTCTCTCTGGCAAGCTAGTATCTGTGATAGTTAGTCACTTGTTTTGGCAGCAGTGATTAGTGTTTTTCCATGTACAGATTTTAACCTCCATTTCTCCAGGAATTTGAGTATCTAAGCTGATGGCTGCAAGTGAAATGAATAATGGTGTACTTTCATCATTGCATCCTTCATGCAGTACTTTCACTGCTTGGCCAGGTTGAACTCCTGGACATTTGAAATAAAAAAAGACAGAAGGGTGTGATTGTGGTGCAGGCAAGGGGAAAAAGCAAGAGGTTTATGCTTATGCCAACTGCAGCCTGTAAATCAGAAGTAAGCATGGGATGAAGGGGAAGTAGGGTGTAAGATGACTGTTAATGCGAATAACATTTAGGAATCTTCATAGTTCCAACTCTACTTCTGACCACAGCAATTTCTGTCACAACAATGTCCAACAACCTCTGCTCCGTGATAGATTACCTACAGTATGGAAACAGGCCCTTCGGCCCAACAAGTCCACACCGACCCTCCAAAGAGTAACCCACCCAGATCCATTCCCCTACCTTATATTTACCCCTGACTAATGCACCTGACACTATGGGCAATTTAGTAAGGCCAACTCACCTGACCAGCACATCTTTGGGATGAATATGCAAACTCCACACAGACAGTATGAATGTAGGAAATACAGTGGCTTATTTCTCTTCGATTTACTCCAGTGGTGCATCTGCAAGAGAGAGGGAGGTTGTGTGAGTGGTTATTATGCAGACTGGGTAATGTGGCTCGTAACAACTGGCAGTGTACAATCTATGAGCTGTCCCTGCAAACTTCGGTGTGATGCTGAGTGTGTGAGTGCAATGGAGAATATGAATGTCAGGTATGCATCTTGATTATTAAAGATTGGTAGAGTGGGTAACTAATGGCAGTGTGTTGAATTAGGCAATGTCTGGGACTAGCAGTGTAGTTGTTAAGGTGTGGGATTTGAAGATGCCGTTTGACTTCCCATGTGAAGTCCAGGAAACTCCGGCTCCACTATGTTCTAAGAGTATGTCTCGAGAGCCTCGCTGCAGCTACAGAAACGTAACTCCTGTTTTCAGCTTTTCCTACAAGGCCTCCAATCTGGAGTCCACTGAATGCTAAAATCATTAAACATGCAGGAGTATGAAGCCGACTCAAATTTATTGAGTATTGCATTGTCCTTGACTATTTCCAGGGTTGTAAAATTTAGCCCCGTCTTAGCACTTAGCAAAATAATTCCTTTTTTTTATGTCAAGTTTTCCACACCTGTGCAGTAAGTTTGAAAATATCACACACCCATATTGATAAAGCAACTGTGTTTACCATTTGGGTGGCTGAGTTTTTGTTAAGCTGATGATTATGTCAACCTTGACTCAATGAATACACATATCTCTCAGAATTATTGGCAGGAGGAATAGAAAAACATATCATTAAAGTTACGTGGGGTTAACGGTTACAGTGGTGTTCTCTACAGGAAATTAGGGGTAGTTAGGAAGGCAAATGGGATGTTGCCTTTCATAAAAGAGCTTGAAGTTTAAAAGTAGGGATGTCTTGTTAAAACTTGCAGAGCATTGGCAAGACCACACTTAGACTATTGCATAAAGTTTTGGAATCCTTATTTAGAGTCATAGAAATAAACAACATGGAAACAGACCCTTCGGTCTAACTCTTCCATGTCGACTGGACATCCTAAATTAATCCTGTCCCATATACCAGCATTTGGCCCATATCCCTCTGAACCCTTCCTATTCATATACCTAACCAGGTGCCTTTTAAATGTTGTAATTGTACCAGACTCCAACACTTCCCTCTGGCAGCTCATTCCTACAGGCACCACACTCTGCATGAAAAAGTTACCCCTTAGGTTTCTTTTAAATCTTTCCTTTCTCACTTTAAACCAATTCCCTTGAGTTTTGAACTCCACCACCCTGGTGAAAAGACCTTACCTAATCACACTATCCAAGCTCCTCATGATTTTATAAACCTCTATAAGATAGCCTCCGATGCTACAGGGAATATAGCCCCAGCCTATTCAGCCTTTCCCTACAGCTGAAACCCTTCAACCCTTGCAACATCCTTGTAAATCTTTTCTGAATCCTTTCAAGTTTCACAACATCCTATAGCACGGAGATCAGAATTTCATGCAGTATTCCAAAAGTGGCCTAACCAATGTCCTGTACAGCTGCAACTTAACCTCCCAACTGGTATACTCAATGCTTTGACCAATAAAGGCAAGCTTACTAACCGTGGTCTTCACTATCTTGTCAACCTGCGACTCCACTTTCAAGGAACTATGAACATGCACTCCACGGTCTCTTTGTTCAGCAATACTCCCTAGGACTTTACCATTAAGTATATAAGTCCTGCCCTGATTTGCCTTTCCAAAATGCAACACCTCGTATTTATGATGAGTATACTGGTATTGAAAACAGAGTTAACATTTCAAGTCCTTTGTGAGAACACCAATATACTTATACTATCTCCATAAACTAAGAATACACTGAGAGTATAGGGGAACGTAGGACCAATCTGAAATGAGGAATTAAGAGGGCTAGAAAGGGTCATGAGATATCTTGAGCAAACAGGGTTAAGGAAAATCCAAAAGCCTTTTTTTCATATATTAGGAGCAAGAGGGTAACTAGAGAAATAGTTGGCCCACTCAAGGACAAAAGAGAAACGTTATGCGTGGAGTCAGAAAATGGGTGAAATTCTTAATGAGTATTTTGCATCGGTATTCACTGAGGACAGGGACATGACTGATGTTAAGTTTAGGGATAGATCTTTGAGTACTCTAGGTTAAGTTGGCATAGGATGGAGGACGTTTTGGGTATTCTAAAAGCATTAAGGTAGACAAATCCCCAGGTCTGGATGGGATCTACCCCAGATTACTGAGGGAAGCGAGAGAGGAAATAGCTGGGGCATTAACAGATATCTTTGCAGCATCCTTGAACACAGGTGAGGTTCTAGAGGACTGGAGAATTGCTAATGTTGTCTCCTTGTTTAAGAAGGGTAGCAGGGATGCTCGAGGTGATTGTAGACCAGTGAGCCTGACTTCAATGGTAGGGATGCTGCTAGAGAAGATACTGAGGGATAGGATCTATGCCCATTTGGAATAAAATGGGCTTATCAGTAATGGGCAGCATGGTTTTGTGCAGGGAAGGTCATGTCTTACAAACCTAGTAGAATTCTTTGAGGAGGTGACAAAGTTGATTGATGGGGGAAGGGCTGTAGATGTCATATACATTGACTTTAGTAAGGCATTTGATACAATTTCCCCATGGTAGGCTGATGGAGAAGGTGAAGTTGCATGGGGTCTAGGGTATTCTAGCTAGATGGATGAAGAACTGGCTGGGCAACGGGAAACAGTAGTAGTGGAAGGGAGTTTCTCAAAATGGAGACCTGTGACCAGTGGTGTTCCACAGGGATCCGTGCTGGAACCACTGTTGTTTGTGATATATATAATGATTTGGTGGAAGATATCAGTTGCTTGATTAGCAAGTTTGCAGATGACATAAAGATTGGTGGAGTAGCAGATATGAAGAGGACTGTTGAAGAATACAGCAGAATATAGATAGATTGTAGAGGTGGGCAGAGGAATGGCAGATGGATTCAATCCGGGCAAATGTGAGGTGATGCATTTTGGAAGATCCAATTCATTGGCAAACCAAATAGTCATTGGAAAGTTTACTGGGGAAAACTGACATATAGAGAGATCTGGGTGTTCAGATCCATTGTTCCGTTAAGGTGGCATCCGTCAGTTAAGTGATCAAGGAGGCATACGGCATGCTTTCCTTCATTGGACGAGGTATTGAGTACAAGAGTTGGCAGGTCATGTTACAGTTATATAGGGCTTTCGTTCGGCCGCATTTGGAATACTGCGTACAGTTCTGATCGCCATATTACTGAAAGGATGTGGATGCTTAGGAGAGAGTGTGGAGGAGATTCATGAGGATGTTGCCTGGTATATACGGTGCTAGCTATGAAGAGAGCTTAGGACTTGAATAGATTAGGACTTAATTGAGGTCTACAAAATCATGAGAGGTATAGTCAGGGTGGATCGCAAGAAGCTTTTTCCCAGAGTGTGGAACACAATTACTACAGGTTATGAGTTCATAGTGAGAGGGGAAAGGTTTAGGGGAGATATGCATGGAAAGTTCTTTACGTAGACGGTGATGGATGCCTGGAACACGTTGTCTATGGAGGTGGTAGAGGTGGGAACACTAGCATCATTTAAGATGTATCTAGACAGAAACATGAATGGGCAGGTAGCAAAGAGATACAGATCTTTAGAAAATACGCAACAGGTTTAGATAGAGGATCTGGATCGGCACAGGCTTGGAGGGCCGAAGGGCCTGTTCCTGTGCTGTAATTTTCTTGTAATGAGCATTCCTCCCATAACCCCTAAATCCTTCTAAGCTCCTTCCAGTACAGACCAGAGTCTTCAATCATTATATGGCAAGCCCTTCATTCCCAGAATCGTTTTGTAAATCTCCACTGGCCCTTGTCCACACCAGCACATCCTTCTAAGATGTGGAGCCGAAAGTGCTGTCAGTATTCCAAATGCTGTCTGACCAGAGATTTACACAGCCTCTGCCGTGCATTTCAGCTCTCTTGAAACGAACGTTAACACTGTGTTGCCTTCCTGAATGCCTATTGAATGTGTATGTAAATCAGGAGCGAATCTCAAACTAGAATTCCCAAGTCCCTTTGTGCTTCAGATTTTCAAAACCTATCCATACTTAGTCTACGCTCCTGTTTTTCCAACAAAAGCGCATAACCTCACACTTTGCCATATTGTATTTCGTATGCCACTTCTTTGCCCACTTTCCTAACCAGTCTGAGTTCTTCTGCAGCCTCTCGAATTCCTCAACATTATGTGTTCCTCCATCTATCTTTATGTCATCTGCAAACTTAACAACGATATCCTCAGTTCCTCATCCAGATGTTAATGTATGACATTAATTGTAATTCCAACATGGATCCCCATGGGATTCCACTAGTCACCAGCTGCCATCCTGACAAAGACTCCTTTAACCCTACTCTCTGCCTTCTGCCAGTCAGCAAACCCTCCATTCATGCCAATGCCTTGCCCCATTACCCACCCAATATCCTGCAAGACCTCCATCCCGTTCTCCCAATTCCTCTGCCTCCGCTACATCTGCTCGGATGAGGAGACATTCCACTCGCGAGCATCCCAGATGTCCACCTAATTCCAACAATGTGCTTTTCCTCCATCTGTCATCCAGATGGCCCTCTGCCACATCACCTCTATTCCGCATTCCACTGCTCTAAACACCATTCTGTCAATGCAATAAAGACAGAGTTCTCCTTGTCCTCACCTACAATCACACCAGTCTCCGCATCCAACGCATCATCCTTAAATATTTCTGCCAATTCCAACTGGACCCCATCACCAAAAGCATCTTCCTCTCCCCGCCCCTCTCTGCCTTCTGCAAGGAGCATTCCCTTTGACAGTCCTTGGTTTGCGCCAGTCTCCCCACTGACCCCCACGACCCCCCCCCAGGTACCTTGGCCTGCAACCAGAAAAGGTGCAAAACCTCCCGGTACACCACCCACCACCCCCCTCACCTCCATCCAGGGCCCCAAAAAAGTCCTTCCAGGTGAGACAGAGGTTCACCTGCCTCTCTTCCAACCTAGTTTACTGCATGAGGTGCTCCAAAATTGATCTTCTCTACATCAAGGAGACCGAACGTAAACTTAGGGAATGGTTTGCAGCCAGCCCCCCCAGTCACTACCCATTTCAATTCCTCTAACCACTCCCTTTCCGACATGACCATCCTTGGCCTCCTCCATTGCCATAACAAACCACACCGCAAATTGGACGAGCAACACCTCATCTCCCACTTGGGTAGCCTACAGTCCAGAGGACTCAACATTTGAGTTCTCCAATTTAAAATAACCTCCCTTCCCATCCCCTGACTCACTTCCCAGACCGTCCCCACCCCTTCCACTCTTCCCTGCCACCAACTGGCTTCATTCCTCCCATTGACCAACCAGTCGTACCCTCTACCTGTCTTCACCTATCCCCACTTCACTATCCTGCCCTGCCACCCTCTTTATCTGCCGCTTCCTTACACCCATTCCCAGTCCTGAAGAAGGGTTACAGCCAAAACATTGACTTCTCCTCCCCCTATGCTGCCTGGCTTGCTGTGTTGTTCCAGCCTCCTGCCTGTCTATTTTGGATTCCTCCATTTGCATTTTTTTTTGTCTGTTATGTTACTTAGCAGTTTCCTAATTGGCATCTTGTCAAAGGCTTTCTGGAACTTCACATGGGTCAAATCTGTTGACTTTCCTTTGTTTAACTTACACATTACCTCCTTGAAGATTTCAAACAGATTTGTTAAATATGACCTTCCCTTGACAAAATATGACCCACACTATTTTACTATGCACTTCCAAGTACTCTGCAGTCTCATCCTTATACCTTACCAATGATTGAGGTCAGGCTAACTGGCATATCGTTTCCTGTCTTCTGCATCCCTCCCATCTTAAACAAGCATGTTACATTCATCATTTTCCACTTCTCTGAGACACTTCCCAACTCCAATAATTCCTGAAAAATCTCCTCAGCTATCGCCTTCAGAAACCTGCCGTCTAGTCCATCTAGTCCAGGTCATATAGTGACTTTCATACCTTTCAGCTTCCCCAGAAACTTCTCTTTACTGATGGCCAACACCCTCTCCTCTGCTCCTTGACTCCTTTGAAATTCTGGTATGATGCTGGTGTCTTTCACAGCGAAAACTGATGCAAAGTACCTATTCAGTTCCTCTACCGTTTCTTTGTTTCCTATTACTATTTCTCCAGCCTCACTTTCCATTTATATATCTTAAAAAGAACTTGTCATCTTCTTTTGTATGACTAGCTAGCTTACTATCAAATTTCATCTTGCCCCCCCCTTCTTACTACTTTTTTTTAAGCTATCCTCTGCTGATTTTTAAAGGTTTCCCAATCCTCTGGCTTCCCACTAATCTTCATATTATATGTGTTTACTTTTGCTTTACTTCTGTTCCTGACTTCCCTTGACAGCCATGGTTGCCTCATCCTTCCCAAAGTATGTTTCTTTCTTGGGGTGAATTTCTGCTTCCCGAATTAACCCCAGAAACCCCTGCCATTGCTGCTCCACTAGAGACAAAAAAAAACTAAAGATGCTGGATTCCAAGATAGACAAGCAGGAGGCTGGAAAAACACAGCAAGCCAGGCAGCATCAGGAGGTGGAGAAGTCAATGTTTTGGGTATAACCCTTCTTCAGGACTTGCTACTCAACTATCTTCCCTGCTTGGCTGCCCTTTCGATCAACTCTGGCCAGCCCCTTCCTCATATCGTTGTAGTTATCTTTCGTCAATTGTAATACAGTTACATCTGATTTCAGCTTCGACCTCTCAAACTGCAGGGTGAATTCATATTACGTACACGACCCCCTAAGGGTTCTTTCAGTTTAAGCTTTCTAATCAAGTCTGCTTCATTGCACGACAATAAATCCAAAATTGCCTGTTCCTTCGTGGGCTCTACTACAAGCTACTCCAAAAAAACCATCTCGTAGGCATTCCACATCTTCCTTTTCTTGAGATCTGCTACCAACCTGATTTTCACAGTGCACCTGCATATTGAAGTCCACCATGATTATTGTAATTGGAATGTAAGAAAGGCAATATCACCTGATTTGTTTTCTGCCCCATATCCTAACTACGACTAAGTGGCCTATACACAACTCCTGTCACTTGCTGTTCCTCAACTCTACTTACACAGATTCTACACCTTCCAACTCCAAATTGCATCTTTCTGTGGATTTAATTTAATTTCTGAGTAACAAGGCAACCCTGTCACCTCTGTCCATCTCTCTGTCTTTTCAATAGGATGTGTTTTCTTGAATATTTAGTTTCCAGCTCTGATCCCCTTGGAGCCAGATTTGTGTGATACCACAGCATCATATCTGCCAACTTCAATCATTTACCTTGTTTTGTATAATTCAATTTAAGTACAACATCCTGAGTCCTGTGCTGACTGTGACCCTTAGCGTTGCCCCTTATCTATTTTGCCTGAAGTTAAATTCCCGATCCTTTCCATGCTCTCTATTCTATTACATGTTCTGGAAACTTTAATAACCTCTGCTGTTCCCCCCCTCCACCCACCCAGCCCCAAATCTTTTCCATAATTTTCTGTGCAACTGAACCCAAGCCCCATTACTTAATTTAAAACCCTGCCCCCATCCCTAGTTATGTGATTTGCCACAACTCTGGCCATAGCAGATTCACATGGAGCCCTTCCTTTCAGAACAGCTCTCTCCTGCACCTCAGTCTCCTTCATATCTGAGCCGGGGTTCCTCACCATCAATGTTTGCTACAGATGTGGTCGTTATGAACCACTGTGGTTCACAGCCCCCACATCATGTACTTACAACACATCGTCTGGCCCAGCATTGGTATTTTAATTGCTTAGTTCTTAAGTAATTTTTAAAAATTTCATACTGACCTTTTAGTTTGTAGACTGTAAATATTTCCCCTCAAGTGGGCGGCACGGTGGCTCAGTGGCTAGCACTGCTGCATCACCGCACCACCAGGAACCCGGATTCAATTCCATCCTCAGGTGACTTTCTGTGTGGAGCTTGCACATTCTCCCAGTGTCTGCGAGAGTTTCGTCCAGGTGCTCTGGTTTTCTCGAGCAGTCCAAAGATGTGCAACTTGGGTGGTTTGACCATGCTAAATCTCCCATAGTGTCCAGGGATGTGCAGGATGGTGGATTAGCCATGTTAAATGCAGGGTTACAGGGATTGGGTGGGTGGGATGCTCTTCAGAAGGTCAATGTGGACTTGATGGGCTGAATGGCCAGTCTCTGCACTCTAGGGATTCAATGATTCTCTTTACTTTTAATCTAAAAGTAATTGGTCAGATAGTCAAATTAGTGGCTATCAGCAATCAATGACAATTGACACTTTACCTGTGATGTCACCTGTGATGGACTCTGATCCATCAATTTATCCTGTTAAAACATTCTTTCAAACTGTGGGCCAAAAAAAAGCAAGTTAAAAGCTTCCCCTCTGCACCTCTTCTAACATTGCCTCCAAATTCACTGAACTATCTACAGCGCAGCCTCTGTCTCACTCTAGATGTGATCTGTCACCTTCCTGATCATGTAAAGCTTACTAATGTGCTTTCCAACTGGCAGGTGGTCTTAGTCCTGGTAGTTCCTATTGTATGGATATAGTTCCAGGAAGCTCTGGCAGATTGTCCTTGAGGTAAATTTCTGTACTTACTTTCACCAAATCCCATTTTCTTACTTAACTACTCCTTTCTGTTCTCAGTCTCATGTTCTACTCTTTCTGCTGAGTACTATAATTCTTTCACTGACACTTCCTCCATTCTAACTAAATATCTTTATTTCTTCACGAGTCCCTCCTCTGATGCCTTTTGGAAATAATTTATCCATTTATTCCTCCTTGTTGCAGTTTTTTTTAACATTCCTATGGCCTCAATCTTAATTATAGCTCCAGCAGTCTTTACCAATTGCTTAAATATCCCTTCATGCCATACTGGAGGTAATATTACTCTTTCCTATTCCATGCTACCATGTATTCATATATTGTTGCAAAAGTGTAGTGACAGTCTGTGTAAGCATTGACAGTTTTGCCCCTTTTGCTAACTGCAGAGCATATGTCAAGGCAGTTAAAGGCTGAGTAGTCCCCAGACATTTGTCCCGTCTATACACCTCCTCTTTTTCAGTCCCTGCAGAAATCGCTTTTTGAGGGCTCATCATTATTTCGTTGTAATATTTCTGCAAATCATTAACTTTATTCCATAGAGTTCCATATCCAGCAATTCCATATCCCCTCCCCAAGTTGCTTCTCCTCTTTTATATGCAGCAAGGCACTCAGGTTAGTTTTATGAACCATGGTTTTTTTAATATTCGTTCACAAGATGAAACCTAGGCAAACTTTTATTGCCCATCTTTAATTGCCCCCAGGACAGTTAGGAGTCGACAATGGATTCACGGTCATCATTTGATTCTTAATTTCCAGATTTTTATTGAATTCCAATTCCACCATCTGCCATGGCAGGTTTTGAACCAAGATGTCCAAGACGTTTCCTGGGTCTCTGGAGTAACAGTCCAATGATAATACCATGAGGCCATCGCATCCCCTGCCTTGCATTTTTGGATTTGGAGGTGAAGTGCACAAAATGGGAAAACATGTTGCTGGGTGTGTCCTATTGGTTGTGTATTATTTGCATACCTAAAACAGTCAAGGAAAGATAGAGGCTCAAATATGTAAACACATTGGGAGAACAGTAAGACAGTAACAGGGATTTTAACGACCCAAGTGTAAATTTGGATATTTTTACTGTCACTCGGGAAGGGAAAAACAACACCTGAATTATATCTAGGAGAATTTCCTTTAGCCAGTAAGAAGAAAGCCTATTGTGAGAGAGAGAGAGAGAGAGAGAGAGAACAGTTCTGGAATTGATATTTGGAAATGAACCCAGGCAGATGAAAGGCATAGCCTTAGGCAGGCATTTTAGAGATAGTGACAATAACTTAATAACTTAGATTTAGAATAGCTATGGAAAAGGATAAGGATGGGCTGAGAATAAAAATCCTAAACTGGGGTGAGATCTGACTTTACTAAAATAATATACAATTTGACTCAAGTGGATTAGGACTAGGAGCAGCTGTTTGTAGGTAAACGTTTGTCAGCAGTCAAGGAGGGGAAATACAGGTTGTTCCACGATAACGCGTGTTTCCTCAGCACAAATTGGATATAATGCGATTGACGAATTGTGGACATTGTTTGCATAACGTGAACTTTCCACTGAACAAATAGAGTGATTTTCTATTAGTGATCTTCTACAGCACAGTTTTCTAAACTGGGTTTCCATAGCGCGAAGATAAAACTCTTAAATTATAGCAGAATGACCTGTAGTGTGAGCACAGGCTCAGTTTGTTTCTGTAAAGACAAAGAGTGGAATTAAGACTGGATGTAAAGTGATTATAAGGGTTAGGATTAGGAAATAAAAGAGAAGATTATGGCAGATCCAGAAGGCTCAATACAACAGAATATTATAAGAAGCAGGAGGTACTCCTGGTTTTCCAGCCTTAAAATTGGATAAATCTGCACTTGCAGATGAGATGAATCCCAGGCTGATGAACGAGGCAAAGGAGGAGATATCAAGGAGCCTGGCAAAAATTTTCAAATTGTCTCTGGTTACAGGTGAGGTTGCAGAGAAAACATTCTGAGGAATAGAATACATCTGCATTTGGAGACACATGAAACAATCAGAATAGTCAGCATGAATTTGTGATGGGAAAGTCATGTTTGAAAATTTGGTGAAACGTCTTGAGGTAGCCAGGGGTTTTGATGCTGGTATCATGTTTGATGTGGCATACATGGACTTTAGAAACGCTTGCTTTATGGCAGACTGGTCAAGAAAGTAAGAAGTAAGAAGCCAGTGGGATCCAAGAAATGTTGGCACATTGGATATAAAAATTGGCTGAGAGATAGGAAGCAGACCATGACAGTTGAGGGATGTTTCTGTCACTGGAAGTCTGTTTCCACTGGGGTTGCACAGGGCTCAGTGCTGGGACATTTGCTGTTCGTGGTGTATGTTAATGATTTGCATTTAAATGTTGACAATATGATCGATAAGTTTGAGCGTGATATGAAGATTGGTAGGGTGGTAAATAATGAGGATGACTGCGATAAATTGCAGGAGAATATCAACGAATTGATAAACTGGGCAGAACAGTGGCAAAAGGAATTGATCACAGAAAGGCATGAGTTAATACCTTTTGGGAGATCAAACATGACAAAGGATTATACCATGAATGAGAGGACCCTCCCGTTCAGGGAACAACTGTAATCAGAAAGGCCTTGGAGTGCATGTCTACAGATCCCTGAAAGAAGTAGGGCAGCTAGATAAGGTGGTTAAGAAGGCATATCTGGATTACTCCTGATGCTACAAGCTAGTGAGAGTAGGAATTGGAGGATAGAGCAGATGAATGCATAGCTGAGGAGCTAGTGCAGGGGAGAAGGGTTCACATTTTTGGATCATTGGAATCTCTTCTAGGGTAGAAGTGACCTGTTTAAGAAGGATAGACTGCACTTGAATTGGTGGGGAACTAATATACTGGCAGGGAAATTTGCTAGAGCTGCTCAGGAGGATTTAAACTAGTAAGGTGGGGTGTGGGACCCAGAAAAACAGTGAGAAATGAGATCAATCTGAGACTTGTACACTTGGGAAGGGAGTGAATCAAACAGTCAAACTGATAAACTGAACTGCATTTATTTCAATGCAAGAGGTCAAACAGGGAAGGCAGATGAACTCAGGGCATGATTAGAAACATGGGACAGGGATTTCATAGTAATCACAGAAATGTGGTTCAAGGATGGACAGCTTAATGTTCCAGGATACAAATGCTATAGGAAGGAGAGAAGAGGGTGGGGGGTGGCACGAGAGGAAGGGGCGTGGTGTTTTGGATAAGGGATGGCATGACTGCCGTACTTATGGAGGATATTCCTGGGAATGCATCCAGGGAAGTTATTTGGGTGGAACTGAGAAATAAGAAAGGGATGATCATCTTTTTGGGATTGTATTACAGACCTCCTAATAGTCGGGAGAAATTGAGAAACAAATTTGTAAGGAGATTTCAGTTATCTGTAAGAATAATAGGATGGCTACGGTAGGGGATTTTAACTTTCCAAACATTGACTGGGACTGCTATAGTGTTAAGGGTTTAGATGGAGAAGAAGCGTGCACAAGAACATTTTCTGATTCAGTATGTGGATGTATCTAATGGAGTCCTCTATCCCTGATGAAGGGCTTTTGCCCAAAACGTCGATTTTCCTGCTCCTTGGATGCCACCTGACCTGCTGTGATTTGCCAGCACCACTCCGATCTAAACTCTGGTTTCCAGCATCTGCAGTCCTCACTTTTGCCAAGGTGCAAAACTTGACCTACTCTTGGGAAATAAGGCAGAGCAGGTGACTGAGGTGTCAGTGGGGGAGCACTTTGGGGCCAGCGACCATGATCCTTTCAGTTTTATAGTGATGGAAAAGCATAGACTGGATCTAAAAGTTGACATTCTAAATTGGAGGAAGGCTAATTTTGATGGTATTAGGCAAGAACTTTCAAAATCTGATTGGGGGCAGATGTTCACAGGTAAAGCGATGGCTGGAAATTGGGAAACATTCAAAAATGAGATAACAAGTCCAGAGACAGAGTTTTCCTGTTAGCGTGAAAGGAAAGACTGATAGGTATAGGGAATGCTGGATGACTAGAGAAATTGAGGTTTTGGTTAAGAAAAAGAAGGAAGCATATGTCAGGTATAGATAGGAGAGATCGAGTGAGTCCTTAGAGTATAAAGACAGTAGGAGTATACTTAAGAGAGAAATCAGGAGGGTAAAAAGAGGACATGAGATAGTTTTGGCAAATTGGGTTAAAAGAATCCAAAAGGTTTTTACAAATACATTAAGGGCAAAAGGGTAACTAGGGAGAGAATAGGGCCCCTCAAAGATCAGTAAAGCAGTCTATGTGTGGAGCCGCAGGAGATGGGGGAGATACTAAACGAGTATTTTATATCAATATTTACTGTGGAGAAGGACGTAGAAGATACAGAATGTGGCGTAAAAGATGGTGATATCTTGAAAAATGTCCATATTACAGAGCAGGTGGTACTGGATGTCTTGAAACACTTAAAGGTGGATAAATCCCCAGGTCCTGATCACGTGTACCCAAGAACTCTGTGGGAAGCTAGAGAAGTGATTGTTGGACCCCTTGCTCAGATATTTGTATCATTAATAGTCGCAGGTAAGGTGCCACTATTTAAGATAGCCAGGGAACTATAGTCTGATAATCCTGATATTGGTGTTGGGCAAGTTGTTGGAGGGAATTGTGAGGGACGGAATTTACATGTATTTGGAAAGGCAAGGACTGATTAGGGATAGTCAGCATGGCTTTGTGCATGGGAAATCATGTCTCACGAACTTAATTGAGTTTTTTGAGGAAGTAACAAAGAGGATTGATAAGGGCAGAAAGGTGGACGTGATCTATATGGACTTCAATAAGGCTTTCAATAAGGTTCCTCATGGGAGACCATGTTAGCATGGTGAGATCTCGAAGAATACAGGGAGAACTGGCTCGAAGGTAGAGGGTTGCTTTTCAAACTGAAGATCTGTGACCAGTGGTGTGCCACAAGGATCGGTGCTGGGTCCACTTTTTTTTGTCATTTATATAAATGTGAACATAGGAGGTATAGTTAGTACATTTGTAGATGACATCAAAATTGGATGTGTAACAGACAGGAAAGAAGGTTACCTCAGAGTACAACGGGATCTTGATCAGATGGGCCAAAAGGCTGAGGAGTGGCAGATGGAGTTTAATTCAGTTAAATGTGAAAAGCAATTCTTAGCAGGACTTATACACTTAATGGTAAGATCCTGGGGAGTGTTGCTGAACAAAGAGACTTTGGAGTGCAGAATAATAGTTCCTTGAAAGTAGAATCGCAGGTAGTTCGGATAGTGAAGGAGGTGTTTGGTGTGCTTTTTTTTTATTGGTCAGAGCATTGAGTATAGGAGTTGAGAGGTCATGTTGCGGCTGTACAGGACATTGGTTCGGTCACTTTGGAATATTGCATGCAATTCTGGTCTCCTTCCTATTGGAAGGATGTTGTGAAACTTAAAAGGTTTCAGAAAAGATTTACAAGGATGTTGCCAAGGTTAGAGGATTTGGGCTTTAGGGAGAGGCTAAAGACAGTGAGGCTGTTTTCCCTGGAGCATCAGATGCTGAGGGGTGACCTTATAGGTTTTTAAAATCATCCGAGGCATGGACAGGATAAATAGACAAGGTCTTTTCCCTGGGGTGTGAGAGTCTAGAACTAGAGGGCATAGGTTCAGGGTGAGAGGGGAAAAATATAAAAGGGACCTAAGGGGCATCTTTTTCACGAAGAGTGTGGTGCGTGTGTGGAATTAGCTGCCAGATGAATTGGTGGAGGCTGGTACAATTGCAGCATTTAAAAAGCATTTGGATGGGTATACAAATAAGAAGGGCTTACAAGGATATGGGTCAAGTACTGCCAAATGGGACTAGATTGGGTTAGGATATTTGGTCGGCATGGACGAGTTGGACTGAAGGGTCTGTTTCCATGCTGTATATCTCTGACTCTATGGCATAGAATACAAGGACAATGAGGTAATGCTGGAATTGTGTGAAATGCTGATTATGCTACAACAGGAGCACTGCTGTCAATTCTGATCATCACGTTATAGGAAAGAGGTGATTACACTCAATGGCGTGTGGAGGAGATTTAGGTATAAAAGAAGATTGGGTAGGCTGAGTTTGTCTTCCTTTAATCAGCAAAGATTGAGAGGGGAGCTAATCAAAATAAATATCAGTATGAGAGACAAAAATTGCATCCATAGAACAGTTACTTTATGTATTAGTGGAGAGTCAGTAACTAGCAGGCTTAGATTTAAAGTAAGATGTGGAAGTCTAAAAAGGGAGTTGAGAATACATTGTCTTTGTAATCTATGTCATAGAGTCAAAAAGATGTACAGCATGGAAACAGACCCTTCAGTCCAAACTATGATTGGAACCTGGAATTCACTGCCTGAAAGGGTAGTTGAGTCAGAAACTCTCATAACATATAAACATTATTTAGGTATTCACTTGCATTGCATTGCTCTCAAAGCTGTGGGCCAAAAGATTCAAAAACAGGATTTGTGTAGATGGATCTTCATTGACCAACTTTGATACAGTGAGCTGAATGACTTCCTTCTATGCCATAAACATTTAAATCTGAGATCTAGGGCAGCTACAGTAGCTTCTGCCTAATTCTGCACCTGACCACCCACCTTGAGAGCCTGTTGGGTAACACTTTCCCTACTGGTCAGTCCAATTTTGGTGTTTTCTGGTGTTCAAGCCCCATATCTTCCTTGAACATTTTTGAAGAATTCCAGATTGTCCCTGTTCACATTGTCATTTCCTGAACTGAACATACTCCACCCATTTTCGTTCTGCACACTCCATCACACTTTCTCTTCTCTGTTGTATAATTGAGGTAATAGATTCCCAAATGCTCTGCCCTGCATCTAGGGCAGCATCAGCGATACATTTAAATACTTTATGCAAGTCTTCAATTGATACATCATCTGTTATTTTTAGTCCATTCCCCTCACTCGTTTGCCAACCTTTCGGAGGGCATTTGCCCTATACGAGCATATGAGTATTGGTTGGGTGCATTGTGTGGACATACTTTACAGAACTCCACATTCCCAACTCTCTGTTTTAACTAGGATAGTTCTTGCAGTAACATCTGACTTTCTCCAAGAATAAAAGGGTGACAGTGACCAGTTCTACCTAAGTCAGAACATGAACTGCGTGGCAGTAGTTTAACCAATTTAGTCTATGCACAGACTGACAGATTTTGCACTACTTATGACTTGAGTGCCTATATAGGAGTCAAAGGATCAAGCATTCCTATTGCTTTAATCTTTCTTTTGTTCCTTCCACCAAACCTGCTGAGCTTGAGTGTCTCCCAGATCCCAGCTATCCTTCCATATCTGTTCTATGAAATTCTTATGTTTCAGATACACGTACCACAATATGGACTCCTCCTTGGCCATGCTCCCTCTGGGCATCCTCACCCTCAGCCGTTATCCCATTCCCATCACCACATGAAATCTTACTATATACTGTCATTCCTCCATCATTAATCCAGGCACAGTTTTTCATCTGCATTATGTCTTCTGCCTCAGAAGTCCTGCTAATTGCACTAGGCTGTTTTGGATTGGAAGGCATAACCCAGTACACGAGCTCGCGGTAACAGTCATCCTTTTTCAAGAAATTAGAGGGGAGCCAAAGGACAGAGTGACATCTGTCCTGTGATTTCCAAGTATTTTATCGTACTAAATTGCACATGATCCACCAACTAGGCAAGAGGTTACATCTGCATTTATACTGCACAATTAATATATTTATCCTTTTTTTTGTCATTGTCCACCCATTCCCAGAAATGTTTGCTCTGTGTTAAATTTTGTTGGGCAGAATTTGTCTACTCCCTCTGCTTGCTGAGATATGTTTGTGCAACATTGAGATTCATTCACTGTAAATTAATCTGGTCTACTGCATTTGCTGCTCACAACGTGATCTCTTCTACATTGGTGAAACAACATGTAAACTGGGTGACTGCTTCGCAGAACATCTGTGTCCTATCTGCAAAATAGACCCCAAGATTCTAGTTGCCTGCCACTTCAAAACACCTTTTGACCTATCCAACATCTCTGTCACAGGCTTGTTGCAGTGCTCAAGCTGGAAGAACAGCACCTCTTTTTTTTTTCCCCGCTTGAGAATTCTACAGCCTTCTAGACTCCATCAAGTTCAACAATTTTCAGGCCATGTTCTTACCCCAATCTCCACACACCAGATGGGAGCAAATGACTGCAGATGCTAGAATTAGTACTGAAAGCAAAAGTGCTGGAGACTTGATGAAGAATCATCTAGTGTCGAAACGTTAGCTTGCTTTCTTTTCATGGATGCTTCCTAGCCTGCTGTGATCGCCAGCATTTTTTGTTTCCCCCACACACCAGGCCTTCTCACATGGTCTAATATTACACACAACCCATTGTTAACCACTAACAATCCCCGTTAACAGCAATTCACCCTCCTAGCCTGATGGTTATCCATTCCTTTTGTCAGTCCAATTGTTCTCTCACTTTGGGCTTTTTCTCCACCTGTCCCTCGCCCTACCCAATCTTGTGCATAAAAACTAACATTTCCCAAGCTGGCACCGGACCGGAAACATTAACTCTGATTTCTCTCCACAGATGCTGCCAGACCTGCTGAGCTTTGCCAGCAATTTCTGTTTTTGTTTCTGATTTTTAGCATCTGCAGTTCTTTCAGATTTTATTTAGTTTTTAACCTTTTCAGTAATTCTAATTGTTTATCAAACACAGGTAATTTGTTTAAGTGCAGCAGGTCAGGCAGCATCCGAGGAACAGGGCAATTGATGTTTCAGGCAAAAGCCCTTCATTAGGAAGGAAACTGGTGAAGTCCTCATTTCCCCTCCTGGCCACCTTACCCCAGTTCCAATCTTCACACGACAACAGATTCTCATCCAGTAGGTATACTTAAAATCACAAGCTTTCAAAGAGCTGCTCATTCATCAGTTTGTGATTATAAATAAACCTGTTGGATTATAATCTAGTATCGTGTGACTTCTGACTTCATATTCTGTGTATCAGTTTCAGTTTCCACATGTACTAGGGCTAGTTTAGATCAGTATCACTGTTTCACTTTCCAGTAAAGCAAGGGAGAGCAATGTGACTGGCAGCAAAGTACTGTAGGTTTTAAAGAATGCAGACTAAAAGTACTGGACAAACTTAGTGGGTCTTGCAGCATCTGGGGAGAGTGAAACAGAGATAATGTGCTGTGTCCACTATGACTCTGAAACTCTTAATTCCATAGAAAAGTCATTTTGAGTTCAAAACATTAACTTTCTCTCTCTCTACAGAGGCTACCAGACCTGCTGAATTTCTCCAGCAATTTGTTTGTATTTCATGTAGAATGGAATTGTGACAGCTTCTTAATGAATGCTTTACTTAAAAAGAAAGAAATGCATTAAAATTAATACACAATTGCATCTAATTTTGCTGTGATAAAGCTTCACGTTCTATCTTTACCCAAAATATCAATCATAAAATGTATGTGAATAGTTTGCATCTCTCTAGTTTGAGACTATAATCTAGAATTACCATGTAAAATATAATTAAAATGTACAAATATGTCCAAATGACCACAGGTAAATGCTTTCAGTAGTACCAAACGATTTGTTTGTTGTGAAAGTATAAAACAATAGCCAGTATTGTTGGAAGAGACTATCTCTTTGCTGCAAAAATTAAGAAGCTGTGAAGATGTAATAGGACTTGTGCTATGCAGTTAAAGATTCTTCATCGGGCTTATCTGGCCCCAGATCGTCTTGCGAAAATTAAGCACAGAGCATCTTCAATGTGCCCCAAATGTAAAACAAATATGGGTACCCTCACTCATTGTCAGTGGTCCTGCTTCTTGTGTATTGGAGTGCTGTGGCATGAGTAATAGAGAGGGTCTTGGGGACCGAAGTCAAGGTAGACCCTGTCTCTTTGCTTCTTGGTTTGCCGAATTTACCTCCCTTAGATGTACATGGGGGAGAAAGCTTTTTAACATTCTCACTTTTTGTGCGAGGAACAACATTCTGATGTGCTGGATGTCTGAGAACCCCCTAGGTTTGTCAGGGTGGCATAACTTAATGATGGAACATATTTCTTTAGATATTTTACAAATATGGTGCACTAGAAAATGAACAACTTTTACAAGACATGGCAGCCCTTTTTGAATTATTTGGAAGCAAATCTGTCTGCCATTTTGATTAGTACTTTTGTCTAGACGTGATGGTTTGGTCTGTTAAAGCTAATGCCATGAGAGGAAGAATTTCGAACAAATGTGGGTTTAATAATTGATGCTGTCGAAGGTTGGGTCTTTGGTCTTGTTGCACTAAGCGACATTAATTATATTTATTGATTTGTAATAAGCGTAGTTTTGATTTCTTTTGCAGAATAGTATAGTAGTTGGGTTTGTTGTTATTTTTGATGTTATGGTGCTATATTTTCATATTTTTGGAACTTTCTAATTTTGTAAGGAAAGATTTTTCAATAAATTTTTTTTTAAAAGGTGGCTGTGAAGAACTAGTCTTTAACAAGCTGGAAGAAATTCCAGCTATACACAGGTCAAAAAAAAGAACACTTGTTGCATCACATTATGAAAGCTGATTAGCATCAGGCACTTTTGAGTCAATATAAATTTGATGAATGCTGCCAACTTTTACCCCTCACTCAATTCAGAGTCAAACCATTTGAGGAGCAATCAAGTTCTTGTTGTTTTGGCGTGGAGGATCCATAATCTTTATAATGACATTTAATTTAATTATTCAGCAATAATATCCCTTGATTGTTATGACATTTTAATGTAAATAACATTTTTCCTTCTGTGTATACAGTGCGCTTGGTGGGACCTCTGCTCTCCATATCCCAGCGTTTCCCAGTGGTGGTTGTCTCATTGATTACGTGCCACAAGTTTGCCAATTGCTCAATAATAAGGTAACACTAAAGTTGAAATTCATTATTCAATTGTATTTTATTTTGAAGTAGTAGAGATTATTTAGGCATTCAGTTGGAACTGGCTTCTATGGTAGATTGAAGAATTCAAGAACAGAAGTCAGGAACCAGTTTCTGCTTTTCCTAGGCTGTTGGCTTATCTGCGATGTAGTCAGAGTTGGGACTTTAATTTCTCCCTACCAGATCTTACTTTTCAAGCAAATCAGTCATTGTTATTTGTATCCATGTGTTTGATATCAGTATAGTATGTAACTTGTACCAACATTAATCTTTAATTAATTTTCAAATGTAACTGCAATGCAGCTGTGTGCCTGTGTTCTCTGAAGGACATTACTATGGCAGACCAGGTAACAACGACATGCTGAATATATGAAACTAACATAGAAAATCTGATTAACACTTGTGAAATATTGTTAGCACAGTTTTAACCACCAAGATCTGTTTCCATTTGATATTGTGAATGTGTTAACAATGAGGGACACCATATACAAGAAGAAACATTGAACGCTTGTGTGACGAAGCTGCTCCTTTAACAAGGTTATGCAGTCCTTGGTATTTTTCAGAGAGGTTGTAAATAACACAGACTCCGAAAAATCTGCAGATTGAGGGGTTTTAGGGCCAATTTAATAATAGCTACCAGAAATTCCCTCAGGCAGAAGGCTTTCAAGTTTTATAAAGAAACCCTTGTACAATGAAAAGGGTGTGGCCCGTTCTCCAGCTCTGCTTTTCTCTCGTTTGGTTTTTTTAGCAGTAGTGTGAAGAAAGGCTGCTGGACTCAAAAAAGCAGGTCCAGGCTGGTTCTCTCTCTCTCTCTCTCTGCCTTCTATCCTGTAAGAACTGGTGTTTGATTTTACCTTTTGTGCCAAGGGCTGTTTTTGGGGATTGTTACAAGCATTTGGAACAGCATCATTAAGTTAGGATGATCTGTTGGGTTCTTGGAGAAGTTAAGTTATTCGGTAATCTGTTTGCAGTTGTTGGTGTTTCATTCAATAATCTTGTAAATTAATGCTGTATTGTTTACAACTAAGTAGTTTGACCAGCTGATTCTCTCCTGGAATATCCACTCTACACCTGCCTAAAACAACTAGCAAAGTTAGGGTCTGGGCTATCTTCTTGAACTGTTTTGAGGGGGTCTGGCCTAGTCCATAACACTTATGATAAAGTACAATAATAATGATGGATGAGTTTAATCTACATGTAAACTGGAAACATTTGATTAATAATAGTAGCCTTAATGAGGAGTTTATGAAATATTTTTGAGGCAATTTCTTAATAACACGTTCTGGAACTGACCCTTATTAGGCTATGCTAAATCCTGTCACATTATACAATATAAAATTTATTAGTAATCTCAATGTAAAATCACTCCAAATGAGTGGCAATGAGAATATGATTGAGTTTTAAATCCATTTTGAAAAGCAGAAGAGTGGATCTAAGACACAAATTTTGAAGTTAAGAATGAATAACTGCATGGGCATGAAAGCTGAGCTCGCTGAAGTGAACTGGCATACTTAACCAGGAGATCGATCAATAGAAACATTAGTTGCAGACATTTAGAAGATATTTTAGAGTACATGCAAAAAATGCATTCCAATTGTAAATAAAAATTCCTACAATAGACAGAAACTCCAATATGAAGATCCACCATCTGAGGTTAACTAAAGAAGTTAAGGAGAACATCATATGTAAGGGAAAGGTATGTGATTACGCAAAGATATAGGGCGGGTCAGATGACCGGTCAGAATGCAAATAACAGCAAAAAATGACTTATAAGTTCATTAAGAGCGTGAAAGGAAGTTAGCTAGACATGGAAAGATGGGTGGCAAGGTTTTCTATAGTTAGCTAAAAAGGAAAAAAGTAAATAAAGTGAGTGTTGACCCTCTAGAGAGTGATTAGTACCAGATTACAAAGAAATTGCACATGTAATGATAAATATTTTGCTTGTGTTTTTGCTATAGATGATAGAGAAAAATGATCCCAGCAAAACCTCTAAATCAGGGGGTTGAAGAAAGGAAGGAACTTTATGAAATTATAATCACCAGTAGTACTGAGCAAACTGATATAGCTGCACTTGATAAGTCTCCAAGCCTTGATGGTCTTCTTCATCATAGCACCTTAGAGTGGCATATGAACAATACATTTACTTTCCAAATTTCATTAGATCCTACAAAGTTTCCATTAGACTGGAAAGTAACACATATAACTCCCCAATACAAAAGGGAATGACACAAAACAAGAAAGTGTGGTCGTTTGGTGTCTGTCATGGGGATGGGAGTGTTAGAATCAATCATCAAGGAGATTATGACTGGGCACATGCAAAAGATTAAGGTAACCATGAAGAGTCAACATGATTTTGTGAAAGGGAAATCTGTTTAACCCATTTATCGGAACTTTTTGAAGGAGTAACGTACTCTCTCGGTGAAAGGGAGTCTGTTGATGGATTTCAGTAAGCTCTTGACAAGATTCCACATAAAAGCTGTTGTGTCAAGTGGGACCTCATTGTACAGGGCCTATCACAGAAGCCTGAAACCCCGGATCGAAGTGAACCCATTCATTTAAATGGGAAATTTACCTTCCCGGCAGCCCCCAGGTCCCTGGTTCTGGGAGGTTCCCTATAATATGTCCAGGCCACAGTAAACTTTGGGTTACTGAAACCGCAGAAAACGATTGTACAGACTCAGGGGTTGCCCTGTAACACAAATGCAGACTGATAGATTCACTATGAGAAAATGTTTGGCAGATGGAGTTTAATATGGGGAAAATATGTAGAAATTTATTTTGGCAAGAAGAACAAAAGTGCATAGTATTACTAAAATGGAGAATGATTGCAGAATTCTGAGGTGCATAGGGATCCAGCGCATGAGTTGCAGAAAGGTAGTATTAGGTAGAGCAAGTAATTGGAAAGCCAGTGGTATCCGAAAAATCGAATACTAGGCTTTGTTATGAGATAATTTAACCATAAATATACAGGGCATTGGTAAGACCACACCTTGATTACTGAGTGCAGTTTTGATCTCCCTTTTTTAGGAAAACTATAATGTAACGAAGATGGTTCAGAGGATGTTTACTTAGTTGATTCCTGGAATGAGAGGGTTGACTTATGAGGAAAGATGAGGATAGATTGGGCTTGTCCTCACTAGAATTCAGTAAAATAAGTTTGGTTTGATTCAAGTTTCTGAATGATCTTGTCTAAGTAGACATGAAAAGGAAGTTTAATCTCATGAGTTAATCCAAAACTAGGGGCACAGTTTTAAAATTGGGGATCATGGTTGCCATTTAATGACATTGAAGGAAATTTTTCTCAGATTTATGTGACTTTGGAACTCTCTCCCTCTAGAAGACAGTGGAGCCAGTGTGTTTGAATATTTTTACGGTGGAACTGGGTATATTCTTGCTTAGCAGTGGTATCGAAGGTTATTGGGGTGTATGGGAATATGGAATTTGGAGCACAGACAGATGAATCTTGATTTTATAGAATGATGGGGCAGGATTGAAGGGCCAAATGTCTGGTTCTAATTTGGATATTCCTATAGCTCATCGTTCTCTTTATTCTTCTCAACTAGCTCTGCTAGCTCCACTCAGAAAATGGCCACAGTGTTGCCCTGACGATAATCATTTGGTCTGAGTTCAGCACTACACAGTAACAGTATGACTAAGATTAGGAATTTACTATGTAGCTATTGAAGCTTATTCATCTGTTCATTGATCTATGCCATCAGTATGTGTACACAGTATCAGTTTAAGTCCAGTCAGGATAGATAAGATGAAAGACTCTCTCCAACAAATGTTCTAATTTGAGATAAATAGTCAAAATGAATCTCACTGGCAAGTTAATTTGCCAGTAGTTTGTACATATAAGGATAATCTCACTTTATTTAAAATTAACATTTCATGTATCGAACATAATCTGTGCACATGCTTTTCAGAAATGCATCTACTGAAAGTATTTCATTTCCTGATTTTGTTTTTCTTACAAACTTGAAATTTAGCCCACTGAAGACGACACTTGTTGAACATTGTTCTTAATTTTTCTCAAATGCTTCCCCCAAATGGAAAAATTCAAAACAATTTGGTCTGGATCAAATCAAATAGGAGGATTAACTAGAAATAAATAATTGTTGCTCCTATAAATTAGGTAGCAGTAAAAGTGACCATGATTGCAAAATTTCAAACAATTCACAAATTTCCCTTAGGGAAAGAAACTTTAGAAGTCCAGCTGATATGTGACTCCAATAGTATGTATGCTTGAATCTTAACTGAAATGCTCTAGTAATCCACTCAAATCATTTGCCACAAGGTAAAGAGAAGATTCATTATTACAAGGGAACTAGGGATAGATAATAAATTTATCTTGCAAAATACACTTGCTTCTGAGAATGTATGTTGAAAAAGGTCACAGAAATAAATTGCTGAGTTGGAAGTATTTGCTCCTTATCTGTGCTAACAAGGGTCATGGCAGTTTGCTTGAAAATTAGTTCACCACACAATAAATATTGAACAGTAATGAATACACATCATTTGTTGTCCATTGAAAGAGGAATATTAGGTTCATATATGCAGTTTGTTCCTGAAAAGGTAGTGACTGAAATCAGAGAATTGTGGAAGAAATTACTGTCAGGTTATAATGCTCACTCCATTTACAGGCAGGCTAGAATTACGTCTATCAGCATCACTACTCCAGTTGTTTGCAGTAATAGAATTTAACAATACCAAAAGAACCGTAGAATCTATCAAGTATGTGTTGCGGTTTTGTTTCAATATGAGCCTCTTTGTATAATTTCAATCTCCTGTTCAATGTTCATACCTTCTGTTTTCTTTTGTTTAAAAAAGATTCCGCTTGAATAGTAGATTGTTTTTTAAAAAGATTCTGCTTGAATAGTAGATTGTGTACTATTTTTTCTCTCTGTCCTACTCTTTATAATTTATCTCATTTGTCCTCTTATTACTTCCTTACTCACCCCCAATATAAAACCTTTCATTCTAGCAGCCATTTAGTTTCTTTACAAGTTATTTTACCTCAGTCAGTAAAGCAGCAATCATAAACTATGTAAAGAAATTGCTAAAGGACCGCTTCAGTTCTAAGACGCAATTAACAACCTTCCCCCAAGACAGTTACTTCTGTTCACAATAGCGCGATTTCAGCAGGGATCAGTTCATGCACTTCATTCTGTGCTTGTGCTGATGTCTGCGCTGAAGGCACCACGTTGTTGTGTGCATGTGTCAATGTCAGCTGCAGCTTTCTGTGAGAGGTACTGTGCAGAGAGCAGCTTTCTTACATTGTTTAAATGTACTGTGTTAAATTTACTTTTGTCTTGTTAATAAATATGATTTTAATCTTCATTCAGACTGTGCTATACTTTGTGTTAGACTTTTGGGTGATTTTTGAACGATCATGAGTGATATTTTTTGCTGGTCTGCCCTTAACCCCACTTTTCCCATATGCCCCATGGTTTCTATTAAGCGATCTTCTATTGTGTGAGGTTTTGCTGGAATGCAACTACAATGTTACAGAAGAACTACCTGTATTGATCTGGCCAATGATGCTCACATCCCATAAATGAGTTTAAAATTTAATAATTTCTTATCACATATTGTCACTATTTTCAATCTTATGTAGCTCTATCTTTATAGACAAGTTCATCAACTGCTTTTGCTGAAACTTTACTCCGCATACCCAGTACTGTGATGCATGGTGACAGTGTTCTGGTTGATAATCTTTCTTAGGAATAATTTTTTTCTACTTGTATGCTATTTTTATTTTCTTAATGAAATTTAATAACATGCTTACCTATTTAAAAAATATCTAGATTTCAGCAAACTGGCCCAGCACCTGCACACCTCCCCAAAACTCTTCCCCCCGCCCCCCCGTCCCAACCTTGAACTTCTCTCTATGCAGAACGGTGGGTCGAGTCATATTTAATGCTGCTAGTTTGAATGAGATAATGAAATGCTGTTTTCCTGTGCTAACATCTTAATATGTCTTGCAAAGTTCATTTCATAGTTTGCTTCAAAAAATTTATCATATATATTATGATAAATATGAACTTACTGTCTTTATTTGGCTTGCTGATATTTTAATTTCCATTCATTTTTGCTTTATTTAAACCAAGGTGCAGTATATCATTCAGGGTTATCACAGACGAAGAGAGTATATTGCAGCCTTTCTAAGTCACTTTGGAACGTAAGTTTATATTTTGATACAATTGATTGTTATTACAGGATAACTTATGCAATTCTCTTTATAGTTCTGAGAAAAGACATAACTATAATTTGCAGCAGCAGACTTGAAAATATTTTCACCTTGATTTGTTGGTCTTTACTTTTTGATCAGATCCAGAATACCCCAAATCAGGTTTATGTGAAAGGTCATTGTCCTACAGGAGCTGATGATGCAATATTCTGATCCATTTTGAATTGTTTCCACTTTCTCCTTCTAATCCATTTTTCTTCTTCCCCATCACTGTTTTTAGTAAACTTGAAAGTGCAAAACAATCCCCATGAAGACATTCAGAGCATTTGATGTCTTCTATGCTCAATAGATCAGCCTGGAGCATTACAATGTGTCTACACGTTGTTGGGTATTATTAACACCCCGAGAAATATTTCATTTGGGAGTAGGCTCCAAAAAGCAACTGGACCATCTGAACAGCAATCCAGATGCTCTCAGTAAAAGAGGCTGTCAGGGTTTGGGAATATTCAGCCACTTTGCTAGGTCCTTGTCATGATCTGAATTGGCATTAAATTGGGGTAACAAGGATTTGAAAGTTCCCTTGCACTTTGGAACATAAATCTGAGCGCGAGATAAGAATAGTTATACTGAAAGAAATACTACCAGAAAGGCCAATTATGCTGAACCTTTCATGTTAATTACCTGCAAAATCATTAATTATTGTTGTTCATTCTTCCTCTGCAGTTTCAACCTATTCTATCACTACTGTGTTGTTTGGAATGAAATGATAGTTGCCCATCCTTTCTGAAAGAGTGTGGTACATGCCTTTTGCTTTCTAACATATTTCTTCTCCATCTGGAGGAGGATGTAAGGAGGATGGTTGCTGGATTTCACAGTCTGCCTGTAGGAATGGAAATGGCACAGTAATTTTCTTGTGCTCAGTCAGGAGAGACCATCAGAGGCACTGATATTGTCATGGTGGCTGCCTGAGTCTCTGCTCTGTCTGGTTGTATTCTGAGACCTAGATTTAAATATTTCTAGGTATGATAACCCTATAAGTATTTGACCTTTGAAGGCTTTGAGTGCTACAGTGTTTCTGAGATACTTTATCAAGTAAGTATTCAGTTATTTGTATGGGTGAAATGAGTTTGGATTACTCTGTGAGATTACTCTGTCCATATCAGCTGGTATTGGGCATTTCATTGAATTTTGAATGATAAACCACGTGGGTAGGCTACGTGACCCATCTGCTGTGTCAGCTGTTGAAAGATCAATCCATTTAAATAACTTTCTCCACTTTTTCCATATATCCTGTAAATTCTTACTCCTCAAATACTACCTAACTCACCTTTTGAAAGTTATTCTTGGATGTGAATTAACCAACCTTTCAGGTAGGGCATTCCATTTTACAGAAACTCACTAAGCAATTTTAAAAATCACACAACACCAGGTTATAGTCCAACAGGTTTAATTGGAAGCACACTAGCTTTCAGAGTGCCGCTCCTTCATCAGGTGGTTGTGGAGTACTGTACAACTTCCAATTAAACCTGTTGGACTATAACCTGGTGTTGTGTGATTTTTAACTTTGTACACCCCAGTCCAACACCGGCATCTCCAAATCATAAGCAATTTTATTCCCCCTTATGCTGCCTTTCATTTTTTTTTGCGAATCACTTAGTTTGCCTTCTGCCCCTAGGAATATTTTATCCTCATTTTATTACAGCTATTCGTAATTCCTGACACCTCTTTGTATAATCACCTCTCAACCTTCTCTGTTCCAAGTAGAACAAGCCTAATTTGCCCAAGTTCCTCATCTGATGTAGCTTTCTCGTACATCTCTCCTACGTCTTTTCCAAATACTTAACATCCGTTCCAAAGCCAAGAATCCCATGCATATCTAATAGCCATTTCAAGTTAGCCTGTTGCATTAAAAGTTCACCCAACGTCTCTGTCTCTGCATCCCTTTTAAAATCGTATTAATTATGTTGTCTCTTCTCTATCCTCCTAATAAAATGTGTAGCAGTAGCAACAACGTACATTTGTATAGCACTTTGAATGTAGTAAAACACCCCCAGGTGCTTCACAGAATCATTACCAAATAAAATTTAACATCAAGCATACAGATATTGGAGTAAATGACCAAATTTTTAAGAGAGCAGGTAGGTGTAGGGAGGAAAATCGTAGAGGGATGAGATGTCCGGGAGAAATTGGAAGAGCAATATAGGCGAAAAAGCTGGAGGGAGAAATCAAGAACAATGAGAGGAGTTGGAGTTTGGTGGATTGTAAGGTGGGGAAAAGTCCTCCAATTAATCTATAAAGAGAGTAGCTTTTCGGATGTAAAGGAAGCACTCCTGCTCCTGGCTTACCAACAGTGCTGTGAAGATAATTACCTAATGGTCCAGCCTCCTCGCTCCTTTTATCAGCTGGGTTTTTCCAAGCAGTGGAAAATGCTAACTCTAATCCATGCATTCTTTACTTTAAAATACTGTAAAATTGAAGCCACGCAGCTGCTTTGCAGGTTTGTACTCACTAACATGACATCAGAGAGCATGTTGTTAAAATTTGTGTAAGTAGTTTGAGACCTTGTAGGATTTTTAAGACTTTTGGTTCACACTCCACTCCTGTGAACCAAGCACAGGCTTGGTGGCCTTCTGGCCTAGCATGACATTCTCTTAATCCAACAATAGCGCAGCGCTGCGGTTTGCAAGTGAGTGATGCTTGGCATGTCTGGTTTGGTCGTTGTTTTAATTCAGGGTGGCACGGTGGCTCAGTGGTTGCACTGTTGTCTCACAGCGCCAGGGTCCCAGGTTCGATTCTAGCCTCGGGCAACTGTGTAGAGTTTGCACATTCTCCCTGTGTCTGTGTGGGTTTCCTCTGGGTGCTCCAGTTTCCTCCCACAAACCAAAGATTGTGATTTGGCCATGCTAAATTGTCCATAGTGTTAGGTGCATTAGTCAGAAGGGGCTGGGTTACTCTGACTAACCCATCTTTGGACTTGTTGGGCCAAAGGGCGTGTTTCCACACTGTAGGGAATCTAATCTAATCAGACGTGGCATTCTTCTGGCCCAGCATGGAGTCTTCTCAGCCCAGCGTGGCATCCTCTTGGCCTGGCGTGACAATCTCCCAGCAGCCCACCATGGTAGTCTGCAGATGGTACATAGTGGTCTCTTGGTGTGGACTTCCAGTCTTGAGTTGATAGCAGAGCAATCTCCCAGCCTCGGGAACCCTGAGATGAAGCTGGGCATGATCTGGAGTCAAGGCCCAGTGCAGACTGGAAGCTATATGCCAGCATAGACTGGGTCAGAAGACCATTGTTCTGAACCATTTTTTTTCTCCATTTTATAATTTATTCCTAAAATCTGCAATGCTGGACTTCTTTTACCTCTATTTTTCCAAGAACTGTAATTGAAAAAGCTGTACCTAGGGATCTTTGTACTTAAGATTGCACCATAAGCAGGGACTTGTACACTTTTCACTCATTGGAGTATGTGACAATAAAGCTGATCCTAAAAATTCTTATTCTAGTTCTAACCTACCTTGGAGTTTAAAATTCATCTTTTCAGGCAACCTGCAATCTTTTGGTCTTTAGAATAGTTACGTACCTATAAAAGTGAGCAGAACCCCTTTTAAGAGTTGCTTTTGAGAAGTTTCCTTCTCTTTACACTTGTACACCTCAACGCTTTATCAATTTGTGTAAAATTCAAATGAGCTGATCTAGCATTGCATCAAAATCTTATATTAGAAGTGCCTTAGTATTAATGGCTGTTACACCATAATACGAATAGTACATTATTCATCCCATCGAGTTTCTTTATTACAGCATTGCAAAATTATTCAGACATGTGAATGAATTCAGTTAGTTTGCCAAAACTATGCAAAAATACAGTTCTAGGTTGAGGTAAAAGAGGTAATAGTCAGCAATCCTCTGCTTAATGTAGCAGAAATTTAAAGCCTGTTAGTGGAAGCATTTGGGGACGATGGATGGTAATGGGTGGTGTATTTGAAGGAATGTTGGTTTTTATGTTATAAATATCTGTGTCATAACCTTTTGGCTGCTGAAATTTTTGGAATTTCAGTATTTTCCATGAAAACCATTTTTCTGGTTTTAGCTGAAAGTCCTGAAAAGTGCTATTTTCCCAAAAATGCCAGATGAAATTTCTTTTCTTAAATATTTATACTGCAGAGTTTGAATTTGGATAAAAATATATGTATTTTCTCCACCATTATTACGATTTGAAACATTTTTGCCTATCCGGGTTCTGAATTCAAACTTCATTGTGATTTGTGCACATAATCTGAATAGATATTCTAGTAAAGCATTGTGCAGGTCTTTCCTTATAAGCTTCTTGTTCCCCAACTATTTCCAGATATCTAAGTATTCTCCATCCAGTCACTGTTCAAAACCCCAGCAGGGGTCTGCAGCAAAATAAATAGATAGTGAAGCCTGTAGCTGCTGGAGATCAGAGTTGAGAGTGTGGTGTTGGAAATGCACAGCAGGTCAGACAGCATCCGAGCAGCAGGAGAATTGGTATTTCAGGCATAAACCTTTCATCAGGAATGATTGATTTCGGGCATAAGCCCTTCATCAGGGGCTTATGCTCGAAACGTCGATTCTCCTGCTCCTCGGATGCTGCCTGATCTGCTGTTCTTTTCCAGCACCACACTCTGAACTCTGCAGCAGCTTTTTATTCCTGATGAAGGGCTTTTGCCCGAAACGTCGATTTCGCTGCTCGTTGGATGCTGCCTGAACTGCTGTGCTCTTCCAGCACCACTAATCCAGCAGAGTAACCGAGTCATGCGACTTCCAGGAAACTTTGTTTTTAAAGAAAATCTACAACATTCACAGTGATGTTTCAACTACCTGTTTTTGAAAAAGTAACCTCAAACATTTCTACAAAACTGGATGTAAATCAATTTTCCCCACAATCCTTCAAAACATAAGCCTTCAAAGAAATATTAAATATGAAGCATCTTCGTTATGGGCATGACAATGCATCTAGAAAGGAGGTTTCCACTGGCTGATGAGTCTACAACCAGGTGATGCAATCTCAGAAATGGTGTAGGGAGGCATTTCTTCATTCTTTGTAATGAATCTTTGAAATCCGTATTCCAGGGAACTGTAGATGCTTGGTCAATGAGATTTTTGTAGATTTCTTGAGACCTAATAGCATCAAGGAATATAGAAAAGTCGCCTGGAGGTAGATTATAAGCCATGATCTAACTGAATGGTGAAACAGGCTTGACATGCTGAATGGCCTATACCTGTTCTCATGTGACGTGTTGTTGGGAGACTGTCTCTAGGTAGCTATCCTGTCCTGCCCTGCCCATATCACGCTCAGGGTTAATTGGAGAACTCCAGATTCCCAAAATATCTTCATAACCTTTTAATTAGTTCAGGTGGCTGTCCAGTGAAGATGAGTTTTTCAGAGACAAAAAAAACTGCAGATGTTGGATTCCAAGGTAGACAAGCAGGAGGCTGGAAGAACATGGCAAGCCAGGCAGCATCAGGAGGTGGAGAAGTCAACATTTCAGGTCTGGGGGTGGGTGGCAGTGGTGGGGGAGGGTTTTGGGTGGGGAGAGGACATGGTTGTAAGGTAGGGATAGGTGAACATAAGTAGAGGATATGACCTGGCTGGTCGATGGGAGGAATGAATCCGGTCGGTAGCTTGTAGGAAGGGTCAACAGAGGAATGGAAGAGAGATGGAGGGGCTGGGAAGGGAATCGGGGTTTGGGAAATGAGGTTATTTGAAATTGGAGAACTGTGTTGAATCCTCCAGGCGGTAGGCTGCCCAGGCAGAAGATGAGATGTTGTTCCTCCAATTTGCAGTCTGATTTGCTGTGGCAATGGCACATGGTGAGCTTTTAAAGCTAGAGAGCCAATACAGGGCTCCCTAACTTGAAACCAGCATCAGGATGCCATTGCAGATAAGTGAGGAAGAGGGCTCAGCAACGCAGTACTCCAGTCTTTCCAAAACTAAAAGCCCTTTTGAGTTAAGCTACCGTTATGATGAGAATTGGTTTCATCAGAATCTGAGGCTGTTGCTAAGCCCAGGCAGAAATGATCTTTGACTGTGTCTGGAGCTCTGGACCTCTTGTTTACTGCTAGGTGACTCTAATAGGGTAACCCTAAAACACCCCTTTTACTACATCCAATCCCCAGGAAAACAATTCAGGGAGGCGACAGAAGTGAAGAATTGGTACACCTGCCCACCTTAATTCCTGTCCCTTTTGGAGTCTAAAATTACTGCCCCTGAGTCTACCATAATTTTAAAATAATTTTCATAGTTTTAGACATTTATGAGATGACTCTTCAATCGTTTCAATTTATCCATTTGCTGATGGCTATACCTCATGTTTCTGTTTTCATTCTTGTAAATTTGTTTTACTTCCTGCATACTCCTTTGATTCAGCAGGACTAATTTTTTTTCTTTTCTTTTCCAGAGGTGTTGTGGAATATGATGCTGAAGGATTCACCAAACTTGCGTTATTACTAATGTGGAAGGACTTTTGTTTTTTAGTTCATAGTAAGTGTTTTTGTTTAAATGAGAAACTTGCATGTGATTTTGGGTGTTCAAAAATACTGGAGTTGCCTTAGCATTCTGTGCCAAACAATTCTGTCTTTTTAATCATTTTCTATAAACTGCCTTTGGTTTCTTTTGTTTGTCAAGGTTTGAAATTTCCCATTAACAAAGGAAAAATCTATCATTTATTATTACTTTTAATAATCTTAAATCCTCAAATATCTCTTCATAGATGCAACTTATTAGTAACACAATGATTATATCACAGGACACTTTTTAATGGAAGCCTTGTTTTGTTAACCATGGCAGGATTACAAAGGGACTCATTTCGTATAACGTTGTTTTTAAAAAAAAAGGAGAAAGTGCTGTACTTCAGGCTGAGCCTTGGGCTCACTGTTTGAAATGCAACCAAAGTTTCCTTCAATGGTTATGCAAATAACAAGTGCTCAATGGAGCTGAAAATAACTGTCACCATGCCTGAAGTGGACAGGGTAATTGCAGTGAGTTGGAGGAGGACTTCACTTTGAAGCGATGAGGCCCTACAAAAGGACATTACACATGCATCCATACAATACAGATGAATGGTATCAAGAATTGCGTTTTTTGAGGAACTGACAAAGATGATTGAAACCTGGGTGGTGAATGTTGTCTACATGGACTTTCACAAGGCTCTTGACAAGGTCCCTCATGGCATAGTACATGAAATAGTACATGAACTCACATGGGATCCGTGGTGAGCTGTCATAGAAGACAGGGAGTAGTGATGGAAGGATGTTTTTCTGACTGCAGATCTGTGATCAGTGCTGGGACCCCTGTTGATTGTAATATATATATTATAGATTTGCAATAGAATGTAGATATTCTGATTAGTAAGTGTTGGCTCAGGCTTGATTGACTGAAAGGTCTGTTCCTATGCTGTATTGTTCTTTGTTCTTTGACACCACTAAATGTTGTATGTGAACATCTGGCATTAACCACAATGTGGACCACAAATCTTGGCCTCAAGCACTCTTGACCACATGATGCAACATCAGGAATCAATCCTACTAATGACTGTGATGCACAGTTATTATATTGCAGCCTGGAAAGACTCAGCCATTAACAAAGTTGCAAGCTCCTAGACCAAGTTCCCAAAAAACAAGAGCTATTCATATCAGACCTTGGAACATGAAATCTTGTGTACCTTTAAGTTTGCATTTGCTGCTAGACAGTCATTTCCTCACTCATGATGAACGGCAAATGTCCATTTACAGATGTGAGAACATATTATTAATGAAGTGGCACAAGTGACACTGTGCTATCAGAAGGTGGTTTTCTTCCTTTCCCTCCTGTTCCATCTCTGTGCAGTGCCAGGGTTCACAGCTGGGATGGAGAGCACCTCCCTACGGTGGAGCGCATTCACCTTGAGTTTTAGTCAGGAACCTTGGGCAAGAGGGCCTAGGCTGGCTTTGTGTGTCCTGTTGTAGGCAACTTGCAGGCATCATTTAGAGACAAAAAAAACTGCAGATGCTGGAATCCAGAGTGGACAGAAAGGGCTGAGGAGGTCATAGCATAATGGCAGTGAGAAAGGGATTCACTGAGTGCATGTCTGAGGGAGGCAGACTGCAGGCATCATTTAGGCAGCTAGATGAAAGCACTGCTGCTGCAGTCCTGTAACAGTTGAATCAGGTTTCCTTGTTCCTCAGTCACACCTGTCTGCTATTTTTGTGCTTGCTTGTGTATTTGAATAAAATGCTTAATCACGGATACCACAGGGTCCTCTCCTACCTGTAGCTGAGAAAGCATCTGCTCTCCTGCTGTTGTTCGATCGCCAGCAAGCTGGGGTATTTCTTACACAACAGCTATGGAGATGTGGTATGATGTGCCCACCAGAATTTCCCCCTGACTGTAATCCCTGAATCAGATTTTTACAGCACAGAAATACTTATGTCTGTTTTGTCTGTACTGGCTCCCAAAAGAACTACTAAGCTAGTCTCATTCTCCAGCCCTATCTCCATAGCTCTCCGAATTCATTGCTATCTAATATATATATCCAGCTCTCTTTCAAAACCTCCAATAGAATCCACCTACCCCACTCCAAGGCAGCATTTTCCAAACTCTTAACAACTCCCTGAATAAAGAAGTTTCTCCTCATCACACTCCTAGCTCTCTTGTTGACAGTCTTGAAATTGTGACCCCTAGTTACTGACATACCAATTAGTGGAAACAGAATCTCCTTCTTTGAACACCTCAGGAAGGTCACCTGTTAATCTGTTGTGCTCGAAGAAGAACAAGCCTAATATCTTCAATCTTTCCCTGTATCTAAGATCTCTCATTCCTAGTGTCATTCTAGTTGATCTCCTTTGCACTCTCTCCAGGGCTTTAATATCCTTCCTTTAAATAAGGTGCCTCGATCTGAACACAATACTCCAAATGTGGAATGACTAATAATTTGTAGAGATGTAGTATCACGTCCTTGCTTAATACTCAATGTCTTCATTTTTAAAGCCAAGGATCCTATCAGCCACTTGAACAACTGTTTCAACGTGCCTGGCCACCTTCAGAGAATGATGCAGTTGAACCCTGAAGTTCCTCTGCTCCTGTACGCCCTTTATGGTTGTACCATTGAGCCTGTATTGTCTCTCAGTATTTCTATTACCAAAATGCATTACTTCCCATTTCTCTAAATTGAAATTCATCTGCCAACTTGTCAATGTCTCTCTGAAGTTGCTTAGCATTCTCTTCAGAATTCACTGTTTTCTCTAGTTAGTATCATCTGCAAATTTAGAGATTTTGCCCTTAATATACATCTCCAAACCATTTCTATAAATCAGAGAAAGCAAGGTTCCCAGCACCAAACCTGGGAAACACCACATTCAACTTGTCTCTAATTTGAGAAATGCCCACTTATACCCATCCTCTATTACCTATCTTTTCGCCAACTTCTAATCCATGCTGCCAAGGACCCATAAATCCCAAACATTTCTAATTTGCTAACTAACCTGCCATGTGGCACCGTATCACATGCTTTCCTAAAGTAGAGACATAAAACATCCACAGCATAACCCTCATCCACTGCCTGTGTCACCTCATTAAAGAACTCAGTTAAATTTGTCAGATATCACCTACTCTTGACAAAGCCATGTTGATTATCTAGTATTAATTTATTTTTCTCCAAGTGTATATTTATCTTTTCATGTATTATGGCCTCCATCAGTTTTCCCACTATTGATGTCAAGCTGACAGATCTATGATTTCTTGGATTGTCTTTTGCCCGTTTCTTAAACTGGCAAATATATCAAGAAAATAGTTTAGACCCTAACTTTTTCTTATTTTAAAAGTAAGTGTAAGGCATTGCTTTCCAGATGCAGTTTGATTGGTTATGTTAAGCAAAACACACTTTATTTTAAACTGTAGTATTAAAATACAGATTTTAAAAAAGTAGGCCATTGGGGTGGATGTAGTGAGTAAGCAAAGATGTTGGAATGACAGTGAGAATGGTAGGTCATGACATGCTGACCTGGCTGGCAACCACAAACCACCCTAGCAGGCCTGGCGTTATGGTCTTCATTGCCAGTCCCAGCAGAAGTTCAGCAAACCATCCATATTTCACCAGAATCTCTATCTCCTTGTCTGCAAAGCAGGGCTCCAAGCTTCCTTTGTCTGGAATGTCTGGGACAAACAAGACAAACCACATAGGCCAGCTCTGGATTGCCAGCAGTGGGTGTATAGCTGTGCTTTAAATCTGGTACTGGCAGCAGGGATCCCAGGATGGTCTAGCTCTTCTCCCTGTGCTTTGCAAGATGATGCAACAAGCAGCATGCCGTAGAGGTATATTGCACAGGTAATGAGACAGGTTTAGAAATATAGCATGAGAAAACCTGCCGGGCCTCAAGGAGAAAGCCTTTCTTGGAACTTGCCAAAACTGACACTTGGCCTTTTTTGCAAATATGTTATTCAAGCAAAGATGTAATAGTTATTAGTTAAAGGGTTAAACTGCACAAATATTTAAAAACTACTTTTCTTAAAAATGAATACACACATAACCTCTATGTCTGGGGGAGAAATATTAAACCGTGAAGCGTGTCTGTGGAGATTATAGAATTACTTTAATCCATTTTGTAGAAGGTATGCATTGCTGCATAGATATTACTTGCTGGATATTGTCCAGGTGTTGCTGCATTTGAACTTGGACTGCTTCAGTATCTGAGAAGTCACGAATGGTGCTGAACATTGTACAGTCATTGACAAACATCCCCATTTCTGACCTTATAGTGGAGGGAAAGTCATTGAAGAAGCAGCTAAAAATAGTTAGGCCTAGAATACTAAACCAAGGAACTCCTGCACAGACATCTTGGGGTTGAGATAACTGACTTCCAACAACCACAGCCATCTTCCTTTTTGTTTGGTATGACTCCATCCTATGGAGTGTTTTCTCTTTGATTCCCATTGACTCCAGTTTTCTTTTTGAGCTCCTTAATACCACACTGGCAAAATATACAGCCTTAATGCCAGGTGCTGTCACTCTCACCTCACCTCTGGAATTCAGCTCTTTTGTCCAACTTTGGACCAAGACTGTAATGAGATCAGGAGCTGAGTGGCTCTGGCATAACCTAAACCCGGCATCAGTGAGCTGGTTATTGTTGCCAGTGGCTACTTGATGGCATTGTTGATAACATTGATATCATCACTTTACTGATGATCGAGAGTAGACTGATGGAACAATAATTGGCCATTTGCTTTTGTCCAGTTTTTTTGTGTATGCAACGTACTTGGGCAATTTTCCACATTGTTGAGTAGATGCCAGTGTTGTTGTTGTACTGGAACAGCTTGACCACTGGAGCAGCACATTCTGGAGCACAAGTCATCAGCACTTTTGTTGAAATGTTGTCAGGGCCATGGCCATTTGTAACCTCTAGAGCCATTAACCATTTCTTGGTATCACATGACATAATGAATCAAACTGAGTGAAGACTGGCCTCTGTGATGCTCGGGCCCTCCAGAGCACACTGCACATCTGGCTGAAGATTGGTGCAAATGCTTTAGCCTTGTCTTTTGCACTGATGGGCTAGGCTCCCTCATCTATGAGAATGGGGATATTTCTGGAGACTCCTGTCCCAGTGAGATTCTTAATTGTCCACCGCCATTCATACCTGGACATATCAGAAATGTAGAGTGGAGACCTGATCCCTTTGTTGCAGAATCATCCATCTCTACCACTTGCTACTTATGCTGTTAGAGTCACAAGTGGTCATGTGTTGCAGCTTCACCAGATTGACACCTCAATTTCAGTTATGTCTTGTGGGGCTCCTGGCTTGTCCTCTTGTGGGGCTCCTGACCTTGAGCCAAGGTCAATCCCTAGTTTGATGATAATAGTAGAATGGAGGAGAGGCATGTTGGGTCATGAGGTTGCAGATTGTGATGGAGCACAATTCAGCTGCTGCTGATGGCCCACAGTTTACTCTTGAGTTGCTAGTTCTGTTTTCAATCTATCCCATTTAACACAGTGATAGCCTCCAATGTGTTGTGTGGCACGATCTTCAATGTGAAAATGGGACAAGCACTGAGTAGTAGTCACTCTTACCAATATGGACATGGACAGGTGCATCTACAGCAGGCAGGTGGTGAGGATGAGATCAAATACGTTTTTCCCTTCTTGGTTCCTTCATTGCCTGCCACAGTCTAGCAGCTATGACCTTAAGGAATGAAGCAGTCCATTCAGTAATACTGCCACACCACCCTTGATGATGGGCATTGAAGTTGTCATCCTCACTGCTTTCTCCAAGTGGTGTTCGACATGAAGGACTATTGATCATCAGCTGGGGAGGATGATTTGTGGTAATCAATAGGAAGTTTCCTTGACCATACTTTACCAAATGCCATGAGCAGTTTGAGTGGCTTGCTATGCTGTATCAGAAGTCAGTTAAGAATCAATCACATTACTGTCATGTGTAGGCCAGACCTGATAAGGACAGCAAAATTCCCTCCAAAAAGGACGTCTTTTTGTTCAACAATTAACAATGATCATCATTGGACTTTTAATTCCAAACTTCTTTTTAAATTCAAATGCTACCATCTGCTGTGGAACTTCAAACCATTATGTGGGACTCTGGATTATGAGCCAGCAACATTATGACTATGTCATCACCTTCCCATCATTGAGTGCTTCCAGGATTTTCTGTTTTCATTTCATATTTACATCATCTATGGTATTTCTTTAGTGTCTCTGAAACGTGTAACCCAATCATAAAATTTCAGTAAAGAGTTAAAATTGTTTCCTGTTACGTAAAATAATAATTTTTAATTCTAGTCCATACACTTGGGTTTGCAATGCTCAGTTCACTGTATAGTATCAATAAGTTACTTTGTGTCACTCGAATAAATACATTAAGGACAAAAGGATAACTAGGGAGAGAATAGGGCCCCTCAAAGATCAGGAAGGTGGCCTTTGTGTGGAGCCGCAGGAGATGGGGAAGATACTAAATGAGTATTTTGCACAAGTATTTACTGTGGAAAAAGACATGGAAGATATAGAATGTAGAGAAATAGATAGTGACATCTTGAAAAATGTCCATATTATAGAGGAGGAAGTGCTGTATGTCTTGAAATGCAAATAAGTGCATAACTCCCAGGATCTGATCAGGTGTACACTAGAACTCTATGGGAAGCTAGGGAAGTGATTGCTGGGCCTCTTACTGAGATATTTGTATCATCAATAGTCACAGGTGAGTTGCCAGAAGACTGGAGGTTGGCTAACGTGGTGTCACTGTTTAAGAAAGGTGGTAAGGTCAAGCTAGGGAACTGTAGACCAGTGCGCCTGATGTCAGTGGTGGGCAAGTTGTTGGAGGGAATCCTGAGGGAAAGGATTGACATTTATTTGGAAAGGCAAGGACTGATTATAGATAGTCAATATGGCTTTGTGCATGGGAAATCATGTCTCACAAACTTGATTGCATTTTTTGAAGGAGTAACAAAGAGTGCAGAGGGCAGAGTGGTAGATGTGATCTATATGGACTACAATAAGGCATTTGACAAGGTTCCCAATGAGAGACCGGTGAGCAAGGTTAGATTCATGGAATACAGGGGGAGCTAGCCATTTGATAGAGAACTGACTCAAAGGTAGAAGACAAAGGGTGCTGGGGGGGGGGGGGTTGATTTTCAGTCTGGAGGCCTGTGACCAGTGGAGTACCACAAGGATTGGTGCTGGGTCCTCTACTTTTCATCATTTATATAAATGATTTGGATGTGAGCATAAGAGGTATAATTAGTAAGTTTGCAGATGACACCAAAATTGAAGGTGTAGTGGATAGCGAAGAAGATTACCTCAGTTTACAACGGGATCTTGATCAGATAGGCCAATTGGGCTGAGAAGTGACAGATGGAGTTTAATTTAGATGAACGTGAGGTGCTGCATTTTAGGAAAGCAGATCTTCTCAGGACTTATACACTTTGGTAAGGTCTGAGGGAGTGTTGCTGAACAAAGAGACCTTGGAGTGCAGGTTCATAACTCCTTGAAAGTGGAATCACAGGTAGATAAGATAGTGAAGAAGGCGTTCGGTATGCTTTCCTTTATTGGTCAGAGCATTGAATACAGGAGTTGGGAGGTCATATTGCAGCTGTACAGGACATTGGATAGGCCATTGTTGGAATATTGCTAGCAGTTCTGGTCTCCTTCCTATTGGAAAGATGTTGTGAAACTTGAAATGGTTCAGAAAAGATTTACAAGGATGTTGCCAGGGTTGCAGGATTTGAGCTATAGAGAGGTTGAATAGGCTAGGGCTTTTTTCCCTGGAGCGTCGAGGCTGTGAGGGGTAACCATATAGAAGTTTACAAAATCATAAGAGGCATGGATAGGATAAATAGACAAAGTTTTTTCCCTGGGATGGGGGAGTCTGGAACCAGAGGGCATAGGTTTAGGGTGAGAGGGGTAAGATATAAAAGAGACTTAAGGAGCAATATTTTCACGCAGAGGGCGGTACGTGTATGGAATGAGCTGCCAGAGAAAGTGGTGGAGGCTAGTATAATTGCAACATTTAAAAGGTATTTGGATGGGTATGTGAATAGGAAGGGTTTAGAGGGATATGGGCTGGGTGCTGGCAGGTGGGACTAGATTGGGTTGGGATATCTGGTCAGCATGGACGAGTTGGACGGAAGGGTCTGTTTCCATGTTGTACGTCTCTATGACTCTACAGCAATGCATGCTCTTTGCTTTTTGGAGCTTCTCCTTAAATCAAGCAGTGTGCCCTCAGATGAATGCCCTCAGGCATTTTGGCAGAAGAATAATTTGTTGTGTTCAAAAACTTGGTGTGTTGAAGTTTACATTTGTGTTTGGAATAAAACAAAATTGAGGGTTTTGTGATTTGAAAACTGTAGTTTTGAAAACTGTAGTTTTATGTAAGCTGTCAGTACGTAATGTCAGCACCATTCTGGAACAAGACTGCATTTACTATTTAAGGTTGAACTTATAAAACTATCTTTTTTTTATTGGCAAGAGTTAATCCTAATCTGTCAATACAGTATTAATAGTAATGGAATTCTCTGTGTATGTATTTATCCACTTTCAATTTATAAGTGTTAACTGTTTCAAACAGAGCATAACTAAGTACTTTTAAAAATCTGCTTTAACATGACACTGGGTTTATAGAAATAGTAGTATCAAGCCCAGGTTTATGAAAGAGGTTACCTATGCGGTTTCCCATCACTCCATTCTGGAATCAAGAAAAAAACTTCACTTTGGAGTAGAAACACCAGAGCCTTTTCCTTCCTCCTGCATTCTACCTGACTCAGTGAAGAACAGTATGATAGGGAATTGGTACTATTTAACTAGCCTGATATTAAACACAAGAAAGCTACCCCAAACAGCTGAAGGCTAATTGAAGTGGCATGTGCATTCCAGGACATTGTGATGTTTAAATCCAGGGTTCACCTGAGATCCACACTTGCTCAAAAATACCAGCAAAAAGCTGATTAACAGCACCTGGGGTGCCACACGATACCCAGGTAAGTTTAAGATATTTTTGAACATTTTTAAATAAGTGTTTCTCATAAGTCACAAGATTACTTTGGGCACTCACTGAAACAGGCTTCCTACTGCAATCAAAGATGTTTAGGCTTTCACTGGTTGTCCTCCCCAGTCTCCAGATATTATCTTGTCAAAACCAGTTCTCTGCATTCCAGGAGCCCTGACCCTTTTGATCTTTTATGTCCTTCTTGTGGAGATACTGGCTTCAAATCTTACTGAGGTTAAAAGAGTTAAATACTCACCTGCTGTGCGAGTGGATTTGCCCCTGTATTGGCCTTCAGTACCCCAGTTACTGCCCCAAGGGTTATTGCTAGTATCAATACAAGTGAAGCATCATTGTAATTTTAGCTGTTGTTTTTTTTCTTTCATAGGAAACTGTTGTACTAAACAGGAATTTTTTTAAAAATCTAATCAGATAAGAATGAGTGTAAACTGTTATCTCAAATATCCAGTTCCTTATGAAATTCTCTGATGGCGCTGAACTTAAAAATTGCTGTTATGTATTTTGCTCAACTATTGGTGCTACTTTGGTTTCCTTATCCAAATTATGTAGTATAATTTAGATACTTTTAAATTGTGTTTTGACCTGTTTGCCTGTTAGCAAAATATGTTGTCAGCAAGCTACCTTGAACCTGATAAACTTGGGTGGGACTGGAGAATTTCCTAATAGATTTCTACTTTAGGAATCTCTACACACCCAAAATATTTGAGAACCAGAGGACAGAAGTAAATTCAAACAACATAAGGTAGGAAACATCCTGAAAGCACATCATTTTTATGCTTTGATTTCCATCTTTGAAATTGTGTGAAGATAATTTACGATTTTTACAGTTGCATTTTTAATACCAACACATTCCAAAATCATTCATCTCTCCACAGACTTTCTACTAAAACAAATCCTAACCTCAAAAAAACACCATTTAAGTGATCATGGAATATACTATATTAATTCAGTAAAGCTGTCTTTGGGAGCTATCTGCATATTGCATGTTCTAGCAAATATTGTATGTTACTTTATTAAATTGATCTTTTCAAATGTTAAGGAGTGTAAACAATGTTTCTTCAATAATCTTTGAGATATTATCGAATCATAGGATCTATATAGTGCAATGAGGGATGAAATTTGTCTTGGGTGATAACAGATTAGTGGACAGTTTCACACTACTGTATTTTCTTTTCTATTACATTTCCCTTTAGAATTTAGAGTCTCGCTTAGTATTGATGTGATTTTCTCCTTACTGAAGTTCCTTACCTGATTTTTATATTACCTCATATCTGAATCAAATGCTAGTGACACTGTTTCTCTTTTCACAAAGTAAAACATCCTTCATTGATCAGAGAATTGAGTACAGGAGTTGGGAGGTCATGTTGCGGCTGTACAGGACATTGGTTAGGCCACTATTGGAATATTGCGCGCAATTCTAGTTTCCTTCCTATCGGAAGGATGGTGTGAAACTTGAAAGGGTTCAGAAAAGATTTACAAGGATGTTGCCAGGGTTAGAGGATTTGAGATATAGGGAGAGGCTGAACAGGCTGGGGCTGTTTTCCCTGGAGCATCGAAGGCTGAGGGGTGAAGTCTATAAAATCATGGATGAGATAAATCGACAAAGTCTTTTCCCTGGGGTGAGGGAGTCCAGAACTAGAGGGCATAGGTTTAGCATCAGAGGGGAAAGATATAAAAAGGACCTTAGGCGCAACTTTTTCACGCAGAGGGTGGTACGTGTTTCGAATGAGCTGCCAGAGGAAGTGGTGAAGGCTAGTACAATTGAAACATTTAAAAGGTATCTGGATAGGTGTATGAATAGGAAGGGTTTGGAGGGATATGGGCCAGGTACTGGCAGGTGGGACTAGATTGGGTTGGGATATCTGGTCAGCATGGGTGAGTTCGACCGAAGGGTCCGTTTCCATGCTGTTTATCTTTATGACTCTAAGGAATCATCCTGATTGAGGCCTAATAACAGGCCTTGGGAAATGCCACCAAAGAACTCAGTTGAAACTGTGTAAATAGATAGTAATGATTTTTTTAAGCAACACCAGAAGGCCTGAAAATCAAAAAATTATAACTGACAGCTTCATCTGTATATTTTTAATGTTTAAAAACCAAAAATCTGTCAGATCATGCCTTGGAACTTGCTGTTAGAGGCAAGCAGTTGGTGTCTGGATATTTTCCCAGCTTAACTGAAACCACTCGGGAAACAAATACAGGATGATAGTGAGTGGGGCATAATGTAAATTAGAGTTGGTACAATTGAATGTTGGATGACTTGAAGTTTATGGGTGGGGGAATTCAACTTGGTCTTTGTAGGAATAGTCCATTCTAGAGGAAACAAAAGTCATTGGAAACAAATTGGTTGAAACGTATAACATCCTGAGGAGTTTTGACAGCATTGTTGTGGAAAGACTTTTTTTGTTGGAGATTCCATAATTGCAGATCAATGTTTAAAGGTCAAAGCTTTTTGAACTCAAAAAGAATGAAGCACATCCATTCCACTGAGAGTCATAAGTCTTTGGAACTTTGTTCCCAAAAAGGTGGTGGAAGAGAGTGCTTGAATATTTTTGCAGCGGTGGCAAATAGATTCTTGTTAAGCAAGGAGGTGAAAGGTTGTCTGAGGCAGGCAAAAATATCAATTTGAGGTTACAGTCACATCAGCCATGATCATATTGGAGGGCAAAGCAGACTCAAGGAGCTGAATAGCCTCTTCCTATTCCTAATTTATACAATCACACCATGTAAGTAGGTTGCAGCAACAAATGCTCCAAGATATGGGCAATATTAATGGAGGTGGATATAAGTAGTTCTAGTGAGGAGCTGTTATTTGTTTGGAAGTTGAATACCATGTCAAATATGGAACCAAAGTTCCACAGTTGCTGAGAGCCAGCATGGACTCCTCTTCTGTCATAATGACACTAAATGGGGTACAGTGGGCTATGCATGAGCACTGCAGCAGACGGGAGTTCTGCAAGAGAAAAGAATTCAATTCCTACTTTAGTTTTATTGTGTAGTGATATCAAAATGAACTAGGATTAGATATTGCAGGATCATATTTTGTATTTTCCTCATTTGGAGTAAATCAGTTCCAGTATTATTTATTTACATTGCCTAGCATCTTCATTTTTTAATATTTAATTTGAACAGAATGTTGGCAGGGCATATTGTACAACACTACTGGAAAGGACATTTACTGTGGAAACATTTGTGCCAGTTATTCCACAATTTCCCCGCAAATTTATCAGTACTGAGCAGTTGTGGTTCAGGTTAAGAAAGAAAAATGCTTGGTATTATTTGCAATATTTTCATGTCTTCACAGAGAATCATGTTCACTTTTGTTAAACCAGACCTTTTTCGCAATTGGGCAAAAGAAACTCTGATAATAATGATAAAAGCTTAAAATTGTAAAGGAAAACATTTTTACAAAGTAGACATTCTTTAACATTCAGTGTTGCAAATCATTAGATTTATTCCAGCTGCTTTTCAAAAGGGTGTTTGATCAGATGCTAGCTTCCATGTTTTCAGTTATTTGGTTCACTTCTAATCAGCTGACACTGAATGTCAAAAGTCAGCTACATTAAGAAGTGCAGAGTAGCAGTGATATGTCAGGTTATTGTAAGAAGACATGGCATTGATAAAGTTATACAGCACAAAAACAGACCCTTCAGTCCAACTCTTCCTATACATATACCATTCAAGTGCCTTTTAAATGATGAAATTGTCCCCTCTCCATAACTTCCTCTGGCAGCTCATTCCATACACACACCATCCTCTACGTGAAAAAGTTACCCCTCAGGTCCTTTTTAAGTCTTGCCCCTCACCTTAAACATATGCCCTCTAGTTCTGGGATGTTCCCCCATCCCACCCCAGGAAAAAGACCTTGACTATTCACACTATTTAGGCCCTTCATGACCTTAAAAACCTCTGTAAGATCACTCCTCAGCCTCTGATGTTCCAGCCTGTTCTGCCTCTCCCTACAGCCCAAACCCTCCAATCTTGATGAAGTTTCATTCTGTTTTTTACTTTCTTTTTAAGTAACAATAGATAATGGTGACAGACAGTTTAATGCCTGTGTCACCAAAACAGTCTCATAAATCACCAAGCCCTTCACTGGCTCAATTTGTTTGTGTGAAAGCAGTCAGAATGTTGCTAAGTTCTGCGCCATTAGTTTTTCTGATTTCTTTTAATAATGTGGATTTATTTGTTTTTTTGGTATCCGTAATTCAAAGAATTTGAGACAGATGATAAATCACTGATGCACCTTTGCTTCTGTTGCATCATCTTTCAACTTCTTTTAGCTGAGCAATTTGGATAAAAGGAGTGCATATTTCTCAGTTGCTTTCCATGGTGATCCAGATCAGCTGGAGTACTTTCGGAGACAGATCCATCTGTCTGATACTGATACAGACTCGTCTCCTGTTCACTCAGTAAAATCAGTCTGGTACTGTGTCTACTGAAAATATACATGCTGCAATGGATAAATACTGTTCCTATAGAGACGCAAATTGCTACTGGATTGTTTTTGATAGACTAGACAATATCCACAAGCTGTTTTGCAAATAAAATACATCTTTTTTGTCTACATACTTTATTGAAAAAAAACTAAGTACTTTTATCATGAGGAAAAGTTGTTTGCCACTTTTTATCCTGGACAACGTATGTCTGCCTTCTCACCATATCTCAATTTTTAAAAACTACCTTTCAGTTTGTCTGTAGAAATGTAGTTAAAAATCACACAATACCAAGTTATTTGGAGGCGCTAATGTAAACAGTGCATCATTCCTTATTATCCAAAACAAATAGCGTTTCGGCGAAAAGTTATATTCAAGTTAAAAGCAAATTATTGCAGATGCTGAAATCTGTACGGAAAATGACAAATGCAGGAGATCACAGTTGGTCAGACAGCATCCTGACAGAGAGAGAGAGAAAGAGATGTAACATTTCAAGTCTGGGTTAAAATCAGATGGCACCGGTTTGTAGTCCAATAGGTTTATTTAAAAATACAAGCTTTCAGAGCACTGCTCCTTTGTCAGGTAGCAAGTGGGGCAGGGTACATGGGGCACAGTATTTATAAGAAAAAGATTAAAGTGTCATACAATTGATGTGGTGTATTAGACAAACCTAGATGGCTGTTAAGTCTGTAGTCGCTTAGAATAATCCAGACTCAAAACTATAGCTTAGTGTCTCTCCACGGATGCTGTCTGACCCATTGTGATCTCCAGCATTTGTTTTCAGTTCTGCTCAAGTTCCCTTCTTACCTCTAAACTGCATTGAGTTTAAATTGTATTGCCAAACTGGTATGCTCCATTAGTCCCTTTGTAAACTGAGAAGTATGGTCACACTAAGTATGTTGCAGACAACATTGACAGACATTGATAACATTGAGAACAAATGATTGGGAGAAACAGTAATCTGCTAGACAGGTTAATTACAGCAAAGAATTGCCCTGCAGCAATTCAGTAGTAGCTGGCTCCTTCACCTGATTAAAATGTTGTCTTCTGGTGAACTTTGCTGTTGGCACTGTTGCTATATCTACTGTCACTACCTTTCTGATTGTGTACTGTTACATAAAACATTTTGACCAACCTACAGATCTTAATTTAAATCAAAATGATCAAGCTAACTTTCTGGGACAGGATTGAGTATATATAATTTGGCTAATTTATACCATTTGGTGTGGACAAAAATTTTTGAAGTGTTGCTTTTTGGAGTCTTGAATACCCCAAACTTTCTTGTTGAAAATGTACTGCTGCCAGGAAATAAGGCTGATCAGTAGGAACGCCTTAGTAGCTTCAAACTTGTTTTCAGTGATGAGCAGGAGTGTTATGAACAGACCCACTCTGGATTGAAAGACTCGGTACATAAGAAAAATATGGTACTGCCTGATGATATACATAATAAGCCGATCAAGAATGCATTTTCCAAAATATGAGCTGTGATGTTATTTCTTAGCAAACAGAATTATCTTACAGAAAAATGTGTACTAGTAAGGTATTAATAGCAGTACTGGAGTATATAGAGAGGTTCAATAATTGGGATTTAAAAGGTGGACCAAAAGGTCCACATTCTAAATGAATATGCCAGTAACATTTACAGTTCTGTGTTGCTGTGTTACAGAAAATATCACCCTATTTTCAGTATTTATTTCATTTTGTTTTATGGTACAAATGTTTTGTATAGGTTTAACTATACCAATCAAAGGATGGATAACACTAAAATTTCTCCAAAGAGAAATGCAAACATACATCTCCATTGATGCATATATATGCTTGGCTTTGTTTAAATCGCAAAACAATGTATTATTTCTTGATGTGTTAAGGAAATTGCAAGTATAGGTATAGGCAAAAGTTTTATATCAAAATACAAACATAATTACAGATTCCCATCTTGCTGTAAAGAAGTGAGTTAAGAACACATTCAGATTTTTGGATCATGGACTTTAAAACAATACTTCTGTGGGTAACATTTGGAATTGACACTAAAGATTAATAAAATTATAAATAACCAGAACTGCTATTCAACATTTTTTATTTAAAAACAGTTATGTTTCTCTTTATTTGTTCCTTTTAATTTGTAAATTAAAGGTAACAGAAAATAGGAGCAGGAGTTTGCCATTCAGCCCTTCGACCCTGCACTGCTGTTCAAATAAAACTAAGAATGGCAGATGCTGGAGTTCTGAAACCGCAGAACAAAACAATGGCAGAGTAGGGAGTGCTGAGCCTGGAGTTTGTCCACTTCCATCAGCTTTCTTTCTCTTTCTTTTCTTTTGCTTTTTTCTTCTTCGTTTTCTATTCTTTAAAGCCTGCAGCATGGTGGCTGAACGAGGAGCTCTCTGGCAGTCGTAGCAATGCCAAGTCAAACTGGGGCTCCACCCCAGCCAGGAGTCGCCCAGCAAACGAGGAACAGTTCCTGGGCTGACTCTTCTGGCTCATTCTGGCAGACTGGGCCAAGGCTACAGGTCCTCAGCTAGGCTCAGACATTCGAAGGAGCAGAAGCATCAGCAAAAGGGATAGATGGGGGAATCAGTGGCAGCGTCTGGAGAAGTATCAGATGGGGAACAGAGGTATGGAACCGACTCATCCCCAGGCCGATGGCTCGAGCTCAGAAACAGCATTCACGGGAGTGGCGGCAGTAGAAGCCCGTAACCAAGACCTAAACCCAGTTAAAGAAACCCAAGAGTGACTGGAGGAGCAGCAGAAGAGGAACAAGAAGAAGAGAGAAAGATGAACTGTAGTGCATTAAAATCTTGCATTATATTCAGGTTTCAAGATGGCGCTGGAGTGTGGATGTACTTTGCCTATAACATGCAAAACAAAAACACTTTTCACTGTATTTTTATATGCACATGATAATAGGTCCAAATCTAACATAAACTGAAATTGCTAGAGACATCCAACAGGTCTGGAAAGAAGGGTCATGTGACCTAATATTAGCTCTGCTTTCTCACTGTAGATGCTGCCACACCTTCTGGCTTTCTCCAGCAATTGCTGTTTCTGATTGTTTCCGCCATTCAGTATGATTATGTCTGGTCACCCAATTCAGCACTCTGTTCCCAGTTTCTATTTTGTCTAGATCATAGGTGTTGTCTATTTAAACATGTGACATTGTGATTTTGGACTTACAAATAAAAATGAAATAAAGGCTTCTTTGAGTTAATAAAACAAAAAATGCTGGAAATACTCAGCAGCTCAATCAGCAGTTGAGGCTCTGAGTTTATCTAAACACTCCTGGCTAGAAAAAAACTAGTTTGCATTTGGCAAAAATAGCATTTGAATGCATGGCATAGAGGGTAGGAATTTGGGTGAATAATGGAAGATGTTGGATACAATAATGAGGGTAGGGGAGAACCAGAATGGGTGCAATATTAGAGACAGTGAGGTGTCAGAATATGGAGATGCCTAACCCTGGAAATTACTGCTGATCACTTGTCCAGATGGCTTAAACCACAATTTTCTGGGTGACAACCTCAAACAGGCTGACAGGATCAAAAGGTGTGGCCTCCTCTTCCAGTTCTTGGGTCGTTTTCAGCACCCTATCCACCAGACCTCCAAGTGCCCACCGCCAATTTCCCTTTAACTGCCATAAACTGTTCAAGGGAGATCTAGATTAATAGTATTTGTCCAGGTGCACAATAGCATTTTAAAGAAGCACCAGGCACCAATGGTGCTTGTCTTTTCCAAGATCTGCCAGCAGTAGCAGGTTCTTCTGGCTACAGTGAGTGGTAGAATCAAGCTATCTGGATACGTAGCCGGGTGTCATAGAGGCAGGGTAGGTAATTAATGGGACGATTTCAGGACAAGAGCACAGAAATATCCACTAGGGATTACAGAGAGTGGCCCTTCATAAAACTTGATGAAGTTGACATTTAGTGAAAAAAGAAGGAAGATTCAGCTTATAGACATGAGTGAACAGGGCTACCAGCAAGATTTCTACTCGAGAGTTGAGAAGTAACATCAGAAGGTCTGGGAAAGGTTGAATTCAGTGCCAAACCAGATACTAAAAGATCAGATTAGAGGAGAAAGAAAGGTGGAAAAGTGTAAAATCTTAGAATTCCTACAGTTTAGAAGCAGGCCATTCAGCCCATTGAGTCTACACCGACCATCAGAAGAGCACTCACCCAGAGCTATCCCATCCCTGAAACCCTGCATTTTTCGTGGCTTATGTACCTAACCTGCACATCCCTGGACATTATGGGCACATTTTTGAACTGTGGGCGGAAACCTGAGCACCTGGAGGAAACCCACGCAGACAGAGAGAATGTACAAACTCCACTCAGATAGTTGCCCACAGGTGAATTGAACCCAGGTCCCTGGCACTGAAAGACAGCGGTGCTAACCACTGAGTCACCATGCCGCTCCTGTAAGTCTCAATAGATAATTCAAAATGTGAAAGAATGATGTCCACACGTCATAGAGATGAACAGCACAGAAACAGATCCTTCGGTCCAACTCATCCATGCCAACCTGATATCCTGGCACTTTCCCCTGCCACCGCAGAAACTGTAAAACCTGCGCCCACACCTCCTCCCTCACCTCTATCCAAGGCCCTAAAGGAGCATTCCACATCCATCAAAGTTTTACTTGCACATCCACTAATATCATTTATTGTATCCGTTGCTCCCGATGCGGTCTCCTCTACATTGGGGAGACTGGGCGCCTTTAGCAGAGCACTTTAGGGAACATCTCCGGGACACCCACACCAATCAACCACACCGCGCCGTGGCCCAACATTTCAACTCCCCCTCCCACTCTGCCAAGGACATGGAGGTCCTGGGCCTCCTTCACTGCCGCTCCCTCACCACCAGACGCCTGGAGGAAGAACGCCTCATCTTCCACCTCGGAACACTTCAACCCCAGGGCATCAATGTGGACTTCAACAGTTTCCTCATTTCCCCTTCCCCCACCTCACCCTAGTTCTAAACTTCCAGCTCAGCACTGTCCCCATGACTTGTCCGGACTTGTCCTACCTGCCTATCTCCTTTTCCACCTATCCACTCCACTCTCTCCTCCCTGACCTATCACCTTCGTCCCCTCCCCCAGTCACCCATTGTACTCTATGCTACTTTCTCCCCACCCCCACCCTCCTCTAGCTTATCTCTCCATGCTTCAGGCTCACTGCCTTTATTCCTGATGAAGGGCTTTTGCCCGAAACGTCGATTTCGAAGCTCCTTGGATGCTGCCTGAACTGCTGTGCTCTTCCAGCACCACTAATCCATAATCTGGTTTCCAGCATCTGCAGTCATTGTTTTTACCCCATTGATTTTAACCTGATATCCCAACCTAATCTAGTCCCACTTGCTAGCAACCAGCCCATATGGCTCTAAATCCTTCCTGTTCATATACGCTTCCAGATGCCTTTTAAATATTGTAATTATACCAGTCTCCTCCACTTCCTCTGACAGCACATTCCATACACGCACCACCCTCTGCATGAAAAAGTTGCCTCTTAGGTCTCTTTTATATCTTTCCCTTCTCACCCCGAACCTATGCCCTCTAGTTCTGGACTCCCCCACACCAGGAAAAATACTTTGTCTATTTATCCTATCCATGCCCTTCATGATTTTAAAAACCTCTATAAGGTCACCCCTCAGCCTACGATGCTCCAGAGAAAACAGCCCCAGCCTATTCAACCTCTCCATATAGCGCAAACCCTCCAACCCTGGCAACATTCTTGTCAATCTTTTCTGAACTCTTTCAAGTTTCACAACATTCTTTTGATGGGAAGGAGACCGGAATTACATGCAATATTCCAAAAGTCGCCTAACTAATGTCCTGTTTGGCCGCAACATGACCTCCCAACTCATATACTCAGTACTCTGACCAATAAAGGAAAACATACTTCACTATCCTATCAACTGTGACTGTACTTTCAAGGAGCTATAAACCTGCACTCCAAGATCTCTTTGTTCAGCAACAATCCCTAGGACCTTACCATTAAGTGTATAAGTCCTGCTAAGATTTGCTTTCCCAAAATGCCACACCTCGCATTTATCTAAATTAAACTCGATCTGCCATTCATCAGCTCATTGGCCCATCTGATCAAGATCCCATTGTAATCTGAGGTAACCTTCTTCGCTGTCCACTACATCTACAATTTTGGTGTCATCTGCACACTCATTCGTTATACCTCCTATGTTCACATTCAAATCATTCATATAAATGATAAAAAGTAGTGGACCCAGCACTGATCCTTGTGGCATTCCGCTGGTCACAGGCCTCTAGTCTGAAAAACAACCCTCAAGCATGACCCTCTGTCTTCTACCTTTGAGCCAGTTCTGTATCCAAATGGCTAGTTCTCCCTGTATTCCATGCAATCTAACCTTGCTAATCAGTCTCCCATGGGGAACCTTGTTGACCGCCTTACTGAAGTCCATATAGATCACATCCACTGCTCTTCCCTCATCAATCCTCTTTGTTGCTTCTTCAAAATCCTCAATCAAGTTTGTAAGACACAATTTCCCACATATAAAGCCATGTTGACTATCCCTAATCAGTCCTTGCCTTTTTAAATATATGTAATAGTTCATTTTCAGTGACAGCATCAGTTACAACTCAAACCAAGGTCCAAATGTTGCAAAATTCAGTCTTGTTAACTGCTACTGTAGTTCAGTGGCCCAGTCACTGCACTAAACAAAACTCCTGTTACTGTGTAAGTTTGATGGCAGTTCGAGTAAAGGTTCCTGGTGTCTTCTCCTATTATCATGGAATCACTTTCTGAGCAAGAGTAAATATCGTCAGTAAAAAATATAAATTAGAGCAATGTGGAATTTGATTATAAAGGGTTAATTCTGTTTTTAAAGGAATGCTTAGCTTCTTTTGAACAAAATTATGTCAGGCTTTCCATTTGTTCAAAGACATTTATAGCTCAGTATGCTGGAGTTCACAATCTAACAGCACTGCTATAGCATCATAATGCAATGATTCAAAGAGAAAACCCAAAACCACAGGAACTGAAGAATGAGTAATAAATTCTGCCTTGCTCGCGTCACCTATTACCTTTGAACACTTTTTAACAGTAGTGCATAAATGGTAGAGCCCCTTTGAAGTCCAACTAGCTAGAAACACTGAACAAAGAAAGGCCATATTGGCACTGTTGAAAATGTATTCTGTAAAATATTGTGCACGTTAGGACTGTTGTTCAATTTCTCTTCAGCATGTCTTGACACCAATAAAAGGCATCTTTGGCGAAGTACTAAGTATTTCTCAAGTAAATTCATATTTCATAAAGTATTGATAAATAACTCAATGGCTCTGACACAAACTAGCCACCTTGCAAAGAAAATTTAAGCAGAGATTACTGCATTCTTGATTTGTAGACATGACTCATTCACCATTGTTTGACACCATCACAGCAGGAATGATTCAATCCTTATTTCTATATGTCTGTTTCAGTATAAGTAATGGCTACTTTGTTCCCTCTCTTCTCATTTGCAAATTTATTTTTTGTTTCCCTTTTACTGTAGTTGATTTGCCCCTATACTTTCCACGGGATCAGCCCACCTTGACGTTCCAGTCCGTGTATCATTTTACCAACAGTGGACAACTCTATCAACAGATACAGAAATCCTACCCGTACAGTCCTCGCTGGGATGGCAACGAGATGGCTAAAAGAGCAAAGTAAGCATCTTTAAGCTCTGTTAATCTTATTGTTTCAATAGAAAACATTTGCTTTGAGTTGAAGCCAATGTAGCTAGATTTTCTTTCCTGATTTTTCTGTTTTAAGCATTGATTTTTGTCACAAGACTCCAGTCATTTCCCCCTCTTAAACAATGTATGAACATTAACTTAACTTTACTCTCCACTGATAAATCGTTGAAGCAAGCAAGCAGGTGGGAAAGTCAGTAATGTGTCCTCAGCTGCAATGATTTATCCTCAGCGTGTGATTGTGAAGGTTAAGTGGTTTACGTCTATAGTCAGGAAGCAGATGGTGTTTCAGGATACTCAGCGATGGGCTTGGAAACCTCACTACCAGATTTCTGTCATAGCTCAAGGCTGGTGCGCAAGAGTAGAATATATGTAGGCACTGTGTTAGAGAATCATTCCAAAGATAATTTACCATTTACCAAGGTGTTCTTTTAAGCTTACCCTGTATTGTTGTTATTAGACTTTTGTGGATGTCGATAATATTTCTGCAAAAAAAAATTAGAATGTAAGGATAGCATTTTTAAGCTGAGTAAAATTAAAGTTAGACATCTCTGTTGTGAAATGTGGGTGTTTCTTCAAAAATATTGCTTCTGTATATCTATTAATTTCTGATTTAATGAAAAATACACCCGCAATACTTACAGTTAATTGCACTCTGATAATACAGTATTTTTAATTTTAAACACACTGTATGCTAATTCATCTCAAATGTGGAAGTAAGCACTATGAAGCAATACTTTGAATGTAAACATTCCCATATTTAATAGATCTATCAAAAATAAAAGATAAATCTCCTCTTATCCCTGAGGTTTGATTTCCTAGATCTAAAAATTCTTATTTTTATTGGCTGTCCAAAGTTGCCACAGAGCGGATTCAAAGAGTGACTAACATTCTGTGTAGCACCGATGAGTTTAACCATAGGTATTTGAGGGTGAGCTTGACTCTGCTCAGTGACTCTGACGAACCAGGAAATCCAAAATGACAATCGTCCATAAACCTAAGTAAATTACATCAGGGGAGGCGATGGCCCCAGTGGTATTGTTACTGAACTGTTAATCTAGAGATTTAGGTAATGTTCTAAGGAATGGATTCAAACACAGCACATGGTAGATTTTAATTTGATGAAAGTCTGCAATTAATAGTCCAGTGATGGCCACAAATCCATTGTTGATTGTCAGGAAAAGCCCATCTGGTTTACTAATGTCCTTTCGGGATGGAAATTACCATGTTTACCTGGTCTGGCTTACATACAACTCCAGATCCACAGTGCACATAAGACAATCCTTTTATTTACTCTACCTCAGTACACATGACAGTAATAAATCCAATCAATGTGGCTGACTCTTAACTGCCATCTGGGCAACTGGGGATGGGCAATAAATGCTGGCCACCAATTCCCTCATCCTGTGAGTGAATTTAAAAAATAAATAAATGCCTCTTTTGTTTCCCTATAAAAAGGTTATGGTAACATTATATCACCATGGCTCAAGCTGAGATAATTGAAGTCTGCATTTGAAATTTGTCCAATCTCAACACAATGTTTTGTTAGCACACAGTGCAAAATTAAAATGAAATTACCAGTTTTATAGAGGCTATAAAGTTTGAACAGCAGAAGCATTCACGTTGGTACCATCTGAGGTTCTTACCTGTGTAGACATGATGGGACGGTGTTTTACTCTGTACCTCGGTGTGCTCACCCTGACCGAGGAATGCACGAGGTTTTAACGGCTGTCATTAATGAAGTGGCCTTCAGCTTGATGCAACATAGATTCACCAAAAATGCATGTTTAAAACAAAATAAGGGATGGGATGCGAGGTAGTTCATATTGAAGTTACCCTAAATGACTACCAGAATATTCAAATGTCTGAAGTAAAATTTCATGGATAAATAATTATTTTTAATATGAATTAACAAAACATTCTGAAACTTAGTGTACTTCTGAAATTGTCCTTATGATATTAAGTATTATATTATACTGAACTGTCTACAGTTCTCGAGACTGAAAAATAAAAGTTGCAAATAAAATGGGTTGACATCCACAGTTCTGATAACTCTAACTCCATTTGTATTTAGCAAACATCTAACTAGCTAGTTCTGTTTCAGTCAGTTTTGATACTTATTTCTAATTTTACAAGCTTACCAGTTTTAGTGTTATTTAATGCGCTGAACTTGGTAACAAAACCTCATTTACTTCTTGTTCCTGTTTTAGTTTCTAATTATTTTCCCTCCTATCAAATGACGTTATGATTTAAAAGTATCGTAAATGACACATTTCAATATGGCTGCTATGTGTGCCAATGTTTTAATATTTAAAAATAATGGTAATTTAATCATATTAATAAAATTCCATTTAAGGAAAGCTTTTAATTTTAGTAATACATTATGATTTTTTAAAAGAACATTTGCATTCTGAATTCTTATGGTCTTGAACAGAGAAAAGAAAAAATATCAAAGTTATAAGTCATAATCTTCCTCGCTGACAGGTGGCATAAGGGGCCAAATGGCCTATTCCTCCTATATTTGTGTTGTTCTGTGGGATGCCAAGCACGTTTAAAATTAAATCTGTCCTCAGTTGTTTTAATGGGACACAAGCTATTTAAATTAAAGGTTGGGATTTCACCCGAGTTTTAATATATAATGTGCTTAATAATTATTAAAAATAAAATATTTAAAAATAATTATTTAGAAAATGCTAGTTTCCAGAATAGAACAGGGCATGTCCCTCATTAATAAATAAAGATTAGTCAAGGTTCATGCATAATATGCTTTTTACTTGTCATTCCAGTGTTTCAACTTGTGTCATTTTTCAGCTACCTTTTTAATCTTTGTCAAATTGAACCTAATTTGCTTTGGTTAAGTGAACATTACACCGAACTCTTGGCTAGCAAAATCATCAGGCATTTTATGGTCTATTTTTCTCAGGAGAATTGTTGTAAGATTAATTGATCATGTCTTTTAAGCTGAATTATATCCATGTCTCTCAATCTACCAAATTATTTGTGTTTTAACCAATGAAGGGAACGTTTGTATGGTGAATTTGAACAGAAATGTGGAGGAAATGCATTTTTTCCTTTCTTACCTTTCCCCTAAAACCACATGCACATTATTGTCTGTAAATGTGGAAGAACAGAACTATTTCCATGGAAATTGTCCTTGGATGAATAACCAAGAGCTGTTCTTTAACAAGATGGGAGGAAGCAAGACTCCATGACATTTGTGCCTTTTATTCATTACCATCTGTTTCTGTCTTTCAAATCTGGAGGGAGAGAGTACTTTCTTTTTTGTATTTTGTTTTGTTTTTCATGTCTCCCTAGATTGTTCCCTAACTAAGCTGACCTTTTACTAAGCCTATTCCAGAATCACTCTTGAGCTACATGTTATAAGGTGTCCAGGATGGGCCAAGCAAGATGTCTTTTCCCTTCTTCACTCACGACGTGATGATGACCTGATCAGAATCTTATTATTTGGTGTATCATGGATTCAGCTTTGCAGATGAAGTCTGTCTGCTAATCGTTTGAGCAGACAGTTCATGGATTATGTGGATTTTGGTGAAACTATAGCCAGGAAATGTTTTTCTTTCCCCATTACCCCTGCTTTACCTATTATTTAGTCTAGAAGGAGTTCTGTCTCTGCAGAGTCATACTTGCTGAAAATACGCGCCTTCCAACAAGAGAAGAGAAATATTGCTATTGCAGATAATTTTTAAAAATAGCAGAAGGCACGAGATAGCTCTCTCAAAGAAAGAATCATGTAAAGAATGAAGGAAAACCTAAAGGAGAGAAATTCTTATGAAAAGTATAATTTTTAGAAACAGGTTTTAAAAACATAGTTAACTTCAAAGACTATTCGGCTATTAAACAGATAATTAATATCCCTGTGTCCTTTTGTTCTTCATTTTTAACCACTGCTTCATCTTTTTTTTTTATTCATTAGGGCTTACTTCAAAACATACGTCCCTCAGTTCCAGGAGGCAGCTTTCGCTAATGGGAAGTTATAGTTGACACCAGAATCCAGAAGGAAACCAATCAGACAGATGCATTTGCTTATTTTCCAAGTGCATTGCATTTTTTCATTCTTCCTCCTGTGTGCTGAAGTCCAATTGTAAGGACATTGATTTTCACGTGGCTGCAATTCATTGAAGTGTGCCTATACATAAATTAAGGTATTTTCTTAAGTTGTTCAGTGAACATAGACCAACTCAATTCTATGTTCCAAATGACATGAAATGGTGTGAATGAGTGAGTAAATTGTTCCAAGTTACAATAAATATTCCCATTGCAAAGCTTGAATGGTCTAAATCTGTCATTGGGAAAATGTTCGACTCTCTCATAAAGGATGTAATAGCAGAACATTTAGAAATACAAATAAGCAGGTTACATGAGTAGGCGAAAAAAACTTGGCATGTGGAGTATGTTGTGAATAATGCGTGGTTATGCACTTTGGCAAGACTAATAGTGGAGGTGAATATTGTTTAAATGGACAAAGCCAGCAGAAAGCTATAGCACAGAGAGATTAGGGAGTTGTCATGCATGAATCACAAACAGCTGGTTCAGCAGGTAATAAGGTTGACACATTTTTTAATATTCATTCACAGGATGAGGGTGTTGCTGGGCGTTTATTGCCCATTGTAATTGACCAGAGGGCAGTTGCGAGTCAACCATTGCTGTGGTTTGGAGTCACATGTAGGCCAAGTAAGGATTGCAGTTTCCTTTCCTAAAGGACATTGGTGAACCAGATAGGTTTTTCCAACAATCAACAATGAATTCATGGTCTTCATTAGATTCCAAATTCCAGGTTTCTTTTTTACTGAATTCAAATTTCACCATCTACCATGGCCAGATTCAACTTTGGGTCCCCAGAACATTACTTTTTTTGAATAACCCTGGATTAATAGTCCAGCAATAATAATGTTAGGCCATCGCCTCCCCAAATGGCATGTTGGCCTGTATTTCAAAGGGAATGGATTATTAAAAAATAGGAAAGAGTTGCAAAAACAACACAAGGCATTAGTTAGACCACACCAAGGAACAGTGTTTGTCCAGTTACCTAAGGAAAGTTGCTCAGTGATTGGAGTTGACCAGGGAGGGTTTGTTAATTTGATGCTGGCCTTGGACAGACTTTCATATGCGAGGTTGGGCCTGTACTTATTGGAATTTAAAAGATCGGGAGGTGACCTTATTGAACTGTACAAGATCCTGAGGGTACTTAACAGGGTAGATGTTGTACTTCCTCTGTGCAGGGGAGTCCAGGACCTGAGAAAATAATCTTAGACTTAAGAGGTTGCCCGTTTAAGACAAAGATGAGGTGAAATTTTTGTGTGATAGTCAATCTGTGGATTTCTTTACTGCAGTGGGCTGTAAAAGCTGGAGTGAAAACATTGAAGACTTTCAAGGAAGATGTAATTCTTAGGACTAAAGGGATCAAAGAATATGGGAGAAAACAGGAACAGGAACGTTGAATGATCAGCTGCAATCATATTGAATGGCGGAGTAGGGTCAAAGGGCTGAAAAGCCTACTGCTGTTCCTATCACATTTCTATGTTAAGAATATCTGAGACTGAAATAAACAGATTGTAAATCAATAAAGGAAATAAACATTATAGGGAAAAATGGGAAAGTAGAGTTGAGGATTGAGATCTGCTCTGATCTCACTGAATGGCAGAGCAAACTCAAACTGCTAAATAGCGTACTCTGGTTCCTGGTTTTATGGTCTTGAAGAGATTGCAGAGATATGAAAGATGAGGCCATGACCAGACTTGAAAACCAAGATTAAAATTTTCAAGGCGTTGTTTGACCTGGAGCCAATGAATGTCAGAAAGCACAGAGTTGATAGATGACTTGATGTCGATTAAATCAGGGACAATTGAGTTTTGCATGACTTCAGGTTTATGGAGGGGAGAAAATGGGAGGCGAACCATATTTCGTCAGGACTGCAATGGAATAGTCAGATTTGGAGGCAACAGAGGCACAACTGAGAATTGCAACAGTTAGGTAACTGAGGTGATACTGAGTGATGTCATCGGAGTTGAACGTTAAAGCCATTAATATAACAAATTTGCATTTACAGCTTGAGAATAATGGTTGTTTGCTTTCAGTCTTGAAATCTGTGATTTTTGACATCCATATAGGTACCATAATTCAAACTAAAGATTTAAAACAAAAAGACCACATTTTGTAGTAACCAGCATGGAATGGATTGTTTTCTCCACTCGTAAGGATGGTAAGCATTCCTGAAGTAAGATGTACCTTGTGAAATATTACTATTGATCTGCCAATCTATTATTACCTTACTTGGCCTCAGAAGAGCACCACCGATTTGTACATAGAGCACAAAATGAGAACACTGCCATATGACAAACCTAACACATGGGCATGCTACAGTGAACAAACATTTTGTGGTATTGTACTCTTGGTCTAAAGATGTTACATGGAATTACTTAGAATTTATAGCTCAATAACAGGACATATGACGCTCTTTTCACTTGTTTTATGCTCCAACTCTTCTTCAGTATATCAGCTTATTACCAGCTCACTCTCTTCTGCATTCTGTATTATCCTAGCTTTTCTGTTCACCTCAACTATGCATGTCAGATCAAATTTTAATCACATTGAATAAAGAATCTTCTAAATTTCCTTTTGGATTTATTAAGGACTATCTTACTTTTATGATTCTTAGATTGGAGCCTAATTCGAAATTTTCCCCACTGGTGATTTAATCCATTCATTTCTTGATTTCTCTATGTCCATCTTATTGCATTCACAATCTTGGAGAGATATCAGTATGGTCAGTCTTCAGCCTTCTCTTTTCCCAAGAACCCTTGCTGTAAGTTGGTATGGAATCAAAGAATCATCATAGAATCCCTACAGTGTGGAAACAGGCCATTTGGCCCAACAAGTCCACACCAACGATCCGAAGAGTAATTCAACCAGACCCATTCCCCTACCCTATAACTCTATATTTACCCCTGACTAATTTATCTAACCTACACATCCCTGAAAACTGTGTGGGAAGTTTAGCATGACTAATTCACCTAACCTGCACATCTATGGACTGTGGGAGGAAACTAGAACAGACATTGAGAAAATGTGCAAACTCCACACAGTCAACCAAGGCTGGAATCGAAACCGGGTCCCTGGTGCTGTGAGGCAGCAGTGCTACCCACTGAACACAGTGCCTCCCAAGATGAGAATAGTGCCATATGTACACACTGCTGCTGCAGTGAACAATCATTTTTGAGTGACATTGTGCTCAATGGTTTTATATGGAATTATGTAGAATTTATAGCTCAATAACAGGACATATGATGCTCTTGGAAGTTGAACTCATTTAGTCTTTTACCCTGCATAATTATCAGAGAAAAATGACCGTATTCTGTTTGTGTTGATGCAGTGTTTAATTCCTTGAATATCCATTTCCCAGTTTTGCTATGTCATTACTGTCACCATGTTTAGAATAGTTTTAGTTTTGTACTAAACAGTGCTTAGATTTGAACGATCTCCTACAATCTTGTTCTGGATTTTCATGGAAGTTCTATATGCTCAAGTACTATATAAAAATACTGATACATACGAAGGTATAGGATAATTTAAATTGCAGAAGTGCTCATTTTGTGCAAGCAGAACCCATAAAAACTATGCACACCTCCATGGTAATTTTATCTTAAGTAGAGGTCATTCATGATGCAATATTTGCTTCAGTTTTGTTGCAGATCCGTCTGGTCTCCTCCATCCATCACAGCCACCTCCCCCCCCCCCCCCCCCCCCCCCCTGCACCCCACACACAAAAAAGATTCCATTTTGTTCAGACATTGGAACAGCTTAAATCCATTTATCTCTGACTCAGAGACATCACAATCAACAACAATCACTGATAATACAGTCTGCGATTGTTAGAAGATCAAATTAGATATTAGTGCCCCAGTTTAAGTAACTATACTATTTTCACTGAAATAAATTTGATACTTTTTTCATAGCCATGGATCTTTTATTTCAAGCTATCCATATATATTAAAAAGGAACTTGACATAATTACAGATAAGCGCATTCTGATTTGTGAATGTCTTGTCTGAACAATTAAACCCAATTGTGACCTTTGTTTACTTAACAACAACTAGACTTCAATTATTTAAAGGAATGTAATCCACTTGAGCAGAATAATGCACTGTAGGATACATTATCACGGCATGTAAACCAAGACTTTGAAGTCAATTTGTTAGTGTGCAGGGTACCAGTGGATATTGCTGAGGATAATGTTGGTGGATGACAAGTTTGACATGTAACAAAACAATTGCAGAAGAGATTTGGGCAAGTTAGAACTTGTATGGTTCAAGAGATAGATGTTGAAAATTTAAGTTTTGGTGATAACAAAAGCACAAGTAAGGATTTCAACAGCATATTTCAAGTAAGGATGGAGGAAGCAATGTTTCAGATGTGAAAGTAAGTTATGATAGAACAGAAGTGAAATTGGAAGCTTAGTCCATACTTGATCAGGTTACTAAATTTCACTTCTACTACAGACAAGTGAGCAATTGAGGAGTTAGTGATAAGGGTAAAGACATTTTTGAAGAAAGCCAAAAAGATGGATATGATTTATGTTTGAAAGTTTTTGAACTTTGATGAGTTAAAAAAAATTGAAATAAAAATTTTAAGAAAATGTATAAGCCTTTCGTAGTGTGTACTCACTGAAACTTAGGAAACCTGGCGGCTAACTTAGCTACCACAATTGTTTATGTTGAACAACAGACTGACAAAACTTGTTTTTTTTTGTATAGGCATTTTTATTGAAAAAGAAAATGTTTAAGATTTTATTACAAAATTACAAAAATAATACAAACTAGTGTATTCCACTTTCCAGTATAATAACAACACCAATATAAAATTAAATAAATAAAAAAGGAAAGAAAAAACCAACTACCTACTAACCTATTCTACAAACAACCAAAACATAAAATAGGATATCATACATTAAGAACAGTAAACAACAAAGTAATTAAATAATAACTAGATACACTCTCAAAATAAATTTACATCAAGTCATTACAGAACCCGTATTTATACAGGATTCCTCCTCCCGGGGGCCCCCGAACCAGTCAGAACCATTGCCACAGCTAAACAAAAGCCCTGGACAATATTGCCAAAATGTCTGTGTCGATGTAGTTCAAAAAGGTCTGCCATGTTTTATAAAATAATTTCCTTTTTGGTGCACCATATTTGTGAGGAAGTCAAGGTGGATATATTCCATGACTATCCTGTGCCAGTTTGAAACTCCCGGAGGGCCTTCGGATACCCAATTCACGAAAATATTTTTCCTTGCACTAAAGGAGAGGATAGTAAATAATTTCCTCCCGTATACATCCAGGGAGGGAAAATTTAGAGAGCCCAAAATTAGGGACGTTGGATCCCATCCAATCTCCGTACCCAAAATCTCTGTCAAGGCATTCGCTACTCTATCCCAATACTTATGGATCTTAGGACATATCCATAGACGATGCGTGAGAGTGCCAACTTCTATTTTATATTTAGGACACATTGGGGAATCTCCTGCCTTGAATTTTGCGAGTCGTTCAGGTGCCATGTGAGCCCTATGAAGTATCTTTAATTGAGTAGCCTGAGTTCTGTTGCAGATAGAGATCTTTCTGGCATTTTCCCGGACGTCCTCCCACATTTTTAAAAAGATTTCCAACCCTAATTCTTGATTCCAGGTTTTATATAATCGCTCCATGTCCTTCAAGACCTTATTGTATAGTGAATGATAAAGAGTACTCACCGAGAGCGGCCCCATCGGCCATAGCACTCTCCTTTCCCGATCCAATTTGTAAGGATTGACTATCAGTGTGGTCTTCTTTTGTATAAAGTCTCGTATTTGAAAAAACCAAAAGAGGTCCTTGTTAGGCAGTCCAAACTTCTGGTGCAGCTGCTCAAAGGACATCATAACCTCCCTATCGAACAGGTCTCCCAAACAGGAGATGCCTCTGGACTCCCAAGCTTTAAATGTAGCATCCGTCAGCCCTGGCTGAAATCCCGATGCTCCCACTATGGGGGTATAAGGAAAGGTTTTTTGCAGGCTACCCTCATCTTGTTACATTATCCTCCAGGCTTTAATTGTATTTAGTACAATAGAGTTTTTACAATAGTCCATAATAACTCTCATCTTGTCCATAAATAATAGATTGATGAGGGGACATTTTGCTTGGGACGTTTCAATATCTAACGAAATTGATTGGGTCTCTTGTGACCCACAATCAATCAGCTACATAAGATAATAAGGAGCTCAATTTGTACCTCCTGAAATCTGTGGGAGCTGAAGCTTTTCTAATTTGATAAGGGGCCATCTATGATTCCAAGTAAAGGAGCCAAGCCAACCATAAAGCTTACACAATGCCTGCCTTGGCAGCATCAAGGGAAGAATTCTCATAGGATGTAGAAGACAAGGTTGGATATTCATCTTAACTAAGGCTACTTTGCCTAACCAGAATATTGGGAGATCTCTCCAGCGTTGAAGGTCCTGCGTTATTTTCTCTAATGAGTGTACGCAATTGGCTTTATATAGCTGACCAAATACTGGAGTAATAAAAATACTTAAGTACAGAAAACCTTCTCGTGACCACCGAAAGGGAAAGTAAGATCCGTCTGGTAAATTGGATATACTGGCAAGGCCTCCCACTGCCATGGCCTCCAATTTTATAAAATTGATTTTGTAACCTGAGAACATACCAAATTGATTGACCACTTGAATTAAGCAGGGCATAGATGTCAAAGGATCACTTTAGAAAAGGAGGACATCATCCGCATAGAGAGTAATCCTGTGCTTGCCCGATCCAACCCTCAGAGCCGTTATATTAGGTCAGTTCGTATAGCTTCTGCTAGTGGTTCACTAGCGTTAATAATAATGGTGAGAGAAGACATCCCTGGTGACAGCCCCTGCCAACGCTAAAGCTATCCGAACTTAAACCATTGGCGATCACCGCTGCTATGGGATCTTTATATAATACTGAAACCCATTTAGTAAAGAACTCTCCAACACCAAACTGCTCCAGCATGTAAAAAAGATATGGCCATTCTACCTGATCAAATGCCTTCTCTGCATCTAGGGAGACAACTAAACCCAGTATTGTTCCCTGTTGGCAGGCTTGTACCATATTTTAAACTCTTCTAATGTTACTAGATGACCTGCGACCCTTTATAAACCCCATCTGGTCATCTTTTATAATGAATGGTAAAACCCTCTCCAGTCTTAATACTAACATTTTTGAAAGAATTTTAAAATCCACATTTAACAAGGATATAGGTCTATATGAAGAGCAATCTTCTGGGGCCTTTCCCTTCTTAAGAATGAGAGAAATATTTGCTTCTCTCAATGAAGGCGGGAGGCAGCTCTGACTCTGTGAGTAATTGTACATACTTATAAGTGGCCCGGCCAGTTCCCCAATAAATTCTTTATGGAACTCAACCTGGAAACCGTCTGGCCCAGGCGCTTTGCCACTCTGAAGCTGCCTAACCGCGTCCTGTTCTTCTTGGGTTGTCAAGGGGGCATTCAAGATCGACACCTGCTCAGAGGTTAGGCCCAGAAGGGCCAGATTGTTAAAGGAAGACTCCATCTTCCCAGTTATTTCCTCACAGTCCTGCGACTTACACAATTCAAAATAGAACTTTCTAAAGGCTGTATTGATCTTTTTATGATCACAAGTCTGGGTACCAGCACTTTCTGTAATGGACGTAATCGTTTGGGGAGCCTTTTTCTTTCTGGCAAGGTATGCTTGTCACCACATTCAAATCATCTCTGCTTCGCAAATAATATTTCCCTCTTTGCTGTTTGGGTAAGTGCAGTATTCAAGGCTGCCCTAAGGGCTGTGATCCTCTGTAGCTTAGTAATGGAGGGCCTATTAATGTACGCAGTTTCAGCTGCCTTCAGGCGAGCCTCGAGTAGGCGCTGTTGCTCTCCCTTTTGTCTTTTCCAGGTGACAGAATATGAGATGACCAAGTCGCGCGTATGCTACATCATCAAAGGGTTACTAGTTGTACCTGAGTTGATATCCCAGAAGGTTTTGAATTCCTGCGAAAAATACTTTATGAACTTGCTATCCTTCAATAAGAAAGGATCCATATGCCAATGTCGGGGGCCTATCCCATCATCCCTAGTCTTGACTTCCATATATACTGCGGCATGATCAGAAATAGTTATATTACCTATTTTACAAGACAGTATGGAATTCAAAAGGGTCGAGGGGGCAAAAAACATATCAATTCTGGTACGGCACTTGTGTGGGTTAGAATAGAAAGTAAAGTCTGTACCCTGGGGATGAAGACACCTCCACACATCTACCAGTCCTATCTCCTTGTTCAGATCCACCAGTTGCCTAGATCTCAGAGATATACCTGCAGTGCTCCTAGGTATCCTACACGTCTCTGGGTCAATAATAGAATTAAAATCTCCCCCTGTAATTGTATGGTGGACCCCGAAGCTATTAACTTAGAGAATGCTTCCTTTACAAATTTAAAAGGGTGTGCCGAGGGACAATAAAGATTCAAAATCTCGTATTCCTCTCTGTATATTAGGGCTTTGATCAATATATACTGTCCAGACTCATCTTTTATCTGGCTTAATATTTGGAAAGGAAGATTCTTCCGAATAAGAATGGCTACTCCCCTACTTTTTGAGTTGAAAGATGAAAAGAACACCTGGCCAAACCCACCCTGTTGTAGCTTTGAGTGTTCCTTATCAAGTAGATGTGTCTCCTGTAAGAGAGCTGCATCAATCCTTTCTTTTTTAAGACTTGATAATATCGTTTTCCTTTTGATTGGCGAATGGCTCCCCTTGACATTCCAGGTGCACCACCTAAACGAATGGCTAGCCATGATCGTCCAGGCAGACCTGAGATCTCCCTGGAGGAAGAACCCCACCCAAAAGATATTGCATAAAGACCATAGAAAATTCACACATTAAAAACTCTTTAAAACATTTAAATCAACACAATTAAGAACTACTCCTAAGTAAAAGTTACATAAAACATATTTGAACGGAGACTTTCCTCCTTGCTCCCAGGGGGCTTTATTACCTACCAATAACCCTGCCATAACCTCTCCCAGCTAGGGCCCTGCCCTCGGCCCAGGCATTACAAAATGGAGTAAATAAATTCAAGTGTCTTCTAAAACAGGAGTTAAAAGTGAGTGACCCACCCCTCCCCCCACACTATCACCTGGATACATTTATTAAAACAATACAAAATATAAATATATAAAGTTACAAAATTACAATCTCAGCAAGTATCAGGCAACTAAAGAAGAAGAAGAAAAAAGAAAACCCCACTCTAGAAAAAACCTCCCACACAAATCAGATAAGCCGCACAAGCTATAAAAAGGAGCCCAAAGAAAGAGTAAAGAACAAGCCTCCACCCCCAGGGAAAGATGGGTAAAAGAGAGATGGAAAAATAAAGAACGGTAAACAAAAGGGGGGGGGGGGGGAGCAAAATAAAGTCATTATCCATGCAGTTCAAGTCCCGCAGTCTATTTGAGAGTATCCAAGAATTCTTTTACTTTCTCCGGTGATCCAAAGTTATATATGGATCTTCCATGACTGAAGTGCAGCGTTGCCGGATATCGCATGGAGTATTGAATATTTAAGTCTCTCAGACGCTTCTTCGCCTCATCGAATGCCCTCCTCTTCCAGACCATGGCTGGAGAGAAGTCCTGAAATAGCATTATCTTCGAGCCTTTTTACATCGTGGCCTGGGGACCCTTCCTCAGGACTCTGGAGGCCTCTAGGAGCATTTGCTTTTCCTTATAACATTGAAGTCGGACTAGAACCGGGCAGGGGCACTGATCCAACCCCAGGCCTGCGCACAGCAACCCGGTGGGCCCGCTCCACCCACACGTGGCCCAGCTCGGACTCCAACTTCAATCATTGTGGGAGCCATTGCTCCAAGAAATCCACAAGCTGGCCTTCCTCCTCCCATTCAGAAAGGTCCAGCAACCGAATATTTTTCCAACGACCTCGATTCTCGAGATCGTCGATGTGCTCCTTCAGGGTCCGGACTCGCTGCTCCAGAGCCCGGATGTGACTCACGGATGACTCAGCAGCAGTTTCCAAGGCCGCAGCCCATTGCTTTGCCCTCTGATACGCTGTTCGAGTTTTTCGATCTCTCGGTCATGTTGCAGAAGCATGACCGAGATCGACTCCCACCTGGACCAGGCCTCTTCGATGGACATGTCGATGTTCTCCTGGTGTTTGACGATCTCAGAGATCTGGGTCGCCTCCACAGGTAAGTCCCCCGAGGCAGCCGTGGACGTCCCTGTTGCGGCGGGAGGGGGTGGGGGAGGGGTCCCTGCCTGTTGCGAGTTGCGAGAGTTTTTGCCCTTAGTCGTTTTTAAAAAAGCACCAAACTGTTAAAGTTTAATGCAAAATGACTAAGAGTGCTGGCCAAAAGCTATCCTGAATGGTCTAAAAGGCGAGGTGAAGGTGGGCACCCCACTTTGCCCGAGTCTTAGGCAGAGCACTGCAGACTCAGACCTATTGGGTTGCCTGTTGAATCTCCCTGAGAGGTAATGTTTAATGGAGAATAGAAGGCAGTTGTATATGGAACCTTGAGGTGCTCTATTTGTGATTATTTAAGAACAGGAGGAAATACTATTTTTATATTTTGTTCTCCAAATGTTTATGATACTACAAAACCTTGTTTATTGCAAGTCTGTGTTTCTCTGATAACCGAGTAGTTTGTCGGACCACCTCATTATGAATGGCATTATAAATCTACCACATATTCTGAGGTGAGAGTCACATGTGGGCCTGACCATGGAGAAATGGTAGGTTTCTTTCAGTTAAGATCATTAATAAACCAGTGGAATTTAAAGTATCTTTTTTGGTCGCTTCTGATTAGTTTAACTAAATTCAGTTTAAGTAATGATTTCACATTTGCTAGCACAGTGCCATGGTCAGGAGGTTGTCATATTTTAATCAATATTTAGATATGTGACAACTAAATTTGGAGCAATGGGAATAGAATCAAGTGAGAGCCATTTTGCGGAGCTAATCATGAAGAAAGAAGTGAAAGAGAATGAAAGAATAATATATATAGTATGGCAGTAGTTGCTTTCAGTTGAATAATTTCAGTACTATGAACACACGGAAAGGCATATACAGTATAAGTAAACAAAAGCAACCCCTTGTTAGAGGGAACATTATTTATGCAGCTGTATATTTATTTGACTTTAGTGAATAAGGAAATTAGTTTCTAGGAAACCAGTCAAACACTTTATTTTCTCTGGCAAGATTACCTTCTAAATTCTTCCATTATAGAGTGATGAAGGCTTCTTACACTTTCATGCCCAGTATTCGCCTTTGCAACAGCTTCACTCAGGTACAGGAACTCACATGTAGGATATAAATGCAACATGTCTGTTGCACAAAGTATTCTCAATTGACTCACTACTTTTTATTCATTCATTGGGTACAGGCAACAGTGGATAGGCCATCATTTCTTGGCCATTTCTAAATCTGCAGTGCAACATTTGATCTGCTGCAATCCATGAGGGTTGAATATATTAAAAAATAATACACTATCTCAGATCTTTTCCAATTCTTTCACTGTAAATTTTTAGTCCAGAAATAATCCACTGTCTTTCAACAACACAACCTCAACCTCACATTTGAGCAGTACCACATGAGATCTGTCTGAGGTAGTAAAATAATAACTTTGTTAGAAATCAGATCACAGACAAAATGGCAACAAGTCTCCATATTGAATTGGGAGGAAATCCCAAGTAAATAAAGGGACAATATGCACATGTAGTTGAACAGGAAATGTAGATGGGGTTTACACAGGAAGTTAAAAGGGACAATTCGCTGTATTTGAGTGGGAGTTACAGTACGAGTGCTTTGCAGAAAATCTAAGTAACATCACTCTTCAGAAAATATGAATCCATTTTCCAGGTTGACTGTAGCTGCCTCGTCAGTGGTAAGTTTTTGTACAGTATTTCCACTTGGTTTAGACCACAACTAAGCTTTTACACAGATCGGTATTTCTGAGTTACTTGCTAGGTTAGTTACTGTAAAATTTACATCCCACATCTGTGTTTGTAATTGACTGAACTTACCACATTCAGGGTTCCTTAACACTGTTCACTCGTGATCAGTAATGTACTGGAAGTCAATGTAATGTCGTCAGTGTAACCTCATGGAAAAATATTTTTTCAGCATAAGCCTTTTAAACCTTTCCAGTTATGATTATCATATTGTCTGGAATTTTAAATTATTGTAGGCTCCTTATTTGATGTTTTAATTTCTGCTAAGCATGGTTTATAAGGCAACCACTATGCACCAGTAATGGAGGCAGTGAACATCTAAGATTGAATGTGACAAATCACTTGAGCCAGATGGTGTTTTAGATGGTGTTGAGATGCTCGAGTGTTGTTAGAGCTGCACTTATCCAGGTAAGTGGAGCATATTTCATCACACTACTGACTTGTGACTTATAGATGACCATCAGGCAGGGAGTCAGGTAAGTTAATCACATCAGAATTCCCAGCCTCTGACCTGTTCTTGTAACCACAATATTTAAGTGGCTGGTTGAGTTCAGTTTCTGCTTGACTTCCCAAAACATTTTTATTTGATTATGAAGCAGGATTTACATGTATTTAGAAAGGCAAGGGCTGATCTAGCGATAGTCAACACAGCTTTGGGCTTGTGGAATCACGTCTCACTAATTTGATTGAATTTTTTGAAGCGGTGATAAAGAAGATTGATGAAGGTAGAGCAGTAGATGTTGTCTGTACGGATTTGAGCAAGGCATTCGACAGGGTTCCCGTGGTAGACCGGTTAGCAAGGTTAGACAGTAGGGAATCCAGGGGAAGCTAGCCAGTTGGATACAAGACTGATTTGAAGGAAGAGCTGGGTTGTTTTTCATGACTAGTGATGTGCCACAAGGGTCAGTACTGGGTTCACTGCTTTTTGTCATTCATATAAATGATTTGGATGTGAATACAGGAGGTACGGTGATTAAGTTAGCAGATAACGTCAAAATTGGAGGTGAAGTGAACAGCCAAGAAGGTTGTCTCAGAGCACAATGGAACCTTGTTCAAATGGACCAATGGACCGAGATGTTGCTGGTGAAGTTTAATTTAGATAAATATGAGGTGTTGCATTTTGGTAAGGCAAACCAAGGCAGGACTGATACAGTTAATAGTATGACCCTGGGGAATGTTGCCAAACAAAGACATCTAGGGGTGCAGGTGCATAGTTCCTTGAAAGTGAAGTCGCAGGTAGACAGGGTGGTGGTGAAGGAATTTGGCCTGCATGTCTCCATTGATCATTACACTGAGTATTGGAGTTGGGATGTCATGTTGGGGCTGTACAGGCCATTGGTGAGGCTGCTTTTACAATACTGTGTTCAGTTCTGGTCTTCCTGCTACAGGAAAGATGTTGTTCAGCTTGAGAGGATTCAGAAAAGATTCACAAGGATATTTCCAGGATTTAAAGACTTGAGCTATAAGGAGAGTCTGAATAAGCTCAGGCTTTTTTTTTTCCCTTCCAGTCAGAGACTGTGGGGTGACCTTATTGAGGTTTATAAAATCATGAACATGGATAGGGTGAATAGTCTTTTTCCAAGGTTGCGGAGTCCAAAACTAGAGGTCATAGATTTAAGGGGAAAGACTTAAGAGGGACAACTTTTTCACACGAGGATGGTGTAGAATGGAATGTTGCCAAAAGAGGTAGTGGAGGCAAATACAATTCTAACATTTAAAAGGCATCAGGACAGGTACATGAATAGGAAGGGTTAGAATGGGCCAAATGCTGGAAAATAGGATCACACCAGTTTAGGATAGCTGGTCAGCATGAATGCGTTATTCCGAAGGATCTTTCTGTGCTTTATAACTCTGAGTCTACTGCAAAATCTGAAATATCAAAGTAGAAATAATTAACATGACCCATTCTGTATGTTCTTCTTAATACAACTCTTAATATTCACAAAGTACATCATGTTAGGTATACAGCCCGAGGCAAAGCCATTTTGAGTTGGGAATTATAGAAAGTGCAATGATATAATTTATTTTTTCAATATTAATATTTTGCTCTGAGGTCCCTTGATACATTTTCAATGCTATTGATTCATGATGTAAGGCATTTAGATCAAGTGGTTTTATTGTTTCCAGGCCTTTAGTACACTATGGGAAAAAGGCTGAGGCATATCCTTACTCCACTGCAGCGATTGGCCTTTAGCACATAGTCGTGGACCTTGGAATTTGAGTTTGCAACCTTGTTCGAGGACAGCTATCGGTTAAGGACAGTTTGTGGAACTGGAAGTAATATTTTTAGAGATTATAATTCAAAATTCCAGTGTTCTAAAAATGATATAAAATGGAATACAGCCTGATATTTATACTGATCCAATATTTGTATTAGTCATGTCACCATTAACTGTGGCTGTCATCTGAAGTATAATTAATATAATTTGTGATCACCAGAAAGTGCAAAACTATGTATGTGAACAAATAGATTGGTCAGACTTGACTTTTGATTTTAAAAATATGCCCAGCAGTCTTACAGTATGTTCTGTAAAACTTGGCACAAAAGGACAACCCTGATCAGAACACCATCCAGGATCTAATCTCACTGCAACCTAGTGTGCCAGACTCTGCTCATGTGGACGAGAAAAGAGTGAATATTAGTTTGAGAGAAATTTGCTGGGATTAGGACACTTCTGGCAGTGTGTTTTGTGAAGACACTGATTGTGTTTATGGGAAACACTTACCCTTGTAGTACAAGAACTAGCCGTATAATTGAGGGCAAACGGGTACTGCATCATTGACTGTCATTCCAAATATTTCTGTAAAATATCACTTGCTGTGTCTGTCGACCTCTTGTTCTTTCTATTAACCTTTATTAACTAATGATTACCACATTCATTGATATTGCGGTTGGAGCTGCACCGTACTTTATTTTAACCTGTTGCTTTCTCTGCAGACTGTTCTATTTATTATTGCACAAGTAACAAAATATTTATCCAGTTTAAAATTGAAACCCTTCATGGCCCAAGTTAGATTCCTGAAATAAAGGAAACAACACCCATGCCTATCAAGGGTTGGGCAGTATTAGTTTACAGAGTCATTATTAGTGTATTAGATTAGATTATTATTGTATCCCCAAGCAAGTTATTTAACTTAATGAGAAGTTATTTCTCAAGATGGGCCCCATTTATATTGTGACTTCAGAAGACCTGGTATTGCTAATAATCTCTAAATATCAAGAAGGCCCAAGAAAATCTGTAATGTAAAGCATGGCCAGACAGAGAATTTGAGGGGGCAGGTTGAAGCCAATTCAGTAGTAACTTGCAAAAAGAAGTTGGAGAAATGCTTAAAGCAAAGACTGGCAATCAAGAACATTGAAGTACTATAGATTTTATTTTATACTGTCTGTCCTTATAAAAGACAAAACATAACAGTAGTAAATGAGAAAAAGAAATTGTTAATCCCAAATGCTCAAGCACAACATCAACGTGGTGATTATATGTTTGCAACTTTTTAAGATGCATGTTCATTTCTCCTGATAGAATTTTTTGGACAAATTGCATCTTCTATTAGTTAGACAATAGTTATGTCACCATGGGAATCGGAGACAATTCCAATTGTACCTCACCCATTTTTTTCTATTCCTCAGTCTGAGCCAGCATTCTTGTTTCCCAAAGTTTGGGAATGTGTTCCATTTTATAACTCTTTTCTACTTTTCCTGTGACTCCTTGTTTACAATTTTCTGATCTAATTCTGCTAGTCACTACTTTGTTTGCTTAGAAGGTCCACATCCATCTTTTTCCTGGTTCCACTAATAGCTGTGAACACAAAGACATTATAGCATGAATGATCTAATGGCATCAGTACCCTTTGGTGAGATTCACATATTCAGAAGCCAGAAATTTGGTGTTTGCTTGACAGCAGTGTAAAGCTGCACTATCTAATATTCTGCTTGAGCTGTACATGCCTGTCTCATTGCCATCATTCGTAGTACTATATCTTCACAGCAATTTCCAAAACTCTGATTTTTTTTTACCAGCTTGAACGACAAAGGCTGCAAACATAAATCCTCTTCAAGGCACCAACATTCTGACTTGAACAATATAATTGCAACTCCAGTGTACATGCATAAAAATCTGAGAGTGCACTCACACTACATGGACTACAGGCCTCGCGAAGACATCGCATCAATACCTTCTGAAGCAGGGGTGAGCAATAAATGCTGGCCTTGTCTGTAATTCTCACACCCTGTGAAGGAATATCTTTTGAAGAAAACCTTAGCTAATATGCACCTTGCATGCTACTCAGTATCTTTAAGGAGGTACAAGGCATTTTAACATTGCCTGAGAACTGTTATTACTTATGGCTATAAACTGTTTCCCGTTTAAAAGGACATGGACTGTAATTACTCTGACTCCATTTTGTAGGCCATTAAACAAACATTTAAGAGTGTAATACAGCATGAACGTTTGTTTGCACAATGCATTAGTGTGAAATATCATATAAATGTGTACGTTAATACTTGATATCTGACTGTTTTGACTGCCGTAGAGTATAATTCACTATCAGATAAATTCAATTAGCACCTTGTGGCTTTTGTGCCCTGCAGGAACATTGGCATGCTTACATACTTCCTACACACCAATTGCTATCTTGTCTTATTATTCCACTGATGAGCTCTGGGCTGGGTTCTTTTGAGTTGTTTTCTGCATTTCACAAGTGAATTCTGATGTATGGAAACCTTTTGCTGGTGCTTTGGACTGTGGGCAGAAGCTGGTAAAACCATGGTTACTAATGATCATAGAGAAACTGGTTAAAAATAATCTCTTTTCAAGAGTTCAGGATAGTAAGTGGATTTTTAAAGAAGGTAAGCTTTAGAAAGTCTTTTTTCCAATATCACCTTATTGTGTAGTAAGGATTTTAATCAAAGCCAACCAAGCTGTTGCCTTCCGGCTAGCTACTGTTGCCTTAATGTTGAAGATTGCTTTGAAAGTGCCCCAGTCAGAACACTTAATGCACTAAGCAGAACCAGAGGTAAGAAGGAACTTTGAGAAGGCCAGCAAGCAGTACAGTACCAATCACTATACACACCTTTAAATTCTCCCTCTTTGCTGTTTTTTTAATATCCTGTCCAGTCTTCTGACCTGCTATGCATCTTTGTGCAATCATATATTTTAAATCTGGTACTATCTTTAACTTATTTAGTTAACTATTGATTATTATAATTTTGTTATTTTTCCTTTTCATTATAACATTTCTGCTTATTCTGAACTATCTCCTTAAAATTTGGGGAAAAACATAAGAAAAGTCATAGTGGGTGTGGTGATTTGAAAATATGGAGAATCCATTTAAAATGGAGATGAGGATATCTCTAAGGGTTTAGAGTCTTTGGAATTCCCTTTCTCAGAAGGCAATGGATGGAAAATCTTTAAATATTTTAAGGCAGAGATAGATAGATTCTTGATTAACAAAGGAATGAAAATTTTATTGGAATGCAGGAATGTAGATTTGAGGTTAAATGCTGATAAGCATATTAAATGGCAGAGGAAGATGGAAGGGGCTGAATGGCCTACTTTTGAACCTTACTGATATGAAAGCAAATCTGTCTGCGCACATATCTACATGACATTGACTTCAGAAAGTTGGCTCTAGTTCAACAGGAAGCCGGTTTCTAGAGCTGTATCTACAGGTGTTACATCTGCAGATGTCACGTTACTGACTGCTATCAAAGTAATTGTCCAATTCAATCTGACTGCCTCTTGCTTTTTCCTGGCAACTGCAACTTCATTTTGTTATACATTGCATACTCTAGAACTTATTGCTCAATCTCTTTCCCTTCTTCTAAGACACACTTAAAATCTACCCATTTAACTTTTTAATCGTGTCTTATAGTGTTGCCTTCTGTGGCTCAGTGCTACTTGTGTCATGGCTCTCTGAAGCAGCTCACACTGATTTCCCTTTTTCTATTGAAGATACTATATTTATAGACTCTGTAGTATACTCTAATTGCCTCATAGCATTATGGTCTAGATGAGCCAAACTTCCCTCAGCTTAACGTTGGCAAGTTGAAGGCCTTCTTCTTCAGCTTTCCCTAACCTTTGCTATTAACTGTATCAGCCAGCTCAGGATAAAAGTAAAAGTGTCAAGCCAAAGTATACAAATTCATATTCAAGTATGCTTTCACTTCAGAGGTTTTGGCCACCAAAGTTTCATTCTTCTGTTCTGCTTTTGCTCCTAACTCATAAGCACCGTTCATTATTGTCATACATCTAAACAATACCTATATCATATTACGGTTTACTGTCTTTATTATCCAAGGCACTGGTCTCCTGTACAGTGAATATCCACAAATTAAACACAGTCAGATACCACTCACTATATCCTCCCCCCATTATAAAAGGTCTCTGATTATGAAGGATTTTGATGGTCCATAAGATGGAAATGTAGGTATAAAAATAATTAAATTGATAAGAAAAGAGGAGGGTAAGAACTAGCTCTGATCTAATACTTCAGAAAGAAATTTATTTGTTGCCTAAGAGAAGTATGGGAAACAAATGTGAGGATGGAATTATGAAAGACAGAATGCTCAGTGGCCTCTTTCGGTGCTGAAAATTTGATTCTGTGATTGTCAGAATCGCAAAACTTCCAAGTTTTAACCAAGCTTCTAGCTCATTTTCTGCTTTTACTCCCAACACCACCACCTCTACAACTATAGCAGTTCAAATGGTATTCGTCATTACAGCACACTCATCGACGTAAAACTTTGAAAGGGGAGAAAAGAAGCTGAGATAGCGCCTGGTGTAAAAGTGCCAACAACCTTTTCTCACAATGAGTTGTCTGTCTACAAGTCTTATATATTTCCCCTTTAAATCCCCATTAAGAAGTCATCCACCTCTACATTTCCTGTTTCATCTGGAATGAGGTGGAGGAACCTTAACCATCATACTTAAACCACAATCAGTACACTGCTGTAATTGATAAGTGTGTTTAATGGAGACATAGTGCAACTTACCAGGAACAGCAGCAGAGTTCAAATATCAATTAAGGGCTGAATCACCTCGAGCCCTGAACAACATGGACTGCGGTACCATACTAGAGGTCGGGAGCAACTTTTTTTACTAAGTTCTGGACCTTGGGATGAGATTCTCACTAGGCAGTGGTGAATTGTCTACTAGAAGGGATTAAAGCTCGTTAATTGCTTCATTCATCGCAAATCTCACCTCCTTTTAATATGTATCTTTCTATCACACCATTCACTGCAAGCAGACTAAACAGTGAGAATTCTCGACATGGAAATCAACTCTAGCTCCCTGATTGCTCAACCATCCTGCATACTGGAGACTGGGCACCAACAACTCAAGGAACACTGTATGATTGCTGGCCCCACACATTCCACGTCCACGGAGAATAGCATCTGACTTTGCCAGGCTCTAAGAACCCTTGCGATACATCTCTGCTCGACTTATAGGATGCTTCTGCGTTTGAATGCTTAGGCTGTACTTGCAACTATATCGCTGTAATGTTGCAGCAAGTCCCAATGAAATTGGGAAGTATTGGCAAGACTCCACTTGACATATCATGTCCAGAGAAAAGCAGCAGACAAGGTTTGAGAGGAAGGTAATGGTCTTCACATTAATGCCATATTAAATAAAAACAAAAAAAAAATCAGGGGAAATATCTTTACTCAAAAGTTAGTAAGTATGTGGGACACATCACAACAGAAAGTACATGAGACAAGTAGAATAGATGTATTTAATAAGAAGTTTGATGCACATGAGGAAAAATGGATTAGAGGATTATGCTAATAAAGTTTAATAAAGAAGGATGAATGAGTTACAGCAGAAATGCTGTTTGGGTTGAATGGCTGTATGTCATATGTAATAAAGTATTATGGGAGTCAATGGAATTAGATTATTTGTATTGGAAAGAAGACTGAGGTATTATAAATCATGTGGGCAGGAGGCAGTTAGTAGAGTGGACGTAGAGAAATGTCATTAAAACAAAATCACAGATCATAGAATCTCAGAATTGTTACAACCCGGAAGGAGGCCATGTGGCTCATTGTGCCCACACTGGTTCTCTTACCTACTGCCAATCTTTTGACTTTTCTCCATATCCCTGCATACCATTTCTATCCAAATAATCATCAAGGCTTCAATTGATATATCTACCATATTTCCAAGCCATATCCTAATTACTCACTGGGTGAAAAATGTTTTTCTCACATCACCATTGCTTCTTTTGCACATCACTTTAAATCTCACTCTTGTTACTTTTACAAATGAGATCAGCTTCTCCCTATCCAGCCTGTTCATGATTTTGAAAACCTCTCCCAAAACTCCTTTCAGCCTTCTTCTCTCCAAGGAGAACAGTCCCAACTTCTTCAATCTATCCTCATAGCTAAAGTTTCTCATTCCTGAAGGCATTGGCTTCTAATAAACGTCACAAACTTCAGTGTTGTTAACTTATTTTGTTCATTTAAGAACATAGAACATAGAACAATACAGCACAGAACAGGCCCTTCGGCCCACGATGTTGTGCCAAACATTTGTCCTAGCTTAAGCACCTATCCATGTAGCTATCCAATTGCCGCTTAAAGGTCAGCAATGATTCTGACTCTGCTACTCCCACAGTCAGCGCATTCCATGCCCCTACCACTCTCTGGGTAAAGAACCTACCCCTGACATCCCCCCCATACCTTCACCTTAAATTTATGTCCCCTTGTAAAACTCTGTTGTACCCGGGGAAAAAGTCTCTGACTGTCTACTCTATCTATTCCCCTGATCATCTTATAAACCTCTATCAAGTCACCCCTCATCCTTTGTCGTTCCAATGAGAAAAGGCCTAGCACTCTCAACCTATCCTCGTACGACCTATTCTCCATTCCAGGCAATATCCTGGTAAATCTCCTCTGCACCCTCTCCAAAGCTTCCACATCTTTCCTAAAATGAAATCTTTATTATCGGTATTATTTGCTGAAGGAGTCAATACTGAGGACAGCTTTGATAAAATAGGCTTGGAGGAGTAGTTGAACCAGACAGTGAGGGATCTGACAGTAAAGACATTTGCACCATTAACACTGAGGGGTTTACTCCTTTTTGACAATGTTTAACTGTTCTGCTTCATCACATTGTAACGATAGTTTGCTTTTTCATAACCTATGATGGTGACAGCACTTGATTGTTTAGGGAATAAACGTACAAAGAAACCAAAAGGAAGAAAGATAGCAAAAAATACCATTATTCATAGTTATTTGCTGTCTGCTAAATGCTACTATAACTCTTTTTGAAAAATCACAACTGTTAATATTTACAGTGAATCCCAAATGCAAGATGATTGTGGAACTCAGTCAATCACATGATAAGTTGCATTCATATTCCAGTTCTTAATTATATCCTTCATGGTGCAGTAAAGTGAGTTTCAGGGGTTAAACTGTCTTGTGGATCAGTTCTGTTTATATTGTTATCAGCTCTGGGAAGTTCTGCTGACCCAGCTGTCTTGAGATGAGTTTGGTTCCAGCTTAGCCTGGATGAACACCAAAGGAACTCAGCAGCTCATACGTAATATCAGAATGTTTATTCCTCTGTCATAGTATCTGTCCCTGCATTCTCTCTTGGTATCTTTGCCTTTGTAGGCGAGTGAAATTCTTCCTGACCTCCCTGACTAGCTCTTTATGGAACAAATACTAATCCTGATGACTGCCTGAGTACTCAACAGACAATCAAGGTATTTTTCAAGGTATAATTTCATTTACATCACACTGTAAACTTTTGCTATAAATTCTGTGCCTTACAATTGTGGCCTCCACAACCACCTGATGAAGGAACGGCACTCCAAAAGCTAGTGTGCTTCCAATTAAACCTGTTTGGACTATAACCGAGTGTTGTGTGATTTTTAACTGAGTAAATGTACTGTGTCTGTGCTCAGTCAGCTGACTGCAACTGGGGTTCATCTCGACAACCATGAAACTTGAAAGGAAGGAGTTAAGAAATGAGTTAATGTTCCTATTTCTCATAAGTATCTAGCACGTGCTGGTGGGCAAATGGTGATGCAGGAGCTGTGTCATTTGACTAATCTTCTTGAGGTTAATACTATGGAAACATGGGTTCAAATCTCACCATGGCAGCTGGTAGAATACAAATTTATGGTACTTCTGTGCAAGGCCCACCTATTGCAGAAGTGTGTCATGACAATCTGAACAGGCCAATTAAAAATACCTGTCATATTTGCCATTGAAATTTCAAGTAAGGACAGGATCAGTCACAGCTGCAAAGTGTCTGTAGTCAAGCAGCTACCTGACATTTTTCATTTCAGCACACAGTTAAAGAATATCCACATGATGAAGATTGAACAGTGCAGTTGGCGCCAATGGAAAACAAGCCAAGTAGAGGTCATTGGCTTCAGGTAAGGGAAGCTCGACATGAAGCAGCAATAAGATAAATTCATGCAATTTATCTCAACTAAATTAACAGCTGTTCATGAGATTACATGTTTGTTTGGGTTTTCACAGAGTTTTTACTCATTATGTAAGTGAATAACGTTACATTTATTTACCCCAGCACAAATAGTGTATTATGTAACAAGATCAATAATCAATTGTATAACCAACATGAAATCCTTTGGACAAAATGAGTAAAAATGAGCATTTCCATAATGCCCCACAGTTCAAAACATTGAGGGTGAAGGTAGCCAACTGAGCAGATGAGAAAATGCGAATTATTGAGTGGTTACAAGAACACTTAAGAAGTATAGTCTTTCGGATGGTAGAGAAGGTGAAGTAAGTCATTAGGATTTGCAAAGGGAAAGGAAGAATTTGCCTTTCTGTCGCCATCTCTGTTTCATCATCCAGTTCTGTCCCTTCTTCAACTCATCTGCTGCTGAAACCATCAATTATACTTTTATTACCTCTACAGTTAACTATTTCAATGTATTCCTGGCCAGCCATCCTCATCATGCCCTCCATCAATTTAAGGTCATCCAGACCTCTGTTGCTTGCGTCCTAACTCACACTGAAGTGCTGTCCCTTCAATGCTCACTAACTTATGCTGGCTCCTAGTCAAGCATAGAGTCATACAGATGTATAGCACGGAAACAGACTCTTCAATCCAATTTGACCAGATATCCTGAATTAATCTATTCTCATTTGCCAACATTTGGCCCATATCCCTCCAAACCCTTCCTATTCATATACCCATCCAGATGCCTGTTAATGTTGTAATTGTACCAGTCACCACCACATCCTCTGATAGTTCATTCCATACACGCACCACCCTCTGTGTGAAAACATTGCCCCTTAGGTCCCTTTTATCTCAGTGCCTTGATTTTAGAATTTTCATCTTCCTTCCCAAATCCTTCATGGCCTTGTCACTCCCTAACTTTGCAATTGCCTCCAGCCTCTCATTTCCTGTGGGTAGTCTGCTTTCCTCTAATTCTGGACTGTTGAGCAACCCTGGTTTTAATTGGTGGGCCACCTTCAACTACTGAGACCCTAAGCACTCGGGTTCCCTCCCTTACACCTCTTAACTTCGCTTCGCCTCGAACCAGTTTTAAGACATTCCTTAAAATCTACTTTTACCCAGCTTCTGGGGACATAGAAACATAAAAAATAAAAGCAGGAGTAGACCATTCAGCCCTTTGAGCTTGCTCTGCCTTTCATGATGATCATGGTTGATCATCCGACTCAATTGCCTGTTCCTGCTTTTCCCCTGTATGCTTTGATCCCTTTAACCCCAAGTACTCATTCAACTGTTCCTTGACATCATGCAACATCTTGGCCTCAATCACTTTCTGTGGCACAGGTAATTCTATAATGCGGTAGTTGCGTTCCAGCGAAACCCCACTTAATAGAAAATCAGTTACTATAAATAATGAGGCCTATGGAAAAAGTGGGTTTACGGGCAGACCAGTAAAAATTATTACTGACGATCGCTCAACCATCACCCAAAAGTCTAACACAAACTATAGCACAGCCTGAATGAAACAAAAGTAAACTTAACAAAGTACATTTAACTAATGTAAGAAAAACTGATCCCCACTGAAATCGTGCTATTGTGAACAGGGTAAGTGATGTCAAACATACTGTTCCCTAATTCTTCAGCGACTTATAGCCAAATCATGCTATCCAAGAACATGCGCTATCCAAGAACTACCCGTACTGAATTCTACAGGCTCACTACTGTCTGGGTGAAGAAATTTCTTCACATCTCAGTCGTAAATGGCATACTCAGTATCCTTAGACTGTGATCCCTGATTGGAGTCCCTAATCTTGGGAATATCCTTCCTGTATGTACCCTCTCTACTCCCATTAGAATGGTATAGGTTTATTTTTATATAGGTAAAAACAATGACTGCAGATGCTGGAAACCAGATTCTGGATTAGTGGTGCTGGAAGAGCACAGCAGTTCAGGCAGCATCCAAGTATCTTCAAAATCGATGTTTCGGGCAAAAGCCCTTCATCCATTCCTGATGAAGGGCTTTTGCCCGAAACGTCGATTTCGAAGCTACTTGGATGCTGCCTGAAGTGCTGTGCTCTTTCAGCACCACTAATCCAAAATTTATTTTTATATAGGTCTGTTCTAGCTGAGGACCTGGAAATGATCATTATCACAAAAGAAGTATGTTGGCCAAGCTAATGGAGCTAAGTAAGGGTAGACAAGTCTCCTGGCCCTGATGGAATGCATCCCAGGATACTAAAAGAGATGGCAGTAGAAATAGCAAATGGTAATTTTCCAAAATTCGCTGGACTCTGGGGCAGTTCCTGCAGATTGGAAAACAGCAAATGTGACGCCACTGTTAAAATGGAAGGTAGACAAAAGATGGGGAAGTATTGACTAGAAATGGAAGAAATAGCAAGAAATCTACATAGAAATTGTCCCATTGGGCAGGCGCAGCATGGAAGACAGGTCATCCTTAACTAATCTACTGGAATTCTATGAAGCCATTACGACCACAGTAGACATTGAGGACCCAATAGTGGTGTATCCGGATTTCCAAAAGGCATTTGACAATGTGCCACATAAAGGCTGCTGCAAATGATAAAGGTACATGGCATTATGGGTAATATATTAGCACTGATAGAGGATTGATTAACTAACAGGGAGCAAAGAATGGGGATAAATGAGTGCCTTTCTGGTTGGCAATCAGTAACTAATGGTGTGCCTCAGAGATCAGTGTTGGGACCGCAGTTTTTTCTAATATACGTAAATGATTTGGAGTTGGTGACCATGTGTAGTGTGTCAAAGTTTTGGATGACACTAAGATGAAAAGTGTAGAGGACTGTGAAACTTTGCAAAGGGACATAGATAGTTAAGTGAGTGGGCAAAGGTCTGGCAGACAGAGTACAATTTTGATAAATGTGAAGTCATCCATTTTGTTAGGAATAACGGTAAAAACGACTATTATTTGAATGGTAAAAAATTTGCAGCATGCTGCTGTGCAGAGGGACCTGGGTGACCTTGTGCATGAAATGCAGAAGGTTAGTCTGCAGATACAGCAGGTAATTAAGAAGGTAAATGGAATTTTGTGCTTTATTGTTAAAGGTATTGAGTTTGAATGCAGGTAGGTTATATTGCAGCTGTGTGGAGTGCTGGTGAGGGTACACCTGGAGTACTGTGTGCAGTTTTGGTCTCCTTACTTGAGAAAGGATGTACTGGCACTAGAAGGGGTGCAGAGGAGGTTCACTAGGTTGGTCCTGGAACTGAGGAGGTTGGCTTATGAGGAAAGACTAAGTAGACTGGAGTTATATTCATTGGAATTTGGAAGAATAAGGGGGAATCTAACAGAAATATATACAATTATGAAAGAAATGGATAAGATAGAAGCAGGGAGTTTGTTTCCACTGGCTGGTGAAACTAGAACAAGAGGGCATAGCCTCAAAATTAGGGGGAGCAGATATAGGACTGAATTGAGGAAAAGATCAGCCAAGATCTTATTGAATGGTGGAGTAGACTCGGAGGGCCAGATGGTGGATTCCTGATCCTGGTTCTTGTGTTTTTATGTTCTATATGAGATCCCTCTCATTCTTCTCAACTCCAACAAATATACTCCTCACCAATTCAATCTTTAATATCTCCCAATATGGGTGGGTGACAGTTGCCTTAGGGAAATGACTTGAAACATATTATTACATGAGAAGTGCTATACAAATGCAAGCTCCTGTTGTTCTATCCTGTATTTATGACCTCAGGACAACCTAAAGTAATTTACAGACAAGTAGTACTTTCTGAAATAAGTCAATGTTGTAATGTGGCAACTAATTTGTGCACAGCAAGATCCCACACACAGTAACCTGATAATGACTTGGTTTATGTTTCCCTTCGGCATCTTTGCCTCCCCTTCCAAACCTACCATCAGTTACCTTCCAATACAAGAATGGATAGCCCTGAATTGCCTTATCTGACAGAAAGTCACCCAGCTCCATATTTTTTAAAATACCTAATCATGTTTCTCTGTTCTCCCACCCCTATTTCTCTTTCACTTCCGCTGCTTGGAAACTGTTTTCTGATCACACTCATCCTTAAAAACTAGACCGATATGCTTTCCTTTGTATTTAAACTGAAGAATGAATTTGGGGCTGAGGTATCAACATCTTAAGTGTGGTAACCAACAGTAGTCAAGTGAACAAAGAATAAGGAGAAAGTGCAGACTGCAGATGCCGGAGATCAGTCAAGAGTATGGTGCTGGAAAAGCACAGCAGGTCAGGCAGCATCCAAGGAGCAGCGAATCAATGTTTTGGGCATAAGCCTTCATCAGGAATGAGAATAACCCAGGGTTGAATTTTACATTATTTTGGTCAAGTGTCTTTTTTGTCGAGTTTCACAGAGGTTTTTACTCCACACGATCAAGGGCTTTTTCTCATGGTTTCATCCCACGTGATGTGATCTACCAGATCCCAGTGGTGCTACTTCCATCTAATGCCTCAATTCTACTACTTGCCAAAGCCACAGGTACACACCACTGCCAGGTCATGCCAAAATAGACTGGCATTCCTGGCCCCTATGCCATCAATAAAGGCCATTCTGTACTCAGTCAAACTCTGTCAGTCTGCAGCCACCCTTCACATTTAATAACATTTGCTGCACACATGGTAGACAAGTGAAATTGATGCTGGACATTGCAGGGACCTGGGATGATGCAGAGGACGGACATCTTCTTCCAGGGCTGCCAAAGGACACCATGAAAGTGGACCCAGCCAGCCTGCTGTAAGGTCAGTGCAGTCTCACCCATCTGATGGAATGGCCCACAGTGTAAGATGAAGACCAGTAACCTTCTCCAGTGTGCCAATGTAAATGCCACCATTTTCTCTCTGCTTCCCCACACTCACTCTATCTCAGACACTACTCTTCCACCAAGGCTTGTGCTCTAACACTGTCACTGCAACATCTTCTCCCATTCACTCTCACCAACCGCCAACCCTGCATCCTCTCTTCACTGCCAACTCACTCACTTGGTCATTGCACCACCACCAGCTCTCAGAGCTATGGCACCTACTTTCATCTCACTCAATCCCTCCCTTTCTCTCAGTTGAGCCCACATTAGGGCAGAAACAGCCAAGTGTTGGGTGCTTGGCATTCAATTCTTCGCTCCATATGAGGAGTGGACCCTGAACCTGACCACCCCAAGCAGCCTTGTGACTGTGCCTGAACTTCTGGATCTGTATCAGAGGTTTCCCTTGACTTACTGTGCCAGGAATGATAGGTGTCCCCCTGGGCTTCACTGAGGAGCACACCCTTTAGACTCTGGGACATAGCTGCTAGCTGCAAGGCGGTGAGCTGAAGTCACCAAGTATTGGGTCTGATTGTCATGTTGGAAGTTCTCAGCATCTAGCTTCCATCCTTTTCACATCACCATAGGACACTGCATATTAATGAGACAAGACTTCCAGATAATGTGAAGAATGATGAGGAATTATCTACATTAAAAGGCATCTTGCTGTGCTTTAGCAAGAATCTTGTCTCAACCTCCAGAACGCTGTTGTAAAATGCAACTCATTGCTCCCAAAGCCTTCACTTCTCACGTGACTCCCTCAGATTTCTCATCACAGCCCACATCTTTCCGGCCCCAAGAACCATAGACAAAAGCTGGGGTAGGAGAGGGTGAGACACTGGGGAGATTTGAAAATAATGATAAGGATGTTAAATTACAGGAAAGCCAGTGGAGACGGAGGCTAGAGTGATGATGGAACTGCAGAACTTTCTAGGGAGGGGGCTTTGTGTTTAGAATTAATAGCCTGTTGAGGATAAAGCATGGCAAATGCATTGGATAGGTCGAGATGTAATATAAAGGGCTAGGTTTTGGGAAGTGAAAGGGAAGATTTAGGGACAGGTTAATGAAACTATTTCAACCAGTAACTGTCCCACAAAGCTTCCCTACTCCATCCCATGGTTTTCAGGTTCGGTTCCGGTTCCCACAGTGATAAAACAACAATATATTATAGACACAGTCAACAGTTTCCAATCATCACGAGCACATTCCTGACAAGTCAGGGCTTGCATTCAGAAGTAAATTGGATTCAGAACAAGCGGGCAATGAAATGTATAAATTTGGTGTATCCATCAGTCGGAACTGAATGCAGAATTCTGGGAGGGTTGTAAAGCTGCAGGAGGTCACTGAGGTAGGGAGAAGTGAAAATGTGCAGGTATTTAAACACATGAATAAGAATCTAATTTAAGGTGTTGAATCACAGAGCCAATGAAGGTCATTGAACTCACAGACCGTTGAAAAACAGGATAGGATAGAATCTTTACAGTGCACAAAGAGGCCATTTGGCCCATCGAGTTAACACCAGCCTTCCAAAGAGCATCTCACCCAGCGACATTCCTCTACCCTACCCCTGTAACTTTACATTTCCCAAGGCCAATTCACCTATCCTGCATATCTTTGGACTGTGGGAGGAAACCCACGCAGAGATGGGGAGAATGTGGAAACTCCACACAGACAGTCACGTGAGGGTGGAATTGAAACTGGGATCCCTGGTGCTGTGAAGTAGCAGTGCTAACCACTGAGCCACTGTGCGGAATGTTGGGCTGATTAAGAGAAACATAGTTATGGATGAGTAGATTTGTAGGGACCATGGAGAATGGTCAGGCAGACAGAAAATTTGCCAGACAGGGCACTGAATATAGGAGTCGAGAGTGTGGTGCTCGAAAAGCACAGCAGGTCAGGCAGCATCCAAGGATCAGGAAAATCAGGATTTTCCTGCTCCTCGGATGCTGCCTGACCCGCTGTGCTTTTCCAGCACAACAGTCTCGACTCTAATCTCCAGCATCTGCAGTCTCACTTTCACTGATTATAGGAATTGGGTCATCATGCTGAGGTTGTAGAGACACTTCTGGAGTACTGTGTTTAGTTCTGGTCACTCTGTTGTTAATTTGGAGGGATATTATTAATTTGGAGAGGGTTCAGAAAATATTTAGCAGGATGTTGCTGGGAATGGAGGGTTTGAATTATAAGAAGAGGCTGGATAGTTTGTGACTTTTTTCACTGGATTATAGGTGGTTGAGAAGCCTTACAGAGGTTTTTTAAAATTGTGAGGGGTATAGATAAGATGGGTGGCAGGTATCTTTTCCCAAGAGTGGGGGATTTCAAGATTAATGGGGCATATTTTTAAGGTGAGAGGGGAAAGATTTGAAGAAGACAATTTAATTACACAGAAAATGGTTCATGAGTGGAATGAACTGCCAGAGGCAGTGGTGGATGCAGATACCGTTACAACATTTAAAAGATGTTTAGATAAGTCCATAAATAGGAAAGATTTGGAGGATATGGGCCAATAGCAGGCAGTTGGGACTAGTTTTGTTTGGGGTTATATCAACATGGACTGGTTGGACCTAAGGGTCTGTTTCCATGCTGTATGCCTCTACGACTGTATGAGCTGCCAAACAGCCTGTGACAATATTTGAGGTGGGAGATGGCCTTGGTATTTAGAATATAGAGTGGGTAGTAAAGGTCAAAGATGATTGCATGCTTAAGGAAAATAAATAATGATTTATTTAGGATTATTACACAAATCACGTTGGCAACTCAGGAGTAGGCTCAAGAGAAGTGGAAGAGTTGAGTCATCAGTCTACACAAGTTCACATATTGCTGTCAAGGGCAAGTACATTGATGAAGAAAAGGCAGGGGAGAAAAGTAACTCCAGGCTAGGAAGAGAAGCCATTGCTGGAGATTTTCTTAGGATGGTAGGATGGGTAAGAATGTATTCAAAGGAGGGCAGTCCCATTGAGTTGGGCATTAGATGATAACGTGGTTGACTATTTTAAGGGTTGAGGAGAGGCTATGGAGAAGCATGATCTCAATGACAATGGATGTCATCTATGATTTTGATGAGGGTTGTTTACCGAAGGTTGTGGCCAAGGCAGTAACCTCATTCAAATGTAAAGGCACAAAGTAAGAAAGATTTATACATAGTAATATTGTTTCACCAAATCAGTTAATTCTATGTCATGTGAAATCTCAACTATCTCCAGAATTAATTCAATATTACTCTCAACAACCCTTTCCATTACCTTAATCCAAAACCTTTTGAAATACTTGCTGACTCTGTAATTTTTGAGAGTGTGTTGCTGGAAAAGCACAGCAGGTCAGGCAGCAACCAAGGAGCAGGAGAATCGACATTTCAGGCAAAAGACCAATGAAGGGATTTTGCCTGAAACATTGATTCTTCTCCCCTCAGATGCTGCCTGACCTGCTGTGCTTTTCCAGCACCGCACTCTCGACTCTGATCTCCAGCATCTGCAGTCCTCACTTTCTCCTCTTTGTAGTTGACCCATCATTTTTTCCATGTGACTACTAATTCTCTTCCAAATAATTGTTTCCAAAGGTTTCACACTACTGCAGTCAAACTAACTGGTCAGTAATTGCTGGGATTAGTCTTACTAATTTTCATGAACAAGGCTGTAATTTTGGCAATTCTTCAGGCTTTGACACCACTTGGAGTCCAGGGAAGACTGAAAAATTATGGTCAATGCCTCCACAATTTCCATCCCTCAGTTCCTTCAAAATCCTTGAATGCATCTCATCTGTCTCAGTGCCTTGTTAAAGACCAGCAGGCTATCCAAGACTTCTTCCTTATCACTCTTGATCCTTTCTAGGGGTTAGAGTTTATCCTCCGTCGCCATGGCCTGGGCAGTATTCTGTTCTTTTATAAAGACAGATCCAAAATATTCATCTAATACCTCAGCCACACCTCTTGCCTCTGTCTGTAAAACTCATAATTAGTCTCTGATTGACCCTTATTCCTCCTTTAATCACTCTCTTTCTGCTTATCCTGTTAATATACTGATAGAAGTCTTTGGGATTTCCCTTTGTTAACTGAGAATCTTTTCTCATAGTTCCTCTTTGCTTTTTACCATGTTCAGTATTCCTGTTGATTCTCCATTGTATTTTCAGCCAGTTAACAGCACAGCTTTTCATTCTAGTTCTGATTTCTACCTCCTTGGAAACTCTGGGTTTGTTTGTCTTACTTTTTGCAATAGAGGGAGCGTATCTCAATGATACTGAATGATCAGCTCCTTGAAGGAGGTCCATTATTCAGTTACTGATCTTCCCACTAACCACTTATTCCAATCAATCCTGCTGAGCTGTGTTCTGGCCGTATTAAAATCAACTCTCCTGCAATTGATTTTTCTTGCTCTGGATTGTTGCATGTCACTCTTCAAGAACATCCTGAAGCATATGATACAATGACCACTATCTCCTAAATATTCACCCATTGACAATTGGACCACTCATTTTCAAGGATGAGATCAACAATGCAGTTTTCCCTGTGGGAATGGACACAGACTGCTGGAGAAACTCATCCTAACACAAACTAGGAACACTTGCCTCTTGCTGTCCCTTACACTACCATTCTATATTTGGGTAATTGAAGTTCCCTGTACTCTGTAATGTTGGCAATTCGCTATAATTTCCCTGCAAATTTGTCCCTCTACATTCTTCCCGTTAGGTGGTGGTCTGTAGTCCAAACCGAATAATGTAATTATACCATTTTTATTCCATTCCTCTGGCCAAATCGATTCCATCCTTGAACTCTCTGATTCATCCTCCTTTTCCAGGATTGCAATGCTTTCCTTAATCAAAACTGTTACCCCTCCTCCTTTCCTTTTATATTTTATCTTTCCTGAACAGGTTGTACCCAAGAATATTTAATCCTCAGTCTTTCCCTTCCTTGGGCCAGGCCTCCACTGCCACCACTACATCACATTTCCACACCACCAGCCGGATCTGTATCTTCTCGACCTTACTTCCCATTATTACACTGGTTAAGGTTCTTCATTTCCAATGGGACCAAGGAACACAATAAACAGCAGACAACCAAATAAATGGTTGAACACACCCATTTGGATGGAAATGCAACACTGTGTACTAATGTCCTTCTCTGTTTGCCATAGTTATGTAACTCACCACAGCCAGCCATTGGACAAGCGGTTTAATAAAGATAGATTGTTGTTCTGTGAGTTCAAAACAGAATGCTTCACTGCAAATATATTATAAGAAGTAAACCCACTCTGTAGGTTAAAGGTTATCATTTCCACGCCATATTTCCTGGACATCTCTTTATCTTTTTTCCAATTGATGCACAAGGAATGATCCCCTTACAGTTGCAAGACAGATTTAACAGGACCAAAACACCGTACTTTTGTCAAATCTGCCCTAACATGTGGTCTGTCACCTCCCACTTCAAAGTTTGCACTGGTTTTAGAAAATTTGCAGAATTAGGAACATATTAGGGCTAGTTTTAAGTTTTGTCACTTGTCACCCAACTATTGTGAGGCTACAATTAACCAATGATTTTAAACTGTCTGCTGCCTGACCTTTTGTAGAGATTATTGATTCCTCCACCATGTTGCAGCCCAATTGAAAGCTGAAAAATTACTCTCCAAAATATAATCTCTTCATTTTTCAAATGATACACTTTTTTCACTATGATATTAACTGCCCAAACCACAGGTCAGGATAGACACTGTCCTGGGGAGCTAAGGTAATGTGCAATGAGTATGCCTACACAGAAAGCCATCTGAATCAATGAAACTGGTTCAGCAGTAAAACTTCAAAACCAGATCACTGGTGACACCTTCACTCTGTAAGATCATCATGATACTTTCAGTTGTAATCTGAAAATGACTGGTATAAGCTCGATGATATTGTTAGGATACAAATTTAAAGCATTCGAAGACCTGTTGTATTATGTAATCCATCTTGACAAACTTACATTAGAAATACGTCAGAGAGAGGAGACAAATCTTTTATTTTTGTAGTGCCGTTTTCTCAGTCTGTGGAGACCATCTGGTTTTCCTTGTTATTGGGAAAATGTGTGCTTTATAAAGTTTGAAATAAGTATTCAATGTTTTGGTGCCCACTTATCTCTCCCATTGGCTGGGATTGGTGTGTTAGCCTGTTTTTGGCTGGTGGCTGATCCTGGATTATTTATGACAACTGGTAAGTTTTCTTTTAATTAAGAAGAATCATTTAGTCGTGAACTACAATCACTGAGTTTTGCAGTTCAGAACCTAGTAGTTTATGTGCTGATGTTCTGGTCCCATTGCTGAACCCTTCCTTGTATGTGCTCAGAAGTTTTCTCTTTTTAAAATATTTATCCACCTCACTTTTTAAAGTTATGATGTACTTTGCTTCTACCACTGTTCATGAGACCATAGAAGCAGAAGTAGGCTATTCAGCCCATTCAGTCTGCTCCACCATACAATGAAATCATGGCTGATCTGATGATACTCAGCTATACTTTCCTACCTTTTTCCCATATTCCCCGATTCCCTTACTCAGTGAACTCCATCTATCACAGCACTGAATGTACTTGGTCAAAAATCACATGACACCAAGTTATAGTCCAACAAGTTTATTTGAAATCACAAGATTTCAGAGCACAATCCCTTTGCCAGATAAAGTCAAGAAAGAACCCAACAATCAGAGAGATCAAAAGATGATATGAATGGTTTGAGTGGAGAGTCGAATGGCCAAATAAAAGATCTCTGCAGGTGATCAAGTCTGTCAGATGGTGTGAGTAAAGTGTCAACAGCTCGAAGGAATGATCCAATCAATTCAGGCAGAGAGATAATTACAAAAAATTAAGTTGGTGCTGGAGACGAACCAATTGACATGCTAGGTATGAGAGTCGCATACCAAAGTGACAAGTAATCCAAAACTGTAGAAATTAATTAAGGTAGAGAGATCATAATAAGTTATCAATGTGATTGTCAAAACAGAACAGTAAGGAAGATTTTACAGGACACATGATGAGGTCACATGTATGCAATTGAGGCTGTCTTCATGGGTACAGAGTCTGGGCCCGGGTTCTCTCTATATTTCACCTGATAAAGGGGCAGCGCTATGAAAGCTTGTGATTTCAAGTAAACCTGTTGGATTATAACTGGTGTCATGTGACTTCTGACCTTGTCCACTTGAGCCCAATGCCAGCACCTTGAATCTACTTAGCCAACAGCTTCAACAGCCCTCTGAAGTTAAGAACTCCACACATTCATTACCATCTCAGATAAGCAATACCTCTTCATCTCTGTTTTAAATATGTGACCCCTTATTCTGAGATTATGCCTTCTGATCCTTGGCTGTCCCTCAAGGGGAAACACAGAAAGATCTATAATCATGAAAACCCAGTGCATAAAACAAGTTGACCCCATCTCTCTCTTTACTCTTTTGGTGATTATCTTAAATTGATCTCATTAGTAATTTATCAACACTAGAAGTAGAATTTCCTGATCTAAGTTCATAAAGTTTCTGAATATCTTCATCAGATTTCCTCTTAACAGTTTTAGTTTCAAAAACCTAGTCATTTCTCATAACAAAATCTTCTTAACTGTGGTTCATTTCATTGAATCTATTTTATCCCCACTCCTAAAATAAGAAAGAATATTTTAAACCTTGTCTGGTGTGTAAGACTGAATAGTATCTATTTGCTTTTGTATTCAATATCCTTATTGATAAGACTGTATGTGTTCTTTTTTAACTACTTCATCAGTTCAGCTGTTATCTTGAAAGATTTATTTGTCTTGATCTCTGCCTTTGCTTGGCTGGTCCTTTTTACATTCAAACATTTACCACATGTGTAGCTTGCATTAAATTTCACCTGGCATCCATTTTCCAAACTACTAACCTGTGTGAATTTTGCTCTGTGGATTTGGGACACACAGAGACATTAATCTCGGTTCAGTATCAAAGTAACAGCTGAGTTGTTTATGCAAACCTTGGACACAGTGAGTTGTACAATATCATAGAGAAGTTAAAGCACTTCAATTAGGTTAATGCTGGGTTAATGGTTAAACCTATCTGAATTCTTAAGGAAGGAGTCGGTCCACTCAGATGCCTTTTAAATATAAAAACCTTTTCAAGAGACTATGACAAATCTTCTCATTTTTGTTTCATCCCAGTTGTAAATTTTGGTGGCTGCAGTTTTAGTTATCAGTAGGCACTGGCCATTGAGGAGCTGCAAATTACTTGGACAATCACTAAGCCAAGGCATTGTTGGAATGGACAGGGTTTACAGAAATACCCTAGATTAATATTTAGCTCATGGTAATCCAGATCCGTCACTTCTATTGGTTTTATTAACTCACCCAAACTAGAACTTTTGATAATGTCATCAGCACTCCCTGTTTAAAAAGAAAATCTATAAGATGAAATCAACAGAGTAAAAGTTAAAAACAAAGTTGGTGGTTTTCCTATCTTTAAGTACATTAAGGTTAATGTTGTACAGCATATATTCTAAGCTTTAATATCCTAACATTGATTTAATTCCATGTGTACATTGCAACCCAGACTTCAGTTTTAAAACATGATAAAATAAACTATTCTTTGGTGATGAAGTGCTACACTTAAATTGTATGAAAACAAACCTTCAAAAAGCAACATTCAGTATGAAATGAAACATTTAGTGGAGTGCAACAATGTTTTCTCCTCAAAGCAGAATGAGGATGATTTTTAAAATCATTTTTAAAAGAAAGTTCTGCAATATCAAACAGCAATAGGTTTTCACGTCTTCATGGGTAAACTATGACGAATCCAAAGGTAACATGACCTAGTAATATGCTGTCTAACAATCCCAAAAAGAAAGAAGAGAAAGACTTCATTGCATTTATATAAACACCTTTCATTACCTTAGCCAAAGAAGTAAGTACATTGAAAGGTGTTATACCCACAACATGCAGTTAACTTATTTGAAAATATTTTGTTTTATTCTTTCATGTAATGTGAGCATCATTGGAGAGGCCAATCCTTAATTGCACTTGAACTGAGTTTCAGAGGCCATTTCAAAGGACAACCACACTGCATGTGGAGTCACATGGAGGTCAGACCAGTTAGGGTTATCAAGGACTACCGAATTGTTAGTATATTCAATGAATGTCTCCTTGAATTGGCCAGAGGAAATAATCCAAATAGATTTTGAGATATTGTCAAAACAGAAGTACTAAACTTACTTCAAGTACTTGATCCCAGGATGCAAAGAGAGCTTAGAGATGAGATGTTTTTGATGATGCTGTTCCTTTAACAAGGTTAGGTTGTCCTTTTTTTTCAGAAAAGGCACAGAGTCCGAAATGTTGGGGTTGATCTACTTGAGAATGCTTTCAAGTTTTTTTTAAAAAAATACACTTGTACAATTGAAGGGGAGTGGCCAGTTCTCCTAGCTCAGCTTTGCTCTGGTTTGGTTTGGTTGGTTATAGTAGTCTAGCCGTTCACTGAAAGCAGTCAGTCACTTTGAGGCTGCTGCTCCAAGAAACAGCTACATGGAAGAAGGTGTTCCATGCTGAATCTCTCTCTGCCATCCATCTCTGACATCTCTCCTGTAAGATCCTCTGTTTGATTTTACCTTTTTTGCCAAGGGGTGTTTATGGGGATTGTTGCAGGAATTTGGAACAGCATCATTAAGGTAGGATGATCTGTTGGGTTTTCGGATAGGTTGTTATTCAGTAAGTCAGGCAGCGTCCAAGGAGCAGGAAAATTAATGTTTCAGGAAAAAGCCCTTCATCAGGATTTCTGCTCCTTGGATGCTGCCTGACCTGCTGTACTTTTCCAACACTGCTCTAATCTTCAGCATCTGCAGTCCTCACTTTTGCCTAATATATTCTGTATTCTGTTCTCTTTTGTTTGTGTTTTATTCTGCCTTGTACATGGTGGGTGGCATTCCCACGTGTGATGTTGATGATCTGACATGTTTTGTAGAGATTACCATGGCAGGGTTGTGTGGTGTTATGGTCAATGTTGTCCTGAAGATTGGGTGGTTTGCTGTGAATGATGGTCTGTTTAAGGTTTCTTGGTTGTTTATTTTTAAAATATACTTTTATTGAAAAGAGAAATTTTTTTTCGGATATTACAAAGCAAACAATACAAAAAACCCCAACTGATTTCATTAATAAGTAATAACTAACTAACTTAAAAAAAAGTCATGACAGTAATAATGATAATAATACAGCTCAATGAAGCAAAGTAGTAACGCTCGACCATCAAAAGCATAAATTTATACATATTCATGTGTTTGTAGTTCCTCCTCTCTGGATACCAGATTCATTAAACAGAATTGTTATGGATATATAAAGCCCCTTATTAGTATGGCAGACAAATCTGTATCCAAGTAGTCCAAAAGGGCCATCACATCTTATAAAATCTCTCAGTTTTATGCTGGACCATACTGGGCATGGAGGGGGTGGTTTCAGACACCCACCTAACAGAATGTTCTTTTCTTCCACAAAAGGTGGGGATACTGAAAACCCTTTTGGTTTTTGTGCGTCTAATGGAAGTGGATCAACAAGACTAAGAAGAAGTCCATCTCCACTGACCCCAACACCGTCTCTATTTTGCCTACCACAGCGCTCCAGAACGCCCACAGCCTGTGGCAGGAGCAGAGACAATGAGTGAGCGTACCCATATTCATCTTCCTTTTAGGACATATTGGAGATACTCCCGATTTAAATTTTGAAAGGCGGTCTGGAGCCAAGTGGACCCTGTGGAGAATCTTCAATTGCAAGGCGTGGGTCCTGTTGCAAATCAAGATCCTTCTTGCATTTTCCCAGATATCCTCCCATACTTCAGAAGAGATCTCAATGTCCATCTCCCTCTCCCATACCGTTCAGAGTCGTCCAAGGTTCCCTCTCCCAATAGGTGATAAACATTGCTCACAGAAAGTGTGTTCTCAGTACTCAGCACCCTCTTCTCCATGTCAGATCAATAAGAATCAGTTAGAAGTGTGGTCTCTTTTTGTATGAAATTCCTAATTTGAAAAAAATGGAAGAGGTCCCTACTGGGCAACTCATATTTCCAAGCCAACTGATCAAAAGACATCAGCATATCCCCCTCGAATAAATCACTCAGGCAAGATACACCCCTAGCTGCCCATAGTTTAAACCCTGAGTCCATCATCCCTGGCTGAAAACCCGTCATACTAATTATGGGTGTAAAGAATAATGCTTTGGCAATATTGCCCTCACTCTGACGCATTGCCCTCCATGCCTTGTCAGTATCAATAACTATTGGGGTATAGCAATATTTCTAAACTGTCCTCACATTGTCCAAAAACAACAAACTAGTAAGGGGGGGCACCTTGCCTGAGATGCTTTAATGTCCAACCAAAGTGAGTGAGGATCCCCTAAGCCCAGTCATTCACATAAGATAGCAATGACCTTAATTGATAGTTTTTGATATTTGGGAGGTCCACTCCTCCAGGCTGAGGGGTAGCTGCGGTTTAGTCAGTTTAATAAGGGGTCACTTGCGATACCAAATAAAGGAACTGAACCAGGCATTAGTCTTCTAAATGTTTGCTTAGTAAACAGCAGAGGAAGCATTCACATGGGATACAGCAGACAATGGGGAATGTTCATTTTAATGAGGGTTATCTGACCTAATCAGGAGATCAGAAGCACCTCCCATCTTTGAAGGTCTTGTTTGATTCTGTCGAATAATGGGCAAAATTGGTTTTAAATAGCTGATCAAAGATGCGAGTAATGAGCACAGGAATTTACAAAGTCATTCTAGACCATTTTGCTAGTCCCAAGTGAAATGGTGTTCTTTCTAAAATAGCATCCAGAGTGATTGAAATGAGCAGCTATAGAAATTTAAGAAACAACTTGTATATGGTTAAAGAAACAAAACATTTTTATAAATGCATTCATGGAATGTGGTCATCACTAGCAAGGATTTATTGCTCATCCTTAATTGCCCTTGAGAAGGTGATGTGAGCCACTTCTTGAAATACTGCAGTCCATGTGATATAGGTATGTCTGTCATGTTGTTAGGGAGTAAGTTCCAGGATTCTGACATACCAATATTGAAGGAACTACTGCATATTTTCAAGTTAGAAAGTTGTGTGAGGAAGAGAACCTAAAGGTGGTAGTGTTTCCATCCACCTCTTGCTCTTCTTCTGGTTGATAGAAATCATGTGTTTGCAAAGTGTTATCAAAGAAACCTTGGAAAGTTGCAGTAGTGCATCTTGTAGATACAGAGTGCTGCAATTTTGCATCCGTGATGGAGGAAGTAGGTGCTACAGATGGTGAACTGCATGTCGATCAGTGGGCTGCCTTTTCTAATTGGCATTAGCTTCTTAAGTAATGTTGGAGCTACAACGATCTAAGCTTCAGATAAGTGGAATGTATTCCATCACACTCCTGACTCGTACATTGTAAGTGGTGGAAAGTCTTTGGAAAGTCAGGAAATGGATCACTGGCCAGGGAATATCCAGTCTCTGGCCTGCTCTTGTAGCCACATAATTAAGGTAAGGCAGGAGACAGAAGTAGGGGACCACTTTGGATCTAGTGATCATAATTCCATTAGTTTCAAAATAGGTACAGAAAAGGATATGCCTTCCATAAAAGTTGAAATTTTTAATTGGAGTAAGGCAAATTTGAATGGTACAAGACAAAAACTTTCAAAAGTTGATTAGAGTTGATAATTCACAGATAAAAGGACGTCTAACAAGTGGGAAGCTGTCAAGAGTGTGATGATGAGAGTTCAGAGGCCTTATGTTCCTGTTAGAGTGAAGGGTGCGGCTGAAAAGATTAAGGAACAACAGATGAATAAAGATATTGAGGTTCTAGTCAAGAATAAAAGAGAATCTTATTTTAAATAATTTGGTTCAATTGAATATCTTCAATATACAGTGTAAGGACATTCTTAAGAAAGAAATCAGAAAGGCAAAGCGGGGGATAGGAGATAGCATTGGCAGATAAAGATAAGGATAATCCAAAGAGATTCTACAAATACGTTAAGAGCAAGAGGGTAATTATAGAGAGGGTAGGGCCCCTTAAAGATCAAGGAGGTCATCTTTATGTTGCACCCCAAGAGATGGGAGAGATACTAAATGAATATTTCACGTCAGTTTTTACTGTGGAGAAAGAAATGGAGGCTGGAGAAAAATAAATGTTGATGTTTTAAAACCTTACAGACAGGAAGTGTGCGTGGTCTTGGAGATTATAAAGGTGGATAAATCTCCAGGACTTGATCTAATGTATCCCAGAATGTTGCGGGAAGTAGGGGAGGAAATTGCGAGATTCCTTTCAGAAATATTTTACAGCACCTATAACTACGGGTGAGGTGTCTAATGACTGGAGGGTGGCTCATGTTGTACCTTTGTTTAAGAAAGGTTGTAAGGAGAAACCCCCAGGGAACTGTAAACCTGTGATCGGACTTTGGTTGTGGGTAAAACGTTGGAGGTAATTTTAAAAGGTAAGGTTTATGCATATTTAGAGAGGCAAGGATTGATTAGGGATAGTTTGTGTGAGGAAAATCATGTGTCACAAACTTGATTGAGTTTTTGAGGAAGTTACCAAGAAGATTGATGAGGGCAGAGCAGTAGACACTGTTAGCCTTTAGTAAAGCTTTCAACAAGGTTCAGCATAGTAGACTAATTGGTAAAGTTAGGTTACATAGGATTCAGGGTGAGCTTGCCAATTGGATACATAATTGGTTTAATGGCAGGACACAGAGTCATAGTGGAGGGTTGCTTTTTGGATTGGAGGCCTTTCACTAGTGGTGTTCCACAGGGATGGGTTCTGGGTCCTCTTTTCTTTGTCATTTATATAAATGATTTGGGTGAGAATATAGAAGGCTTGATTAGTAGGTTTGTGGATGACACCATAATTGGTGGCATAATAGACAATGAAGAAGGTTTTCTAAGATTACAAGGGGATCTTGATCAGATGGGCCAATGGGCTGAAAAATGGCAGGTGGAGTTCCATCTGGATAAATGCAAGGTATTGCATTTTGGTACAACAAACAAGGGTAGGCATATACAATCAATGGTAGGGCCTTGGTTAGTGTTGTAGAACAGAGGAACATACAGGTTCAGGTACATAATTCTTAAAAGTTTGCATCACACATAGACAGAGTGGTTAAAAAGGTCTTTGGCACACTTGCCTTCATTGCTCAGTCGTTTGAGTATAGAAGTTGGGAAGTCATGCTGAGATTGTACAGGACATTGGTGAGGCCTCTTCTGCAATACTGTATCCAGTTCTAGTTGCCCAGTTATAGGAAGGATATTATCAAGCTGGAGCCGGTTCAGAAGAGATTTACCAGAATGTTACCACATATGTAAAGCTTGACTTATAAAGAAAGACTGGATAAGCTGGGACTTTTTCAACTGGAGCATGGGAGATTGAGAGGTGACCTTACAGAAGTTTATACAATAATGAGGAGTACAGATACAGTTGAAGGTAGTTATCTTTTTCCTAGGATGGGGAATTCAAGATTAGGGGTGAGAGGAGAGAAATTTTAAAAAGACATGAGCTGCAAATGTTTTACACTGAGGGTGATTCATGTGTGGAATGAATTTCCTGAGGAAGTGGTGGATGTGAGTGCATTTACAACATTTCAAAGACATTTGGATAAGTACATGAATAGGAAGGGTTTGGAGGGATATGGGCCATGACCAGGCAGGCGGGAATAGTTTAGTTTGTGATTATGTTCGGCATGGAGTGATTGGACCAAAGGGTCTGTTTCGGTGCTGTATGACTCTATATGTGACTGGTCCAATTAATTGTCTACTCAGTAGTGATCCCCAGGACTTTGGTGGTAGGGCTGCAGAATGGGTGTACAGTGTGGGGGGTACATAGTGTAACGTAAGTGAAGCAATGCTAATGTCCAAAACTGTTCCTAATGTGTAAACACAGTTTGGATTAAAAAACCAATGTAAATTAGTCAAATCTGCAGTACAGGAGAGAGCTCAGTTTACTTAGAGGAAGTAGACACATATTTAACAGAGTGACAAATGAAACAAAATACAGACAGGCATAAGGCACTACACATTGGAAGGAAAAATAACTGATAAAGATATTAGAGACAGTCCAATATTAGCCAAAGATGACCTGGAATGGGATCTAGAGCAACAACAGACTTAAGACAAAGAGCAAAACAAGCCAAGGACTGAATTACATGGGCAGGTGAGTTCAGTGTAATTACGAAGCTATTATCTGATCAGATTAGATTAGATTACCTTCCCTACAGTCTGGAAACAGGCCCTTTGGCCCAACAAATCCACACCGACCCTCCGAAGAGTAACCCACCCAAACCTATTTCCCTCTAACACTATGGACAATTTAGCATGGCCAATTCACCTGACCTGCACATCTTTGGACTGTGGGAGGAAACTCACGCAGACACGGGGAGAACGTGTAAACTCCACACAGACAGTCACCCAAGGCTGAAATGGAACCTGGGTCCCTGGTGCTGTGAGGCTGCAGTGCTAACCACTGAGCCACCATGCTGAAATTATATTCAATTTTCTGCATTCAGTTTTTGTAAAATATTCAAGTCATTGAAGCAGGGAAGAGAACAGCAATAGGACTAGTTCCTAATATCAAATAGTTGAGTCAGGAGAAAGATAGGCTGGGGAAGCTGAAATCTCTCTATCCTCAAAAACAGGTGCTTCAAAGATACCTTCTTCAATTATACAAGATATAAAACATCACATTTAAAGTTAACCCAGAGCACTACATTAAGGTCTGCCAGGATAGTAGAATCAGAGGATATAGGTTAATAATGAGGAAAAATCAAAAACATGTTTGTATAATCAGCATTTGGAACAGTACCACTTCAGTACTTAAATCCAGGTTGACAGCGAATAGGGTACTGAAAGACTACTGCACTGTCAGAGTTATGATCCCGTAGCCTCATTTGAAGAAGAGCCAGAATTCTCCCAGTATCCAATCCAATCTTTATCCCTCAGTCAACATCATTAAAACCAATAATTTAGGAATTATCACACAGCTCATTGTGGAAACTTGCAGATGGATGTTAAATCAAGAATCAGTCTCCCCTCACAAGTTCCCCTGTGCAAATTAGCTGTGTGTTTTCCAAAATTACAACAGTGTTACAATGTTCTTCACTGTTTGTAAAACACATTGGGACATTCTGAGGTTGTGAAATATGAAATGTAATAGAATAGCAAGTATTTTTTTCTGAGAAGCGTAACTTAAGAGAAAAAGATTGAGTGCAGCATAAAAGGGAGTGTGGACTGGTTGGGCAAATGGCCAGTGACTGCTGTGTATGCCAACTAATGAAAGCAACGGCTTTAAACCTGATCAGGATACAGTTGAAGTGTAGGGGGAGTAGGCAGAGAATGCAAGCTTTTACTGAAATAAGCCAATGACCCTTTGCCATTTGTATGTACCTCAAGTAATTTCTTTCTAATTATTCTGAAAAGAATGAGACCCATGTAATATAATTTACGTGCAACACTGAGCCAACATTAAAAAAATTCTCTGTGAAAACTAATCAATTGTGGAAATCCCGTGTCACAACCCTGCTATTTCTACATCGAACGACCAGGAAAGAAGTGGCAAACTTTAATTATACACTAATGGGAAACCATGCACAAATTACAACAGATAAATGAAAAAAAAGCTCAATGAATAATATTTTCATCTCTGTGTGATTTTCTGTACTTCCTTAACCAGAACATGGCTACATGATACCAGATGATGTGTCCAGGGACTATATATCCTTCGGGATATTCCAGCTAATTCCTGTATAGTCCGTACTCTATGCTTATTTTCCATATGACAGTGAGGAGCAGAACTTGATTATCCAATATTAGCCAACAGCGCTGAAAATATCCTATAATATTCTTAACATCTATAAATATTTTAATTTTTTTTCATGGGACATGTGCATAGCAGACAAAAAAAATCACCCCCGACCCCCCGCAAAATTGTAGCGAATTTTGCTTTAAACTGCAGGGTGGAGTCACGTCTGTTGACGTTTGCGGTCACTGGCGCGTCATCCGTCCAGAGATTTAAAGCAGGAATGTTTCGATTCCTAACGCAGCTTCAGTTATCTTGTTTTGCACGGAGCAGCCTATATATCATAGGCATCTGCTAAAAACAGTCCACCACAATAACATATGCTGGGATCCAAGTGAAGTGTGGGGGGGGGGGACTGAATTCAGACTCACGTCACGTGAAAAACAATGATGAACAGATGTATTCCCCTGAAGCCAAAGACAAGCCTGGTCTGAACACCGTATCATTATAAAGGGTGGGGAGCCAATCCAGTGTTTCAGCAGAAATTTAGCCTTATGCACTTCCTACCTCATTGCCTTCCCAGCAAGTCGGCTCTTGCTTGAATCCTTCTCATTTTATATGGCTTGAAATGTGTAACGTTTGCAAATTGGGAACAGCTTGATTAAGTGTTTTTTTAAAGTGCTTAATACTGAAAAGGAGGCATTTCTTCCAAGATTGTCAATTTGCATTCATCAGGACACCTCGCGAGAAATATTAATATCCAGTAAAAGGAAAACACCATCTTTTCATTCACTTATGGGACTTGGGCATTTCTGTTGCCGCCATTTTTAAAACTTATGATGCATGATAAAAGAGTGGTGCTCCATTGGCAAGTGGATTCCGTTTGGTAGAGATTTTGCCATGGACAGTGCACCAGTTAATGATGAATAACAGTTAACTGCCAAGTTTTATTTAGTTTTAAACTAGTCAGATTGAGTTGAAACAGATAGTGTATATACATGTTCTTCCTGCTTGCAAAGTGGGCAGATCATATCAGACAGCCTATCCCATCAGCTGTTTACAATAAGCAACCTACTGACCACACCCAAACAGCACAAACTTGCATATCTCACAGCAGTGCTTAACATTCAAAGTAATTCTGCAATTGACAAGGATTTGCTAAATAGTCCTGTGTATTTGAGGAATTACATTGTCAACCAATTTAGTACTGTCAGGTTCACGATGTGGTCCACATGTGTATGCTGAAAACCACACACATTCATACACAGGGTCCTGTTATTTACAGAAGAAGAGTTTTAGGGGTTTGACCTAGTGACATTGAAGACACATCAATATATTTCAAAGTCAGTTTGGTATGTGCTTGCACCTTCCAGATGGTGGTGACCCCATCAATCTGCTGCTCTTGTCCTCCACGGTAGAGTCACTGGTTTGGAAGGTGCTGGTAAAGAACTCTCAACTAGTTGTTGCAGTGCACATTTGTACACATTAATGACACTGTGGTGAAGTGAATACTGCAAAGAATGGTCAGGGTGACAAGAAAGTTTTTTTTTCCAGGAGTGTTAAGCTTCTTGAATGTAGTTGGAATGGAGCCTGGTGCAAATGGAAAGTATTATATTACACTCCTGACTTGTGTTTTATAAGTGATGGAAAGTCAGGAGATGAGTTACTTGCCACAGAGTTCCAGTTTCTATCCTTCTCTTGGTCAATGGAAACCCCCAGGATGTTGATAGCAGGGGACAGAGCTACGGTAATGCTATGAAAGTCAAGAGAAGATTTAAGATATTACATTCTCCCTTAAAGGAGATGGTTATTAATTGGCACTTGTGTGATACAAGTACTTAGTAGCATAGGCCAGAATGTGATCTGAGCATCACTGAGAGGAATTGTTTTAGTATCTGAGGAGTTGTGATTGGTACTGAACATTATGCAATCAATGGGGAAATCCCACTTCTGACCTACTGATGGAGGGAAGGTCATTGGTGAAGCAGCCTAAGATGGTTGGGCCTTGGATACCACCCTGAGGAACTCTTGTAGAGATGTCCTGGAGCTGAGATGACTGACCTCCAACAACCATGTACATCTTCCCATGTGCCAGGTATGACTCTAACCAGTGGAGACATACCCCTGCCCCTCTCCCAGGTATATGCCCATCTTGCAGCTGTACTGGAACAGCTTGACTATTGGCATGAGTTAATGGGTCACAAGTCATCAGTACAATTACTGAAATGTTATCAGGGCCTATTGCAATATCCAACACAGAAACAGGCCATTTAGTGAATGCCATGTTGGCCACATGAGAATCCTCCAGTTAACACGGTTACACAAATGAGTGTGAAATTACCTGAAATTAGAAGGTTAGTGAGTGATTTGATCAAAGTATTAAGATTGTACAATGAGCAGGTTGGGTAACATCAAGATAAACTGTTGGTTAGGAAGTTTATTATCAGGGCCATAGTCAAAAACATGAGAGACAATCCTTTTAGGTAGTTAGAAACACATTTATGCACAAGAGGCAAAAACTGTTTTCCACAATTGGCAATTTTAAATCAAAGGTGTTTGGTCGACAAAGTTATTGAGGGATGTGAACATTTTCCCTGATCAGAAATATTGTTACACACCTCTGGAGCAGGATGGGACTTGAACTCCAGTCTACCTGGTTCAAAGGCTAGGACTTTACCACTGTGCCATATGAATCCCTCCCCTACGCTCAAAATGGATGGTACAGGGCCTAGAATGTAGTTAAGCTGCAGATCAGCTGTGATCTCAATGAATGTGGGAGCAGGCTTGAGGAGTCCAATAGCGCCCTCCTCCATCCCCCACACTATGTTCCTATCTCCAAGTCTTCTTTTCCTTCCTCCCTCAGGCTTCCCCTTACATGGTATGCCTTTAACTATCACTGTTACAGAAGCCATGCCAGTAGTGGAACAGACAGTATCCCTGACATTTCCTCCGATCAAAACTATTTTTTTAAAAGCCAGCATCGAACTCCTCATCTCCTGAACTGCCCCTCGCATCCATAGCAACAAGGTCTCTGCCAAAAAGCCCATGTGTGCAAGGGTTCGAGACATTTCATGCAGGTTTTGCATCAACAGAAGCTTTAGAATCGGTTCAGCTCTCACGCAGGGCTGCATTTTTTTTAGAAGTGGAAAATATTGCTCACTATATTTTAACCTTTAGCACAAAGAAATGGTAAAAAAATAAATAAATGTGGGTTTCCAGCACATGTGAGCCTTTGAATGCTTTTTCTTTCCACATGGAAACAGAGCAGGGAGTGCGAACCGCCCCCTTCTCCTGTGGTACGTGCAGTGTGTCATTGCACTGTCCGGTGCTGTAGTCTCTGTTACACGGCGGGGAAAAAAACACGGTCGTGTATGGGCGAGACTTAAGGACTGTGTGTGTGTGTGTGTGTGTGTGTGGTTGGGGGGGGGGGGGGGGCGGTATTCCACTGGACCCAAAGACGATGCCACCAGATCCACGAATTCGGACTGTCTTTGCATAGGTTCCAGCAGACACATTTCACTTCGCTTCCCTATTGTACACTCAATCTGATACTTGCGACCTTTTTTATTCCAGTAAAAGATTCTGAAACACTCAGGAACTGGATAATCGAATGAAGCCCTCCGAAACCCAGACGCTATTTTACATTTCGATGGCAGCTAGGTATGGTTAGTGTGTGCGTGTGTGTGTGAGAGAGAGAAAGCTCCTTGGGCGAGCTCCCAGCTTGCATTTATGTCTGGGAGACCATCTCCAGAACCGCGCGGAGGGGTTTCGCCATGGACACACGTTTTCCTGTCGCCTACTGTCCCTCAGTCTCTCTGTCCCTGGATCCAGCGGTAACGCTGACAAAACAGGGAGGAGCCAGCGAGAAAAGGAATGGTCAGGGGACGGGGGGGGTCTTTGACTTTAGTGGCGGGTGGGAGGTAAAATATTTGGAGAGGGAAGGTAGGTGGTGCAAACAAGCCAAAAAACACCATTGGCAGGAATACACTCTCGGCTTCATTCTCAGAGGGGGAGGGGAGGGGAGGGGGGAGTAGGAGTGTGCGTGTGAGAGTGGAGGGGCGATTGAATCTCTGTCCAACAGCACGAAAAGGGAATCCCTCCGTACAGACGTCACATTAACCGAGGAAACACACACCTCGCATCATTTGACGCAAATATCCATTTTTAGACAACGCGCTACGTCAATGGACGGTACCACCCGCCAGATCTTACTCAGAGAGAGACAGAGCGAGAGAGAGAGAGAGAGAGATAGAGACCTCACACAAGATCCTATGTCACAACTGCTGGTTTACAAATAAGTTCCTTTCCTCTTAAAAAGAAATAAATATGGACAGGCGTATGAAAACAAAAGGTCAAAGTGGAAACAATGCAGTGGGGAGAGGAAGCTGTGAATTGTTGATTGTCAGAGGCAGAAGGGGGGGGGAAGAAGGTAGCTCTAAGCTCCCTCCCTCCCAGAGAGTCTGAGAGAGGGCTGGGCGGAACCAGGCAGTTTTGACGTGAATCCTCAGCCACGGGCGTGCTGGAAATAAAAAGAGCAGAGTTTAATACCAGAACACTGACTCATCAACGCTCGAGCAAGGAGTAAGCAGCAAACCGGGAGACTAATAGAGTGAGGGGAGGGAGGGAGGGTTAGTGAGGAGAGGGAGGCGGCGCAAAGTCGAAAAAAATAATTAGTCACTGCGGGGAAAAAAAAGCGATCAGACCCGCGAAAGGAGACTGAGAAGTGTGTGGAAACAAAAAAAAATAGTGACTTTATTTCTCTGTAAAATATTATTAAAGTTTCAACCTAGAAAGAGAAGGAGGGCTGGTGTGGAAGGCGAATCCAGGAAGTTTTATGGATTTTTTTTTCTGTTGCAGAGAGGAAGACTTGTTTTAAAGCGTGGTTCGTGACAGAAGCGTGGAATTAACTGAGGAAGAAGTTTTTTTTTAAATTTTCTTTGAAAGCGGACTTGCAGATTTTATTTAGTTTTGTTTTTGGAATTATTCTGAGACGTTTGTTTGAAATATTGACTGTACTTACCTGGGAGAGACTGACGGTCGGTCCCAGCTTTAAGAAGAAGTGGGAGAGAGAAAAAAAAACCGTCTTCCTGTGTTCCCGGGGAGGGGGGGGGGTGGCGGTGGTGGGGGGGACCATGTACCAGGAGTATCCAGTGAACTACGACTCATCGTCCCGCAGCAGCTTGTCTCCAGCTCACCAGGACAGTGTGTTCAGCAGCTCCGCGAGCAATTTCAACAGCGCTTCACAGGTAAGACGTGGTCTGATTCCTTACACACTTGTACCCTCCGGAAATCCATTTTGTGTAGGAATTTTGGATTCTCCCCCTCCCCATAGTGTGCCACTTCACTGAGCCTTAATGATTTTTGTGTTTTTCTTTTGATTATATTATCGGAGTTTCAGTAACCTGTCGCTGGCCATACCCTCTGTGTGTGTGTGTGTGTCCTCCTTTCGTTTCTCTTCACCCCCCCCCCCCCCCCAGCCCGGACTCCTGGACTCGTGGCTTGTATGTTGCTTCCTGTTCCCAGTCGGCGGGTGTCTGTCGGAGCTTGGCACTGTTGTAGTGGCAGAGCTTGGCGCTAGTGTGATTCACCAGATTGTGGAGCGGAGCGGCGTGTGCCTTCACCCGCTGTGTGTCTGCAGGTGATGCCTGACGTGAAGAAGTGACACTCTTGACATTAATGACTTGCTTCAGTCAGGGGCGAACAGTCATGAATTTACATCCGCGGGAAGGAATTTCTCTCTTTTTTTCTCTCACTCTTTACCAGGAGTCTTCCCCCCCGTCCTCCCTTGTTAAGTCTTCATTCTCTCTTCTCTAGCCTTCCCCCCCCCCCCCCAATCCTGTTATTCTTTCTCCCCGTTCAGCATATTTCATTACAAACTTGGTCAATTTCGGGGGTGGGGGGGAGATGGGAGAGAGGAAGGGAATGGAATTCAGACGCTGTCAGTCTCTCCAGCATTACATATCCCAGAGCTGTCTGGAAAGTAGCATTGGTTTTCACCGGAGTAACCCGAAGGCGGCTCAAATGTCCTTATTCTGAAACAACATCTGAAGGAAGCACTATCTGCCCTCCCCGTCTTTCCAAACAAAAATAAAACGAAGTGTCTTGACTGAAAAGGTCCCGATTTGAGAGAGAAGCCCATTTCTGTGCCGGATCAGGTCTACCTAGGGCGCTGTCACTGTAACTGCAGCCCTGTCCCGTCCTGCCCTGCCCTGCCCTCCTTATTTGCTTTATGCAATCTTTCACACACTGTTCCTGGCTTTAAGGTTGATGGAGAAATGAGGCGAGCAGGAGGGAATCTTGCGCAAGGCAAGAGTTGGCTGAAGTTACAAAATCAGTTGCGTAACTGTGTGTGTTTTTTTTTCAAAATAAGAGTCTCCAGACTTTCCTCCTCCAGCCCAGCGGCGGAAATCGTTCCCCCAGCCTCGGTGCCAACGTGATAACTTGTAGCGAAGCGCTTTCAGATGTTAACTTTACCTCGCCCCCTCCCCTTCCTGTGCTCCACAAGCCAGAATAAGACTCCCCCCGAAATCTCCATACCTTTTCCGGGTAGCGCTTGGGAACATTGTTCCTGCTTCTCAGATCTGTCACCTTCTTAATTGGAATTCATATTAATATTTGATACTGACTGGATCCACACCCCCCCCCCCCTCCAAATCAGCCCACCCACACTAGCCGTTCCTGGGCCTCCAAACTTTGCATCCTGCTTCGTGGACTGAGCTCTGTCAGTTGTGTATTTAAGATGTTGACTTACTGTCAATATACAGCTACACAGGCGACTCTCTGACCACACCCCACAGCTCCCTCTCTCTCTCTCTCTCTTACCCCCACCCCCCTCATTTTTTATTACACAGTGGCTGTTTTGTTGGCTTCCACAGTTTGTGGTTTGAAACCATGCCGGATTAGAAATTTTCGACTCTTATAACATTTTTACACATGGAAAATTAAATGTACCCCGGTGATACATAGTGTACAAACTGTGTGTGCTCTGTGCTTCCATCTCTCTGGGCTCCTATAGGCACTACGGGATGGGTGGGGGGAGGTCTCTGACCAAGGCCAGCTGGGATTTCTTTTTCAGCTACATTTTTTTCTGTCTTGAGCTTTCTGTCTGGCATCTGTCCCCACGGGCTTGCAGGAACTCATTTTTGAGCTCGAACCTAATGGATAATTGACAGGCTTCTATAAAACTTGTCATCACCACTGGTTTTCCTCCTTCCAAAATCGTCACAGGAGAGCAGGAGGTTGTTCAGCCCGTCAGGGTCTGCCCTATCCCTGTAGACCAGTGAGTGCTTTCAGATGCTTACCCAACTTGCGATTGAATGCCACAGTTGAATCTGCCCCCACCGCACTCTCAGGCAATGCATTCCAGAACCTAACCACATGCATTTTTAAAAAACCAAAAATATTCTTATGTTTCCTTCAGTTCTTTTGCCAGTCTCCTTAAATCAGCATTCTGTATCTGCAGAAGTGAAAAGGAACAGTAGAATTTTTACAGCACCTTTCAGAACCATCAGTGCATCATAATCAATTAATCTGCCTTGGGGTATTGGCTGGGGGAGAAATATTGGCCAGGGCACAAGAGAAAGCTCCACTTCTTCATCAAAACAGTGTCTTGAGATTTTTTTTTGTGAGGACAGAGCGCAGCTTGATTTAATGTTTCGTCCTAAAGGCCTACCATCAATTGTCAACTCCCAAAGTGGATGGATCAGAGAATGGGATTAAAGTTTACTACTCGTAATGTATGCATCACAAAGTGTCAGAGGGGATGGGTCTCTAATGAGGGGAAGACTCCCTGCACAGATGAGAAAGGGATGCCAGCAGCATAGGTGGTTGGGGGAAGGATTTTGCTTTTCAGTGAGGCATACCCAGATTCCATTTGGGAATGTCAAGCTCACTTGCTCATCAAACTGTACTATGGTATAAATGTGGGCAGCTGTCCGGTCTAGTTAGAATATTGTGGGATATGAGTGCCATAATCCAGGCCAGCCTTTGTTGCCCTGCAGTGACTGACTGATTAATTGATGCCTTTTTTTGCAATTATATTCTGGTCTTTTTGCACACTGAGCCTAGGAACCTCATCTCACCTCGAGGTCCACAAATAAGGAATGCTACCTATGGTTCCTAGCTCCATGTCAAATAATCCAATATAAGGAAGGCTGTCACCCTAAAATGCCTCAGGCACTCTGTTTAGGTTATGCCTTTTTTAAGTTGAGACAGAGATGTATGGTCAAATCAATCCAGGCAAATTATATTTCAAATATTGACTACCATACATTGATATGCAACAGGCTGTTGTGCACACAAGTGATGTATATTTAATACTGATTTTGCATTGAAATATAAGTGTGCAGTTTGTTCATAGACATTTTTCACTGAACAAATCAATTATAACCTCTACAAAAAATATTAATGCACATTCCAATTTTATCAACCTTAAAGCCAGGAAAATCATGAAATCGCTAGTCATCCAGATTTACAGTTTAGTGAGATGACAGCCTGATAATGCCACAGAAAGATAGGATTAGATTAGATTACTTACTGTGTGGAAACAGGCTCTTCAGCCCAACAAGTCCACACTGACCCTCTGAAGAGCAACGCACCCAGACCTATTCCCCTACATTTGCCCCTTCACCTAATACTACGGGCAATTTCGCATGGCCAATTCACCAAACCTGCACATTTTTAGACTGTGGGAGGAAACTAGACCACCTAGAGGGGACTCATGCAGACATGGGGAAAATGTGCAAACTCCACACAGACAGTTGCCTGAGGCGTGAATTGAACCCGGGTCTCTGGTGCTGTGAGGCAGCAGTGCTAACCACTGTGCCACCAAGCCAGCCATTAACTTTAGTTTCCTGGTGTGTGCCTTGTATGCATTGCCATAGATGAGCTCCATCATCACTTTTGCAAGACAGCATCCATGATGGAAATGATGCCTCCCATACTCTGACCACTTTCAATTCATAACCAATGTCTGGTTTGAATATTAGCTGTCTTGATCATTATCAAAAGAAAGGTTCATAGTTTGGACGTTAAAGTAAACCTTCTCTTCTATTTCGCAAGAACAGTATTTATTCCAGGTTGCACTTAGTCCTGACTCGGACATATCTCATTATTCTTTCAATGCTGCCACTGGAAACCACTGTCCAACTGTGGGAGTTTAATCAGCACAAAGCTTCAGTGGTTAAAGGAGTTCGCCCACCAGCAGTGTACCTCAGGTACTGGAGATAGGCATTCAATGTGGGATTGCTTGTGTCTGTATATATGACAAAGAACGATTGAGGGTGGAGCATTTTGCGATATAATGTGTGCCATGATTGCCAAAGTTTCCTTCCCTGATGTGAGGGGGCCACTCCAAATCCACTGTATATAGCTGTGACATGAATACTTGTTGGCTGAGGTATGCCAGAGCAGTGGTATGCAATTCTTTCATTCTTGCACACAACCCTCCATTAAAACTGAGGCAGAACCCTTAGGAGTGTAGATATGTAGAGGGATCTAGGTGTGCAAGTTCACAGACCATTGAAGGTGGCAATGTAGGTAGATAAGATAGAAAAAAAAGGTCTATGTATGGCCTGCTTGCCTTCATTGGAAGGGGCGTTAAGGATAAGGATTGACAAGTTATGCTGCAGCTGTATATAACTTTAGTAAAGCCACACTTGGAATATTGTGCCGTTCTGGTCACCACACTAGTGGATGGCTATGGATGCTTTGGAGAGGGTACAGAATGGTTTACCAGGATATTGCCTGGTATGAGGGATTTTAGCTATGAAGAAAGGTTGGATAGACTGGGTTTGTTTTCACTGGAGTGCAGAAGGTTGAGGGGTGACCTGATAGAAGTTTAGAAGATTGTGCGAATGACATGGATAGAGTAGAACATATTAAGCTTTTTCCCAGGGTGGAGAGGTCAATTACTCGTGGACATAGGTTCAAGGTGCAAGGGGAGAAGTATGAAAGAGATGTGGGAGTCAAATTTTTCACAGTGGTGAGTGCCTGGAACGCGTTATCAGAGGAAGTCGTGGAAGCAGACACAATAGCAGCATTCAAGAAACACCTAGACAAATATATATATATAGGAAGGGAATAGAGGGATATGGATCCTAATAAGTGAAGACAGTTTTAGTGTGGAAGGGCAAAATGTGTCGGCGAAGACTTGGGGGGGGCTGAAGGGCCTGTTCCTGTGCTGTATTATTCTTTGTTCTTTATTCTATTTCTTCATTAGACCTCTTTATAGAATCCTATTCTTCCACTACAGCTACCAAGTTAACTCTTAAAAGCACATTGGTTGTAAATTTCAAAATAGTTTCTCCACTTGGCCTTTTTTGAGTCAATACAGTGTAGCAGCTGGCTGCTTCCTTCCACAGAATGATACAATAAATGGAAAGTTTCAGAAGAGTCAAAATCTGAACATGTAATCTGTGCAACATGAATTCCAATTCCATCTTGGCAGTTCACAACTTTGGAATTTAAAAATAGTCACAATTTTTAAAAAAAATGAGAAGCTGTTGAATTATCACCAAACTAAGTCCTTGCTCTGTGTTTTATCTGTCTGACTAAAGTCTGATATAGGCCAATGTATTCTTGGTCAAGTCACTAATGTGACTGCTCAGTTGTATCTGGGACAATCAACATTCACATTTAGGTTTGGATATGAAGAGTAGCGACTTAGATCCGACCTGTCTATTCTACAGCCTGCGGGCCCACAGGACCTGGAAACTCAGCCCTTTTTGGAATTATTTGATGTTCACTGGAGTGTCCCCTTTTTAACAATGTAGACCTGGTTATTTGCAAAGGTTTAATGCCTCATTGGTGATAGGATGTGCTATCCAGGTCTGCAGGCTGTGCTAACATTGGCAGTGGCTCTAGTTGTCCTGTGGATGCGGAGTCTCTGTCGAGACCAGCAATCATTGCTCATCCCTAGATAGCCCTTTCAAAGGCTATCTAAGACCTGGAGTCACTTAGGTCAGACTGGGCAAGGGCAAGGGATTGTTTTTTTCATGAAACTTAATAAAGCTTTTCTAATCAACTGTCAGCTTCTTTGTTTTGTTTTAGAACTGCTTCCAGTTTCTTATTCCATTATCTTTTAAACTGCATTAAAATTTTCTACCTGCCACACTGAGATTTGCACTCCTGTTCCCTGGATTTTTACTGCAGCCTTCCTAGAGTATCAGACCAGTAACACCACTGATATGTTGCCGTACCCATTTAAAGTTTTAGATATCTACAAATCAATGATTTGTGGGAGGAGGTGGGAAGGAGAGAAAATGGAGAACAAGGTATGATTTCTAGCATTACGAGTTGGACTGTAAAATGCCGTGGGACTTCCTAAGGTTGTGAAAGTCACTATATAAATGCAATTTATTTTTAAGTCGAGCAGGTGTTGACCTCTGTGGTTACGATGATGATGCTTATAGTTAGACTTTTCTGTAGCAGCGCTGATTAGTTTTAGAAACTAGAAATGGCTGCCTCTACTTGCAAAAAAAAATTCCCATGACACTTGTAAGGTGTTTATGAATGAAATATTGATTTTGTTTTAACGTGGTGGGACTGCAGCACATGCACTTACTGGCTTTGGTTTTTTTTTCCTTTGCAACTTCCTTTCCTTAGAAATACCGATCCGATATGCCAGGATCCAGCAGTGCCTTTGTCCCGACAATCACAGCAATTACCACCAGCCAGGACTTGCAGTGGATGGTACAGCCCACGGTTATAACCTCAATGTCTAGCCCATACTCCCGGACACACCCTTACAGTCTGCCAGCCGCCAGCATCTCGTCACCTTCCTCCACCACTTTACACCGACCTGGGGTGATCAAAACCATTGGAGCTACAGGGCGAAGGAAAAGAGATGAACAGGTGAGAGATTGCAATTATGTGTGTCTGCAGAGATTTGAAAAAAAAGCTCCTCAGCCCCATTCACTTCACCATCTGAAGTCTGCTCAGTTTCCTGTTCTTCGTAGCCTTGATAATCATTTTGGTTCCTTTGATCTCAGTCATCAAAATTTTCATATGAATCACCTTGTGGGAAATCTTGGGCGGGAAAAGTAGAATTCTCTCTGGTTTTACCGTCCTGGCCATTACATAGTGGAGTTGGTGACTGATCATAGCCATCATTGTCTTGGTAATTAGTATACAGCAGACCCAAACATCAAGTGTGGAAACTCCCAGTGGTGGACAGCTGTGAGAATATTTGTTCCAAAAGTCCTTCAGACTCCCTCCTTCCACTGGTTTTTCGCAAAATATTTCAACTTGGAAAGACATTAGTTGAAATAGCACCTTCACTTCCAGACGTTCCTGACAAATTGCCACAAGGAACTTGTAGCAGCCTCGATGCATAAGATTCTGTTGTTACCCAGTCCACACAATCTCTGAAATGTTCACTTGTGTGCTGTGCAAAATTGAGATATTTTTTTTTGTTCTAGTATTGTGTATCAAGATGGTGATGGGAGTGGGTAGTTGGTGGTATATAGGGCATTCTGGAGGCAAGTGTCATCTTGTAGCACTTCTAGCACAAAATGTGTCCTGTGATAGCTCTTTAACCAATAGTATTTACTTTAGTCCACCCCTCTTTCTCTTTCCTGATGCACTATTCTTAATTTATCTAATTCCCTTTGAATCTATGTTCCAGTTTCTGCCTCACTGTTCACCTATTCCATATTCTAACAATCATCTCCTTGGAAGGAAAAAGAAATGCCTTTCTTGTTCATGTTCCTTCTAGTGAAATTTCTCCTTTTTTAAAAAACAAAAGATTTATTTCTCTTCCCCCTCTGTTTTCCATGGGTCTGAGCGTTGCTGGCATTGCCTGGTTTTATTGCCATCTCCTATTGCCCTGGAGAAAGTACCTCACTAGCTATACCCTCACCTCTGAATTAATAAAGAAAAGAAATCTGGGCCTCATCTCCACTTGTTAGTAACAAATCTTTCACTGTTTATCCTCTCAAAGCCTGTTGTCATTTTGAAATGCTTCATTAGATGACTTCTCCATTGAGTCTGTTCCAGTCAAGGAAGCATGCCTCCACCGATTTTTTTCCCCCATAAATTTCAACCATTTTCTGCATAACCCCTGGCAGTTGTCATAAAACCCCATCTCTGGTTTAACTATTTAATTTCCATGTTACCACACATACAAATTCAATACTACTTCCCTGTTTTTACATTCAAAGCACCTATGTATGACCTGAATAATACTGTTTTATTTTCTTAAATTTGGCTTTCAAATACATAAATATTTAGTAAAGGAAGACCTTTAATATATGGGTGTACAATTAAACATAATCACAGTTCGAAACATGTCCCATCGGATTCAGCACAGGGCAGGTTTCTGTGATTGAGTCACATCACCTGCATTGCATTTTGTTCATAATTGTAATTTGATCTGTTGTAAAGGACTAGCACAGCTAGTGTATGTTATAAGGAATATCATACTTTGTAAATCTTAAGTATCCACCAAGAACACAATATTAAACTATAAGCTGCTCTTGTTGTTTAAGTACCTTGGGGCATTTTTAATACACTGAAATCGCTTTCTGAATCTGTTACTGGACTTAAGATGTATACATAACACATTTTGACATAGCAATTCACCACGGAAGATACTTACAGCTAAGGGCATATATCATGACAATGTAAAGTACAGACTCTGCAAAATTTTTAATATTTAAATAACGCCCACTTTGTGCATTATATCATATAAGACACAGTCCATGCTGTTGAGAGTAATGTAGATTGTCTATGCTGATCTATTAAAAGGAGCATCATACACTGTGTAAATCACTGCCTCTGAACATCAGTGAATAAAAGCCAGTAAATGTTAAAGACAGTTACACAATGTGTTTACCACTTTGATGTGCTTACGGAATGTTATAGTACACAACAATCCTAGTACATATTATAGATAATTACATGTTCTGAGTGTTAATCATACAGTGCTTTTCTGCTGTACATTACAGCAAAAGAATACAGCCTGTCGATTGCAACAGAATAGCACAGTGTAATTGAGAAGCAGCAATAAAGTTGGTGTTGTGTTTAGGTTGAAGGCAAGCAGGAAGGTGGTGTTAAGTAGTTTAAAACCTGGAGGAGAATAAATTGGAACTATGAGCCAGGGGATTAAAAGGAGGTACAAACCTGTCTGTGCCTCTGGCTGGTTGTGTATAAGTGCAAGTCCATTCACAACTCTTGCTTGAAGCCCAACCAAGTGGGCAGCTTGCTACACGGAGATGCCCATCGTGCCCAGTCACTTGAGGCTTGCCTGGCATGAGAGACTGCTCATGTAACACTCATGACAATGTGACTAACAGGGAATTGAAAGAGGTTTATTTGGCATTGCCTCACAACTGCAAATAATAAAAAGTTTGACTTCACACCCAAGGTGCTTCACAGCCAATTACTCGCATTTTTGAAGGTTGGTTATTTTTCACTTGGTGAAAGTGGTTCACAGAGGAAGTTTCTTATTAATATATGCCCGAGATTGGTGATGTTGGAGAACTTATAAATGCTGTGATATGAAATAAGGAAACCACAATAATTTTATTTTGCCATCCTGAGGGAGAAATCTTTCAATGATTGAACCTTGTGTAGAATTTTCTGGTATGTTCTATTGAGCGTTTCTTCAGGTATTAAGGGATTGTAAGTTTTTTTTTATTGTGAAATCTTGAAGGACTGAGGGCCGTGCGTCATGACCTGCCAAGGTCAAAAGATCATGAGGCAATCTCAATTGTAACTAGGTGATGGCAAGCCTAGGTTTTTAAAAGCTCAAATATTGTAGGATGAAGGACGCGATTGAAGGAGATTAGAAGTTTTTGTGGCTTCAGGAAGGAATGAGAAGAAGGTGACTGGTTAAACAAAAGCAAATGCGTGTCTGTTTGTTTTCAGTGTTTCAGCTTGTTGCAAAAGATTGGTTCACTCTTGAATCCATCTGTTGTATCTTCTGCTAAGTCACAAGATGAATAATTGTAGTGGGATCTTTCTGACAATACTACATCCCTATTTCCCATTCTAATCCACTGTAACTTAAACCTCTGACCGTCATTGCCTGTTTGAACATTTGTTGCATTGATTGTCTCTTTTGTAAAGAAGTGGTGCCTGGAATCATGCTAAAGCCCTCTCTGTTTTTATTAGGCTACCTGTTGAGCCACTCTCACACAAATATAATTTTGCCCTAATCTGCTAATGGGCAGTTTCGGGCATGATGCCTGATTTTATTCTACAGTCAGCTCAACCGGTATTAAAGCAAAGTGAGTTGTTAACTGGAACTTGCCAGTTTCTGTCAGAGTCCCCATATTCCTGAGTCATTGTCCTAATTATTGTGTATGGCTGGATACCACAACTCCGTTATTGTTGAGCTGAATGAGACTGATTCAGCTGTGTTAAGGATATTTGTCTGTTAAGGGCTGCCACCAGTTTACTCCATCCCAGCTATCTCCTGTGTTAATATGCGCTGCCTAACACCAATAGAAACTCTTCCATTTGTGTTGTCCATTGGCCATCTCACTCCCCACTCCCAGACATTGTACTCGCGTTATCTAAATGGCTGTAATTCACCCACGCCATGCGAAGGAGAGAACGCAAACAGTCCTCGCCTCTATCAGATTTTAAGAAAATCTGATGGCCCCCTTCGTCAGGTTCCTGATCTAGAGCTCATGCTCGAAATGTCAATCCTCCTGCTCCTCGGGTGCTGCCTGACCTGCTGCGCTTTTCTAGCAGCACACCTTTCGACTCTGACCTCCAGCATCTGTAGTCCTCACTTTCCCCCTTTTTAAGAAACGTTTGTATTGTTCAACAGTGTGTTAGAGCCAATGAAACACACCACAAGTCTGGTGGCTGTATAGGAAATGACTAATTTGTGCACTGCATGGCTCTCAAATGGGTGAACGACCACATCCTTTTTTTTATGGTTTAGGTGTTGACAAATACCAGCCAGCACAGACAGACTACCTCTGCTGTTCTTTGAAATAGTGAGGCTTGGGGTCATTTATGTCCACCGTAGAGATCAGACAGGGCTTTTTGTTTTGTGCCTCGTCCCTCAGTACCACATTACAGCGTTTACAGAGAGGACACAATCCAGGAAGCAATGTTGTGTACCTCGTTTGAAATCCAATTCATCTTGTTCGATTGGCAACGAGCAATGGAGGTACTGGAAGTCAAACCCGTGTCCTGCTCAAACCCCAGCCAGGGCTGGACCTGCTGGACTGCTGCAGCTCTGTCAGAGAATTGCACAGTCAGTTGGTTGAGTTGGAGACACCTGTCGCCTGTTATACTGAGACTGAATTCTGTGGGAAAACTAAAATGAGAAAAGGTTTCCACAGAATTGGAAAGAGAGGGGATTGGAAAGTAATTGTCATTGGCTTGATATTTTCTCTCCCTCTGTGCTGTTTGTTTTGTGCCATATTTTTTTATTTCTTCTGTATAAAGAAAAATTGTACTTTTTATTCCCCCTCCTCCCTCCCCCTGCTTCTGTTTAGATTTTCCACTGCCGCCTGCCACTGCCGTTTCTCCATCCGACGCAGCAGCATGACCTGGGCCGTGGGCTTGTCAACGGCCACCGTCAGAGCTGCTCCGCAAGTGACCACGAGCTGCCATGTTACTGCAGGGTAGGTCTGTTCCTGCCATCTCCCCTTGGCCAGCAGCCGGGACTGCTCAGTCTTGGGAGGGGAGCCCAATAAGCGTCTCTCTTTAGCACTCCTCATCCGTCTTCCTTTTTTGTTTTCCGGATTTCCATCCCATTTTGATTTCTCAATTTGTGAAATCAGTGTTAGGAGGCGCTTTGGACGGTATTGCTAGTGTTTCCCTTCGGAAGTGTGTAACTGGGTTTTGGGCTACATTGTTTGTTTATTTGGCCTAATTTTCTCCCGCCTTGTTTTTTTTTTAAGCAATTGATTATTTAGGAGCTTTTCTGGCATGCAGGACTCTAAATCCACAGGAGTGCAGTGTACTGGTCAGTGGTTGTGACTGTGCTCTATATTGTCCTATTCTGTACATGGGGGTTTTGTAGTTAACTTTCACAGTAACTCTGCCATCTTTGTATCCTCTCAGTATCCCCTGATTCCCCTCCCTGCTCACTCATTGACCCCCTGGCTCTGGGACTGTCCCTCTGCTTTTATCCCACCCACCTCTGGCGTCCTCTCCCCTTCCTGTTTCCTCTTGGCTCTGCGTTCATATCTTTCTCTGTCTCCTGTTAATTGTTTTGCTGTTGCCCCCTTAGCTCTGCAGGTGTTCCATTCCAATTATTCATCTAATTTCCCCCCTCCCAGGTGATCCTCTTATGGCGCAGTGGTACTGTCCCTGCCCCCGGTCCTGGAGATCTGGGTTCAAGTCCCATCTGCTCCAGAGGTGTGTAACAACATCCCTGTTCAGTTTGATTAGGAAACAGGGTATTTTATTTTAATTTTACCTTTCTTGCTGTCCTTTCAGATGGAGCATTCCAGATCACAACCCCCTGTGGGCATCATTTTGCCACATTATTGTCTCTGGCTCTTTTCTCAGTTATTTCTCAGGCCACTGAGAAGAAATGGCTCTTCCTTGTTTCCTCTGTTAATTAATCCCCATTTATCGGGTTATCTGGTTAACAGACTGTCAAGGTTTTAGACAATCCTGACCTTATTCAGCAGTCGAAAACTGTATCCAATACTTTGCCTGAACACTGCCCCTGTGACTGTCGAGGTGGTCGCGACAAGATAAATCTACAAATGTCCACACCTGTTTCCTGACCTGGCAGCTTCACTCAAAACATCATTGAGCCTAGATGTTCACATTTGCTTTCAATACCCGGTCTAAACTATTACCTTTCTCTCTCTTACTAGTCCACATCAAATAGTTTCTGTTTAAAATCTTTCAATTTATTAAATTCATATGACATTTCAGGGACCAATGGTCACTATTAACCAACTGTGCCTTATGCTGTAATCATGATCAGCACCACCAAGTTATATGTGCTTTTTGTGCGGTATGTGTGTTTGTATGTACATGTGTCAGTGTGGGATGCGTGCACGTATTTTATGTTTCATGAGTGAAATTCTACAATTCAGGTCAGTATCAGTCAGCTAAGGCAGAAGTCCCAAAACACCAGGCTATAGTTCAACAGGTGAAGTCCCCCTGATGAAGGAGTAGCGCTCCGAAAGCTTGTGATTTCAAATAAACCTGTTGGATTATAACTTAGTGTCATGTGACTGACCCCTCCACATCAACGGGCTAAGGTGGGGAAAATGAAAGAAGTCTCTGTTCTGGTGATGCTTCCTGGAAAATGTGTGCATGGGTATTAAGTCACAGCCAAATCATCGTTTTCCTTTGCATAAACACCACAAAGACCTGTTCTGGACCATCCAGCATTTATCTGGGGACAGTTGTTACCCTGGAACTTGGTTCCTGTCTAAGGTAGTGTTTACAGGGTGATTGAGGGAGGGATGAGACAGAGGCAGCAAACAGCAAAGAGTTTGTTCTCCCATGAGCCACTTGTTGGAATCATAGAGGGGTCCAGGCTCTTTGTCCCAGATCACCTTTAAAGAGTGATATTGACAAGTGACTCTACATTTCTACACGTCATTTCTTCACATCAACGGCAGCTGGCATTCTGTCACATTTAACAGCCAAATTTATCCTGAGTATGACTGCAGTGGTCTACTGCTCTCTTTGTAACTGCAGACCGATTATGAACCAAGAATGTGCCCATTATCGAATGGATTTCAGTGGAGTTTGTTTGATGAATGTAGGTTGGATCTACACCAGGTCTCGTGAGTCTGGGACTTTCCAGTGCAATTCTGAGGGAGAACTAACTTGTCATTTATGTGGATGAAATGAGCTTGGGAAGACTTCTTCTAGAGTCCTGGCCAAAAGTGACCTGAGTGCAGAAAGCTACATAAATGCAGGAACCTTGAATATGTGTGAACACTGGTTGCCATTGTCAATGGGCCTGCTTTTATTTATTCATTCACGGGATGAGGGTGTTGGTGGCTAGGCCAGCATTTATTGCCCAACCCTAATTACTCAGAGGGCAGTCAAGAGTCAATCACATTGCTGTGGGTCTTGAAACACATGTAGGCCAGACCAGGTAAGGATGGCAGTTTCCTTCCCTAAAGGTCATTAGTGAACCAAATGGTTGTTCTGCCATTCAGTTCATGGTTATCGTTAGACTCTTAATTCAGATTTTTAAAAAAATGATTGAATTTAAACTCCACCTTCTGTGTGATTCAGACCCAGGACCCCAGCACATCATATGGGCGTTTGGATAAGTCCAGCAATAATACAACTAGGCCTCCCCATCAGTTGTTGGCCAGTATTTGGTGATCTCTGGTTAAAGCTGTCACCAGTAGGAGAACCCACTACCCACTCACTGTCGCATTCACTCAGTGAACACTAATCCCGGTGCTAATGCCAGCTTTTAATTCTTTGAGCAGCTTACTCCAGAGGAAGAAGAGAAGAGAAGAGTTCGGCGAGAAAGAAACAAGTTGGCTGCTGCGAAATGTCGGAACAGACGTCGTGAACTCACAGAAAGGCTTCAAGATGTAAGTATACAAAGATAATATAACTGTGTCCAACTTTAGTAGAGGCCAGTTATACCCTGGCAACAAACACCTACAATTATCCTGAATCTCCAGGAATAAGACTGGAAACTAAATTGTCTCTTTTACATTATGGTCCATTTACTTTCAATATGTTTGTTAATTATTTTATAAACAATTCTGTGTTGGAGAGGAGGGAGGGGCTGCTCACTGATGGTCAATGTCCATCCAATTGGGTGCCTTGAGGTTTGCCAATTGATGTGAAGAGTATGTGTAGTCAAGTTGGAGGGGGTCACACTGCCATTGCTGGGAGTGTGAGGGGAGAGAGCTGGCAGCTCGAGTGAACTTCCTGAAGTACAGTCTAGCCCTGCCCCTGAAATCACCATGCCACTTGCAACTGCTCAATCTGTAATCCATCAATAGGTGGGAACGAGGTGACAGACAGCACCTCCTGTGAATCAAGGTAGCTCCATTCACTGAATAATCTGCAGCATAGAAAAGGCTCTTTATTTCAACAAATACTTATCCATGCAATTGCATGGGGGAATATACATTCACTGTATACAGTCATGTGGTGTTCGGGTGGTATTGATGTGGATAGGAATATACTGATCAAGGCGTACAGGTATAGTTTGGGATATATCGATCCAAGCGTTCAAATGTGGATTGGGATATAATGATCTGGGTGTACAGATATGGTTTGAGATATGCTCCAGCATATGGATCAGGGCGTGCTGAGCCGCGCGCACAGGCGGAACCCGGGGCGTGCTGAGCCGCGCGCACAGGCGGAACCCGGGGCGTGCTGAGCCGCGCGCACAGGCGGAACCCGGGGCGTGCTGAGCTGCATGTACTGATCCAGCTGGTCCACTTTGCGCTCCCTGCTCAGTCTTAGTCAGGCACTCTCCCGGCTTTAAAGTTGAAATATTATAAATGTTTAAACCGTCAGAATCTCTGCACTCTGCCAGGATGATTGCGATCACAATATTGTAAGAGTTTGCTAGAATATTGATGCCACAAAACATTTTCATGTCTTCCAAAGCAACATGTAGGATCTTGCAAAGAAAGCCTCTGTGCCAGAAGCGGGTCACCCTGCAAAGAGCAACATTGAGAAACAGATCTGTGCATTGTTTCACACAAGCAAGCAGAAACTTGCTGTTCATGAGGCAAGCCTTTCTCTGGTCCTTGCCTGTGTGGTACAGTTTCTTAAGGCCCCTCACTCTTCTTTCTTCAAAAATCCTAGTCTACATACCACCATTCCTGACACATTAGCAATTGGCAATGTACCTCTTGGAAAACTCAATAAATACCCAAAGCCAGAACAATGTCTTCTTGCCTTGTATTTTTTTGTGTAGCAATTGTCATTTTAAAGCTAACCTCAAATGCATTGGAGTGCACAGTTTCTCTCCCTCTTCCTTCTCCACCTCAAAACCAAGGGTGGGGGTGTAGCTAGATTGAAGGCAAGGTTGGGACATCGGTGTAGGTAAATGAAGGAAAACTAAATATAACCAGCCACATAACCCTCCAGTTCCCTTGCCTGCTCCCAGCCAGTCCTATTTGTTCTGGGATTGTCAAATGGAACCTTCCAACACAAATATATAGAGTTCAGCCTATGAAAGCCAACTGATTTGCAAGTCTTCATTTAATTAAGACCTTGGTTTTGTTCTCTGAAGGTGGGGTCATAGTCTGGTACCTTGGGCTGGAGAAGCCTCTGTCGTGTTACACATTGGTACTGCAGGACAGTGCTGGGCAGGTGATGGCCGAGTGGTGTTATTGCTCTACTGTAAATCCAGAGACCCCAGATAATCCCCTGGGGACTTGGACTTGGGTTTGAATCCTGCCAAAGCAAATGGTGGAACTTGAAATCAAAGAAAATCTGGAATTAAAAGTCTGATGGTGACCTTGAATCAATTGTCAGGAAAAATTCATCTAGTTCACTAATTTCCTTTTAGGGGAAGGATGCTACTATCCTTGTCTGGACTACACTTGATTCCAGACCCACAACAATATCGTTGACTCATAACTGCCCTCTAGCCAATTAGGGATGGGCAATAAATTCTGGCCTAGCCAGAGGTGCCCTCATCCTGTGAATGAATTTTAAAAAAATAACCACATTTGTGGGCAGAGTCGGAATAGGTCAATGGGAAAGATGATGTAGCTAGTGTAGGAGGCTCCTGAGAGTCTCTGCGTTGCTGGTGTGATGGGTGATTCATCTGAACTGTGCAGCTGGAACTTAGTTCATAATTTTGCGACTGGCTTATGTGGAGAACAGAAAGAAAATACTTTAAGAAGCCCAGCTTCGGCAGCTCAGGGAGGAGGTAGGCATTTCTGGGGCTGCTGCAGTGAATCCAGGATGATAGGTCACCTTTATGATGTCAGAGTCACGGGTGTCTCTGACATGAAGCGGTGTTGGGGGTAAGGTCCTGAAGGCAGACTTTAGTGAACTGAGAGAGAGAGAGAGAGAGAGAGCAGCAACTTTAAAAGTTGTTATCTCCAAAGCAAATGAGCATAAAATATGAGGATAAAGTAGATGATCGGGAGTGTAGCATTGACTGGGTAAGAAAGGGAGTGCATTAAAGGGCATAATCCTAAAAAGGGGGTACAAGATCTGGGTGCATTTGCAAATAAATCATTGAGGATCACAGGTAAGGTCAAGAAAATGGATAATAAAGCATATGGAACGCTGGACTTCATAAATGAAGACATAGAGAATGCATCCAGCTGAGGGCATCACTTTGGGAAAAGATTCACAAGAATGGTTCCAGGGATGAGGACCGTCACGTTACATTAGATGGATTGGAAAAACTGGGGCTTTGCATAAGAGGAGGTTGAGAGGAGATTCAATGAGGTGTATTTGAAACCGTGGGGGATGTGGACAGAGTAGACTGGGAGCAAATGCTCCCCCTGGTCCAAGGATGAAGAACCAAAGGACACCAGTGCTCAAGCAACGATGGCATGAGGAAATAAAAAGTGTTTTACACAGCAAGCTGAGCTAGGAGTGGCTGCTGTTAATATCCAGGCAGAATTTAACTGAGAATGGTATCCATGAGCTCTAACTTGAGATGTTCGGAATCCAGGGGTAATCTCTCCACTGCTTGGAGTTGGAGCACAGAGGAAGCTGGCTTAGGTCATGGGAAGTCAGTCAACTCAGTCCCAGGACATTGCAGTAAATTTAATGCCCTTGAGAAAAGAAATCTTCCATCCTTGCCTGGTGCAGGCCACATAGAGTCATAGAGTCATCCAGCATAGAAACCGACTCTTCGGTCTAACCAGTCCATGCCGAACATAATCCAAAACTAAACTAGTCCCACCTTTCTGCTCCTGGACCATATCCCTCCAAATCTTTCATATACTTTCCTATTCATGTATCTATCCAAATGTCTTTTAAACATTGTAATTGTACCCACATCCACCACTTTTTCAGAAAGTTCATTCCACATGCAAGCCATCCTCTGTATAAAAAAATTGTCCACTGTGTCTTTTTAAAATCTCTCTTCTACTCCAGACCCATAGTAATGAGGTCACTTTTCAGCTTTCCTCTGGAAAAGACAGTTTGGAATTAAGAGTCTTATGATGACCATGGATCCATTGTCAGTTGTTGGAAAAACCTATCCAGTTCACTAATTCCCTTTAGAGACGGAAACTGCCGCCCTTAACTGCTCTGGCCTACAGACCCATCAATGTGGTTGACCCTTAACTGCCCTCTGGGCAATTAGGGATGGATAGTAAATGCTGACCTAACCAATGATGCCCACATCCTGTGAATGCTATAAAAAAAATAGAAACGGCCTCACAATCCCCTCCGTTTCAGAGCAGCTAGGGATGGGCAGCAAGTACTGACCACCCAGTGACACCCGCATCTTGTGGAAAAAATTGCACTGTGATAAAGTTCCTCAGGATCACTGTCCTAGGCCCAATGATCTTCAGTTTCTTTGCCAATGATTTTCCCGCCTCCCTAAATTCAGTGGAGAAGCAAGGCCTGGGAAAACTCTAGCATGGGATGACCACTGGCAAATGGCATGGGGCCAGGCAATGGGCATCCCTGTTAAAATGGAATCTGACCAGCCCCCTGAAGTATTTGATGGTATTCCATTGCTGAATCCTATGCCATCAATATTACAGGGGGTTAGCATTAGCCAGCAACTGAACTAGATGAGCCATCTTTGATACTGTGGCCGCAAGAGTGGTTCAAAGACTAGGATTCCTGCAGTATGTTTTCCCAAAGACATAAAGCAGGAATGTAATGGAATGCTCCCACTGGCCTGAATGTGTGCAGCTCCAACAACACACCAGCGAATAAACAACATCTAGGAGGAAGCAGCCTGCGTTATTATCACAAATTTCATCAGCTTCAACATTTACACCCTTTACCAATGCACAGGGCAGCAGTCTGTACCATCTGCAAGATGAACTGCAGGGGTGGCAAGGTGGCTCAGTGGTTAGCACTGGCACCTCACAGCACAAGGGACTCGATTCCAGCATCGGGTGACTGTGTGGAGTTTGCACATTCTCCCCGTGACTGTATGGGTTTCCACCCACAGTCCAGAGATGTGCAGTTTCAGTGGATTAGCCGTGCTACGTTGCCCGTGGTGTCCAGGGACGTGAAAGCTAGGTGTGTTAGCCATGGGAAATGTGGGGTTATGGGGGTAGGGTAGGGGCTTGGGTTGGGTGCTCTTTGAAGAGTTGGTGTGGACTCGATGTACTAAATAGCCTGCTTCCACTATAATTGAAATCCTGGAGCTCCCTAACAGCACTCTGTACATCCCTACATCCCAAGAAGTGCAGTGATTCAGGAAGACAGCTCACCACTGCCTTCTCCAAGATGATTAGGGATGGGCAATAAATGCTGGCTCAGCCAGCGACGCCCAAGTCCTATTAGACAATTTTTAATGAGTGATTCATTAAATGGATGTGCTGCTTGTAAGTGTGGTGGAGGCAGAATTAATTGTGGCTTTCGAAAGGTCATTGTCTGAAGAAATGAAAATGAGGGCAGCAGAGAGGGAGCAGCAGAGAGGGAGCAGCAGAGAGGGGGCAGCAGAGAGGGGGGAGCAGAGAGGGGGGAGCAGAGAGGGGGCATGTCAATGACACGTGCGGACAACTGGCGAGGGTGCAATGGGCTGCACAATTACATCAAAGGAGGAGACTGTTCTGTGAACGTTTCCACAGCCTAACAGGTTTTAAATGTGTACTGTTAGGCTTTAGTTCAGTAACTTATCCACTTCGGTTTGCCAACTATGAACATTACCCTTGAGATTTTAGCTCAAGAACTCATCTACATCTATGCTTCTGTCTTTACAATGGACCGACTTCCTATTACTATTATTAACCACATTAAAAATTCCTAATGTTCAGCCAGACAGTCTTTTCTCTCTCGATTTTACAGCAAACAAATGTTTTTGAAGGAAATGTTAAAGACTGACATTATTTTAATAGCCCTATGACGTTCCTCCCGGAGGCTAATCTTTTAAGTCTGAGAGGGTTTCTGACAACCCTGGAGGGTTTGCAACCCTTTATCATTCTGGATTAGTGGTGCTGGAAGAGCACAGCAGTTCAGGCAGCATCCAAGGAGCTTCGAAATCGACATTTCGGGCAAAAGCCCTTCATCAGGAATAAAGGCAGTGAGCCTGAAGCGTGGAGAAATAAGCTAGAGGAGGGTGGGGGTGGGGAGAAAGTAGCATAGAGTACAATGGGTGAGTGGGGGAGGGGATGAAGGTGATAGGTCAAGGAGGAGAGGGTGGAGTGGATAGGTGGAAAAGAAGATAGGCAGGTAGGACAAGTCCGGACAAGTCATGGGGATAGTTACTGAGCTGGAAGTTTAGAACTAGGGTGAGGTGGGGGAAGGGGAAATGAGGAAACTGGTGAAGTCCACATTGATGCCCTGGGTTTGAAGTGTTCCGAGGCGGAAGATGAGGCGTTCTTCCTCCAGGCGTCTGGTGGTGAGAGAGCGGCTGTGAAGGAGGCCCAGGACATCCATGTCCTCGGCAGAGTGGGAGGGGGAGTTGAAATGTTGGGCCACGGAGCGGTGTGGTTGATTGGTACTGGTGTCCCGGAGATGTTCCCTAAAGCGCTCTGCTAGGAGGCGCCCAGTCTCCCCAATGTAGAAGAGACCGCATCGGGAGCAACGGATACAATAAATGATATTAGTGGATGTGCAAGTAAAACTTTGGATGTGGAAGGCTCCTTTAGGGCCTTGGATAGAGGTGAGGGAGGAGGTGTGGGCGCAGGTTTTACAGTTCCTGCGGTGGCAGGGGAAAATGCCAGGATTGGAGGGTGGGTTGTTTGGGGGTGTGGACCTGACCAGGTAGTCGCGGAGGGAACGGTCTTTGCGGAAGGCGGAAAGGGGTGGGGAGGGAAATATATCCCTGGTAGTGGGGTCTGTTTGGAGGTGGCGGAAATGTCGGCGGATGATTTGGTTTATGCGAAGGTTGGTAGGGTGGAAGGTGAGCACCAGGGGCGTTCTGTCCTTGTTATGGTTGGAGGGGTGGGGTCTGAGGGCGGAGGTGCGGGATGTAGACGACTTGCGTTGGAGGGCATCTTTAACCACGTGGGAAGGGAAATTGCTGTCTCTAAAGAAGGAGGCCATCTGGTGTGTTCTGTGGTGGCACTGGTCCTCCTGGGAGCAGATCCGGCGGAGGCGGAGGAATTGGGAATACGGGATGGCATTTTTGCAAGATGTAGGGTGGGAAGAGGTGTAATCCAGGTAGCTGTGGGAGTCGGTGGGTTTGTAAAAAAATGTTAGTGTCAAGTCGGTCGTCGTTAATGGAGATGGACAGGTCCAGGAAGGAGAGGGAGGTGTCAGAGATGGTCCAGGTAAATTTAAGGTCAGGGTAGAATGTGTTGGTGAAGTTGATGAATTGCTCAACCTCCTCGCAGGAGCACGAGGTGGCACCAATGCAGTCATCAATGTAGCGGAGGAAGAGGTGGGGAGTGGTGCTGGTGTAATTACGGAAGATCAACTGCTCTATGTAGCCAACAAAGAGACAGGCATAGCTGGGGCCCATACGTGTGCCCATGGCTACCCCTTTGGTCTGGAGGAAGTGGGAGGATTCAAAGGAGAAATTGTTAAGGGTGAGGACCAGTTCGGCCAAACAAATGAGAGTGTCGGTGGAAGGGTACTGTTGGGGACGTCTGGAGAGGAAAAAGCGGAGGGCTTGGAGGCCCTGGTCATGGCGGATGGAGGTGTAGAGGGATTGGATATCCATGGTGAAAATGAGGCGTTGGGGTCCAGGGAAACCGAAGTCTTGGAGGAGGTGGAGGGCTTGGTGGTGTCTCGAACGTATGTGGGGAGTTCCTGGACTAGGGGTGATAGGACAGTGTCGAGGTAGGTAGAGATGAGTTCAGTGGGGCAGGAGCATGCTGAGACAATGGGTCGGCCAGGGTGGTCAGGCTTGTGGATCTTGGGAAGGAGGTAGAACCAGGCAGTGCGGGGTTCCCGGACTATGAGGTTGGAAGCTGTGGGTGGGAGATCTCCTGAGGTGATGAGGTTCTGTATGGTCTGGGAGATGATGGTTTGGTGATGGGGGGGGTGGGGTCATGGTCGAGGGGGCAGTAGGAAGAGGTGTCATCGAGTTGACGTTTGGCTTCAGCGGTGTAGAGGTCAGTGCGCCAGACTACCACTGCGTCCCCTTTATCCGCTGGCTTGATGGTGAGGTTGGGATTGGAGCAGAGAGATTGGAGGGCTGCGCGTTGTGAGGGTGAGAGGTTGGAGTGGGGGAGGGGGGTCGACAGGTTGAGGCGGTTAATGTCCCGGCGGCAGTTGGAAATGAAGAGGTCGAGGGCAGGTAATAGGCCAGCATGGGGTATCCAGGTGGATGCAGTGTGTTGGAGGTGGGTGAAGGGGTCCTCGGAAGGTGGGCGGGAGTCCTGATTGTGAAAGTAAGCTTGGAGGCGGAGGCAACGGAAGAATTGTTCGACATCACGGTGTGTATTAAATTCATTGATGCGTGGACGGAGGGGGATGAAGGTGAGTCCTTTGCTGAGGACTGATCGTTCGTCCTCAGTGAGGGGGGAGGTCTGGCATTGCCTGACTGTAATGACATAGAGTGGGGGTTTGTCAGACCCCGGCAGATGGGAATCAAAGAAACATGAGAGGCAACCAAAAGAAATTTCCTGCACTTACGAACCAGACCAGCACATTCAGAGGTGTGTGGGATTCGCTGACAGTATCTCACATCCACTGGATCATGGCAACGTTTGGATTTGGATTAGAGACAATAACAGTGAAGAGACTGTCAGGTTCCACTTGATTAGAAAGAAAGAAGGAAGAGGAATACAGAAAGAAACAAAGATACATCCAAATATATAACTTGTTTAGAAAGAAGCATTCTGCATTTACATAGGGCCTTGCATAACCAAGGTCCTCAGCCAATGAAATATTTCTGAAATGTACCTCCTGCCATAATGCAGGAAAGGCAACAGTTCATTTTCAGTGATGTGATAGCTACTCATCGGTTTTTGTAATGCTGATAAATATTGGTGAAGGCAGCAGGAACAATTGCCCCTCCCCCTTCCCCATGGGATCTTTTATGTACACACAACTTGTTAAGTGGGACCTGGGTTTGAAGTCTCCTCTGGAATGCAGTGTTTCTGACAGTATGACATCCGCTGAGTACTGCACTGGGCTGTCAGGTCAAGCCCTGGAGTGGGATTTGAACCAGGAACCCTTGGTCCAGAACTGAGAGTGCTGCCAATTGAGCCACAGCTGCACCTCTGGTGTGTTTCACATGTAAACAAATTAGAGATTGATTTAGGTCCCCACATCTTGCCCTTAAGTTCGCAGTGTGTGGGCTCACTGGAAGGCAAAAAACAAATCATTCACTCATGTGGAAAATGAAGTAATAATTTTTTTTTGTGTTGTTATCTTTTCTTTCTTTCAGGAAACCGAGAAACTTGAAGAGGAGAAGTCTGGTCTTCAGAAGGAAATCGCTGTGCTACAGAAGGAGAAGGAGAAGCTGGAATTCATGCTGGTCGCCCACAAACCTGTTTGCAAAATGGCGCCTGGGAGTGACTGCAGGAGACGTTCTCCATCCCCTGAGCCACGGGCTGGACGGACGCCTAACTCGGTGGTGGTCAAGCAGGAGCCAGAAGAAGAAGAAGAAGAATTGAAGTTGGCCATGTCCAATGCCGTGTCCAAACCACAGAGGTCAGTCATCAAGCCGGTGACTGACATCTCCATAGCCAACAGCTACTTCCTGGAGGCTGAACCCCTAAACACGCCAGTGGTGGTGACTTCCACGCCTGCAGCTAACATCACCCCTTGTGCTGCCAGTCTAGTCTTCACTTACCCCAATGTGCCCAGCCTTGATCAAGAGCCTGCCTCAGAGTCTTGCTCTAAGGCCCACCGCAGGAGCAGCAGCAGTGGCGACCAGTCTTCGGACTCCTTGAACTCCCCAACCTTACTTGCTCTCTGAGGAATGTGTCGGAAATCCTCCCCACTGCCCAGCCCATGGGATATCGCGAGAGATGGAAATAGACTTTGTTGTGCTGACCAGAGTTTGTGGGATCGAACTACTTATAAACACTTCAGACTCGCGGGGGGAGGGGAGTGTGGGTTAGGGAGTGGAGAGGGTTGGGATCATTGCTTGGGGGAGGGGAGTGGGATGGGGGGGTGGGGAGACAGGTGAAATAGTTCAAGAAACTTGGATGTGGTGGTCACCACCGAATGCAGTCACTTATCAATAGCATTCTGTGGTGGACAGTGGTCTGAGGCTGAGAGGGGTGGGAGCAGGAGAACTGCAGCCATGAGGAAGCTATTACCATGTCAACACCCATCGGCAGGATGATCAGCCCTTTCCAAACTGTCAAACGTCAACCAATACCAGGCAACAGGAGAAGCCTATGTTCTGAACTCCATTTTGAAACATCCTTTCCTGATTTTCTTTTCTTCCTCAAAGGTTTTACTACACAGGGAGATGTCAACAATCCACAGTGTATCACTTCAGGTTTTGGACCACGCAAGTACTTTTAGTTTTAAACCTCGTGCTATCTCCATTTTTGTAATTCTTTCGTTACCGGCAGAGTCTGGGATGGAAACCGCTCTCTAATGTGATGTTCATGTCCTGTAAAGAACAAATTACTCTGTGACGTTTCTGAAATGCCTCAGTGATATTCTGAAAAGTTTTTGCAATACTGGAATTGCTGTCAAACCTTTTGGATTTCAGCATTAATAGAGCAAAATGACTTGTATCACAATATTACAGCAGAATGATTATCTTGTGCCCTTCCAACCTCAACCATATACCCCTTCTGCCTTCTGACTTTAACTGTAGTATTTATATTTTTTTTAAATTTAAGTGAATAATGGAAATAGACTGTAAAAGCTCCAAGTTGGAAAATGAAAGGATTATGGGACTGATGAAGTCAGGACAGGATGTGGAATTTTGGCTCAAAGGTTTACTTATGTAATGACAGGAGGACTAGGAAAGCTGGTATTCATTAGTGTTAAGAAGAGTAGTCCCACCTGTGTGTGCCGGTCTGTTTGTGTATTTGAAGGTAAATCGAGAACACTACTGAAACGCCCAGCAAAAGGATCAAAATTGTGTTGGACCTCTTTGTGCAGAGTAATTAATGCTTGGGATGAACTTATCCTTTGAACTAAGGGCAAACGCATAATCACTTGACCATTCTAGGGTCAGTTGGATAAGGTGGTGGGTGTTGGGATTACAAAATTATTTATTCGTTCTTCTGAGATCGATCAAGGGACCTCCCTCATCAATATCGATTCTTGTCCAAGAAATGTCTTTCTGAGAAAATTCCATGGTAACCCCCAAAATCTCAACACCCCTCTGACTCTGAAGTGGAACAAATGGATTTCTATTGAAGATTTTTGGCTTGTCCTGATTTTGGAAAGGTCGTTGTTATTCACTCACGGACTGGACTGTGAGGCTTATGACACCAGACTGCAAACATCTATTCTGGAGCATTGAAATGTGTTTTTCTTCCCCCAGAGGCTGGAAAATGTCAGACTTTTGTGAAATGTCACATTTTTGCTAATGAACGTGGATGAAACAACATCCCAGGATGTTTTCCCTGTAGTCAATATGCGAGCAAACTTTCTATGCAAAATGGATTAATTTCCAACAATGGTACAAGCAGTCATTTGGGAGAAAAGAGCTCTCACATTGCAGAGAAAAAGACACTTTGTCAAATATTTATTTAATCTTACACTTATCTGGACAATTTGCAAGAGTGCCAATGTAAAGGGAAAGCAGTGACTTATATGGAGCCGGGAGTGCCAATCGATTGACAAGTGGATTCTGATTGGTAGAGGCTTTGTTGTGTAGAATGTAACAGTGAGATGATTGAAAGTGCCCTTTTTTTCTGCAGTGGGGCATAAATTCTTTTATTTTCCCCATTACACCTGGTGGACAATAAACCCAATTGTCTCTTTTCACCTTTTGATGCTAGGCGATTATGGATGCAGTAAACAGACAGTAAGAAGGGAGGGAGAGCCAGAACTTTTGGCCTTGTCCCCCTTCAACACCACCACACCACACTGCCTGTTTGATTGGAACCATCTATTTGTTGGGGGCCAGTCTGCTTTATTCCAATGATTTCTCGAACAGGCCCCAGCAACAAACATGAAGCAGGCATTTTCCAGCCTTTTGTTTATTTAATTCCTCTTTGAATTATGTTTATGGTTTTATTTGGTTGCTTCCTGAATTAAAATTGACTGATCATAGTAGAAAATGTGTTTACTGTTCGAGCAGGTCTCCAATGAACTGTTGATTTTTGACAATAAAAGCGTTACACTGGTTTTCATATTGTACTAGCTGACCACCTGTGGCATTGCTCCAGGCGAGAGTGAGGGTTGAGGGACAGTGATGTTGGTGGACAGTACAGCATCATTTTTCTGTTGTGCCCAAAATTTTTACCAGTCCAAAGATGTGTAGGTTAGGTGGAATGTCTGTGCCAAAATTGCCCATAGTGTCCAAAGATGTGCAGGTTAGGTGGATTAGCCATGGGAAATAGTGATAGGATAGGGCGGTGGGGCTGGGTGGGATGCTCTTCGGTGGGTCGATGTGGACTCAAAGGGCTGAATGGTCTGCTTCCACATATTTGGGAATTCTGTGATACTCTGAAAATTCCCAGGAGCTAAGCAAAATGATGTTACAGCTGTGAGCCTGACCTATTTGATGAACTGTTCAGGATAAGTGGTCAGGCATGAAGGAATTGGGGGGTGGGTGGCATCAGGCCTGAACTTTTATAAACCAACATTTTCCAGGAGGAAGTGGGGGGGAATGAATGAGGGAGGTGTGGAGTTCCATGTTGCAAACTCCTAGGAGAGAACAAGGTTAGGAGATGACGCTATGAATACGGCTTTGACAATGAAGAGAGGTGGCGGAAGTATGCGTTTGGTGATGGATTTGAAACTTGGAAGGAACTAGTTACGTGTTCAGAGGAGTGTGGATTGCATTAGCTCAGTGTTGCGGTCAGAGAGAAAAGGCAATGAGAAATATTATGATGAGGAGGGAGATACTATCTGAGCTGTACACTTGGACACTCAGCAGGATGTACTTCTTTTTTAAAATGTTGAGTCATTTGAAAACCTACTGGAGGAAGTTTCACTCAATGGCTCATTGAGCACCTTAACCTTTTTATGGGGGCCTTGTGCTTATACTGAACAGCTGCTCTTAGTTGGGACATGCTGCAATGTTGCTGTGTTGGATGATAAATCAACACTTGTTGGGCCAAATGATTTGTATTCACTTAGTCTTGTGTCCTTACTTGAGCAAACATTACTCGTGCTTGCTGCTGTGGGCAGGTCAATTTGATACCGCAAGCTAAACCTTGGGGTGTATGCTTAGAGCAGATTGGGTTTTAGTTCAGAGAACGGCAGTTGCGGGGATTGAGGATGAAATGCATGAGAAAAAGACTGCAGGAGTAGAAGTGCCTCTATTTCGGGTTAATTTAAAGGAAGGATTTGTTGAATTTATTTCTAAATTTTAAAAAAAATTCTTTTGAGGTGAGTGACCCATCAGAGACCAGAATACTTTGCATGTTCAGATATTTGCACAAATTGACTATGAAAGAGGTGATGATGAAATCAGCATTTCGGTAGTATTGCCCACAATAATCAAATTTTACATCACTTAGTACAGATTGGCTATGATTCAGATGATATATCTAGCTCCTGAGAGACTGGTAACAGGGATAAAGAAACATAGCGAAAGTTGGAAAGGCCTAGAGAGAAAAGTTGCTGGAGATACAAAACTGATCAGCCAGCATCCAAATGAGAACTGTGGGAAATTAATTCATCTCAAACTTGCATTATATCGTCCGCAGTTAGGCTGAAGCTGTACAAAGGTGTACAGTAATGTAGAGTCACCAGTATAACTTGGTATTCCCAGTGTGCTCAACTCTTAAGGCTCAATGCTGGAATTTAAATTAGTACTGTGCAGTATAAAGGGCCAGTGAGGGCTACTAAGCCTGAGTGGATTGAAGGCCAAGACTTCTCAGGAATGTTATTTAATGGCAGGACCAAAAGAGGTGACAAACATTGGATGGCCTTGGATCATATTATAAATATTTCAGGGAGATTTTAATTGGGAAACATTAGATTTTAGTATGAGTTTTTCAAGAATGTCAGCCTTTATATCCACAGTTTACAGTCTTGTGATATTCAGTGCACTTGGTGAGGGACATGCTCAGAGCTGTTGTCCTGTCCTGTACTTTAAAAAGGAGGGGGAGAGGAGGTGAGGCAAGTCAAATGGTGGTTCGATGAAACCATCCTTATGATTTTGATTTTTAAAAATGCTCTAAATGATCCGATGGGTGAGAGAGTTGAGGAGTCCCATAGGTTTGTGAACTTGATGCAGAATGAGTTATGAGGAGGAGAATCCAGGGAATTTAATTTCTCCACAGGTGAAGTTGTGAAACATTGCAAACATCTGTTATTAGGGTCAGAGCCCACTACAGTACATAGAGGAATTAATAGTACAACTGGGTCAATGAAAGGGACTTTAACTGGGCCTAAGGTCGAGAGATATGACTTCCCTAGGGGTGTATAAATGTTGTGCTGGATGGACTAGACATCAATAATGATCATAAGGCAACAGGAATGAATGCAGTGAAAACATTGAGATCTCCAATCTATCACACAGGGACCATGATAAGGAATTGTAAATCTGTATGATTAACTGTTCTTTTTTAAAGAAAATATGAATAATTGTAAAAAAAGTCAGTCAGGTCTACTTTTGCTATTCAAAATTGTATGTGTCAGTATTTATTAAACAACAAATCAATATTTTAGATTATTGCTGTTTTCTGAACCAATATGGATCATAGCCTTGATGTACTGCGATGTTGCACACACTCTGAGCTACTCCGGGAAGTGAAATTTCTGTGTTACACACTGCAGCGAAAATGGATTGCATTCGAGTTAGGATTCAGTTATCGAAGAAAGCAAATTGTTAACCTGTCAAGAATCATATTTTGTTTTTTGTTTGCTGAATGTCCTGATGAAGGGCTTTTGCCCGAAAAATCAATTTTCCTGAACCTCGGATGCAGCCTGACCTGCTGTGCTTTTCCAGCACTACTCTAATCTTGACTCTAATCTCAGCATCTGCAGTACCCACTTTCGCCTATCTAAATGTTATGACAATTCAAGCGTTCAAGTACTTTTTAAACGTTGGAAAATTTTCCACTCAACTACCCTCCCAGGCAGTGCATTCCAGTCTCCCTACCACAGTCTGGGTGACAACATCTTTCCTCAAATCCCCACTTAATCCCCTGTCCTTCATGATAAAATGATGGCCCCCTTGTTATTGACCCAACAACTAAGGAAAGAGCTGCTTTCTATCCACCCTGTCTGTACCCTTCACAGTGTTATCATAATCTGAAACTTACTGATCATCCCCCACCACATTCCTGTTATATATCCAGTACATATGTAACGTGAACAATACAAGACCCAGCACTGATCCCTGTGGTACACTACTGGACACCAGCCTGCAGTATTAGGTCTTCCACCACCAGTCTCTGTCTCCTGTCACGAAGCCGATTTTGAATCCAACATGCTAAATTACACTGGATCCCATGTGCTTTAAACTTCTTTCAGTCTCCCATGTGGCACCTTGCCTTGATGACAAGGACAGTCATTCTTACCTCCCCTCTGGAATTCTGCTCTTTTGTCCATATTTGAACCAAGGCTGTAATGACATCAGGAGCTGAGTGGCCCTGAGAACCCAAACTGGACGTCACTGAGCAGATACTGCTTTGTAGCACTGTTGATATCACTTTCCTGATAATTGAGTGTACACCAAGAGCGCAATAATTGGGCAGAATGGATTTGTCCCTTTTTATGTCCTTGACATAGCTGAGCAATTTTCCACTTGTTGAGCACATGCCAGTGTTGTAGCTGTATTGGAATAGGTTGGCTAGGGGCATGGTACGTTCTGGAGCACAACTCTTTTGTACTATTGCCAGAATGTTGTCAGGGCCCATAGCCTTCACAGTATCCAGTGTCTCCAACCTTTTCTTAATATCACATGGAATGCATCAAATTGGCTGAAGACTGGTATCTATAATACTGGGGACACCTGGAGGAGGTCATGATAGATCACTCGGCACTTTTGGCTGAAGATGTCACAATTCTTCATCCTTATTCTTTTGCACTGATTTGCTGAGCTCCTCCATCATTGAGGATGGGCATATTTGTAGAGCCACCTCCTCCACGGAGTTGTTTAATTGTCCACCACCATTCATGGCTGGATGTTGTAGAACTGCAGAGCTTAGATCTGATCCATTTATTGTGGATGCAATTAGCTCTGTCTATCACTTGCTACTTATATGGTTTGGCAGACAAGTAGTCTTGTTTGGTGGCTTCACCAGGTTGACACCTCATCTTCAGATATGCCTGATATTGCTATTGGCATTCCCTCCTGCACTCTCCACTGAATCAGGGTTGATCCCCTGCATTGATTGTAATGATGGTCCACAGTGCCTTATGGATACCTAGTCTTGAGTTACTAGATCTGGTTGAAGTCTGACCCATTCAGCACAGTGATAATGCCACACAACATAATGGAGGTAATTCTTGATGTGAAAGCAAGACTTCGTCTCCATAAGGATTGTGATATCAACTTGATCAGATGTATCTACAGCCGGCAGATTGGTAAGCATGAGATCAAGTATATTCTTTCCTCTTGTTGGTTCCCTCACCACCTGCTACAGCCCCAACTATATCCTTTAGGACCCAACCAGCTTGATCAGTGGTACTGCTGTCGAGCCACTCTTGGTAGTGAACACTGAAACCACACAGGGAGAAAGTGAGGACTGCAGATGCTGGGGATCAGAGCTTAAAAATGTGTTGCTGGAAAAGTGCAGCAGGTCAGGCAGCATCAAAGGAGAAGGAGAATCGACGTTTCGGGCATAAGCCCTTCTTCAGGAATCCTGAAACCACATACCCAGAGTACATTTGGCACCTTTGCCACTTTCAGACCTCCTCCAAGTGCTGTTCAACATGGAGGAGTCAGCTGTGGGAGGTTAGTATGTGATAATCAGCAGAAAGTTTCCTTTCCCATGTTTTACCTCAAACAGTGAGACTTCATGGGTCCCAGAGTTAATGTTGAGGGCTCCCAGGGGAATCTCTTCTGATTCTATACTGCTGTGCCACCATCTCTTCCAGGTCTGTCCTGCCATTGGGACAGGATGTATCCAGGGATGGTGATGGTGTTATCTGGGATATTTTCCGGTATGATTCAGTGAGAATGACTATGTCAGGCTGTTGCTTGACTAGTCTGTGAGAGAGCTGTCCTCATTTTGGCATGACCCACCCGCTGTTAGTGAGGAGAACTCTGCAAGGTTGACAGGTCTGTTTCTGCCTTTTCTGATACTTTAGTCGAGCCATGGAAGAGGGGCAAGCAGTCGGCAGAGACAGCCCCGCTCCACACCCTACTGCCTGGGCCTGTTTATCACTTTCTGTTAATCCACCGACTCCCATAGCTACCTGGATTACACCTCTTCCCACCCTATCTCTTGCAAAAATGCCATCCCGTATTCCCAATTTCTCCGCCTCCGCCGTATCTGCTCCCAGGAGGACCAGTTCCACCATAGGACACACCAGATGGCCTCCTTCTTTAGAGACCGCAATTTCCCTTCCCACGTGGTTAAAGATGCCCGCCAACGCATCTCGTCCACATCCCGCACCTCCGCCCTCAGACCCCACCCCTCCAACTGTAACAAGGACAGAACGCCCCTGGTGCTCACCTTCCACCCTACAAACCTTCGCATCAACCAAATCATCCACCGACATTTCCGCCACCTCCAAAAAGACCCCACCACCAGGGATATATTTCCCTCCCCACCCCTTTCCACCTTCCGCAAAGACCGTTCCCTCCGTGACTACCTGGTCAGGTCCACGCTCCCCTACGACCCACCCTCCCATTCTGGTACTTTCCCCTGCCACCGCAGGAACTGTAAAACCTGTGCCCACACCTCCTCCCTCACCTCTATCCAAGGCCCTAAAGGAGCCTTCCACATCCATCAAAGTTTCACCTGCACATCCACTAATATCATTTATTGTATCCGATGCTCCCGATGTGGTCTCCTCTACATTGGGGAGACTGGGCGCTTTAGGGAACATCTCCGAGACACCCGCACCAATCAACCAAACCGCCCCGTGGCCCAACATTTCAACTCCCCCTCCCACTCTGCTGAGGACATGGAGGTCCTGGGCCTCCTTCACCGCTGCTCCCTCACCACCAGACGCCTGGAGGAAGAACGCCTCATCTTCCGCCTCGGAACACTTCAACCCCAGGGCATCAATGTGGACTTCAACAGCTTCCTCATTTCCCCTTCCTCCACCTCATCCTAGTTTCAAACTACCAGCTCAGTAACTGTCTCCTTGACTTGTCCGGACTTGTCCGACCTGCCTATCTTCTTTTCCACCTATCCACTCCACCCTCTTCTCTTTGACCTATCACCTTCATCTCCTCCCCCACTCACCCATTGTACTCTATGCTACTCTCTCCCCACCCCCACCCTCCTCTAGCTTATCTCTCCACGCTTCAGGCTCACTGCCTTTATTCCTGATGAAGGGCTTTTGCCCGAAACGTCGATTTCGCTGCTTTTTGGATGCTGCCTGAACTGCTGTGCTCTTCCAGCATCACTAATCCAGTATTTGATTTTCAGCATCTGCAGTCATTGTTTTTACCCTGTTTATCACCAGCCTGGTCAGGTAGTCTGTCTAATTTCATTCCTTTTTTAGACTTGCTAGTGGTTGATACAACTTAGTAGTTTGCTGAGCTATTTCAGAGGGTAATTTATTTTTATTTTTCTTCTGAAGGCCATTTTCCTGTCGCCTCTAGATTCAGTCATGTTTTAATTTCTAATTCCATCTCAGCTTCTGTCCTCTGTCAGGATCCCATCTCCCTGCCAATCTTGTTTAAATCCACCCCAACAAGTTGAGCAAACTTCCCCACGTGGACGTTGGTACAATTTGTGTTCAGATGTAACCCATCCAACTTGTACAGTTCCCACCTCCCCAGAAATGGACCTGAAGAATCTGAAGTCCTCTTTCCTGTGCAATCTCTTCAGCCACACATTCATTTGCTCTATGTTCCTATTCCTACACTCACTGTTGTGTACCACTGTGAGATTTTGACCTCTTGAAGTCCAACTGTCCAATTCTCTTCCTAACTCCCTGAAGTCTGTTTGCAGGATCACATTTTCTTCCGAGGTCATTGATCCCAACATAGGCAGTCAGTATCATTGATAGTCAATCACTGGGCCCTCACCTCACCTCAATGAACAGCTTCATAGTTATCATTCAAGTTTTAATTCAAGATTTTTATTGAACTCAAATTCCATCATCTGTCATAGAGTCATGGCAGGATTTGGGCCTTGAATCCTAGAATACAACTTGGGTCTCTGGATTAATAGTCCAGCAATAATATCACTCGGTAATAATGTTCATTTGAAGAGCTGGTATCAACATGATAGGGCTGGGAAGCCTCCTTCTATGCCATCAGAGTAATGTAAGCTGCATGGGTCAGAACAATAGGCTGTCTCAGGTCTAGAAGAGGAGTGCTACCAAAATTGCCTGTCACTTCCTGAATTAATCCAGGAACATGCATTAGTCATCTTTTGAAGTCCATGATGTCATCCTATTGAAGCCTTGGCTGGAATTCAATCATTCGGAGCAGGCTAAAGGTCTTGGCCTTCACCAGAGAATCATATTTACTGCGATTAACCATTGATGCTGAAGTCTTGATAACTAACAAATGACACATTGTTAACCCAGTCAGCCCATCATACCTCTGCCATCTCTTTGATATTGCTATCCCATTAATCTCACTCCCCTGCTATTCATCTCATTGTCTTTTGTAGGTAACTATTGATTCTGCTTCCACAATCCTTTCAGGCTCCTGCAGTCAGTTATTATCCTTCTCTGTGTTATTATTTCTTTCCCTACATCGCCACTGCACCCAAGAGGACTCAGCAATAATGTTTGTGTTTGCCCCAAATCGCCTCTGGTTGTGTGTGCGTGTATGTATATAAAGACTTTATCCTACAATTTTTTTCTACCACCAGGAATACATTAACAAGCAAAGCCTGTTGAGGGCAATGCTGTCATTAAAAAAAAATGAAGGTGTTGCATTACAAAGAGAAGGAGAGGACTAAATCAAAATGGAGTTGGAGGGGGAAATAAAGCATTCCACCTCCCGCAGTGCCTACCTTTCCCTGAAGGCATCAAGGTCATTGGTGGTCAATGCGTGCTCTCTCTCCAAGGACACCCAGGCTTAAACCTAACCGTGGAATGGGGCAGGCAGTCAGCAGAGACAGCTCCCCTCCACACCCTGCTGCCAGTACCTGTATATAAGGTAAAAACAATGACTGCAGATGCTGGAAACCAGATTCTGGATTAGTGGTGCTGGAAGGGCACAGCAGTTTAGGTAGCTACTTGGATGCTGCCTGAACTGCTGTGCTCTTCCAGCACCACTAATCCAGTACCTGTATATAGCCAGCCTGTCCAAGCCCAGGAGCAGACCCACAAGGAGATCCTCTGATCTATTCCCCTTCACACCAGGTGCTCAATGATCAGCAGAGTGGGGCTGCAGTGCAACTAAACATACAACAGAAGATTTTTCAACTAACTAAAAAGGGAGTGCAAATGCCCACAACTAATATATACGCTGACCATGGACTCCACAGCGTCATAAAATAAGCAGTTGGACTGGGAGTCTGTGAGCTGCTGCAATCTGCTGTCTGGACTGTTGCGTGCGATACCCTCCAACCCAGGTACCCAAGGGAAAGATGGAAGACTCCTGCGTAGGGAGCCCGCCACTGGGGATTCCCACAACCCAGCGGCAAATAGGCATGCCCAACTGTGTCCGGCAGGCAGACATAAGGGTCAAGGTGAATGGTGTACAGCAGCAGTCTATACAGGAATCACTGTTTTGCCTCACTAACCAACACACAGCACATACTGAGGAGGCAGCTCAGATTGTGGGGCACAGGCGCCCGGGGGAGGACCCTAGGGCCAATGTGAAAATCCATCTGGGCAGGAGTACGCGCAGATGGGATCCTACTGCTTACCCAGGCATCCTCCAACTGGTGCACGAGCTCCGCTCTGACTGGTGTCGGATGGCAGTGACTTCAAGCCGGACATCACCTTGCATGCCAATTCCTGCGGCAGCACTGAGCCCAGACCACTGTCACCCAGCACGTCCCCGACTCTGGTCACCCCCATGGCCCTCCCTCCCGCTAGCCATTCGAACCCACCAACACGGTGGTGTGGATTCCTGAGCAACAGCCCTCTGATGATGCCTGCTATTCCTGACAGAGGGAAGGCCCAGCACAAGCTGACCATGTTCCAGACAGTGGTCAGGTCCCGGTAAAAGACAGGCAGCATCCTGAGGGTAACCTGCAAACCCTTGCGGTCAATTATCTAGAGCTTCGTGTTGTGATTGAGGTTGCGTGCCTGGCAGGAAAATACATTGCCAGGGTCCTCGTCTGAGAGGAAGCTCGATGTAAAGGGATCGCTGCATGATCTGAGGCACCTGGGTGAGGAGGCATTGTTTACTGTATTTCTGTATGATATGGAGGTGCCTGTGTGGGATTGGGGTGGACAAAATCAGAAGTCATGTGACACCAGGTTACAGTCCCACAGGTTTATTTAAAATCGCAAGCTTTCAGAGAGCCGCACCGGTGAAATCAGTGTGTTCCAGATTCCAACACCTCTCTTTCTAAGAGAAACAACGTTCCCACACATTACCTCTGTTTCTTTTGTCCATTTACCTTTCAGTGTTGGTCCCATGGATCCTACTGCCGTTGTCAGCTTTCTCCTTGGTTACTCCATCAAAACCGTTCATCAGTTTAAATAATCAGATGCTCAGCTCTTAACCTTCTCCGCTTTAAGGAGAGCAAACTTTGTTTCTCCTGTCTACCCTCACTCCGCGAGATCCCTTATTCCCTGTACTAGTTTAGTAACTTTCTTCGATACCATTCCAAGTTTCAATGAAATGGTCATTGAAACTCTTCTCGTGCCCAGAACTGAATATGATATTCCACCTGAGGCCTGATTGGTCCTTTATAGAGATTATGCTCGATTCTTCGGTTTTGCACTATATTCCTCAATTAATAAATCAAAGAACACATGAGCTTCTTTTAAAAAAAAACCTTCTCAATTTGCCCTGTTACCCTTAAAGATTTGTTTTCGCATGCCCCCTAATCTCTTTGTTTATGCACCCATTTTAAAATTACACATTCTGGCATGTGTCGTAATTCATGTCCCTCCTGCTGAATACATTACTTTTCATCTGCCAGGTGTCTATGTCCTCCTGCTGCCTGCTACAATCCTCTCGTTGTCTCATATATTTCTGAATTGATATCAGATGGAAATTTTTGCATTTTACCTTGAATAGCAGGTCCAGGTCATTGATATAAATCTAAAAGAGGAGTGGGTTTAAAATCCGGCACCTAGAGATATCATTGTGTATAGTCATTACCCCCACTGGTCTCAAGTGTCTACTTTCTAGTGTGCTTTGAATACAATTATTCAAATCATGATGTCTGATTACATCCCAAGGGATGCTGCAATCAGTCTCGCAACATGCCTCTAAATTTGCAGTTTCAATATCACTAACTTCCCCATGGAATCACAAAAGCAGAGAGAATGGGTTTATGTTTGTCTGCATGTCTGCAGATGTATGCATGCGTGTCTGCAAACATGTGCGCGTGTGTCTGTGTGTGAGAGATACTAGGGTGTGGGTGTGTGTAAATAAAAATGGTGTGAATTAGAGAAAGGGAGAGCAATGAACTCTTGCCATTGGCTGGCTTTCCTAAAGTCAGAGCCCCATGGATTGCCCCCAATGTGATAATCAGGTCCGTTTCTGAAAATACTGGTGATTTCATGAAACAGCAGGAGTTTAATCCACTGAATGTGGAGATAATAAGTTGCGTGAGCCATATACCCTACAGGTCAGTGCATACCAGCATTAATCCCTTCCATCCTCGACAATTCACACTCTGTTTAGCAAGAACACTACATTGTCAATAGAGGACTGGGGAATCATGAAGCAATGAGCAATGATAATTTTTGCTCATCTGAGTACAGAAACTGATTCCATTGAATATATAAGTGCTACATTCAATGACGAACAGTGAAAGAAGCGCATATGTCTCATTTGTTTTGGGGTTGGAGAAGGGCAGGGTTTGAATTGGAAGGCAGTTCAGCAAAGATCTCCAGAATGGCAATGTTCTGTTTCAGCTGAAATAATTTGAGCATGAGATAGGGTTTGGGTTTTTGCCTTCACAGATAGCAAAGGAAGAGGATTGAGCCAATTGATCTCTTGTTCTCACGGGAAAGGACGCACAGGACCCTCCACTGCCCACAACACATATAATCAACATTTTTCAGTTGGAAAGGTGGAATCCATCTGTAATGCCCAAAGAACATTTGCTTTCCCTTTGCTGGTTTTCTCATGGTGTATTAGGCCTCCAAGGCCTCCTCCAGAACAGGAAACCCCCAAAATAAATCATCATATCAGAAAGTCAATGGCAGTCACAATTGAATGAATATACAATCAAACTGAATTGCAAAAATTCACATTTATTTCCCTGTTGGCCTTTCATAATTGTCCATTACTCATACCTTTACCACTAGGTCTGATTGTTGTGTATAAAGCCAGATCATATATGAACCCAACCTCCAAATGCAAACATGCTACTTTTGTTTGATTTGGAGGTTTGTCAATATCACTGGTGAAGTCCTTAAGGATTGAGACAGCCTTCATCTCAGTGAAGCCAATACCTCTCTCCCAGTTGCAGCATGAACACGTTTAATGTTTATGAGGCCCTGGAAGGAGCTGGATTTGCAAGGCTGCATTATCACTATTAATGTCAGCATCACTATTATCACATTTAAAAAATTGCTCAAAATGCTGCATAAAGAGAGAAATAGAACTATGTTCCAAGTTGATGACCAGGTCAAAATAGGGGCTGAGTGGAGTTAGTGATGTGTGTGAGAGCCTACCCAATGAAACCAGCTGGATTCTGACATTCCTGCCAAAGGCCTGTCTGTCAAGAAATATGAATCAGTTGACGTAGAAGGCAACAATTACCCTTAGAATATCCTCCTGGCCTATCTCCTGAATTGCCACATGTACCAGTGTGTTCTTAATATGTGATCATTCCTTTTTGGCAGTAGATGTGATATGTGGACTTACCTAGTTTCTGTCATGTATGAAGGGTGACACTCTCCAATGTTTGTTTTGGAGATCTGTCGGTTTGATTGTAGCCTACTTAAAGAGTGTGTCCTTCAGTATGGACATGTGTTTCTGTGCATGTGCCCAGCTGCCTGGCTAGACCTCCATCATTTCCTGCCAGCTCTCTTTGCTTATTGCTACTTGTGATTCAGATTGCAATATACCCTCTGCCACACTATTCACCCTGCTTTGAGTGGCTTTTTCTAGGCTACTGTTCAAACATGTTTGAATTTGTGGCAACTGAACATGTGAATGAGATCCAGTTGGGAGATTAGAGTCATAGAGTCATAGAGGTGTACAGCATGGAAACAGATCCTTCGGTCCAACTCGTCCATGCCAACCAGACATCGTAACCTAATCTGGTCTCATTTGCCAGCACTTGGCCCATATCCCTCCAAACCCTTTCTATTCATATACCCATCCAGTTGCCTTTTAAATGTTGTAATTGTACCAGCCTCCACCACATCCTCTGGCAGCTCATTCCATACATTTCCCACCCTCTGCATGGAAGAGTTGCCCCTTAGGTCCCTTTTAAATTTTTCCTGTCTCATCTTAAACCTATGCCCTCTAGTTCTGGACTCCCCCACCCCAGGGAAAATACCTTGTCTATTTACCCAACCACACTCCTCATGGTTTTATAAACCTCTATAAGGTCACCCCTCAGCCTCCGACACTCCAGGGAAAACATCTCTAGCCTATTCTAGCCTCTCCCATAGCTCAAATCCTCCAACCCTGGTAACATCCTTGTAAATCTTTTCCAAACCCTTTCAAGTTTCACAACATCCTTCCGATAGGAAGGAGACCAGAATTGCACACAATTTTCCAAGAGCGGCCTAGCCAATGTCCTGTACAAGCTGCAACATGACCTCCCAACTCCTGCACTCAATGCTCTGACCAATAAAGGAAAGCATACCAAACGCTGCCTTCACTATACTATCTACCCGTAACTCCACTTTCAAGGAGCTATGAACCTGCACTCCAAGGTCTCTTTGTTTAGCAACATTCCCCAGGGCCTTACTATTAAGTGTCTAAGTCCTGCTAAGATTTGCATTTCTAAAATGCAGCACCTCACATTTATCTAAATTAAACTCCATCTGCCACTCCTCAGCCCATTGGTCCATCTGATCAAGATACCATTCTACTCTGAGGTTACCATCTTTGCTGCCTGCTACACCACCAATTCTGGTGTCATCTGCAAACTTACTAACTATACCTCCTATGTTCACATCCAGATCATTTATATAAATGACAAAAAGCTGTGGGCCCAGCACCAATCCTTGTTCTTCAAGAACTAAGAATGCCTGAGATATAAGCACCCACATGTTGGCTGAGTACCCTTCCTGTGAGAAAACCAATCCCACATATTACAGAAAGCCCCCATCAATTAGACTGAAGAAGCCATCGGCTCTCTCAACCACTTGCTTATTCAATTACAGTCAAGGATACTTAAATAGTTTAGACTCTGGCACATTGTTCAAAACGGGAGGGGGGAGGAAGTGGAGAAGAGGGCTGGAGTGTGACCATCCCCATTGGCGACTGAGCCCCATGCTATTGGAATGAATCTGATCCAGCTTCATGGCTGTCACCAGTTCAGTTGCTGTTCCAGTTGAGATAGATTCAGGGCCACTGCTGTGCCCTGTTGTATATATATCATGGCGCTTTACTACAATTAGATGGATAATCGCCAAGAACCTATCTTCGAGCAGAGAACCTGAGAAGATGAAGAGATTGTTTAAACTGGAGTGATATTCCCACATATAGGTCTCACACCTCAGTTACCCCCACAGACAGTAATATGAGGCAAGATATGTCAGTGGATTCTTCCAGTGAAAAGCCCATATACATGCACAGTCCAAGTGTATGTCGAACCCCTGGTAATGTTATAGTGGCTGAGCACGTCAAATCCCGATAAAATTGCCTGAATAATAATGCTCCTGTTACTTCCCTACCTACCACCTTCTACTATTTGTGGATGTGAATGTTGGCCTTGGAACATTCCGACTCAAGGGTTACTCACTCATCCATTCTCATCACTGTTTTAGAATTAGGGTTCATCGACTCTAAACTTACTATTAAGCCTTTTATCACTCTGCATCAGCAACAACTTACATTTATAAAGCACCATTAATGGGGTGAAATGGCCCAAAGCAGTTTGAGGTAGTGTTGTCAAACAATAGTTGACACTGAGCCATAAAAGGAGACCAATGATCAAAAGCTTAGTAAAAGGAATAGGTTTTGCAGAAGGTTCTAAAGGAATAGAGGAAAGGCTGGTGTGGCATTAGAATCATAGAGTCATACAGCACAGAAACAGACCCATCAGTCCAACCAGTCCATGCTGACCATAATTCCAAACTTAACTCGTCCCACCTGCCTGCTCCTGGCCCATATCCCACCAAACTGTTCCTACTCATGTACTTATCTAAGTGTCTTTAAAATGTTGTAACCATGCCCACATCCACCACTTCCTCAGCAAGTTCATTCCATACATGAACAACCTTCTGTTAAAAAAACATGTTCATCATATCTTTTTTAAATCTCTCTCCTCTCACCTTAAAAATATGCCCCCTGTCTTGAAATCCCCCATCCTCGGGAAAAGACGCCTATAATTAATCCAATCTATACCCTTTATGATTTTATAAACCTGTGTAAGGCCACCCTGCAATCTCCTATGTTCCAGGGAAAAATGTCCCAGCCTATCCAGCCTTTCTTTATAACTCAATACTGCTGTACTCAGCAACATCCTGGTAAAATCTCTTCAGAACCCCTTCCCATTTAATAATGTAATAATGAATCGAATTCCAGAACTTACGATCATTGCAGTTGAAGGCTGGCTATTAATGTTGCACATTTAATATTGAAATTGCAAAACAGTCTGGATGAATTGGAGGAATAAAGAACTCTCAGTTGATTGTAGGGCAGTTGGAAGTTGCAGATAAGGAGAAGTTGGTTGGGGGAGGGGTAAAGTAATGGAGTGGGTTTGATCTAAAGCCTATATCCTGTCCTTGAAGGTTTGGCCCTTCACTTGGGTTTCTCAATAATATTCTTAAATGTTCTTTCTCATGGCCTTGATTAAACCTTTTTGTTGAAATGCCTGGAGATATGGGAGTGGTGAATCAATGTAGTACTTCCTGGCACTCATCCAGTACCAGGGCTGGATGTGTTTTCAGAAGACTGCACAGGGATCTATCCTGCAGCTGTTCACTTTGAGCATAAATAACACCGTGATACAACCAATAAAAGGATCAAAACCCTGCTCCAATTTGCGTGATTAGTGGTCAGCACATTTGTTCCCAAGTTCTGCAGGTGTTGTTTATCCAACTCTTCAGAATTTGTTCATACTGGTTAATGAATCTAAACTGAATTGACAGTATTGCTGGTATTGTTGCACTGTGGAAGGAACTAGACTAAACCAGTTCCTGCCACTGCTGAGGAATAAGTCAGTGCAGTTCAGTGTTTCAGTGATTCCAGTCCTGCCCATATTGGACTGCTGTTCAAATGGAAATGGAATAAGCATAAATCATTTGGGCTTGCATTAAAACTCATTTGTTGCTTTTAAAATATGAGTACAAATGCAGGTACCTCAGGGGCTCACACTATTGTGGGTGGGTCAGAAAGCAACGGGTTCAAGTTCTACACCTAGTACTTAATCCAGGTTGACACATCAGCTCAGTACTGAGGGGTGTTGCCTTGACTGAGGTGACATTCTTCAGATCTGACGTTAAACCAAGGCTCGATCGACAGTCTAAAGTTCCCCTATGTAACTTAGCAGCTGTACTTCTCACAGCTGTACTTGTGAAAGTACTGGCTGGAAAGTGTTTTAGGAAATGGTGGTAGAAGAAAGTCCGAGATAAATTGGAATAATGAAAAGACATTTCGAATCATAGAATCACAGGGATGTACAGTACAGAAATAGACCCTTCGATTCAACTCATCCATGCTGACCAGATATCCTAAATTAATCTGTTCCCATTTGCCAGCACTTGGTCCATATCCCTCTAAACCCTTGTTATTCATATACCCATCCAGATACCTTTTAAATGCTGTAATTGTATCAGCCTCAATCACTTCCTCTGGCAGCTCATTCCATACACGCACCACCCTCTGCATGAAAAAGTTGCCCTTTAGGTCTCTTTTATATCTTTCCCCTCTCACCCTAAACCTATGCCCTCTAGTTCTGGACTCCCTGACCCCCAGGAAAAGACCATGTCTATTTATCCTACCCATGCCCCTCATGATTTTATAAGCCTCTATAAGGTCACCCCTCAGCCTCTGACTCCAGGGAAAACAGCCCCAGCCTATTCAACCTCTCCCTATAGCTCAAAGCCTCCAGCCATGGCAACATCTTTGTAAATCTTTTCTGAACCCTTTCAAGTTTCACAACATCCATCCGATAGGAAGGAGACCAGAATTGTACACAATGTTCTTTTAGGAAAGACTTACACAAAGCTGAAATTTGATTGGTTTTCATTTGATCCTATTTGAGCAAACACAATGTCAAGATTATTACAAAACATTTCTAATTCTGACATCACTTACTTCTAGCAGCATTTCCCATTACATGGAAATGCCAAAACGACAAAGTGTCATTGATGTTGGTGGTGATCAGGTGGGCATTGTGACTAAGGCAGGTCACTCTGCATTTGGAAGCAGGTTCCAAAGTGAAAGGTCATCAAGCTGAACTCAGTCAGCCTCTCTGTCATCTCCTTCCATTCAGTACTCAGTCAACAATGTTAGAGTAATGCCCCCTTCATCCTTCATCATGACATTACTGCATCCTAGACAAATTATTTAACGAAGGCTTCCAAATAAAGAGCTGTTTAATGCAGAATGTATATTATGTATATATCTCACTTCATTTCTCTGTCTCACTGCCACTCACTCCCCCTTTAATGTTCTTAAAACTCTGCGTCCTAATATCCCTTTATGTGTTTTGTTGTCATATCTTGTTTCTAATGCTCTTTTAACATGCCTCAGGATGGTTTATTGTATTAATGTGTGACAATACTATGGCTTAAATTATTTATTGTTACTAGATCTAAAATAACATATCATCTAGTTGGCTCCTCAACATACTGCTGTAGAAATAGTTTAAATAAAAATATTTATTTTGACCTTTTTTTTGAACGAAGGAGGCTTAAGATTAGAGGTGCTGATTGGTCTGCTTCAAAGCCCATAAAGTAAGCAGTTTGTGAGGCCTTGTTTTTTTTCTAATGTTGGAACAATAGAAGCAGCCTGAATGGGTGGTGGTCAAGCTCCCACTGAATCAGAATTTTTAATTTTAGTTTTTCAATAGCAGATGCTGTGATCTTGAAGCTGGGTTTGGAAGCTGCAGTATGTCTCTCTCTGCTAATCTCTCTCTCAGAGTTGTTTTCTTAGCTGAGGATGTTTTTCTTCCTGGACTGGAAAATTACATGTGAGACAATCTATTTCACAATGTTTTGCCCTTTGCCAAGGGTGTGTTCATGGGATGCTACTATATTGGAATAGTTAATTAGTGGTAGTTAATATGTCTATTATTTTGTTAAGATTTCAATAGGGTTACAGTTAACCAATTCTTTTATCTTATTTTTATTTTGTCTATTTTAATGGCAATGTAAAAATAAAGTGGACATTGCTTAACACCCACTTAAAAGTTAGAGTCTAGGCTATCTTTTGAATATATTTTGAAGGGGATTGGTCTCATCCATAACAAATGATACTTTAGAAATGCAAGTTTTTTGTATGAAATTATTTGTGATTAAAGCCAGGAGGAAGAAGAAACTTGCATCCTATCCCTCTAGCACAGATTGAAAGACATTAGTACCTATAGATCTCTAATTTAGCATCAATCTTCAGATTTAATGGCGAAATGATGAAAACTGAAAAAGAAAAAAATCAGTTAAGAGTAAAATTTAAAACATATTATGTGACATATCTATGTATATAAAACTGATGAGCAGTGATGAACATTGACAGGACCCACTCTAAAAACTCAGCATTGTAATCATGGGCAATTTCTATCTACATATAAACTGGGAAAACAAATGAAGTATTAAAACAGGGGAGAATGATTTTCTGGACTATGTTAAGCATGGTTTTCTACAGTAGTATGTTGAGGAGCCAATTAAATGATATGCTATTTTAGATCTTGTATCCTGTAACGATAAAGGACTAAATAATAATCTTGTTGTAAAAGAACCTTTAGTGATAAGTAATCACAATATGATCACATTTTACATTATGTTTGAAAGTGAGGTTGTTCAATCTGAAGCAAGGGTTGTAAATTTGGATAAGGGGACTTATGAAGGCAGGAACCACAAATCGGCTCAGGTGAGTTCAGGAAACGTATGAAAAGGAATGACTGTTCAATCTTTAAAGAGGTGGCAGAGGCTTAATGGTATTTTACTTTGGACTAGTAATCCAGAGACTCAGGTAATATTCTAGGGACCTGGGTTCAAATCTCACCACAGTAAATGGTAGAAATTGAATTCAATAATTATCTGTAATTAAAATTCAAATGATGATCATGAAGCCAACGATGGTTCTAAAAACCCACCTGGTTCAGTAATGACCTTTATAGAAGGAAAACTGTCAACTATATGTGGTCTGGTTTACATGTGACTCCAGACCCACAGCAATGTGCTGACATTATACTGCTCTCTGCACTGGCGTAGCAAGTCACTCAGTTGTAACAGTCACTAGAAAATCTCAAAACAGGAACAAAACTGGATGGACCACCTGGCAACAACATTGACACCGGAAACATCAACAGCAAAAGTAGCCCTGTTTACTCTGAGAAGTCCTTTGTGTTAACATCTAGGAGCTACTGTTAAAACTGGCTGAGCTGTCCCAAAGACTAGTGAAGCAACAGCCTGACATGGTCAAACTCACAGAATCAAGCCTTACAATGTTTCACCATCAACAATTCACTGGCAGATCAACCCAGTGCAGGTGGAGACATGATAGTATAAAGTCTAGAAGGAGTTTTTCTTGGAGTGTTCAACATTAACTCTGGACCCCATGAAGTCTCAAGGAATCAGGCCAAATATGGCCAAGGAAACCTTCTGCTGATTACCAGGTAACATCCTCCCTTGGCTGATGAATCCATGTTGAACAACACTTGGAGGAAGCACTAAGAGTGGTAAGGACACAAAATATACTTGGGGTGGAGATTTTAATGTCCTTTACTGATCAAGCCGGTCAAATTCTAAAGGATATAACTTATTTTCTGGGATTGCTTGTCCTCATTCTCACTAATTTGCCTGCCACAAATGGATCTGTCCATGACCAGTAAGAGTGACCAGCGTTCTGTCCTTATGGAGGTCAAGTCAAGCCTTCACAATGAGAATAGCCTCCATCATGCTATTGCACTAAAGGGAACAGACATTTAAATAGATCTAGCAACTCAGGACTGGGCATTCATGAGGTACTGTGTTCACATTCCAATACAATCTGCAACCTCCTTGCCCGGTATATCCCCCACTCAACCTTTACCAAGAAGCCAGGGGGTCAACCCTGGTTCAATGGAGAGTGCAAGAGGACATGCCAGGAGCAGAACCAGGCATTTCTGAAAATGAAATATCAACCTGGTGAAGTTACCAAAAAGGACTACTTGTGTGCCAAACAGCATATGCAGAGCTAAGTGATTCCACAACCAATGGATTAGATCTAACCTCTAAAATCCTGCATATCCAGTTGTGAATAATAGTGGTCAATTAAACAATTCACTGGAGGAAGAGGGTCTACAAACAAAACCAGTGATATCAATAGTGCTATCAAGCAGTATTTGCTTAGCAATAATCTTCTCATTGACACTCAGTTTGGCTTCTGCAGAACTCATTATAGCCCTCATTCACCATCCAGGACAAAGCAGCTCACTTGATTGACATCATATTCATAATACTTCAATCCCTCCACTTTTGGCACTCAGTAGCAAGAATGTCTACTATCTAATAACAAACACTGCACAAATTCACCATGGCTCATTAGACTGCATCTTGCAAACAAGTGATCACTTCCATCTAGAAGGACAAGGGCAGCAAATACATGGGACCACCATCATCTACATGTTTCCTTCTCAGCCACTCAGCACGTGTTTGGGAAATATATCACTGTTCCTTCAGCTTCACTAATTTAAATCTTGGAACATCCCCCTTAATGGTATTGTGAGTGTCTCTGCATGAAATGCATTGCGCCAGTTCATGAAAGCAGCTCAACATCACCTTCTGAACAAGGGATGAGCAATAAACACTGGTTCAGTGAGTGACACTCACATCCCACAAAGTTTTTTTAAGTGAATGATTTAAAGCAACGACACATTCCTTTAAATTGCAAAACTCAAGTCAACCATGGCTGACCAAGGAAGCTAAGGATTGCAGAAAATTAAAGAAAAGGCTTGTAACATTTCCAGAAATAAAAATAAATTTGAGGATGTCAGATTTTTAGAATATGGTGAAGGACACCAAAGAAACTTGAATGAGAGAATAGTATATGAATGCAATCTAGCTAAAGATTCATAAAAAATGGACTATAAAACCTCCTACACATATAAAGAAATGAAATATTTAATTAATTTTGGGTAATCCAAGATGGAGGACAGGAAAAATTTCTGGCTGTAACAGGCTGCTCCTTTTTTGAGGTGTTTTAGGTGTTGGAGGTGATTTTGTCAAATTCCAAGAACAGCAATTACTTTTTTATATGCTGTTGCATTGTTTTGGAATATTGGAGCAAAAAAAAAGTCAAAGCAACGGCATTTTTAAAAGGGAGAAGGCCAGACACATGATCTGTGCAGGAGAGAGAGAGAGAAACCCAACTGAGCAGTGAACCTGCGCAGTTACTGCACTTGCTGTTTGAATTCATACATTGCTGGACATCGGAGTGCATCTAGGAAAACTTAACAACAGCGAAATTCACAACTGATCTTGGAGGAACCTGTTTGGGAGAGGTCACAGCACAGAAACAGATAAGTGGATAGTTTTAACTATAGCCTTGCTGTAAATTTACAATAGCGAGTAGAGTGGGTTCTTTATTGATTATATGTTTTATTAAGATATGTCTCTTAAGTCATAAGGATTAAGTTAGCCTAGAGCAGTGTTTTGTAGAGGAGTAAGTCAGTGCTATTTTCTGGGTCTGTAGATTGAAAGAAGCAAAAATGGCCTTTAGTAGATTGATATGCTCTTCTTGTCAGATGTGAGAGTTTAGGGAGAGTTTACGTGTTACTGAGGATTATATCTGCAATTAATGCTGTTGGTTGCAAATCCTATCAGATCAAATAGATCAGTTGGAGCGACAGTTAGAGGCAATGAGGAATTTACAAACGCAAGGGGGGTGTGATGGATGGCAGTTATAGAAAGGGAGAAAAGCCACAGACACCATCTCAGAGACAGGTTAATTCCTGGAAAGGTAGGAGGGGTAGGAAAGTAGTGCAGGAGTCTTCTGTGGCTATTCCCATTTCAAACAGGTATGCTGTTTTGGAAAATGTAGGGGGTGATGGATTCTCTGGAGAATGTAGCACGAACAGCCAGTTTACTGGTACTGAGACCGAGGCTCTAATACAATGAGGAGTACATCGGGTTCCAAGAGATCGATTGTGTTGGGCAACTCTCTAGTCCGAGGTACAAACAGACGTTTCTGCGGCCAGCAGCGAAAAATCAGAATGGTGTGTTGCCTCCCTGGTGCCAGGATCAAGGATGTCTCAGAGAGGGTGCAGAATGTTCTTAAAGGGGAGAGGGACCAGCAGGAGGTGATTGTAGACATTGGTACCAATGACATAGGAAGGGAAAAGGATGAGATTCTGAAGGGAGAATATAGAAAATTAGGCAGGAAGTTAAAAAGGAGGTCCTTGAGGGTAGTAATATCTGGATTACTCCCGGTGCTACAAGTTAGTGAGAGTAGGCAGAGGAGGATAGAGCAGATGAATGCATGGCTGAGGAGCTGGTGTATGGGAGAAGGATTCACATTTTTAGATCATTGGAATCTCTTTTGGGATAGAAGTGACCTGTACAAGAAGGACAGATTTCACTTGAATTGGAAGGGGACTAATATACTCGAGATTTGCAAGAGTTGTTTAGGAGTATTCAAACTAGTAAGGTGGTGGTGGGGGGGGGGGCACCCCAGGGAGATATTGAGGAAAGAGATCAATCTGAGACTGGTACAGTTGAGAAAATAAGTCAGTCAGGGCAGGCTGGGACAAGGTAGGACTGATAAACTAAACTGCATTTATTTCAAAGCAAGGGGTCTAACAGGGAAGGCAGATGAACTCAGGGCATGGTTAGGAACATGGGACTGGGATGTCATAGCAATTACGGAAACATGGCTCAGGGATGGACAGGACTGGCAGCTTAATGTTCCAGGATACAATGCTACAGGAAGGATAGAAAGGGAGTTAAGAGAGGTGAGGGAGTGGCGTTTTGATAAGGGACAGTGTTACAGCTGTGCTGAGGGAGGATATTCCTGGGAATACATCCAGGGAAGTTACTTGGGTGGAACTGAGAAATAAGAAAATGATGATCACCTTATTGGAATTGTATTATGGGCCCCCTAATAGTCAGCGGGAAATTGAGAAATAAATTTTGTTATCTGTAAGAATAATAGGGTGGTTATGGTAGGGGATTTTCAATTTCCAAGCATAGACTGGGACTGCCATAGTGTTAAGAGTTTAGATGGAGAAGAATTTGTTAAGTGTACAAGAAAATGTTCTGATTCAGTATGGGGATGTACCTATGAGAGAAGGTGCAAAACTTGACTTACTCTTGGGAAATAAGGCAGGGCAGGTGACTGAGGTGTCAGTGGGGGAGCAGTTTGGGCCCAGCGATCATAATTCTATTTGTTTTAAAAAAGTGATGGAAAAGGATAGACCAGATCTAAAAGTTGAAGTTCTAAATTGGAGGAAAGCTAATTTTGATGGTATTAGTCAAGAACTTTCAAAAGCTGTTTGGAGGCAGATGTTCTCAGATAGAGGGACGGCTGGAAAATGGGAAGCATTCAGAAATAAGATAACGAGAGTCCAGAGACAGTATATTCCTGTCAGGGTGAAAGGAAAGGCTGGTAGGTATAGGGAATGCTGGATGACTAGAGAAATTGAGGGTTTGGTTAAGAAAAAGAAGGAAGCATATGTCAGGTATAGACAGGATAGATTGAGTGAATCCTTAGAAGAGTATAAAGGCAGTAAGAGTGTACTTAAGAGGGAAATCAGGAGGGCAAAAAGAGGGCATGAGATAGCTTTGGCAAATAGAATTAAGGAGAATCTGAAGGGTTTTTACAAATGCATTAAGGATGAAAGGGTAACTAGGGAGAGAATAGGGCCCCTCAAAGATCAGCAAGGCGGCCTTTGTGTGGAGCCACAGGAGATGGGAAAAATACTAAATGAGTATTTTGCATCAGTGTTTACTGTGGGGAAGAACATGGAAGATACAGAATGTAAGTAAATAAATGGTGACACCTTGAATAATGATCATATTACAGAGGAGAAGTTCTGGATGTCTTGAAATGCATAAAGGTGGATAAATCCCCAGGAGCTGGCTATGTGTACCCTGGAACTCTGTGAGAAGCTAGGGAAGTGATTGTTGGGCCTCTTGCTGAGATACTTGTATCATCAATAGTCACAGGTGAGGTGCCAGAAAACTGAGGTTTGTTAATGTGGTACCACTATTTTAAAAAGGTGGTAAGCCAGGGAACTATAAACTGGTGAGCTTGATGTTGGTGTTGGGCAAGTTGTTGGAGGGAATCCTGAAGGACAGGATGTACATGTATTTGGAAAGGCAAGGACCGATTAGGGATAGTCAACATGGCTTTGTGCGTGGGAAATCATGTCTCATGAACTTGATTGAGTTTTTTGAAGAAGTAACAAAGAGGATTGATGAGGGCAGAGAAGTGCACATGATCTATATGGACTTCAGTAAGGCATTTGACAAGGTTCCCCATGGGAGACTGGTTAGCAAGGTTAGATCTCATGGAATACAGGGAGAACTAGCCATTTCAATACAGAACAGGCTCGAAGTTAGAAGACAGAGAGTGGTGGTGGAGGGTTGTTTTTCAGACCGAAGGCCTGTGACCAATGGAGTGCCATGAGGATTGTTGCTGGGTCCACTACTTTCCATCATTTATATAAATGGTTTGGATGTGAACATTGGAAGTATCATTAGTATGTTTGCAGATGACACCAAAGTTAGAGGTGTAGTGGACAATGAAGAAGGTTACCTCGGATTACAATGGGATCTTGATCAGATGTGGAGTAGCAGATGGAGTTTAATTCAGATAAATGTGACGTGTTGCATTTTGGGAAAGCAAATCTTAGCAGGACTTATACACTTAATGGTAAGGTCCTAGGGAGTGTTGCTGAACAAAGATACCTTGGTGTGCAGGTTCATAGCTCCTTGAAAGTAGAGTTGCAGGTAGATAGGATAGTGAAGGCATTTGGTATGCTTTCCTTTATTGGTCAGAGCATTGAGTATAGGATTTGGTAGGTCATATTGTGGCTGTTGGTTCGGCCACTTTTGGAATATGTTGTGCAATTCTGGTCTCCTTTCTATTGAAGAATGTTGGGAAACTTGAAAAGGTTCAGAAAAGATTTACAAGGATGTTGCCAGGGATGGAGGGTTTGAGCTATAGGGAGAGGTTGAATAGGCTGGGGCTGTTTTCCCTGGAGCATCAGATGCTGAGAGGTGACCTTATCGAGGTTTATAAAATCATGAGGGGCATGGATAGGATAAAGAGACAAAGTCTTTTCCCTGTTGTGGTGGTGTCCAGAACTAGAGGGCGTAGGTTTAGGGTGAGTAGGGAAAGATATTACAGAGAGACATAAGGGGCACCATTTTCATAGAGAGGGTGGTGTGTCTGTGGAATGAGCTGCCAGAGGAAGTGGTGGAAGCTACTACAATTGCAACATTTAAAGGTATCTGGATGGGTATATGAATAGGAAGGGTATGGAAGGATATGGGCCAGATGCTGGTAATTGGGACTAGATTAGGTTAAGATGTCTGGTCGGCATGGACGAGTTGGATTGAAGGGTCTGTTTCCATGCTGTACATCTCTATGACCCTATAAGATGCACATGGTTATGTTACAGATTCAGGAAAACTTGCATAAAACAAAGAACTGCAGATGATGGAGATGTGAAACACAATAGTAGAAATAGCTGAAGAGACTAAATAGATCTGGCAGCTTCTTTGGAAAGAAGACAAAGTTAATGTTTCGTATCTCTCACTTTTCTTCAGAACTGATAGCAGCTAGGTGGTACTGTTGCTGATGGCAGGGGATGAAGGGAAGGAGAGAACGCATAGGTCGTGACAGAGCCTAGAGGAACAGAGGAGACAAAAGTTAAACAGACTATGGGATTGTTGATCGTAAGCCAGAGAAGAAAAGAAACTAAAAAAAAAGAAAAGAAGCTGGATAGGTGATAATGGCAGCTGTGAGGGTATGAAAATGGGTTGGCTGTGCTGAAAGCAATCCACGTCGTGACAGAGTCTGGATTGTGAGGGTGGGTAAAGGACATGGCAAAGGTGATCAGGGTCTAAGATTATTGAACTCAATATTATGTCCTGAAGGCTGCAGGGTCCCCGAGTGGAAAATGAGTTGCTGTTCTTCCAGTTTACGCTGAACTTCATTAGAGCACTGCAACATGCCCGAAACAGAAATGTTGCCATGGAAACACAGTGGTGCATTAAAGTGGAAGACAACTGGTAGCTCAGGGTTATTTTACAGACATAGAACAGGCTCTGTCTCCACCTATCAGTCCACTCCTTTCCCCCCTCCCCCCCCCAACCCCCATCAACCACTTTTTCTTTGCTGTTATCAGTTCTGATGAAGAGTCCCTGGTCTTGAAAGGTCAACTTTGCTTTTGCTCCACAGCTGTTGCCAGACCTCCAGTAATTCTTGTTTTTGTATTTTGAAAAAACTCATAAAAAGAGAACAGAGAAATAGCAGAGACACTAAATGAATACCTTGTGTCTATTTTCATTGAAGAAGATGCAATAATTCCTAGACTTAAAGATCAAAGTGACTAGGAAAAGTGAGAGGTTGAATGGAATTGATATGAGTAAGATTGCCATACCGGAGAAATTATTGGGGTCAAAAATTGATAAAACTTGATATTCTGCATCCCAGAGAGTTGAAGGAGGTGGCTACAGAGATTATTGTTGATCTAGTCAGTAGTTGCTGATTATTTTCTAACCATCTCCAGGTTCTGGCATGATTCCTGCTGTAAGCTAATTCAATGGGCAAGGTCACGCCAGATGGGATTTAATATGGAAAACTTGAAGTTATCTGCTTCAGTAGGAGAAACAGATGTACGGAGTATTTCTTAAGTGGCAAGAAATGGCAAGTGTAGATATACAAGTGACTTACATGTCCTTATCAAAAAGTAACTAAAGCAGAACATGTAGGTGCTATCAGACAAGCGGTTAGTAAGGGTAATGAAATGCTAACATTTATTGCAACAGGAGTAGGGAAGTCTTGCTCCAATTGTCTAAGAGTTTGGTTAGTTGGCACATGGAGTACTTGTGCAATTTAGGACTGAGATGAGGAGAAATGTGAGCATTGTGCATTGTGAATGTTTGGAATTCTCTACTCTCGAGGGCTGTTAAAACTCAATCTTTGAGCATGTTTAAATAAAGTTTAATAGATTTCTGACTGCCAGTTATTTACCAAGTTATGAGTATGGGATTTCTCAAGGGCATTGAAGTGTTTAGTTAGCTATGATCATATTAAATCACGGAACAGCTCGACAGAATGGCCCACTCTTGTTCAAATGCTTCATGTATGTACTTGGTCGCCAACTCTAAGAGCAACAAGATCATGGTAACACCATCTTTTCCAAATGATTCCTCTAAGTCAGCACAGACATAGTGGATTGAAGGGCCCGTCCTGTGCTGTAGTTCTTAAGTCAAACACCAGCCTGACTTATACATTTCTGAAATTCCCTGCTTATTACCATCATGTGGACACATAACCAAAATAACCACAGCAGTTTAACAACATTACTCACTTCCTTCTCAATGTAAGTTGGGGTGGAAATAAATGTAGCCTCACCAGCAACAACCACATCCTGAGAAAGAAACAAAAACAGAAATTGCTGGAAAAGTTCATCAGGTCTGGCAGCATTTGTGGAGAGAAACGTTTCAGGTCCAGTGACCCTTTCTCAGAACTGATGGCAGCTAGGAAAATGTTGGTTTTTAATTTGGTTTTGATAAAAACCTAGGTAACATCAGTTCTGGAAAAGGGTCATTGGACTTGAACTGTTTACTCTGATTTCTCTCCACAGATGCTGCAGACATACTGAGCTTTTTCAGCAATTGCTGCCTTTATTTCTGATTTCCCGAATCTGCAGTTCTTTCAGTTTTCAGAGAAAGAAACTTGCTTAAATATTACCAAGAAGAGACAAAAAGTTGAAGCTTTTCACCTCACAGTCATCAACTGAGACATTTAAGCAAGGAACCAAACTTGGAAAGGGAACATTAATTTGTACAACTTGGGAAGAGAGTGTGCAAATGAACAGAGCAATATGTGAATTCATGCAATGCCTGGTGTGAATGTTCCCATGACTGACTTACTGCATTGAACAACACGTCCCTTTAACCATTTACAGCAGGCAGCTTGCTAATCGTGTTACACTGGCTTGTGCTCACAAATCTCAGAACATTATGTCCAACATTAGACATAATTCTTCTATTGGACAACATTTCCTAAAGAACTCAGACTTTGCTAAGAATGATAACAGAAACCAATTTAAGATTGTCAGTCAGGCTTGCAATCTTGTGCATGCTAGAAGCTATAGTTATTAACACAGGATCCTGTATGGCATCTGTTATCTTTGAGGGCAGTGTCATGGAGTCTGCCAATCCTTGCTACATTCTCCTTGGCAATACAGTGGCCAACTATAGTATACTTTACTGGTCGCTGATTGTTTTTCAGCTTAATTAAGATTGACAGTTAAGATTTCCTGCTGCATCTCTACACCAACCATGGAAAAACCAACTAGAACCCTCTTCTCATTTTGGATGAGTTGGTTTTCCCTTTCTAAATTTGGTTTCTTGCATGTGAGTCCTGATGAATTGTCAGACATACAATACTGACTTTGTGTCTCTTTTTCGTAATTATTAACACCCTGAGAACAAATGAAAGTAAGTTAGAACAGTAAATAAAACTGAACATAAGAACTGTTCAAACAAATGACAATCCAAATGACTCAGGGATGCCTGTTGATCAATGAAACATTAATCGCTATGAAACATACATGAGATAGAAAGATTCATTTTGTGATCAAAGATGTACTAAGCTGCCTCATTGTATTATCCTCTGACAGTGAGGACACTTTCTGTCAATGTGATGTCTGTGCGACATTGCAGTGGTATTTGTAAACAGCTGGGAACTACTTGTCAGATGAACATATATCATGGAGTGCCACATTCATTGCTGCACGGCAGGAAAGTGTTAGAGTAACAATGCATCAGTCTATCAGCCACATGGAAAGCAAAGAACACATCAATGAACCTCTGTATTTTGAACCTAAGCTGTGATTATTTCTAACATATGCAAACCAAAGGACGTACTTGACAGTAGCTTTTATTGACGTAATGAGTCAGGGCTGAACAAAGATCTTCTCCTTCATTCTGCTCTCGCCCCCCCCCCCCCCCCCCAAGCCCACCCCATGAAGTCCTGACTGGCAGAATATCCCATTTCACATGAACTGTCACATACTTTGGAAAAGGAAGAATTAATTACACATCAATGGCAAACTGGGTTCACAGCAGTGCAAGAGAACAGTGGAGTGGAGAAAAGTTCAACACCAAAAGGACTGAGGTATGAACAGAGTTTTAAAGAAATGGATTCATTTGTGGGATGTGGGCATCACTGGCTGGCCAACATTTATTACCCATCCCTAGGTGCCCTTGAGAAGGTGGTGGTGAGCTGTTTTCTTGAACCACTGCAGTCCATCTACTGTGGGTTGACCCACAATGCCATTAGGGAGCAACTTCCAGGATTTTAACCCAGTGATAGTGAAGGAACAGCAAAATATTTCGAAATCAGGATGGTGAGTGGCTTGGAGGGACTTTGAAGGTAGTGGTATTCCCATATATCTAGATGGAAGGTCTAAGGATCTTCTGTGAATTTCTGCAATGCATCTTGTAGATAGTACACACTGCTGCTACTGAGTGTCAGTGGTGGAGGGAGTGGATGCTTGTAGTCCTGGATGCTGCCAAACTTCTTGAGTGTTGTTGGGGCTGCACCCATCCAGACAATGGGGAGTATTCCATCACACTCCTGGCTTTAGCTTGTAGATGGTGGACAGGCTTTGGGGAGTCAGGAGGTGAGCTACTGCTTGTAGCCACTGTGTTTTATGTGCTGAGTCCAGTTGAGTCTCTGATCAATGATAACCCCCAGGTTGGTTATGGTGGTGGATTCAGTGATGGTAACACCATTGAATGTCAAGGGGCAACAGTTAGATTGTCTCTTAATGGAGATAGTCAATGTCTGGCAGTTGTGTGGTGCAAATGTTACTTGCCATTTATCAGCCCAAGTCTGGATATTGTCCAGATCTTATTGCATTTGAACATGGACTGCTTCAGTGTTTGAAGAAGTGCAAATGGGGCTGAACATAGTGCATTTATCGGTGAACATCCCCACTTCTGACCTTATGATGGAGGGAAGGTCATTGATGAAGCAGCTGAAGGTGGGTGTGTCTAGGACACTACCCTGAGGAACTCCTGAAAAGATATCCTGGAGCTGAGATGACTGACCTACAACAGCCACAACTATCCTCTTATCTGTCAGGTATGACTCCAAGCATCAGACAGTTTATCCCCTGATACCCATTGATACCAATTTTGCTGGGGCTCCTTGATGCTACGCTTGGTCGAACGCAGCCTTGATGTCAATAGCTGTCACCTCCCCTCTGGAATTCAGCTCTTTTGTCCATATTTGAACCAACGTTGTGATGAGGTCAGGAGCTGAGTGGCCCTGGTGGAACCCAGACTGGACGTCACTGAGCAGGTTATTGCTGAACAGGTGCTGCTTGATAACACTGTCAATAACACCTTCCATCACTTTACTGATGATCGAGAGAAGACTAATGGAGCGGTAATTCGCTGGGTTGGATTTGCCTTGCTTATGATGTACAGGACATACCAGGGCAATTTTCCACACTGTTGGGTAGATGCCAGTGTTGTAATTGTACTGGACCAGCTTGGCTAGGGGAGTGGCAGGTTCTGGAGCACAGGTCTTCAGTATCATTTGCTGGAATGATGTCAGGATCTGTTTCTTGATATCACGTGGAGTGAATCAGTTTGGCTGAAGACTGGCATCTGTAATGTTAAGTAGGCCAAGATGGAATATCTACTTAAGGATGCCAAGATAGATTATCCACTCGATATTTCTGGCTGAAGATTGTTGCAAAGTCTTCAGCCTTATCTTTTGCACTGATGTGCTGGACTTGTCCATCATTGAGGATGGGATATTTGTGTTTCTCTCACCACCTGCCACAGACCCAGTCTAACAGCGACGTCCTTTAGGATTCAAATAGCTCGATCAGTAGTGCTGCTGCTGAGCCACCCCTGGTGGTGGACTACATTCCCCACCCAGAGTACATTTTGTACCCTTGCCATTCTCAGTGCTTCCTCTCGTGATGCTCAATATGGAGGAGCACCGATTCATCAGCTGAGGGAGGGTGGTACTTAGCAGGACGTTTCCTTGCTCACGTCTAACCTGAAGACACGAGACAGTCTGGGGTACATGTTGAGGACTGTATACTGCCACCTCTGCTGGGTCTGTCTTGCCAGTGTGACAAGACATATTCAGGGATGGCGATGGTGGTATCTGGGACATTGTCTGTAAGGTATGATACTGTGAGTATGACTATGTCAGGTTGTTGTTTGACTAGTCTGTGTGAAAGCACTCCCAATTTTAGCATTAGCCCCCTGATATCTGTAAGGAGGACTTTGCTGGGTTGACAGGGCTATTTTTGCCATTGTCTTTTCTAGTACCTGGGTCAATGCCAGGTGATCTGTCTGGTTTCAGTTCTTTGAGACCTTGTAACAATTGGTACAACTGAATGCCTTGCTGTGCAATTTCAGAGGGCAATTGAGAGTCAACCACATTGCTGTGGGTCTAGAGTCACATGTAGGCCAGACCAAATGAGGATGGCAGATTTCCTTCCCTGAAGGACATTCGACAACCAAATGGATTTTTCGAACAATCATCATTAGATGCTTAATTTCAGATTCTTTATTGGTTTCATGGTCATCAATAGATTCTTAATTCTAGACCCAGTAATGTTGGAACTAAGTGACCATCAATAACTGCAAGGATATATGGTTCATAATTCTTCTTATTATGGTTGCAATCTGGGTCAGTCTCAGAGGACCACCAGGGAGGGGAATGGAGTCAACCCGACTCAAAAAAAAACAGGATTAGGCTTCTGAATATTGAGTTGAAGGAAATCTCTGCTTAAACAGTACTGGGTGTCATATATCATGTTGGAGACATAAAGGGTTTGAGGGAGGTGACAGTGAGATAAAACTAGGTACAATCAGCATACCAATGGGAACTGATGTTGTGTTTTTCATGGTATTACTGGGTGACTGGCAGGAGGGTTTGGGGGGGTTGTTGGATGTAGTCATTCTGTTGAAAGGGAAACCCCACTTCCAGGGATATATTTTCCTCCCCACCCCTATCAGCATTCCGGAGAGAATCCCTCCGCGACTCCCTCGTCAGGTCCACATCCCCCACCAACCCAACCTCCACTCCCGGCACCTTCCCCTGCAACCACAACCTCCCTCCTCAGCTCCCTCTAAGGCCCAATGGATCCTTCCATATCTGTCGCAAATTCACCTGCACCTCCACACACATCATTACTATATCCGCTGCACCCGATGTGGTCTCCTCTACATTGGGGAGACAGGCCGCCTACTTGTGGAACGTTTCAGAGAACACCTCTGGCATGCCCGCACCAATCAACCCAACCGCCCCGTGGCTGAACACTTTAACTCCCCCGCCCACTCCGCCAAGGACATGCAGGTCCTTGGCCTCCTCCATCGCCAGACCCTGGCCACACGACGCCTGGAGGAATTGCGCCTCATCTTCCACCTAGGAACCCTCCAACCACACGGGATGAATGTAGATTTCTCCAGCTTCCTCATTTCCCCTCCCCCCACCTTATCTCAGTCCCAACCCCCGGATTCAGCACCGCCCTCTTGACCTGCAATCTTCTTCCCGACCTCTCCACCCCCACCCCCTCTCCGGCCTATCACCCTCACCCTCACCTCCTTCCACCTATCGTATTCCCAGCGCCCCTCCCCCAAATTCCGCTCCCCACCCCCCCCCCCCCCACCTTTTATCTCAGCCCACTTAGCACACCAGCCTCATTCCTGAAGAAGGGCTTATGCCCGAAACGTCGATTCTCCTGCCCCTCGGATGCTGCCTGGCCTGCTGCGCTTTTCCAGCACCACACTTTTCAACTCTGGTCTCCAGCATCTGCAGCTCTCACTTTCTCCTCCCTGGTGAAAGGGAGGGCCAAGAATAGATACTTAAGGAACATCAAAGGTATCAGTGCCTTGATGGGAAATTGGAAGAGAAGTCAATTTTCTGGCAATCATTAAATAGGGTAAGAGTGGAATCAGGTGAGAGGAGTCCCACTAAAGCAGATGACAACAAAGAAGACCTGGAGGAGAATGATGCAGTTAGATGTAACAATGGGTATAGCCAGGTCAAGATGGATGAACAGAGAGACATCCCAGTCACAAAGGATTTCTTTCTCATTTCAACAAGACCTGTTCGGTAACATTTAGATTAGTGGGCGGCACGGTGGCACAGTGGTTAGCACTGCTGCCTCACAGCGCCTGAGACCCGGGTTCAATTCCCGCCTCAGGCGACTGACTGTGCGGAGTTTGCACGTTCTCCCCGTGTCTGCGTGGGTTTCCTCCGGGTGCTCCGGTTTCCTCCCACAGTCCAAAGATGTGCAGGTCAGGTGGATTGGCCATGCTAAATTGCCCGTAGTGTTAGGTAAGGGGTAGATGTAGGGGTATGGGTGGGTTGCGCTTCGGCGGGGCGGTGTGGACTTGTTGGGCCGAAGGGCCTGTTTCCACACTGTAAGTAATCTAATCTAATCTAATTACTTACAGTGTGGAAACAGGCCCTTCGGCCCAACAAGTCCACACCGCCCCGCCGAAGCAAAACCCACCCATACCCCTACACCTAACACTACGGGCAATTTAGCATGGCCAATTCACCTGACCTGCACATCCTTGGACTATGGGAGGAAACCGGAGCACCCAGAGGAAACCCAGAAACGCAGACACGGGGAGAATGTGCAAACTCCACACAGTCGCCTGAGGCGGGAATTGAACCCAGGTCTCTGGCGCTGTGAGGCAGCAGTGCTAACCATTGTGCCACCGTGCTGCCCACCCGGAACATGGCATAGGCAGAACCTGACTGCAGAGATTCAAACCCCCTGGCATGTAGGAAAAACTGGACATGGTTTTGAGATGCTCACGGATTTTGGAAAGATGGCTTGGAGATGTGATAGTAATTTCTAAGGACGGATGGGTCAATGGTTGCTTTTTTTTCCTGAGGAGATAGGTAATGACGATAGATGTTTAAAGAAAGGAACAGTACAGAAGGACAGTGGACTATTAACAGTATTAGTTAACATAATGAACCAGAATGGGGGCAATATTGTGTGGTCAGCAGTTTAGTAGTAACAGTATTAAGGGAGCAGGAGGCAGGTTTCATGGACCAGATGAGCTTGGAGATGGTATGATGGTAGATAGGAAAGATACAAATTCCTGGCTGGGGTAGCAGGGAGCATTCGATGAATTATTATCCAGTGGCTCAGTAAAAGAGGCAGCTGATTGAATAGTTTTGATCTCATTGACAAAGTAGTCCATGAGCTCCATTGCACATGTTCCTGAAGATCAGAGTGAAGCAGACAGGAGATTAGAGTTTAGGACGATGGTTTCTAGTAGAAACAAAGGTTATCTTTATACTTCAGAGAAGAGTGAGAAGATTTATAAGGCAGGCAGAACCTCAGTGTTTTATGTCGTCCAGCCAGATCATGGCAGTCAATGGGAAAAAACAAGTCTGCCTTTTCTATTGGATTCAAAGGGACAGAGATGAAAGTCATACGGGGAGAAATGGCAGAGATCATTCGAGTGGAAAATGAGACAAAGAAGTGACAGAGATAAATAGGCTTGTGGTGATAAGCAGGCAGGAACCACAGCAGTCTGGGAGGATAAGAATGCTGTAGGTTGAGGTTCAGCAGAAAGGACAGAGACTGGAGAGACAAAATACTAAATGAGTTTGAGCAATAGCTGGATAAGCTCATCAAGTGATATCAAGTTTAATTAACCATTCCATTCATTTATGCATAGTCTCATGGATGTTTACAACACTGAAGGAGGGCATTCAGCCCATCATGTCTCTGCTAGTCAACAAAGATTTGATTACACTAATCCCATTTTCCAAAGGCTATGGCAATCCTAGTGAATATTTTAAAAACTGCTCAAATGTTGGATAGTCTGTCTCCATCACCGTTTCAAACTCTGATGTCATGACTCCCAGCACCCTCCGGGTGAAGACTTTCTCCTCCACCCCACCTTAGCCTTCCACCTCTTACCTTAAATCTATGTCCACCTGATAATCGAATCCACTAATCAACAACATGCCTTTCTATATCCACTCCCTCTGCCCCCCCCCATAACCTTATACACTTCAATCAGGTTCCAATCAATCTGTAGAGCTCAAAGGAAAACAACTACAATCTGTTCTTTCTTCACTGTTCAGACCCACCAGTCCGGTCCACACCCTCTCTAGTGCAGTCACATCCTTCCTATAATGTGGTGACCAGAAATGCACACAGTATTCCAGCTGTTGTTTCATCAGGGTTTTATACAGTTCCAGCAAAACCTCCGTGTTATTGTATTGCATATCTCAATTAATAAACGCTGGCATCCCATGTGCCTTCTTAACCATCTTATTTACCTGTCGTGCCACCTTCACACCATTGTCCCTCCAATCTTCAGTACTTCCCAGTATCCTACCGTTTATGGTGTAATCCCTGGCCTTGTGAGCCCTCCCAAAGTGCATTACCTTTCATTTTTCTGGGTTGAAATCCATTTGCTACTGGCCTGCCCAGCTGACCAGTCTATTGATATCTTCTGTAGTTTATGGACTTTTTTTCACTGTTTACAAAGTTTGTCGCTCTTTTCATAATGTTCACAATTAAATCCAACTAATTAATATACACCACACGCAGCAAACAAGGACCCCAGCATTGACCATCTCTGTTTCCATTTCCGGGGATAGGCTGGCCGCTGATACCCATTACATAATCACCAACTCCCATTGTTACCTTGACTACACGTCCTCACACCTTGCTTCCAGTATGGGCTCCATTCAATTCTCTGAGTTTCTTAGTCTCTGTCGCATCTTTTCAGATGACGCCTTTCCAGTGGGCCCTCAGGAACATCCACCTTTTTTCACAACCAAGGATTCCCGGCTACCCTGGTCAACAGGGCCCATAGCCGTGTCTAACCCATTTCCCACACCTCTGTCCTCACTCCTTCTTTTTCCTCCTACAACAATGCTAGGGTGCTCCTACACTTTCCACCCCACCAGTCTCCACTTCCAAAAGATCAGAAGCTGTATTTTCGCCTCCCATCCCTTGTTAGCATTTGGCAGGGACCATTCTCTGTATGACACCATAACCCCTCTGCCTTCATTCCCAGCACCCCTCAGTGCATCTTTGCCTCCAATCACTGAAGGTATGATAGCTGCCCATTTACCTCCTCCCTCCTCCTATCCATGGCCCCGGATAGGATTCCAGATGAAGCAGTGATTTACCCGTACTTCCTTCAATCTAGTCGACTGTATTTGCTGTTCACATTGTGATTTCCTCTACATTGGGAGACAAAACACAGACTAGGTGACTGCTTTGCAGAACACCCATGCTCTGTCCATAAGAAAAATGATCCTGAGCTCCCAGTTGTCTGACACTTCAACACAGCACCATGTTCTGACGCCAACATTTCTGTCACAGGCCTTCTGCAATGTAGCAACACAAACTGGAGGAAGGAGATGTCCACTTCCATCTAGATACCTTACCACCGTTCAGACTAAACATTGAGTTTAATGATTTCAAAACGTGAACACCCTCCTCCATGTGCATTATCCTTCGCTCACAACCCTGGGCCCTCAGTTTTGTATGGGTTACTCCCAAAACATTTTTAACCATTTACACTTCTTATTGACCCTATCTAGCATTTCTCTCTCTCTCTCTCTCTCACTTATCATCAGCGATCCCTTTTGTTTGCATCTCCTTTTCTCTCTCTCTCTCTCTCTCTCTCTCTCTCTCCACCTTGTCAGCATAAATATCACTAGCTATTGTCAGTTCTGGTGGAGGATCACTGGTCTTGAAACATTAATTCTGTTTCTCTCTCCACACATGCTGCTAGACCTGCTGAAACTCGCCAGCGCTTTCTGTTTTTTGTTGCAGAATCTCAGTATCTGAAATCCTTTGCTTTATTTTAGTACCTGCTCTCTCTCTCTCTCTCCATGATGCCAATACCAATGTTGCCCTTTTCCATTGTGAAAACCGATGCAAAGTATTTCCTGACAGCTGTGCCCATGTCTTCCTGGTCCACACACAAACAACGTCCATGGTCCCTAACACGTCCTACTCTTTCTCTAGTTATTCTCTTGCTGTTAAAAAAGCGTTTGGATTTTTAAAATGCTTTCAATGCTTTCTTATGCACTCTCCTTGATTTCCAATGCTCACTATTGCATGGGAATAATCGAGAGAAGACTACGTTTGAAGTACACCTGAAGTCAATTTCCCACTTTAATCCCTGAAGTCTGCTTGCAGGATCTCATTTCCCTTTATTCCTAAGTTATTGGTCTCATGTAGACCATTATCTCTGACTGTTTCCTCCTCCTTCAGAATGCCCTACAATAATTTCAAGTCATCCTTGACCTTGGCACCCAGGAGGCGATATACCATCCTCAAATCACATCTGTGGCTGCAGGAACAAATGTCTACTCCCTGACTAATGATCTTCTATTACTATTGCCCTTCCACACTTATTTCTCTTTTCCTGAGCAGCTGGACCACCCACCCTGTGCCAGGGCTTCGGCTCTGGATGGCTTTCACTGTCACTCCCCCTACTTCCCCAAAGCTGAAAAATGATTTGCAACTGCGATGCACTTGGCATTTCCTGTCTAGTCCCTTCTTCTGTCTGACGGTCACCCATTCCCTCTCTGCCTGTATCTGTTTATGCTGTGAGGCGACCATCTTCTGAAACATACTATCCATGAACCCTTCAGCCTAGTAAGTGCACAATAGCTCCCCCCCCCCCCAAACCCCAGTTGCTGCTCAAGCTCCAGAACTCTTTCAAATCCAAGTTGCTGTAGTCAGTGGCACATCCTGCACACTGTCCTACATGTCCAGGGTTTGCTTCATTGTTCAGGATGTGCACACCATGGACATGAGCTTCTCCAACATGTTGTAACTAAACAGGACACAGGCTCTTACTTCCATTTTATGCTTGCTCCTGCTAACTATAGACTAGAAATTTCTTTTTCTTGTTTATGTCAGACAAACAACATAACTTTAACTCTATCAAGTGAAAAAAAGTTTAGAAGTTTTAAATATTATTTATCTCTGTCAAAGTTTTGAGGCTATACTTAAAGTCTTTACTCAAATCCATGTCCAGTCACAAGAGACAAAAGAGAAATGTTGTTGTGGTTCTGTTCGCCGAGCTGGGAATTTGTCTTGCAAACGTTTTGTCCCCTGTCTAGGTGACATCCTCAGTGCTTGGGAGCCTCCTGTGAAGCGCTTCTGTGATGTTTCCTCCAGCATTTATAGTGGCCTGTCTCTGCCGCTTCCGGTTGTCAGTTCCAGCTGTCCGCTGTAATGGCCGGTATATTGGGTCCAGGTCGATGTGTTTGTTGATAGAGTCTGTGGATGAGTGCCATGCCTCTAGGAATTCCCTGGCTGTTCTCTGTTTGGCTTGCCCTATAATGGTAGTGTTGTCCCAGTCGAATTCATGTTGCTTGTCGTCTGTGTGTGTGACTACTAGGGATAGCTGGTCGTGTCGTTTCGTGGCTAGTTGGTGTGCATGAGCAAAACTAATGTAGTGTACAAAATCCCATGCAAGGACTGCACAAAACACTACATCGGACAAACAGGAAGACAGCTAACGATCCGTATACACGAACACTAACTAGCCACGAAACGACACGACCAGCTATCCCTAGTAGCCACACACACAGACGACAAGCAACATGAATTCGACTGGGGCAACACTACCATTATAGGGCAAGCCAAACAGAGAATAGCCAGGGAATTCCTAGAGGCATGGCACTCATCCACAGACTCTATCAACAAACACATCGACCTGGACCCAATATACCGGCCATTACAGCGGACAGCTGGAACTGACAACCGGAAGCAGCAGAGACAGGCCACTATAAATGCCGGAGGAAACAGCACAGAAGCGCTTCACAGGAGGCTCCCAAGCACTGAGGATGTCACCTAGACAGGGGACAAAACGTTTGCAAGACAAATTCCCAGCTCGGCGAACAGAACCACAACAACGAGCACCTGAGCTACTAATCTTCTCCCAAACTTTGAACAAAAGAGAAATACCCATCAATTGCAGTCCTGTTCTCCTGTGACATTACACTTGGATTTTATTGAAGTAAATCACTGCTAGTCTGTCTATTTCTGGAAACTCTCCACACTCTGATCTCACTGCTCCTTTTAATCTCACGGTCCTGCTCAGTGTCCACCACAGCTGCATTTGCTTGTCTGTCTCTTTCTGGGAACTCTGCTCACTCACAACTTCTTTTAACATGGGCACCAGCCCTCCCGCTGCCTCATTGATAGTGTCCATTGAACACACTTATTTAGTGCAACAGTCTGCATTTGTTTCTTTCCAGAACTAGAGGCCATTACCTTCAGATCTCAAGGACCGAAGCTTTGGAACTCCCCCCATAAGCCTCTGTGCTGAACTTGTCTCTCTAGGTCAGGTTTAAATCAGATCTCTTACACCAGTCATTTGGTCATTTGTCCTAATGGCTTCCTTTTTGGTTTGGTGACCAATTTTTACCTGATTTTATTTTAGCATGCAGAATTTGGGGCTTTTTACTATGTCATAGAAATCAAATCATTGCTGAAACCCAGGGAGAATCCAACATGGGAATGTAGAAACACAGGCGTACAGAGTCTGCTCTGTCCTTCAAATAGATCAAAGCTGATCATCAACATCAATATCATTTTCCTGTATTATCTCTCCATCCTTTGATGTCACTAGTCTCCAGGAATCTATCGATCTCTCTCTTGAATACCATCCCCTGACACAGAGACTTCCAACGTTTCACTGCCCTCTGAGTGATGGAATTCCCCCTCAGCTCAGTCCTGAATGGTCCAATATTCTGAGACTATGGGCCTTGGTTCTAGATCCATTTGTTTACTGACCTCCTGTGTAGCTCCTTATTGAAGGTTGCTAGAATATCCAAATGCACCACAGTGACTGGTATTGCCCTTATCGACTCTGTTAGTAACAGTGTCAGAATTTCTAACAGGTTTGTCAAACATGACTTCCTTTTCACAAACCTGCGTTGGCTCTGTCTAATCAGATAATTATTTTCTAAGTGTCTGGTTATCACATTCATTACAATGGATCTGCCATTTTGTCTACTACTGACATCATCCCAATAGGTCTTTAGTTCATCATTTTCCTTACCCCCCTTTCTGAAATTGTGGGGTCACTCGGTTCCAGAATCTAAAGAATTGAAAGATGATCACCAATGTTCCACTATTTATACAACGTTTCAACCCCAGGACATGGATTCTGGATCCTGGAGATTTTTCAACAGTTAATCCAAGATTCCTCGTTCTTCATTTCACTCATCTCTTCAATCTCTTTTATATCAGGGAGATTCTTTGTTCTACCCTATGTGAAGACAGACACAAGAAATTATCTTACCTCTCTGTCATTTCCTTATTTCCCAAGATAAATTCTCTTGTTTGTAACGGCCCACATTTGCTTTTCCCAATCATTAAAATGTTTCCTTTTGTGGATAAAACCAAAACTAGAGGACACTTTTTCAAGGTTTGGGGTCACCTTTTTAGGGCAGAGATGAGGGGACAACTTTTCTCTCAGAGGGTTGTGTGAGTTTGGAACTCTCTGCCTCAGAAAGCAGTGGATGTGAGGTCGATGAACATTTTCAAGGTGGTGATTGGTAGCTTCCTACCAAAGGAAGATACCAAAGGTTATAGGGATAGATGGTAATGCGCAATTTGGAAGATAAACAGATAATCCATGATCCAAGTGATTGGAGAGCAGGCTTCATTGGCCTACTTCCACTCCTAATTGCATGCTTGCAGATACCAAGAGAAGATTTTATAGTCTTTTGATACTTCTTGCTAAATTACAGATATATACCATCTCTTTTTCTTTATCAGTCCCTTGGTCCTTCTTTAGTGAATCCGAAGATACTCCCAATCCTCAGGGTTATTACCTCTTTGGGCAATTTTATAAGCCTCTTGATCATATACAGTCGTTAACTTGTGTTATCAACCATGGTTGATTCACCTTTCCTGTTGGGTTTTTGTGCCTCCCACAACAAGCAGCAGTTTTAGAACTGAATAGTATAAAAATAAAATATGGATGGCATTTTATGGCCACCTTCCAGAATTTCTCGGTCTAATCATGGAACTGTTTGATGTCAAGGGGATTGATAGATGCTATCATTCCACTTATACCAATTTTCAAATTTTGGATAACCATTTCAGTTCGAACAATACTTGCAGATCCACCAAGCTCGATAATAAGGGCACTTCATAAGTAAGGAAATTCCATTATGCAGCCAATCACAGTTCTCAGACACATCAGATTAAGATGCCAGTTCTGGTACCAACTTCAGCTAGTGCTAAAATTCAGGAGTCTACTTCAGTTGAGTGGGAAATTTTAAAATGTTGTCCTAAAACAATTACATTGTGCACCAAGAGGAAAGCTTGTTCAGTTATAGATGTATCAGTCTACAAAAGTGAAAATTCTTTTGGATAACTAAATTAAAGTAAATTGAATTAATTAATGTGACAGTCACACCTTAGGAATATTTGAAGAAAGGCCAGTAGAAGAATTGTAGAATTCTTGAAGGTCATTTGTAGAATTTGGATGCCAATTCCATCTTTATATTCATGATTTTATTCGCAGTTGAAAGAAGGATATGATTATTGTGGGATAATGATTTTTCATAAAAGAGAGCTGTCCAATGGATTTGGGAGCAGAATTAGGTCATTCAGACCAATCGAGTCTGCTCCACCCTTTGATCATGGCTGATATGTTTCTCACCCCATTCTCCTGCCTTCTCCCCATAACGTATTTATTTCTGTCTTAAATGCACTCAACAACTTGACCTCCACAGTCGAGAGTGTGGTTCTGGAAAAGCACAGCAGGTCAGGCAATATCGGAGGAGCAGGAAAATTGACGTTTCAGGCAAAAGCCCTTTGTCAGGAATGTTTTTGCCTGAAGCATCGATTTTCCTGCTCCTCGGATGCTGCCTGACCGGCTGTACTTTTCCAGCACCACACTCTCCACTCTAATCTCAGCATCTTCAGTCCTCACTTTCACTGACTTGGCCTCCACAGCCTTCTGCAGCACTGAGTTCCACACAGGGGAGACGATGACCCAGAGATATTATCACTGGCTGGACTACTAATTCAGAGACCCCGAGATGGTGGACTTTTAATTATTTTTTAAAATCTGGAATTTAAAGTCTAATGATGCCCATAAATCTATTGTCAATTGCACACTGCCGTAAGATGCGCAGGTATACATCACAGTACATTTCAAACCTGAACCTTTGTCATCTAGAACTTCGCAACAGAAGTTATAAGAACATAAGAATTAGGAGTGGGCCATCTGGCCCATTGAGCCCTCTCCACCACTCAATAAGATCATGGCTGATCTTTTCATGGACTCAGCTCCACTTACCCACCCTCTCACCATAGCCCTTAATTCCTTTACTATTCAAAAATCTATCCATCTTTGCCTTAAAAACATTCAATGAGGTAGTCTCAACTATTCCACAGATTCATGGAACTCGTGCGAATTCCACAGATTCACAAACCTTTGGGTGAAGAAGTTCCTCCTCAACTCAGTTTGAAATCTGCTCCCCCTCATTTTGAGGCTATGCCCCTTCATTCTGGTTTCACCCGCAGTGGGAACGACCTCCCTGCTTCTACCTTATCTATTCCCTTCATCATTTTATATATTTCTATTAGATCCCCCCTCATTTTTCTCAATTCCAATGACTATAGTCCTAGTGTACTCAATCTCTCCTCATAAGCCAACCCTCTCATCTCCAAATTCAACCTAGTGAACTTTGTATGCACCCCCTCCAGTACCAGTGCATCCTTTCTCAAGAAAGGAGACTAAATCTGTACACAGACTAGCTCAGTTTTAGCAGCAGTTTCTATGTTTGTTTTTGGCTTTTGCTTACTCTGTTACTTGGGACAGGTTAGTGAGTAAAATTAGGGCGCACGGGATTGGGGGCAAAGTACTAGATTGGATAGAGAATTGGTTGGCTAATAGGAAACAAAGGGTAGTGATTAACGGCTCCATTTCGAAATGGCAGGCAGTGACCAGTGGGGTACCGCAGGGATCCGTGCTGGGACCGCAGCTTTTTACAATATATGTAAATGATATAGAAGATGGTATCAGCAATAACATTAGCAAATTTGCTGATGACACAAAGCTAGGTGGTAGGGTGAAATGTGATGAGGATGTTAGGGGATTACAGGGTGACCTGGACAAGTTAGGTGAGTGGGCAGATGCATGGCAGATGCAGTTTAATGTGGATAAATGTCTGGTTATCCACTTTGGTGGCAAGAACAGGAAGGCAGATTACTACCTCAATGGTATCAAATTAGGTAAAGGGGCTGTTCAGAGAGATCTGGGTGTTCTTGTACACCAGTCAATGAAGGCAAGCATGCAGGTACAGCAGGTCGTGAAGAAGGCTAATAGCATGCTGGCCTTCGTAACAAGAGGGATTGAGTATAGAAGCAAAGAGGTGCTTCTGCAGCTGTACAGGGCCCTGGTGAGACCACACCTGGAGTACTGTGTACAGTTCTGGTCTCCAAATTTGAGGAAAGACATTCTGGCTATTGAGGGAGTGCAGCGTAGGTTCACGAGGTCAATTCCTGGAATGGCAGGATTGCCTTACACGGAAAGACTGAAGCGACTGGGCTTGTATACCCTTGAGTTTAGAAGACTGAGAGGGGATCTGATTGAAACGTATAGGCTTATGAAAGGATTGGACACTCTGGCAGGAGGGAACATATTTCCGTTGATGGGGGAGTGCCGAACCAGAGGACACAACTTAAAAATACGGGGTAGACCATTTAGGACAGAGATGAGGAGAAACTACTTCACACAGAGAGTGGTGGCTGTGTGGAATGCTCTGCCCCAGAGGGCAGTGGAGGCCCAGTCTCTGGATTCTTTTAAGAAAGAATTGGATAGAGCTCTTAAAGATAGTGGAGTCAAGGGGTATGGAGATAAGGCTGGAACAGGATACTAATTAGGAATGATCAGCCATGATCATATTGAATGGCGGTGCAGGCTCGAAGGGCAGAATGGCCTACTCCTGCATCTATTGTCTATAAATGGAATCTATCGTTAAGAAAAGCAGTTTGGAGTTGGTTAAGAAGTTCTGATTAAAAACACAGAAACTATTTTCCTACAAAGAACAACAGACTCATGGCAAAGTTATTAAGGAAGAAGTTCGACACTGACAGTGCATGTGGATTTTATAAATAATTAGATTGTAGTTCTGGAGGAGGAGCAGATTGATTAGAAACACATATTTCCTATTGGGTTCCCTTACTCTGAAACATTTTTATGTCCGTAGTGTATAGATCCTCCTCCATCTCCTGTCAGTTACTTCTAAACCCCCAGCATTGTATGGTGTTAACCTTATTCATATGTCTCATGTTATAAAGGATTGTGGAAGCAGCATTCCTTCCACCTTTTAAGAGGTTTCATTTTCACGGATGATGGTGGGAAGCTGGTGACAGTGCACTGATTATCACTTACTCAATTAATTCTGAGGTATATCTGCTTTCTGACTTTTTTGCTAGTTTTGAAGATGAGTCAGGTTCTATTTGAAACATTAATTCTTTTTCTCTCTCTCCACAGATCTTTCTCTCTCCAAATCTGCTGAGGTGCTCCAGCACCTTCTGTTCTTATTTACTGTTGGTCCTTCCGCTTTGGCCAGTCTCCTTCCCCTATTAACAGACAGTTGGTTGGATGGCTGGTTTGCAATGCAGAGTAATGTCGACAGCGTGGGTTCGATTCCCACACCAGCTGAGGTTACTATGAAAGGCAATCCTTCTCAATTGCTTCCCTCAGCTGAGGCACGGTGACTCTCAGGGTAAATCATCACCAGTTGTCTCTCTCTCTCTCTCTAATGAGACGGCCGCCCTAATCTAATGAGACTATGGCAATTTAAAATCGATTGTATCCTTCAAGTTCTGGCTGACTTGCTGTAGTTATGTGACTTTGATCTCTGTTCTAATTGCTTTGGGTGCAGTTTGTGGGAGCCATTCAACACACAACACCTAGTGTCAGTACTGGTGCAGCTGAAAATGTGTGTGGTTTCAGAGCTCTAAGAGAACCAGCGACTGAAATAAATAGCAAGGAAGAACTTTAAAAAAAGTCTGAAACTTTGAATTTTTGGGTGAGTCAAACTGGTTGTGCATTTTTCATTCCCTGATGTTGTGGAAATGAAAGGAGGTATGAGGCAGAATTGGTATTTTCGCACGTTCAGTGTCAAAACTATGAAATAGCAATTGAAATGATTTAAATAAACCCTGTGTATATAGGCTTACAACCCTACTATCACTGTTAGGGAAAGAGTGTTCCAATCTGTATTATACCTTACATCGAATTGAGGAGCAGAGAAGTTGGATAGAAGAGAATTTTCAGGCATTGAATATACATTTAAATACCATCTTAGTGTTTATTTTAAATGGTATTTGTTGAACATCAGAGATCATGGAGTCATTGAGAGATGTACAGCACAGAAACATACCTTTCAGTTCAACTCATCCATGCCAACTAAATATCCTAAATTAATCTAATCCCATTTGCCAGCACTTGACCTATAACCCACTGAATCCTTCCTAGTCATAGACCCATCCGGATGACTTTGAAATGTTGTGTTTGTGCCAGCTTCTACCACTTCCTCTGGCAGCTTGTTCCAGACATGCACTACCCACTGTGTGAAAACAATTGTCCCTTAGGTCCCTTTTAAATCTTTCCCCTCTCACTCTAAACCTATGCCCGCTAGTTCTGGACTCCCCCACTCCAGCAAAAACACTTTGTCTATTCATCCTACCCATGCCCCTCATGATTTTATAAATCTCGATAAGGACACCCCTCAGCCCCAGCTTATTTAACCTCTCCCTATGGCTCAAACCCTCCAACCCTGGCAACACCTTGTAAATCTTTTCTGAATCCTTTCAAGTTTCACAACATCCTTCCGATAGTTTGACCATATTAATACATCAAGCTGAATCTTGGGAGCTTGGACAATTGAAAGATGACTTCATCAAAAAAAGTATCATCTTAGGCATAAGGGATCCTGCTGTGAAAGCCTGTCTGCTATGAATGGACATGTGCAGAAGTTTTGATGTTGTCAGTCATCAGTTAGAGTGTAATGCCAGAGAACAGACGAGGCCTTGAATTACACTAAGAAGGATTCCAGGCTGAATTAGAATAGCAGATTGGTAAAAAAAAAATGGAATATTTGTAGAAAAAAACAGTAGAAAAATGAAGTGCTGAGGACAGGATATAAATATTGTAGAGGATGGGAAAAGTAATGTTCTAACTACAAGAAGTTGTACCACTTAGCACATTAGTAGAGCTAGAAAGATGAAGACAAGCCTATAAAGTTGGCTGCTAGATAGATATCAGCCGATAATTCCAACAAATCATTTTACACTGTACAACAATTCAAATGGTTTGTGACTATTACAATGATGCCTGCAGAAGGAGAGAATCAAGTGAATGTGAAGTGTCATCTGCGCTTTGTGCAACATCATAGTTTTGCAGCTGTGTGTGAAGTGGTTCAAAGTGATGGCCCGAAAGTCAATCCCTGGAAAGCAAAGTTGAGGCTAATCTTCATGCCAAGAGGACAAATGAAGCGGAACGCCCGATGTAATAGGAAAAATGAAGACCTGTAGTTCTAGATAGCAAACTTTAAACAAAATTCTCTCATCTCAGTTGAAGCAAGTATAAAGATTGGGCTTGTTACCCGAATAGATGCCAGGATAGTTTTGCTGTTCTTTGCAGTCAATTAAGACAGGTCATGCTGTGGCTGTACAAGACATTGCTTAGGCCACTATTGAAATATTATGTGCAGTCTGGTCCTCCTGCTATAAGAAGGATGTTGCAAAACTTGAAAAGGGTCAGAAAAGATCTATAAGGGTGTTGCCAGTTTTGGAGGGTTTGAGCTCTAGGGAGAGGCTGATTAGATTGGGGCTGTTTTCCCTGGAGTGTCGGAAGCTGACAGGTGACCTTATAGAAGTTTATAAAATCACAAGGGGCATGGATAGGGTGAATAGCCAAGGTCTTTTCCCTGAGGTGAGCAAGTCCAGAACTAGAGGTCATAGCTATTAGCTGAGAGGGGAAAGATTTGAAGGGACCTAAGGGGCAGTTTTCACTCAGAGGTTGTTGCGTGTATAGAATGAGCTGCCAGACGAAGTGGTGGAGGCTAGCACAACTACAACATTTAACAGGCATCTGGATGGGTACATGAATAGGAAGAGTTTAGAGGGATATGGGCCAAATACTGACAAATGGGACTAGATTAATTTAGGATATCTGGACATGACGAGTTAGACCGAAGGATCTGTTTCTGTGCTACATATCTCCTTGACTCCGTGGACTGTTGAACAGATGCTAGAAGATGTCAAAGATACTTTTACAGATCTTGGACCTTTTCCTGGTGAATTTCAAAGTAGATAAGAGCACAAGACCAACACAGCATCTACCTAGCAGAGTTCCAGCTGTGATCATACCCAGCCTGAAAGACAAGATAAAAGACCTGGAAGAGAAGGGAGTAATCAGCTTGGTGGCAGTGTAAAACCTGAAAAACTGGGAATCTGCTACACCTAAAGGATCTCACTAAAGCTTTAAAGGGATCTCACCTCCCATGCCAACCACCAAAGAAACTTTGCCACAAATTGGCACGGTTAAGGTCTTTACTGCCCTCAATATGAAGGATGGACAGGAAAAGCTAGATGAAAGTAGCAGTTTTTCTAACTACATTCTGGATGCATCTGGGAAGTTACAGATGGTTTACACCTGGCATTTCCACAGCTCCAGAAGAGTGTTAACACAGACAGCATGCGATAGACAGTGATCCTTCTGGAATGGAAGCTTTGTGGATAATCTGCTAATGTCTGACCAGTGAGACACATGGAAGAAGTCATCATAGGTCATGATCAGAATCTGGAGGGATAGTTAGAGAGAGCTCATCAGCTGAACCCGAAGTTGAATGAGATAAAGAAACAATTGTAGGTGCCTGAAATCAAGGACGTAGACCATTGTCTGAGGGCAAAATGACTTCACCACAATCAATGATAAGGTGAGAACTGTAGCACAGATGTAGCGACCAACTAATGTAAAAACAGTGTGATGATTTTTCAGATTTGTGAGCTATTTGGCAAAATTATTGCCGAATTGTCACTAGAGGTGAACCTCTGTCCAATCTCATTGTGCAGAGTTATTGGGGCACACAACAAGCAAGAGCTTTCAAAAGAATCAAAAACTAGTGATGATCAGATACTCTAATGTCAAGAAGTAAGTCAATTTGCAGCATGACATCAGAGTGACAGAACCAGGAACAGGTTTGATTAAACAAGGACTATTGCATTTAGGGAGTTAACACTGACCAACACTCTGCTCAGATAGGGAAAGGGTGCATTGTTGTTCTCTTTGCTAGTAAGCAATTTAATTTAATCAATACCTGTTTGGGAATGACAAAATGCCAGAGGACGCCAAAAACAGAAATCACTGGAGAAACTCAGCAGGTCTGGTGGATTCTGTGGAGAAAGAAACAAAGTGAATATTTTGAGTCCAGTATGATTCTTCAGAGGAGAAGTTCAACCACAAGCCACTTCAAAGCATCTTCTTTAAACCACTTCAGTCTGCTCTGAAGTGTGTGCAAAAGTACTGCTTTATTTGCAGAGATATCTTCAAGACATGACTTTTAAACAAGGGGAACAGATGCACATTGTTGACAAGTGCAGCATCGCCTGTGATGAAAGTTGAGGGTGCGAAGTCAGAGTGTGAAATCTTCCAGGTTTGATGAGATGCTGTAGTTCAATGTGTTCTGGAAGTCATCAATCGACCAAAGCCATCAGATCTATCGGACAAACATCTTGATCAAGTCAAGCAAACGATGCAACAAGATACAAATCTCTAAGTGCTGCAGGAAGCAGTGATGAAAGGGTGGCCTGAAAGCATAAGGACATAACACATAAGGACAGGCTCAGTCCATTCAGTCCATTGAGTCTGCCTCACCATTCAATGAGATCACGGCTGATCTGATAATCCTCAACTCTACTTGTGTACCTTTTCCCCAAAATCCTTGATACTTTCATTACTCTAAAATCTATCTCAGTCTTGAATATACTTAACGATGCAGCCTCAACAGCCTTCTGCATTAAGGAGAGAAAAATCTCAGTCCTCACTGGGTGACTGCTTACTCTGAGATTATGTCCACTGGTCCTAGACTCTCCCACAAAGGGAAGCAATCTCTTCATACCTACCCTGTCAAGCCCCTCAGAATTTTGTAAGTTTCAATAAAATCGCTCACTTCTTTTTGACTCCAACATGTACAGGCTTAACCCTACACAATCTCGCCCCACAAGACAAACCTGCCATACCTAGGGTCAACCAAGTGAACCTCTTCTGGATTTCCTCCAATGCCAATATATTGTTCCAAAGATAAGGGCACCAAACCTGTTTGTAATATTGCAGTTGGGATCTGACAAGAGTCATGTGTAATTTTAACAAGACTTCCATATTTTTATGATCCATTCCCTTTGAAATAAAGGTCAATGTTTCACTCACCTTCCCTATTGTTCGATGATCTTGTGTGCTAGCATTTTTGTGATAGATGCCTTAGAACTTCCAAATCCCTTTGTGATGAGCTTTCTGCAGGCTTTCTCTGTTCAAGTAATATTAGCTCCTCTATTCTAGCCTCTAAGTTGCATAACCTGACACATTCCCACTTTTGGGAACATAAGTTTTTGCCCACTTGCTTACCCCATCTATATCTCTCTGTAAACTCTTTGTGCCATCCTTACCACGTCCCAACAACTTCTGTGTCATCCACAAACTTGGTGATAGTGCATTCACTTCCCTCATCCAAGTCATACAAGTATATTGCGAATGATAATGGAACCAGCCTTGATCCCTGTTGCACACCACTAGTTACGGATAGCCATCCTGAAAATGTCCCTTCCCTCCTTATCCCAATGTGCAAACTCCATGCAACCAGTCACCCGAGGCTGCAATTGAACTGGGGTCCCTGGCACTGTGAGGGAGCAGTGCTAACCACTGAGTCACTGTGCTGGCCCCAAATTTTACTTGTTTTATCTTACTTACATACATACTTACTTTATTTTGCGAAGATGCTTCTCATTGCTTCCACTGGACTTATCAGTTTTTAGCCCCATTAGTTTCCCAAGTCCTTTTTCTTCAGTGATAATTGTTGAACTTATTTCCTCTTGCTGTTTTGCCCCTTGATTATTTTGTAATAATGGAATACTATGCCAAGTATTTATTCAATACTCTGCCACTTCCTTGTTCTTTAGTATTATTTCCCCAGCCTCATTCTCTAAGGAGCCTTTGTTCATATTGGCCTCTCACTTCCTTTTTTATGCACGAAGAAGCTTTGTGATTATACTTGCTAGTTTACCCTTAAACTTTACTTTCTCCCTCTTTGTTTTTTGTTTCATCATATGTTGCTGGTTTTTAAAACTATCCTCTGGCTGACCACTAATCTTTGCCACATTTTTTGAATTTTTAAACCTTTTTATTTGATGCTATCCTTACATTATCTGGTTAACCATGTTTAGCTTATCTCCTGCCTAGAATCTTTCTTTCTCACTGGGATACATTTTTGATGTGAACCATTAACAATTTCCATAAATATCTACCATTGCTCCTCAACCATCTTTGCTGTGAAATTCCATTCTCAGTTCACTCCAGCTAACTCTTCCCTCATTCCTTTGCGATTACATAAATTTAAGTTGTTTCTGGCCCAAATTTCCCACTGTCAAACTGAATGCTAAATTCTATCATGTTATGGTCTCTGTTTTTGAGGGGATCTTTTACTCTCAGATCAGTGAGATCAGACTCATTACACATTACTAGATCTAAAATAGCTTGATCACTGGTTAGATCCATAACTTATTATTCCAGAAAACTGTTCTGTGTACATTTATATAAATTCTTCCTTGTGTCTTTTTTAACTTTCACAATCTGTTTTCAAGATTAAAGTTCCCCATGATTAATTTATTGCTCTTTTTAATGCCTTTATTATCTGCTGATTTATTCTCTGACCTTTATTGATCAGTGCATTGAATAAAGGAGTTGTGATGTCATGTTGTGGCTGGTGAGGCTACTATTGGAATACTGCATTCAATTCTGGGTCTCCTTGCTATAGGAAGGATGTTTGCTAAACTTGAAAGGGTTCAGAAACGATTGACAAGGATGTTGCCTGAATTAGAGGGTTTAAGCTATAGGGAGAGGCTGAGTAGACTGAAGCATCGGAGGCTGAGATGTGAACTTATAGAGGTTTATAAAATCACGAGAAACATGGATAGGGTGAATAGCAAAGATCTTTTTCCCAGGGTAGGGGAATCCATAACTAGACAGCACAGGTTTAAGGTGCTCTGAAAGCTAGTATTTCCAAATAAACCTGTTGGACTATAATTTGGTGTTGTGTGATTTTTAACTAGGTTTAAGGTGAGAGGGAAAAGCTTTAAAAGGGACCTAAGGGGCAACCTTTTCATACAGAGAGTGGTGCGCTTATGGAATGAGCTGCCAAAGGAAGTGGTGGAGGCTGATACAATTACAACATTTAAAAGGGTCTTGGGTAAAGTGGCTAGCTTGCTTTAATCATGTGACCTCTACCTTTGTTTTAAGTGCCTTTTTGTTTTCGATCAGTGGGAACCATTAAATACACATCACTTATAACAGCACATACAGTTAGAATTAAAAACATGGGCAAATACCTTGATTTTAATATGTTCAGGATGCAGGAAGGAGGAGGAGGATTTAGGACAAAGCATGGAATGGGGCTTAGAAAACAAAAGGGAAAAATATTGAAAGGTCAGGAATCTTAGTACCAGTGCTACAATTGCAATGGAGAGATCAGAGCTGGATGTTGGAGGTGAATAATGCGTCACTTACCAAATGGTTATATCCTATTAACATTGTTCTCAATTATTTTAGCTCTCACTTATTTTCACTGAATGGCCTACTTTCCATTTTACAGGAAACTCAACCAAAAATGCCAATTCTTTGGGAAGGACCTCAGGGCCCAATCTTTTCAGTGTACCTTTAGGTAGGAGGTGGTGAGACAGAGTGGGGAACCACATTTGTGTATTCGTTGACTACTCAATAACACAAGGTATAGTAGGACCTACAGCAATGTCCCAGGAAGCAAGAGAAAACATTTGCTGCCTGTTCTTGCCTGATCATGATCAGTCTGAACTTCCCTGAGAGGAGAGTTGTGCCAGGGGTTTCTAGATCCTGCTGGGATGGTCTGGATCAAAAATTGAGAAACTCCAGATGTGACAGCTTTGAAAACTCTGCCATAGATCACTGTTCCTCCCGGGCAGACGTGAGATGTGTTTGCTCACTTGAATGGAATGTATCCCACCAAACACAGTCCCAAGTATGATTTTCCTGTAGTTTTCTTTACTGTTCTGGAGATAACATTCACTCAAAGAAGGAAATGAGTGCCTCAGGTCCTATTCACCCAGAATATACTTCTGGCCAACTACAGTAACTCACTGTCTCTTTATGGTACTGTACTTCATTGAACAATCTCAGTACTCACTGGTTACTCTCTATTATTGACTGATAACTCTACAGAGCTCCCTGATACTCTGCTTTATTCACTTATTATTCTAAAACACTTGATTGCTCAATTGACCAATCACACTAGTCCTGCAATGGTCAATTTATAGTAAGTTACTGCTGTTTTGCTCAAATGGCCATTGTGCTCATGAACTGAATTGGTTAGTGACTATCTTTGAGGAGTGGACAGAGCAGTTTGTGAGGAAGGCTCTTGTTTTCTCCTGATGTGCCTTTCCCAGCAAGAACCACTGATAGTGACCAGGACACCTGTCCTGAATGTGAGGACACTTCGACCAAGTGTGGAGGGAGGAGTCCCATTTCATCCTGGGCTCAGTAAACTGAACACAATTACTACAATTCAACCTCAGCTTTTCTCAATCTGTCTAGCACAGTGCCAGGTACTTATCAGCAAGCAAGCTCTGGGATTGGGCCTTTGGTACAAAACTGAATCAGTCTGACATTTGGAAAGTTAGGGGACTCCCAGAAAAAAAAAGAAAAGTGTTTAAACTGTGACTCGCAGGTTTCCTCTGAGCTATCTATAACTTTTCACTGCTAGTTGCTCTGAAAGCCCTTGTTTTTCTTAGACTATGGCCAGCCTTTGTGCAGATTCACAGCGAGATTGCATGATAGTTCAATATAGGCTGCAGCTAATAGCTGTATGGTAAGGTTCACATTATTGATATGGGAGCACCCCCTGGTGACTTCACAATGAAATCCTTTCTCCATTAGCTTCTTTAGGGAGAGATGGGCACCCCTGGGAATGGAGTGCTTTATTTCCCCCTCCAAACCTATTTTGATTTAGGTTCTACCTTCCCCTTCACTTTATTTTTCACCTAGGCATTGCCCTTAAACAGAAGGGCATTGCTTGTCACTGGCCACTCAGGTGTTTATTTTTTATCTTCCTGGTGGTGGAATATGAATGAAGTTTTCTTTGTACTCATTGTTTCTTCGCTGTGTCCTACACCCAAATGCACATGACATGGGTGCTGGGGGGAAATAAGCACAGCTGCTGTTTGGCATGATATGGAGGTTTAGTGTACTGCTGTTGGCTTTTTTTGTGGTAACTGATTCCTGAACTGAATACTGTACACAGTCAGTTGTTCCTTTTTGAGGAAAATAAAAATGAAATCCTTCCTCCGTTGACCTCTTTAGGGAGGAGTAGGCACCGTGGGGAATAAAATGTTTTACTTCCCCCTCCAAATCTATTTTGATTTTGCTCCTACCCTCCCCTTCACCTTTCTCACATTAGCAATGCTTGCTCCTGGCTTTGCTTGTCACTGGTCCATTGGCCTCATGGATATCTTTTCTGGTGGTGGAATGTTACTAAAGTTATTCTCACTTGGAAAAAAAATGAAATCCTTTCTCCATTTAGTCGTTCTTCAAGGGCTTCATTGCTCTTACCCGGGGTCTCAGGGTTCTTCATTGTGATTGGCTTTGATGATGTTCTTCATGGCACTTATGATTAAACCACTGGAAGAATTCAGAGCAAGAAGATGTACTATTAACATTAGTCAGATAACGTAAGAATGAAACCAACACTTTTTCAGCCAAAGGATAGCGGAAATACAGAATTCTCTTCTCAAATGACAGGATGCCAGGTCAATGGGTGTTTGTTCCTTTATTATTCTCTTGTGGAACCTTTGAGCCTGCTGCACTATTCAAAATGATCATGATTGATTATCCAAGTCATGAGTCAAAGAGTGTGGTGCAGGAAAAGCACAATCGGTCTGGCAGCAGCCGAGGAGCAGGAGAATCGACATTTCGAGCATAAGCTCTTCATCAGGAATGAGGGGGTGGCCCAAGGGAGCTGAGAGATAAATGGGAGGGGGGGTGTGTGGCTGGGGGAAGGGAGCTGAGAATGTGATAGGTAGATGAAGTTACGGGTGAAGGTGCTATTTCGGAGAGGAGGGTGGAGTAGATAGGTGGGAAGGAAGATGGACAGGTGGGACAGGTCACGAGGGCAGTGCCGAGTTGGAAGGTTTGATCTGGGATAAGGTGGGGGGATGGGAAATGGAGATATTGGTGAAATCCATATCGATCATATGTGGTTGGAGGGTCCCAAGGCAGAAGATGATGCATTCTTCCTCCAGGCGTCAGGTGGTTAGGGTTTGGTGATGGAGGAGGCCCAGGACCTGCATGTCTTTGGCAGAGTGGGAGGGAAGTTGAAGTGGTTGGCCACGAGGCGGTGGGATTGTTTCGTGCATGTGTCCCGGAGATGTTCTTTGAAGCGTACCGCAAGCAGGTACCTTGTCTCTCCAATGTAGAGGAGATATCAGGAGCAATAAATACAGTAGATGATGTATGTGGAAGTGCAGGTAAATCTCTGATGGATGTCAGCACCCTATTCATGGGAGGTGGGTGCTGTTGGCTGAGGCAGTGTTTATTATCCATCCTTCATGCCTGGGAGAAGATGGCGGTGAGCTGCCTTCTTGAACAGCTGCAGTCCATGCATTGTAGGTAGACCCACAATGCCCTGAGGGAGGGAATTCCAGAATTTTGACCCAGCCACACTGAAGGAACAGTGATGTATTTCCGAGTCAGGATGGTGAATGGTTTGGAGGGGAACTTGCAGGAGATGGTATTCCCTTGTCATGGTTGTGGGTTTGGAAGGTTTTGTCTGAGGCTGCAGAGCATCTTGTAGAGGGTACACACTGCTGCTACTAGGCGTTGCTCATGGAGAGTGGATATTTGTTGATGTGGTGCCAATCAAGTAGGCTGCTTTGTCCTGGATGATGTCAAGGTTTTTGAGTGTTGTTGGAGCTGCACTCATCCAGGCAAGTGTAGAGTATTCCATCACACTCCTGACTTCTGCCTTGTAGATGATGGACAGACTTTTGGGAGTTAAGAGGTAAATTGTCAATTCATTGATTAAATTTTAATTAGGTGACAGAATAAATAGTAAATGGTATAATGGTTCTGGAACCTGTTTGTTTTTTTAACAGGACATTTTGCCAACAATGAATCCATGCTAAATTTAATTGTTGATTATTTGGCTGAAATTTGTCACTCAGAACAGCAGTCTTGGTGAGGCCAGACCTGGAATATTGTGTGTTGTTTTGGTCTCCTTATCTGAGGGAGGGTGATTTGACTGTGGAGGGAGAGCAATGAAGGTTTACCAGGCTGATTCCTGGGATGGCAGGGCTGACATATGGAGAGAGAGACTGGATAGGCTAGGACTATATTCACTGGAGTTTAAAAGAATGAGGTGGATCTCATAGAAACATATAAAATCCTAACATGGCTAGACAGGTCAAATGCAGGAAGGATATTCCTGCTGACTATAGTTCTTAGGCTTAAAGGGATCAAAGGGTATGGGGAGAAAGTGGGAATAAGTGGGAAAGTGGGTACTGAGTTAGATGTTCACCTGTGATCATACTTAGTAGTGGGGCAGGTCGAATAACCTACTCCTGCTAATCTTAAACGTGGATGGAACGAAATACAATTATGGGTGGAATCTCATCAAACTCTGAGTGACATGAGCTATAGCAGAATGTGTGGCAGAATTAGATGGGAAGACTCGTCCTGACATTGAGATGTCTCCCCACACATTTACACTTTTCTCAGGAAGCATGGCAAGATTCTCACCAGGCAATGGCCAGTTCCCAGTTGAGACACACTGTTATTTGTTAACTGCCTCGTTATTAGTCCAACTCACCCCAGGTTGCAATCTGACTGAACGCACCATTTAAAGTAGCCATTGGGAAATCCTGGCACGGGGCTTGGAGGGTTCATCTCACCACTTGGCCCGCGAGACCTCCATGCTGGACACTGAGCACCAATTTCTCAGGCTTAATCCAAAGGTTCTGGCCACATGTTCCCCACTGACATTGGCATCTGACATAGGCCCCTTTAGGAACTGTCATGTTGAATTTGCCATGCACTTACACATCGCCTCTGCACGTCAATCCCACACCTTGGGCAGCCCGAATATCTCTCATTGTAATGCTGCAGCAAGGACGCTATGTGCTCAGGGGCACACACCCAGATCGTGGCCTGGACCAAGCTGCATGTCCAGTTCTTCACTTGCTGTCCAGTGCTGACTCATTCAGAGCTGACCTGGCCCCCTCAGCCAGAGATACCAGCCTCACATGTCCAGATTAAACTCCATCTATCATTTCTCTGCCCAAATTTGCAATCTATCTGTATCCTGCTAACTTTTCAACAGCCACAGAGGGGAATAAGCATTCTCCTGGGCATTGGGTGCCCACTAACCTTGCTTCTACTGGGGAAATTGGAGGGATTTTCCACCTGGAAGCAAGTCTAATTCCAGTCTGCTGAGAAAGGGGTTATTGGAAAAGTGTATAGAGATGCCACTGTTTAAGTCACTCGAAAAATGATCTTGTGAATATGCCTCTGGGTGCAGTCTTAATCTGGCCAATATCATGGCCATATATTCTTGCTTGGCAGTAAGGTATCCTCCAGAACAGAAAAGGATAGCCTAGAGGCCGGCTGGAAACATCAAAGAGGAGCTGGATTCAACAGACAGTATAGCCTTTGAGAGTTGCTCACTGCATTCATCAAGGACAGACCTACAAATTTTGATATTTTTAATCAACCTGTTCAGATGTGCTATTACACAGCTCTGACCTATGAACCTGAGTCTTCTAGTCCAGAGGTATGGACATTATGACTGTGCTACAAGTGTGCTGTCTCGGTTTTCTGGTTACTGTACCATAATGGGGAATCTATGCATTTACTCACTAACACCAATAGAGGGAGCTAATCAACAAGCTTTCTGGAAACCCATTCTGTGCAATTGTAAAATGTATTAAAAAACTGAGTTTGCATATGCTGAACTTAAGTATGCTGTCAGTTCTATGTTGGTTTGAGTTGATGTAGCTGTCACCACGGATTGTGCTATTTCTGTGGATTCAGTCCAATGTATCCATCTGCCCACAGTGAGGTCTGGACGTTGAGTGTCAGTACTGTACACTAGAGGCTGTTCGACCTCACTGGACTTCCTTTATCACAAGTCTGCTGCATCTTTGTCTCTGTTTTAGCAATAGGTGATTATTGACCTCTCTGGGTTTGAGTAACCTCATCATTTCTATGCAAGTGTACAGGAGGCTAATTACACCTCTTTAGTGCAGATTTTCCATTATGGGATTCAATATGATTTGATTTATTATTATCACATGTATCTAGGTACAGTGAAAAGCTTTGTTTTGCATGCAGTACAGGCAGATCATAAGGATCTGTTTCTGTGCTGTACTTCTTTATGACTCCATGATGCTATGACCATACAAAGTGCATGTGGGCAATACAGCGGAGCGAGGAATACAATGTTACGGCTGCAGAGGAGGTGCACAAAGAGCGAGATCAACATTAAATTTAAAATTTGAGAGGTCCATGCAGAAGTCTAATAACAGGGAGAAGAAGCTGTTCTTGAATCTGTTAGTTATATGTGTTTAAACTTTTGTATCTTCAGCCCAATGGAAGGGGTTGGAAGAGGTTACAACCAGGATGGGAGTGGTCTTTGATTATATTGGCTACCTTTCCAAGTGTAGAAGGAGTCAATGGATGGATGCTTGCTTTGTATGATACACTGAGCTGTGTTCACAACTCTCTGTAGTTTCTTACGATCCTAAGCAGAGCATTTGCCTTGCCATGCTGTGATGCACTTGGATAAGATGTTTTCTCTGGTGCATCAATAAAAATTGGTGAGAGTCTTTATGAACATGTCAAGTTTCCTTAGCCTCCTGAGGAAGTGGAGGCATTCTTGAGCTTTCTTGATCAACACTCCCAAGAACTTGATGCTATTGACTACCTCCACCTCAGCGCCATAGATGTAGATAGGGCCATGCCCTCCACATATGTAGGATATTTAGACAAGTGCTATCCAGTTTCAAAAAAATTGTTCATGCAATACAGATGCCGTTGGCTGGACCAGCATTTAATGTCCAGTCTGAGTTGCCCTTGGGAAGGAAAGGTGAGCTGCCTTCTTGAACCAATGCAGTACATGTGCTGTAGGTTCATCTACAATGCCTTAAGGAGGGAGTTCCTGGATTTTAACCCAGTGACAGTGGGAGAACCGTGATATATTTCCAAGTCAGGATGTGAGTGGGTTGGAGGGAAATGCGCAATGCATCTGCTGCATGTTTCCTTTCAGGTCCAAGAGGTCACGGGCGTGGAAGTTACTTTCAAAGGGCTCTCAGCGAGTTAGTGCAGTACCTCTTATAGATGATAGACACTGCCAGCACTGTGCTCCAATGGTGAAGGCAGTCAATACTATATTGGACCATAGCAACTAGGAGCAAGAGCAGGCTGCTTAGCCCCTCCAGTCTGGTCTGCAGTTTCAGATTATGGCTGATCTGATTGCTCCATATTCCCAATAAACTTTCTTCTCCTCATCAAGAATAGATCCATCTCTGCCTAAAAAAAATTCAAAGACTGCTTCCATCACTGCCTTTTGAGGGTAAGAGCTCCAAAGACTGAAAAAGATTTCTCCCCATCTTTGACTTCAATGTTTCATAAGAGGAAACATTGGGCAGAATTTTCCCCTGTCTATTTTAGTTTGAGAATTGCCTGCATGCAACCTGAGGACTTTTCTGTGTCAATTCTCTGCAGTTATATACTACATATCCTGTCTCCACTGCTCTGCCCTGGCCAATCTTGTGGCAAAGTGGGAGGTGGGAATGCTTTCAGATTCTGGGACTGTCTGGCATCAGGACTGTTGCCTCCCAGTGCCAGGGACCCAGGTTTGATTCCACCCATAGGCAACTATGTGCATGGAGTTTGTACATTCTCCCTGTGTCTGTGCGAGTTTCTTCTTGCATTCCAGTTTCTTCCCACAGTCCAAAGGTGTGCAGGTTAGGTGGATTGACCATATTAAGTTGCTCATAGTGTCCAGGGATGTGCAGCTAGGTGGGCGAGCCATGGGAAATTCAGGGTCAAGGGGATAGGGTGGGTCTAGGTGGGATGCTCTTTAGAGGGGTGGTGTTGACTCCATGGGCCAAATGGCCTGCTTCCACATTGTAGGGATTCTATTATTCAAGCCATAAGGACCATATTTAAACCCCAGCTAGCTGCAGCTACAAGCACCGCAAGTCAGGACTGACCCTGTTCTGAGGAAGGGTCACTCCACCCAAAACATTAGCTCTGATTTCTCTTCACAAATGCAATTTCTGTTTTTGTTTCTGATCCTCACTGTGCTGCTGTACAATTGGGAAGGGCATGGCACCCTGCCATGTCAACACAGACAATGGGTGGGGGGCACCACTGCCCTCTTTCTCTAGGACAGTCAAAGGGGACTACAGCACTAGATACTGCCAGCCCCCATTCCCAACAACCACCCCACCACACCTCCCCAACTCTATTCAGCCTTCCTGTGCTCAGTGCTCCCTATTCCCTCACTCAGTACAGCTCACCACCTTTCCTGTACCTGGACCAACACAAACAGCTGTGCCCACGTCTTTCAATTCACTCAACCCCTCCTGTTGCAAGAGAAAACTACCCCGATATATAATATTCATCTCTGCATGCTGTACCAGGAGAGAATTTCCTCAAACTTGTGGAGATGCCAAAACCTCTGTATTTTCTCAATCAAAGAAGTTTCACTGTTTGGAGCTGCACTGCTCTCCCATTGCCATCAATGTGAACATTTTTTAAAGATGGTCAAGCCTTTATCTCTATTGCATAACTCATTCATTCTCTTGTTCTCTGCAGATACCGGCAGCATCCACATAGCTTTTGCCTGTGAGAGTCCAGCCCCTCCGGAACACCTTGACCCCCAACTCTGAAGATGAAACAGATCTCTCAGCTGTTGGCAAGGCTGCCCTCCACCAGCCCAACTACTGACACCTCAGAGAGTACCTTACCCAGAATAGAGTTGGGAGAACATGCTGGAAGGCACATCACTGCTGACCAAGGAAGAAATGCCCCAGACCACTGGCACCTGGAGGCATACAAGGGAGTGAGAACCAGCTCAACTCCAGGTAGAAGAGGTTCATGTCAACCATGAATATCTCTGTAACTGTACAGTCACGTGAGCAGCAAGCAGGTGTCTTAGAAAGACAATCAAAGTTTGGAGCACTCCACTAAGCTTATTTGTATTGTGCTGGCCCTAGGATGCATGCAGATAAGAGGATTGGCACTGTACACAATACTCCAGGTGTGTCCTGTATAACTGAAACATAACCTCCCTAATTTTATATTCAATTTCCAGTGCAACAAATGATAAAATATCATTAGCTTTCATCACGTCTTTATTGTGTCTGCATACTAACCTTCATGAGCTAGGACACTCAGATCCATCTGCATCTCAGAGTTCCATGATCTCTCACCACTTTGATATTATGCTTCTTCTGTATTCTTCCTGCCAAAATGGTCAACTTTCCCAACCTAGATACTACCAATGGGGGCTGGTAGTATCTAGTGCTGTTTTCAAGTTTTCCCACCTCATACATCATCTGCCAGATCTTTTCCGATGCACTAAAACTCTTTATATCCCTTCCTAATCCCATGTCCTCTTCATGATTTACTTTTCTATCTTTATTTAGTCAGCATATTTAGCAAGTATTACTTCATCTGAGTCATCTATAAAATGTAAAGAGATGAAAGACTACTGATCAATGTGGCATACCACTCAGTATATATTGCTAACTAGAAAAGGATGCAGTTATTTCTACGGTCTGCTTCCTTCTACAGCCAATCTTCTATCCCAGCCAATCCACTACCTATTACATGATGAATGTCTATGATGTAACATACTATCAAATACCTTCTGGAAATGTAAGTATAATGTATCCACTGGTTCCTCGTTATCCACAGCAAGTTATTTCTTCAAAGAACACCAGTGAGTTTTTTCAAACAATCCCTCTTTCATAAAACCATGTTGACTCTGCCTGGTTACCTTGAACTCCTCTAAGTGCCCTCCCATATTGCCTTATTATAATAGCTTTTTAACATTTCTCCCTATGAATGTTGAACAGATGTCAAATCAAATGTGTTTGATTGTGTCCTGAATGTTATGAAGCTTCTTGAATGTTATTGTAGCTACATTCACTCAGGCAAGTGGAGAATATTCCATCATAGTCCTGATTTTAGTATTGCAAATGATGGACAGACAAGTCAGCACGTGAATTATTCTCCACAGAAATCTCAACCTCTGACCCACCTTGTAGCTACAGTATTTATACAGCTGGTCTGGATCAGTTTCTGGTCCACTGTAACTCCATGTTGATATTAAGGGAGTTTAGCAATGTTAATGCAAATGAATGTCAGTGGGGAGATAATTAGCATTTCCCTTTGTGACATGGTAATTTCCTGACACTTGTTCAGCTCTTTTGTCCATCATTATATTAAGGCTGTTATAAGCTGATGATTTGGAGTGCTGGTGTTGGACTGGGGTGGACAAAGTTAAAAATCACACAACACCAGGAAAAAAACTATAAATTCTGTGTCGTACGATCTTATACTCCACAATCATCTGATGAAGGAGCAGCGCTCCGAAAGCCAGTGCTTCCAAGTAAACCTGTCGGACTATAACCTGGTGTTGTGTGATTTTTGACTGAGTGTTTTAGCTGAGTGTTCCTGAGTGTCAGTGAGCAGGTTATTGCTGAGCAAGTGGTTCTGTCACTGGGGAAGGTCTGTCCATCCTGTGGAAAGAACAGTGGGTCAATGGCATTTTTCTTCCCTTGTTAAAGTACAAGTTGTAAATTATTGATAAATAAATGAAAAACAATCTTTCAAAAGGTGCACTGATCTCAGTGCTGTTTGGATCATTGAAATATCTTGTCTGCTTAATGTCATTAATCAGTGTGAAAGATAAGGTTTCGCACTTTTATTGTGGCATAAAACTTGCAGATATGACACAGAGTTCATGGTCTCATGACTAGTTTGGACAGCTTCCTTCTTCTTGATAGACAGGTTGATTGTGAATGGTTACAAAGTTCAGAATCAATTTTCTTTTCCTTTAGAGTCATAGAGTCAAACAGCAGGGAAACAGACCTTTTGGTCCAACTCATCCATGCTGACCATTTGCCTGCATTTAGCCCATATCCGTCTGAATCTTTCCTATTCATGCACCTGCCCAAATACATTCTAAATTTTGTAACTGTACCTGCATCTATCACTTCTTCTGGCAGACCATTCACATATGAAGCACACTCTGTGTGAAAAAGTTGCCATTCAAGTAATTTTTAAATTTTTCTCCCCTCACCTTAAAATTATGCCATCTAGGGAAAAGATCTTTGCTATTTACCTTATCTGTGCCCCTCATGATTTTATAAACCTCTATAAGGTGACCCGTCAACCTCCTACTCTCCAGTGGAAAAAAAAACCCCAGCTTCTTTAGCCTCTCCTTATAACTCAAAACCTCCAGTCCTGGTAACAACCTTGTAAATCATTTTGCATCTTTTCCAATTTACTAATGTATTTCCAATAGCATGGCGAACAAAAGAAGCCTCACCAATGTCCAGGATAACCACAACTTAATCCCAACTCTTACACTCAATGGTCCGAGCAATGAAGGTTACTAAGCCAAATGCCTTCTTAACCACCCTGTCTACCTGTCACACAGCTTTCAAGGAACTATGTGCCTGAACTCCTAGGTCTCTCTGCTTGACAACAGTCCCCAGGGTCCTATCATTAACTGTGTGTGTGTTGCCCTTGTTTACTTTACTAAAATGTAATACCTCACATTTATCCAAATTAAACTCCATCTCCCACCCCTTGGCCCATTGGTCCTAATTGATCAAGATCCCTTTGTAATCTTAGATAACCTTCCTCACCATCCATTACACCACCAATCAAATCTGCGCTTAGTAATGGCAGGAGGAACTAAATTGGGGGCACTATCAATTGAATTCATTTGAAGAGAAAGTAGATCAGATCTTCACTTTATCAAAGTAATTTGGAATTGGGACGTTAGAATTGGGCGGGGATTTAAAGTGGAATTGATTTTCTGAGTCAACCTAGTGAAATATTGTCTAAAGGTTCCTCCTCCTAATGGCATCTAATTGGATTTTAGAAAACAATAAGGTTTTCATGCCCACAGTTAATGATAGCAGCTTTTTAATGTCAGATTTTATAAATTGGATTTTAATCCACAAACGGGCAGCGTGAGATTGTGAACTTCCCTTCTGCTCAGACATGAGTCCAGTCTGTGGATTACAGTCCAGTACCCACTACTGTACCCAAAGCCAAGAGGAATGGGTTTGACTCTTTTTGATGTGCAGATATGACAGAGTATCAGCTTAGTTCAGTCACTGTCAATGTGACTCTGAGTCTAGGACCTGTAACTTCAAGTTTCACTCTGGGTCATACCTGGACAATTGAGGATCTCACCTTGGTGTAAACATGAACAAAAGCTCCATCCACGGCTCTTTGGATGTGACTTTTAAACTGAGGACCACTCAGCTTGTTCAGGTTGGTTATGGGAGGCAATGGTCTTGTGGTACTATTGCTAAACTACTAATCCAGAGACTCTGGGACCTGAGTTTGAATTCTGCCATGGCAGATTGAGGAATTTGGACTCAATTAAAAATCTGGAAGTAATTGTTTACTGATAACAATGAAACTAGTGTTAATTGTCAGAAAAACCCATCTGGCTCACTAATCGCATTCAGGGAAGGAAATCTTCCATCCTTGCCTGATCTGGCCTACCTGTGACTGTGGATCTGCACCAATGTCATTGACTTTTAACTGACCTCTGGGCAATTAGGGATGGGCAATAGCTGCTGATGCCAGTGATGCCCACATCTGGTGAATGAATATATTTTTTAAAATGACATAAACAATCTTTTGGCCCTTTTGCAATAATCCAATGTTTGACAATGCTGTCTAGATGTTAATTATATAACTAGAAGTTAACTATATAACTAGTCTAATTGATAAAATAACTGATCACACCTCCACAATAAGGCATTGACTGTGAAGCACTTAACATCTTGAGGATGATAGAATATGTTTTATAAATATGTTTGTTTTCTTATTTTCATATGTCCAATTGCTGAATCTGCGTGAAAACTGTACATCTGTACAAACGTTTTGGTGCTGGTCATTATCAATTTCTGTTGCTCCATTAAGTTTCATTTATCACAAAAAATTCCTGTGAGAGCAAAAACTATTCTGTTTTGTCCTGTCCACAAACGGTGGGCAAAGTTATCACATTCTGTCATAACCCATTGTACACATACCTCAGAGTGTCAAAGTTCCTGGTTCACGTCCATCTCATGGCCTTAAATACCAAAATCAAGGTGAATACTACAGTGCACTGCTGAGGGAGTGCTATGCTTTAGAACTGGGTTACTTTTCAGTGGGCAAGTTAAACTGAGCACCCTTGTACGAGTTCTGTTTAATGCGAAAGATCCTGTGATACTTTTTTCCCCACTGGCCTGGTCAATATCCCTAACTGAAGCCACCAAATGCAGATTATCTGATCACCATCACTTCACTGTTCATGGAAATTTGCAAATTATTCAGTGCATTTCTTGCAGTATAATAATTACTACACTTCAAAAAGAACTTTGGTAGCTGCAAAGTATTTTGGGACATCCAACAGCTGTGAAAATAGGATGCCCCATCCCTATCATGGAATATTGTAAAGGGAGTTTCATAAACTGAGAAGCTGGTTAAGGTCAAGGGAAATAATTTCATCCAACTTACTTTAGCTGTCTGGGACAGAAAATCCTTACCCTGTCCTAATTTTAAATGACTCCAAACCTGCAGTGACCACTATGCAACTGGAAGCCCATTGTATGTGACAAATCCTTATGAGAAGAACCTCAGAGTGTATCTTGATGTCCATGCTTTGGATACTTTGACCAGTTACTACGTAAACTCGCTTTACTCATGTATCATACTGTCAGATGAACAAAAGGGTCTGAGTCAACTTGCAATTCAACACGATTTTATTCACAAAATACACTAAAGACATAAGAGGGACTGTATGGCAGAATGTTATCCAAAACCCTGCTCTTTTGTGATAAAACTCTGTTGTGAAGGAGCTGGTTTGGACTGGGGTGTACAAAGTTAAAAATCACACTACACCAGGTTATAGTCCAACAGGTTTATTTGGAAGCACTAGCTTTCGGAGTGCTGCTCCTTCATCAGGTAGCTGTGGAGCAGGACCATAAGACACAGAATTTATAGCAAAAGGTTACAGTGTCATGCAACTGGAATGATATATTGAACAAACCTAGAGTGCTGTTAAGCCTTTCATCTTTTAGAATGGGTTGCAGGTTTCAGTTCATTAATATGTAAATCCCAGGGCTTCTTTTAAGTCACATACTTGAGCTAACCTAAGGTTTTATAAAAAAAGTGACATTTCAGCTCAGACAATGCATTATAGGTGTGAGGTTAGAGTCTGTTTGTATTCCAATCTTGAATCAGACTGGTTCTATTTCCAAAGTGAAATTTATAAAATATTACATGGATTGACCACCTACATTGACTTCCTGCTGATTATGTGTTTTTTGAGCAAAATAGAATGCATCTACAAATATAATTCTGCAAATGCAAATTCACTGCATAGACTCATATGCGTGTGTGCGTGCATGACAGAGAGAGATGTGAGTGTCTGCATGTGAGTGTGTGCATGTGAGTATGAATGCGAGTGCTGTCTGGCCCTCAGTCAATGGCCTTCCAGGTCAAGATCATGGTGTCTAATCAGATTCATGATGCCACATCTGGGGCTATTCTCGGCATCTGTCCTCGGATGTGTCAAAGTCACCTCTTCATGCACAGTCATGTTGGGATTCTGAGGCTCCAGGCAGTCTGCTCACTGCACTTGAATGCACAAACCAGGATGAGTCCAGGATTGTCCTTGCCTGCCTTTGTCTTGGGCAGGTGTTTTGTGCTTGAACTGTCCTGGAAGTCCCATTGGGCCTAGCTGCTCAAAGGTTGCCCATGCTGATTTTGGGTCTAGCCATTGAAGCACTGGCCACAATCTGTCCATCGAGAATTTAAAGCCGGGTCACCATTGTTGGAAAGTGCAATTAGTGTATATAGATTGGCACAGAGTTGATAGACTGAAGGGCATCTTCCATGCTGTAAGACTCTATGACTCCATGTTCTAGTGTCACAGTTTAACCAGGATTCCTCTTTACCAGTCACTACTTTAATAACCTTCATGAGGGTGGGAGGTCTTGTGGCTCAGTTGGCAGCATCCCTGCCTCTGAGACAGAAGGCTCTGCCTCTAAGTTTCACTTCAGGATGCAATAGCTGTGGAAGGCAAACTGTCATTGTCATTTGGCAGAATGCCACATCACCAGAACTTACCCATCATTATCAGGCTTGGCTGGTGATGAGCATGGCACTACCTGGGAGATCCTTATTGTATGCCTGGTCGATTTGCACCACTGCACACTGTCCTCGAAGTGGCTGCAGAGGGGTGGAAACTGTCACACATCTCCTTCTGGAATGTGCCTTTGCAAAGGAAGTCTGGATAAAGATGCAGCAATTTTTGTCGACGTTCGTCCTGAGCTGCTCTGTGACACAAGACCCTGTGCTATATGACTGTTCCCTGGGATGCATACCGAGGCAAACATGGACAGTGCCTGGAGGGCCAATAATTCAATGAAAGATGCTGTTTGGTCTGTCTGAAACCTGTTGGTGTTCCAGAACAAACAGTTGACCTTGACCAAGTGTTACAGACTGGCATATTCCAAGGTCCAGGACTACGTGCTTAGGGATGCACTAAAGTTTGGGGCAGCTGCTGTCAAGGCGCCGGTGGGGTGGGGGAGCCCACTGTCTGAGGACTTTCTGCCAAAATTAAATGGGAGTTTGTTCAGTTTTAGGATCCCCCCACACACAACACCACTAATATATGTAAATATAATCATGCACAAGTGAGAAATGCCTTTGGTTCGTTTATTGGATGGAATCAAATTCTAATGTTTGTTCCTCCATGTGCTACTGTACAGAACTGAACTGCTTTAGTGAATATGTATGTATATAAAGATTTTTTATGATAAAGGATATTTTTGAAATAGAAAGAAGCAATAGCTGCAGAACGGGGGTGACATGGTTCATTCAGGATTCAGTCAAATCCTTCTAACAATCTGTGCCTTCCCAAGTGCAAAACTTCAACAAACATTTATGAGACTAAAAACAAAAGACTTCTGTTGATCCAGTACTTTCACAATTACTGGATACCCTTAACACCCAACGGCTACTTTTCAAATGTAGTTATTGCTGCAGTGTTGTCACATAGCAACAATTATTTGCCAATCCCATGAGTTGCGATGCGATAACAACCAGATAATGTTTTGAAGGTTAAATATTGACCTTGCTATGAGATAAAACATCCCTAGATCTTTTTGAAGTATAGTATGTGATTTTTTTAATGTTCATCTGAATGGTTAGACTGGGCCTTGATTTAATGTATCATCCAAATGCAGTTGGACTAGAACCTTGTACAGCAGTATATCTCTGCTCGTGTATTCTGGCCATTTTGAAATGACTGCGAACGTTGCATTTGCTTTCCTAACTGCCATCTGAACTTGCAATTAACCTTAGGAGAATGCTGAACTAGGACTCCTAATTACTTTTGTGCTTCAGATTTCTGAAAGCTTTCCCGATTTAGAAAATAATCTATGCCTCTATTCTTGCTACCAAAATGCATAACCTCACGCTTTCCCATACTGTATTCCATCTGCCACTTCATTTCCTGCTCTCCTAGCCTGTCCAAGTCCTTCTGCAGCCCCTCCACTTCCTCAGTACTATCTGTGCCTTCTCCTACCTTTGTACCATCTGCAACCGAGCAACAATGCCCTCAGTTCCTGCGACCAGACAGTTAAAGTATAATGTGAGTTGCTGTGGTCCCAATATTGTCCCCTGTAGAACTCCACTAGTCACCGGCTGCCATCTGAAAAAGCCCCCTTTATCCCACTCTCTGCCTTCTGCCAGTCAGCCAATCCTCCATCCATACCAGTACCTTACCCCTAACACCATGGACTCATATCTTATCTCGCAGCTTCCTGTGCGGCGCCTTGTCAAAGGCCTTCTGGAAATTCTAATAAATCATTTCTACTGGCTGTCCTTTGTCGAGCTTGCTCGTTACCTTCTTAAAGAATTCTAACAAATTTGTCAGGCATGACCTCCTCTTGCTGAAGCTGTGCTGACTCAGCCCTATTTTGCCACAGACTTCCAAGTACTCCACAATCCCATCCTCAATAATGGAATGAGGTTAGGCTATCCAGCCTATAATTTTCTGTCTTCTGTCTCCCTCCCTCCTTAAAAGGGGCATATTATTTTAGCCACTTTCCAATCCTCTGGGACTTTTCTTAGCTCCAGTGATTCCTGAAAGATTATCACCAATGCCTTTACAGTCTCCTCAGCTATCTCCTTCAGAACTCTGTGGTGTAGTCCCCTGGCTGGGTGATTTATCCATTGTCAGACCTTTCAGCTTCCCCACTACCTTCTCCTTCATATTGCCACTACACTCACCTAAGCTCCCTGACCCTCTTGATGTTTTAGTATGCTGCTTGTGTCTTACGCTGTGAAGACTGATGTAAAGTACCTCTTCAGTTCTTCCATCATTTCTTTGTTCCCCATTACTAGTTCTCCAGCATCATTTTCCAGCAGATAAAAACAAATTACTGAGGATGCTGGAATCTGAAACCAAAAGAGAAAATGCTGGAAAATCTCAGCAGGTCTGGCAGCATCTGTAAGGAGGGAAAAGAGCTGACATTTCGAGCTTTGACAAAGGGTCAGTTAGACACGAAACGTCAGCTCTTTTCTCTCCTTACAGATGCTGCCAGACCTGCTGAGATTTTCCAGCATTTTCTCTTTTGGTATCATTTTCCAGCAGTCCAATATCCACTCTTGCCTCTCTCTTACCTCCTTGTATTTTTAAAAATACTTTTGCAATCTCCATTTATATTACTAGCTAGCTTAACTCTCATAGTTAACTCTCATCTTCTCCCCCTTATTGCCTTTTTAACTATCATATGCTGGTTTTAAAAGCTTCCCAATTCTCTAGCTTCCTGCTAATCTTCATAACATTATATACTTTTACTTTTACACTGTCCTTGACTTCCCTTGACAGCCATGATTGCCTCACCCTTGCTATAGCATGTTTCTCCTTAGGATGAATTTCTGTCATGCCTCCTGCCATTACTGCTCCACTGTTTTCCCTGCTAGTCTCCCCTCCAATCAACCCGGCCAGCTCCTCCCTCATTTCTTTATGGTTATCTTTACACAATTGTAATACCTTAATACCCTACAGCTTCTCTCTCTCAAACTGCAGGATGAATTCTATCATATTATGGTCACTATTCCCTAAGGGTTCCTTCACGTTAAGCTTTCTAGTCAAGTCTACCTCACTTCAGATCATCAAATCCAGCATTCTCTGTTCCCTGGTGGGCTCTACCACAAGCTGTTCTAAAACATTTGCATAGACATTTCATGAATTCCTATTCTGGAGATCCTCTACCAACCTGATTTTCCCAGACAATCTGCATATTGAAGTTCCCCACAATCATTGTAATATTGTCTTTCTTACATGCCATTTCTATCTCTTGTTTTATTTCCTTTCCCACATGCTGACTACAGCTAGGAGCCCTGCACACAACTCCCATCAGGGTCTTTTGTCCTTTGTAGTTCCTCAACTCTATCAACACAGATTCCAGACCTCCTGATTCACTTCTTGCTATTGATTTCATTTTATTTCTTACTAACTAGGCAACCCCACCCTGCTTGGTCCATCTGCCTGTCCTTTCGATAGGATGGGTATCCTTGGATATTTAATTCCCAGCCCTGATCCCCTTGCAGCCATGTCTCTGTGATACCCACAACATCATACTGCCAATTTCAATCTGTGCTACAAACTCACTTGCCTTGTTTTGTATACCGTGTGCATTTAATACAACACCCTTAATCCTGCATTGCCTGACCCTCTTCTCTTAACTGCCCCTTTATCTGCTGGGCCTGAAGATAGATTCCTGATTCTTTCCACCCTCTCTGTCCTGTTACTTGTTCTGGAAATTTTAATAAGCTCTACTGAGCCCTCCTCCCCAACTTTAACTTTTTCTATAATTTTCCACGTGACAGAACCCAATACGTCCACAACCCCCTTGCACCCCATCCTCCCTCCCACTATTTAATTGAAACCCCTTACCTACAGCCCTCATGATGTGATTCACCAGGACTCTGGTCCCAGCACGACTCAGTGGAGCCCATCCCATTGGAACAGCTCCCTCCTTCTCCAACACCCATGCTGGTGTCTCAGGAATTTGAACCTGTTTCTTCCATTGCAATCTTTCAGCACATTTACCTCTTTAATCTTGTTGATGTTGTGCCAATTTGCCCGTGGCTGAGGTTGCAATCTGGAGGTTATTACCTCTTTCACTCTGCTTTTTAATTTAGCCCCTAGCTGCTCATATTCCTTCAGCAGAACCTCTTTCCTCTTTCTACTATATCATTGGTACTCACATGGACCACAACAATGGGATCCTTCTCCTCCCACTCCAACTTCCTTTGCAGCCCAGCTGAAATATCCTGAAGCAGGGCACCAGATCAGCAACACAGCCTCCTGATGTATTGCACTGTTCGAAGCTCAGTCTCCAGCTCTTCAACTCTGAGTCGGAGTTCCTCGAGTCACCAACACTTGCTACAGACGTCATCATTATGAACCACAGTGGACTCACCCAGCTCCCACATCGTGTTGGCCCAGCATCCGTATTTTGGTTGCTTAGTTCTTCATTTCATTTTTTAAAAAATCTGTCCTGGCCCTCTAGTTATAATCTGTAAATATTTCCCCTCTTTACCTTCAATTTGAAAGCAACCTGTAACATATAGCCAAATTAGTACAAAGTTAAAAATGACACAACACCAGGTTATAGTCCAACAGGTTTAATTGGAAGCACACTAGCTTTCGGAGTGCTGCTCCTTCATCAGGTGGTTGTAGAGGATACAAATCTAAGGCACAGAATTTATAGTAAAAATTAAGTGTGATGTAACTGAAATTATACATTGAAAAATACCTTGATTGATTTTTCAATGTATAATTTCAGTTACATCACACTGTAAATGTTTGCTATAAATTCTGTGCCTTAGGTTTGTGCCCTCTATAATCACCTGATGAAGGAGCAGCGCTCCGAAAGCTAGTGTGCTTCTAATTAAACCTGTTGGACTATAACCTGGTGTTGTGTGATTTTTAACTTTGTACACCCCAGTCCAACATTGGCATTTCCAAATCCACTAGCCAATAAACTTACAGTTTACCTATGATGTCACTCTTTTGTGATGGGCCCCTCCTCCTGGATTTCAATTTATCCTGTTTGCAAAACCTTACAAAAATGAGCCAAATAAATCAAGCAAAAAGTGTCTCTCCCTCAGTTGCCACGTTGCATCTAAATTCCCCAACTATTTACTCACTGGGGTTATGTTTCACTCTGGATGGGATCTCTCCTTCCTGACTATGCAGTACTATGCAAGCTTACTGCTGTGCTAAGAGACAACTCCTATAGATGGTACTGTCTCCACTCTTGGTGCGCCACATTTTGGTGTCTGCGTTACCCAAGAGTAACAACTGTCTGTCTCTCACGAGTTCTAACAGACCTTTTTTTTTATTTACGCACTGTTACACATTGTATAGAATGCTGTATCACAGCTTGCTACTGGAGGTTATTCCATCTTCTCTTTCCAGAGTCTCAGCATCACGTGACTGCCGAGGTCAGTATCATGTCACCAATTACATCATCATGTTGTTGGTACATGGATTCTTATTCTAGAGTACACCCCACTCAGCAGCACCACCCTCTGAATCTCCTTGTGGCTTTCACCGTTCTTTGAAAAATGGCTATTCACTTATAAACAGGCCCCGTGCAACCCATATTTACTGAATTGACAATGTTAGCTGTTTATATACAATCATCAGACACCCCAACCAAATCCCCTCATCACCCGGCCACATTTTGTTCCCTTTCCTTTTGACACTTTCTTTACTTTTGAACGTATCATATTGTTCCACTAATCCTTAGTATTTAACCATTGATCAAAAACATATATGACCAGGATCCTGAAAGTCTACCGTAGCGCCATTGTTCTCTAGGCTTATTGTTTATAACCATCAACCATTACCTCTGGTCACTCATCCCATTTCCGTTTGGAATAAATAGAATCCATAGCCATTTCTGTCATTGGATTAGTGGTGCTGGAAGAGCACAGCAGTTCAGGCAGCATCCAACGAGCAGCGAAATCAACGTTTCGGGCAAAAGCCCTTCATCAGGAATCTGCTGTCATTCCCAATTTCAGGCCTGATCCCTTTAATCTGACATCATAGAATCATGTAGCACAAAAGGAAACCAGCAACATGCATGTGAAACATCGCATGCCATAATCAGAGCGAGACAATTCCACATCCAAACATCTTGCCACATCCAGTTGTGACCGGTGATAGACAATTAAACAACCGACTGGAGGAAGAAGTATTTGCAACAATCTTTAGCCAGAAGTGCTGAATGGATGATCCATCTTAGTCTCCTCCAGATGTCCTCAGAATGATAGTCTTCAACACCATCTGATTCACTCTGTGCGATATCAAAGAATGATATCAAAGAGTTTGCTCCACATTTAGCTTCAAGTATTATTAACACCGAGGCGTAGACTGAAGGGGCAGAAATTGACTCAATTAAATTTGTCCTGCCTTTTGTGGACAGGACATAACTGGACAATGTTCCATGTAATCTGACATAGTGTTGTCGCAGGGGGCAAGTTAGTTCAGTTGGTTGGACAGCTGCTGAGTGGCACCAACAGCACGGATTCAATTCGTGCACCAGCTAAGGCTGCCATAATAGTCCTGCGTTGTCAACTTCAGCCCTAACCTGAGGTGCAGTGTCCTATAGGTTAATTTCGCCACCAGTCGTCTTTCTCTTATCAGAGAATGGGACTGTGGTTACTGTACCTTTAATGTTATAACAATACTGATTTCATTGACTATAATGTGCTTTAAGGAACTTTGTAAAAGGAGCTATGTAAATGCAAGTATTTCTTTCAGGCTGCAAACTAATAATGTGGTACTATAATTGCATTGGTTGTTTATAATTGTGATGATGCAATCATTAGAGAAAGTAAATATTGAATTGCTTTACAGTGTGTATACAGATCTATTAAGAAACTTATCACAACATGCATCTAAAGAGTTGTTCTCTCTCATAATCCATGATTTATTAGTAGGTAAACCAGAAAGGTCATAAATCCAGGAGGAGGAAGGGGAGATAAAGGTGCGTCCTGATATAAAGCAGCCCTGAGTGGTGAGTGATCACTCAGTACATACTGAGGTGAGGGGGCTGCCTGGCTGTCTGCGTGGTGCTAATCCAAACAATGAGATGCCAGACTGCAGGACTGTTGGTTTTAACTCTATCCCTGCAATTAATACAAGGTAAGGCTTTCCTGGGGACCTTTGATATTAAGTTTAATAATGTTTAGTCCATGAATTCTTGCATTCTAAGAAGAAATGTAATACTGTCAGTGGGGCCAAAGGATGATGAGAATTAAACTGAAGCCATATGTGTCTGCTTATGGCACTATTTCAAGTCAGGGGAAGAGGGTCATTCCTGGTGTCCAGGCCACTATTTAACTTTTAATCAACATCAAGAACGATTTAGCTGGTCATTATCTCATTCCTGTTTGCAATAGTGTACAGTATACAAATGAACTGTTGCATTTCCTACATTACAGCAATTACTGCACTTTAGAAGTGCTACATGAGCATTTTTTATAGATAGAATTTTATTGCCATTACTTTTGCATGAAAAGTACAATGAAATGTTTTATAAGTCATGATCAATGAAATGTGCCATATGAGTGTAAGTATTTTCTTTATCATTTTATTGAAATCCTCATCTATGTTTTTGTGGCCTACTGACTTGACAATTCCAATGATGTTTAGCCTTCCTGAACACTGGGAAAGTCAAATTGGCACAGATAGCCACAAGGAAGAATTCATAGACAATATTCGGAACAGTTTCCTAGAACCATATTCTATGGATTCTACCAGGGATCGGGCTATTTTAGACCTGGCAATGTGGAATGAAACAGTTTAATCGATGATCTCAGAGTCTCCCTGAAGCAACAGTGACCATAACATTGTAGAATTTAGCATGAGAGAGACAAACTTAGTTTGGAGACAACTGTGCTAAATGTAAATAAGGTTAATTATAAAGGGATGAGGGCAGAGTTACCTGGAGTGGACTGGGCGTGGTGTTTATTAGAAAAGGAAGTTTAGGAACAATGGCAGATGTTTAAGAAAATAATTCATGGCTTACAACAAAGACATATTCCAGTGAGGAAGCAGGATTCTAGGATAGAGATAGACTAACCATGGTTAACCAGGGAAGTTAAGGATAGCATCAATTTGAAAGAGAAAAACATACAATGTGGCAAAAATTAGTGGTAAGTCAGAGGATTGGTCAAATTCTAAAAGCCAAGCAAAGGGAACAAAAAAAGCCCAAAAGTAAGCTATGAGTGCAAACTAGCATGCAATTTTTAAGAGGTTCTTCAAATATATAAAAAGGAAGAGAGAGAGAGAGACAAGATGGAATGGGAGCAGGGAAGTAATAATGGGAAACCAGGAAACAGCAGAGAGTTTGACTGAAGGGTCTGTTTCCATGTGTATGATTCTATGACTCTAAATACTTCACGTCAGTCTTTGTGGTAGAGGATATCAATAGCATTCCAAACATACCAAATAATGAAGGGACCACAGGTAAGGGGGAAATAAGCTCAAAAACAATCATTAGAGGAGATGTACTAGGGAAAACAATGGGACCACAAATACCTGAATTTAATAGGTGCCATCCAGAGATTTTAAAACACATAGCTATAGAGAAAGCGGACACACTGGTAGTCATTTTCGAAGAATCCTTAGATTGTGTGTTTGGGCTTCAGTACCTCTTTCAGCTACCTCTTTCAAGTTCGAAGACTTTGACTATTTACCCTAATCATGCCCATTGCAATTTTAAAAACCTCCATAAGATAACCCCTCAGTCTCCTATATTCCAGGGGAAAAAAAACAGCCTCCCCTTATAACTCAAACCCTCCAGTTCCAGTAACAGCCTTGTAAATCATTTCAGCACCCTTTCCAGTTTAATAACATCCTTCCTAAAGCAGGGTGACCAGAACTATATGCAGTACTCCAAAAGTGGCTTCAGTAATATCTTAAATAGCCAAACCATGATGTCCCAACTCCTAGATTAATGTTCTGAGCAATGAACGCAAGTGTGCCAAACACCTTCTTACTAAATCCTGTTGTGTTCATGTCTTCTTTTGTATTTGCAATTAGCGTGACTAATTTTTGTGATTACAGGATGCACAGAAGTCCTGTCGGTTGCTTTTCTCACAACTTTGTTTAGTTTAGCCTGGTTTGCTACAATTAAGGCAGACAAGCATGGCCTTGCATTACTGCTTTTGATGTTCTTCCATCTCAAAATGGAGGATAGTTTCTCTCCCATTTTCCACCATTCTTTGTCCTTTAAGGATGCATTTACTTTCCCTTGGTCTTCTTTTTCCTTTCCTCCACTGATAATCTGAGGGTCCTGAGGGATAGGATTGACATGCATTTGGAAAGGCAAGGACTGATTAGGGATAGTCAGCAGAGCTTTGTGCATGGGGGACTGTGCCTCAGTAACTTGACAGAGTTTTTTGAAGAAGTGTTGGATGGGTATATGAATAGGAAGGGTTTGGAGGGATATGGGCCGGGTGCTGGCAGGTGGGACTAGATTGGGTTGGGATATCTGGTCGGCATCTACGGGTTGGACCGAAGGGTCTGTTTCTATTCTGTACATCTCCATGATTCTATGACTCTATAAATGACAAAAAATATTGATGAAGGCAAAGCAGTAGACATTGTTTATATGGACTTCAGCATGGTGTTCGACAAAGTTCTACATAGTAGACTGGTTATCAAGGTTAAATGACATGGAGAGCTAGCCATTTGGGTACAAACTTGGCTTGAAGGTAAGCAACGGAGGGTGCTGGTGGTGGAAGGTTTTTTTTGGACAGATGCCTGTGACTAGTAGGGTGCCTCATGGATCAGTGCTGGATCCATTACCTTTTATTATTTATATAAATGTGGAAAAAATGTAGAAGGAATGGTTAGTATGTTTGCAGATGAGACCAAAACTGGTGGTGCTGTGGACAGTAAAGAAGGTTATCTCAGAGTACAAAGGATCCTTGATCAGATAGACCAATGGGCTAAGGAGAGACAGATGAAGTTTAATTTAGATAAGTGCGGGGTATTGCATTTTGGAAAGACAAATCAGGACAGAACTTATTCACTTGATGGTGGGGTCCTGTAGAGTGTTGCTGAACAATGAGACCTTGTGGTGCAGGTTCACAGTTACTTGAAGGTAGAGTCACAGGTAGACAGGATAATGAAAGCGTTTGGTACACTTGCCTTTATTGGTCATTGCATTGAGTATAGGAGTTGGGATCTCAAGTTGTGGCTGTACAGGACATTGGTTAGGCCACTTTAGGAATACTCCACTCAGTTCTGGTTTCCCTGCTATGGGAAAGATGTGAAAACTTGAAAGGATTCAGAAAACATTTACAAGGATATTAGCTAGTAACCTCCAACTTGCTCTTTCTCCTCCCATTCCTCCCTCCCATTCTGGGCTTGTCTTTGTAATTGCTCTCTTTCTTTTGGAACTTGTTTTTCTAGATCCATTTCCTTGGCTTTAAATTCCAACCCCAGTTTCAGTATATTTTCATCTCTAAAGGAGCTAACAGGCCCAGTCTGGTTCTGTTTTAATTTCTGTTTGGACACTGGACTGACTCTGAAATGCTCAGACAGCATTCTCAGCAAATCATATCTTTACATCTGTACGTCTCTTCTCTTCCTCAGTTTCTCAGTTTCTATCTCTTCAAAGAGAATGGGTACACTAAGCTTCTTCATGTTGGTGACAGCAACTGGGAATTACATTGTGGGGGATCTTAAGTTTCCAAGAAGCACAAACCATTACAGACTTGCACATAAAGCAAAGTTTACATTGGACACATTTTGTTTTTGCTTAGTTTTTATTACCTGTCCCAGATGCTGAAAATCTGTGTTGCCCTCTTTTCTACTCTTATTGTAAAGGTTCAAGACCAGGAGTGTGGAGGGAGAAGCAGGAAGGAAAGAAATACTATTCATAAATGTACTACACCACGACAGGGAATACTGTACAATTCATGGCAAAGCTAAGCGAGGATGCAGGAACAGAATTTGGAAAAGAAGCTTGTAGGAAAGGGCTGTGGCCTTTTCAGTGACAACGACTGACCGTGTAGACGAAAACTGTGGGATTGTAGAAATTTGCCAAAGATAAGGGATACCTGCGCAGGTGACCTGATGGAGGTCCAATATTAAAATCGGGTTAACATTAAATGAATTTTTCCAGGTCTGAGTGGGTCTGAATTTGATGGTTGGTAATAGAAGACAGCCATTTATAAATTCTGTAGAGAATTTAGGAGAAATCTCTACTCTGAGGGCATTCAGAATGTGGAAATTGATTAAAGTAGGAGTCTTGAAGCAAATGTCTGAGATACTTTAATAGGAATCTCACACGGAGAAAAGGAATAGGAGGGTTTTTTTAATGCAGTTACATGGTGGAATGAGGTTTGTTTAACCCTTGGCTTGGGTTTATTGGACAAAAGGACCTATTTCTGCATCATCAGTAAAGTCTTTAACGGTGGTTTTACTGGACGATAACCTTCATAAATTGCCTTGTGACTGGTCTTTCTGCCCAAGGTAAACAGAATATTTACGATGCTGTAACTGGCAACTTTGAAATTGACATTAATGCAACTAGATTTTGAAAGGTAATGTAAGTGATTGCTCATTTCAAATGTGGAGATTTTGATTGGTTGTATCTGTACAGCTGTGCCTCCAACATAGTGTGGAGCAATGCAGGAACAATGACCTTTTGAGTTTTGGCTCAGTAGCATGCTGGCTCAGTAGTTAACACTGCTGCCTCACAGTGCCAGGGCCCTGGATTTGATTACTGCCTTGGGTGACCATCTGCATGGAGTTTGCACGTTCTCCCCATGTCTGCATAGGTTTCCACTGCGGGCTCTGGTTTCCTCTTACAGTCTTAAGATATGCAGGTTAGATGGATTGGCCCATGTCCCGTCGTGTCCAGGGATGTGCAGGCTGGGTAGATAAGCCATGGGAAATGTAGACTACAGAGATACAGTTGGGGGGAGGGGGGGGGGGGTGCTTGCTTTGAGTGGGCTGCTCTTTGGAGTGTGGTGACGGGCTGAATGGCTTCATTCCACACTGTAGAGATTCTATGATTTTCTACAATAATAAGGAACAGCAAGGATGAGGACAAACTCATGTCCAAACACTACTCCTAGTATTGGCAAATATGTTCATCGTACAGATTCAACTCTTTTTCCACATCCCTGAATTTATTTTTGTGCTCCACTACTCCTCTTAGAAAATTAAAATAACATAGATAAGCATAAGTAGATTAGATTAGATTACTTACAGTGTGGAAAAGGCCCTTTGGCCCAACAAGTCCACACCGCCCCGCCGAAGCGCAACCCACCCATACCCCTACATCTACCCCTTACCTAAGGCTACGGACAATCTAGCATGGCCAATTCACCTGCCCTGCACATCTTTGGACTGTGGGAGGAAACCGGAGCACCCGGAGGAAACCCATGCAGACACGGGGAGAACGTGCAAACTCCACACAGTCAGTCGCCTGAGGTGGGAATTGAACCCGGGTCTCTGGCGCTGTGAGGCAGCAGTGCTAACCACTGTGCCATCGTGCCACCCCCGTATAAACAGAGTAGAGATTTTAATATTAAAGACTTCTGTCAGGTCACCTGTGCAGGTATCCCATTTCTTCCCGGATTCTGTTGTAAATTGACTCTTTTGCTCACTTCTGCTGACATCCGTCAGTCCAATGTTTCTGATTGACAATAAGTTTGAGCATTGGTTTGTGATGGTACCACTGATCACAGGAAAGTATCTCCTCACAGGCTTGGCAGAGGATCTGGCTGAGGGGAAACAAATGAGTGATAAGGAGAATGGCGCCAACGTACTGGGAGATGGAGAGGTAAGAATGTAATTGGAGATGGAACGGTTTGAAAGCTGTCCCTTTAATTTCGGGCTCAGGATGTGAATTCAGCTGCTGACCAAAGTTCTGCTGTTAGTCTTGACATGAGTGGCAAGACCCCCCCCCCCCCCCCCACCTCCCCCCACCCACCCCAAAATAGCCATCAAGAGGTTTGTGCAGAAACTTGACATTCAATGGTCAAAGTCCAGCAACACCACCATTAGCAGTATGGGGAGGGGGTCCCTCAGTGTGTGTTTTGTTCCATGATTAGACCTAATGACCTTTGTACTAGAAGGTAGTTGTACCCCTGTCTCTGTATCTTTATTGTCTTGGTGGCATGCTGATATAGCAAGCTCTAACCTTTTCTCTCGTAGACCTTTATGGGCCATTGGGTCGGTTGCGGTGAAGAGATGTTTTCCAACTCGCCTTCGGATTCAGGTACTTGTAAGAGGAAGCGATATAAAGCAACTGGAATGGACTCCAGAAGCTGAGGGGGACATCAAGTGGAGAGAATAATAGAATCCTGACAGTATGGGAAAGGGTCATTCAGCCCATTGAGTCCACACCAACTCTCCAAAGAGCATCCCACCCAGCCAAGAATATATACAAGAACCCTTTCCCCACAGCTGTATGTGGCAAGGCATTCCAAAGTCTCACAACCCTCGGGGAAGAGAAGAAATTCCTTCTTGTTTCAGTGTTACATTGGTGCCTCTTAATTCTGAGACTATGCCCTCTGGTTCTAGACTCGCCCATCAGGGGAAACTTCCTCTTAGCATTTCCTCTGTCAAGCCCCTTAAGAATCTGATATGTTTCAATGAGATAAGAGAGCTAGTGAGCTAGAAGGTCTAGGGGCAAGATCCCACTTCCCCCAACATGTGTCATAGTCTGGCTGAACAGGGAGATTAGATATATAAAAAGGGTGTTGGCTCGGCAAATATTTTAAAGGCAAAGTAGGGTCAGCTCTAGAGATCTGGGAAATCCTGGGGTTAGTTTTTATCTTTCATGATATGGGTTATGAGCAGATTAATCTTACCTGTATCAGATTAATCTTACCTGTACCAATCAAGTGGAACTTTTTTCCATTGACCTTGATAATGCTATTTTATTACACTAGGTATATACGAGTGTACACTAACTTTCCATCTACCCTACAGTAGTTCCTTAGCAGCAACAACCTCTAAGTTAAAGTGTGACATGAGCTGGCCAGAATTTTAATTTTACTTCTGTAACTTTTTGCAGTGCATGCTTTAAGACCTTCACAGATCAAGGTTGTTGTGAAGTTGGGAGATGCACTAACTGTGAGTAATATCGCTTGGTTAAAATGGACTTGAACTTAGTCTTAGTCTTATTACTTCTGTGCATTGTGTTGACTGAGCATAAGATGGTAACTGGTTGTTTCCTTGTAGGTAGACCCTCCGCAGCTCAGTGGACATTTGTCAAGGTAATGGTTACATTTTCCTACTGAAAACTGGTACTCATTTTAGTTTTCCCTTCTCTTTACACATGTAATTGTGAGAAGAGTAAGCAGACAATTCAGGTCTTTCTGATACTTAATTCAGTGAGTGTACTTTTGACTGCAGTTTCCAGAAACGGTGACTAATACTAACCATTGTGTTTTGGGTGTCCTTTCCACTTAACAGCAGTGTGTAGCTACATGCATTAGCCAAACCCATAACATTCCCCACCTAGGACAAGGCCAGCAGCTTCATGAAAACACCATCCCAATCAATATTCCCTCTGAGCTACACAAATCCTGATTTAGAACTTGCTGGTGCAAGTAGCATTGTCACTGAACTGGTAATCCAGAGAGCAGGGTAATGCTCTGGGCCATGGGTTCAAATCCAATTGTGGCAAATGGTGGACTTTGAATTCAATGAACAACTTAAACAATTCAGTATTTAAAAAAGAGAGTTAGTCTAATGATGACCACCAAATTCCCACTCCGCCATTCCATTAAACCAGGGGATCAATCCTTCATCAGTAAAGAGTGCAGGAGGGCAAGTCAGGAGTAGAACCAGGCAACTGTTAAAATGAGGTGTCTGCCCAGTGAAGCTACACAACAGCATTACTCTCACATGCCAAACAGCGTAAACAGCAATTGATAGACAGAGCTAAGAGATCCCACAACCAACAGATCAGATCTAGGCTATGCAGTCCTGTCCTGATTGGTGATCGACAATTGAACAACTCACTGGAGAAACAGGCTCCACAAACATCCCCATCCTCAATGATAGAGAAGGCCAGCACATCACGACAAAAGAGAAGGCTGAAGTATTCGCAGCAATATTCGGCCTGAAGTGTCATGTGGATGACCCATCACTACCTCCTCCAGAGATCCCCAGCACCACAGATATCAGTCTTCAGCCAATTCAATTCACTCAATGGATGTCACAAAATAGTTGGAGACACTGGATACTGCAAAGGTTACCTGTCCTAACAACCAGCAGTAGTACTGAACATTTGTGCTTCAGAATCCTCACCCTAACAGCATTGTTGGGTCCACCTAAGCACATGGACTGCAACAGTTCAAGGAGTCAACTAACCAATACCTTTGCAAGGACTGGGAATACCAGGAATGAGGAGCAAATGCTGACCCAGCCAGCGACGCCCATGTCCCACTAGTGAAAAAAATAAAACTAGCTGTGCCCCTTGACAAGAAGGTACCTACCGACAAAGTGGGAAATTGCCCAGGTCTGTCCTGTACACAAAAAGCAGGACAAATCCAACCGGGCCAAATACCAACCCATTTGTCTTCTTTTGATCATAAGCCAAGAGCTGGAAGGGGTCACTAACAATGTTATCAAGTAGCATTTACTCAGCAGTAATCTGATCACTGGTGCTTGGTTTGACCCATGAGAAATAAGCCGTTCAACCCATTGAGTCTGCTCCACCATGCAATAAGATCATGGCTGATTTAATAATCCTCAACTCCACTTTCCTGTCTTTCCCCATTACCCTCAATTCCCTTAATCATTGAAAATCTCCCTATCTGAGCCTTGAGTATATTTAATGACCGTTTTCCAGTGCCCTCAATGGTAAAGAATTCCACAGTTTCACTATCGTCTGATGGAAGAAATTCTTCCTCATCTCTGTCTTCACTGGACAACCCCTTATTCTGAGACGATGTCCTCTGGTCCTAGACTCTTCCCAACAAGGAGAAACAGGATGCAGGTGCTGCATGTTTGACCAGCATACCCTGCAAAGCTCCCTAAGAACCTCGTATGATTCAACAAAGTCCCCTCCCATTCTTCTAAATGCTAATGAGTACAAGCCCTAACTACTCAACCTCTTCTCACAGGACAATCCCTCCGCACCCAGAATCAATTTAGTGAAATGTCTCTAGGGGACTAAAACTGTTCAACGGATTCCAGCTGTGGTCTAATTAGTGTCTTGTCTAGTTTCAGCAAGATTTCCCTATTTTTACACTCCATTCCCTTTGAAATAAAGGCCAATATTTCATTTTCTTCCTTATTATCTATTAAACTTGTATGCTAGCTTTTTGTAGTTTATGCACGAGGATTCCAATGCCATTGCTTTCTGCAGTCTTTTTCCATTTAAATAGCATTCAGCTCCTCTATTCTTCTGCAAAGCACATATTTTCCCACATTAAGAATTAATTTGATTTCCACTACTCAGCTCCTGATCTCATTTCAGAAGAACAGAAGAGTTGAATTCCAGAGTGAGGTGAGAGTGACTACCCTTGATAACAAGGCAGCATTTGATCAAGTGTGGCACCAAGGTGCTGTGGCAAAACTGGAGTCAATGGGGATCAGGGACAAACTCTCCACTGGTTGGAGCCAAGTTCAGCACAAAAGAAGATGGTTGTGGTTGTTGGAGGTCAGTCAACTGAGCTCCAGGATATCAATGCAGGATTCCTCATTGTAATGTCCTAGGCCCAACCATCTTTAGCCTGTTCATCAATGACCTTCGCTCCATTGTAAGGTCAGAAATGGGGAGGCTTGCCAATGATTGCACAATGTTCAGCATCATTCATGATTCATCAGATACTGAAGCAGTCCATGTCCAAATGCAACAAGATCGGGACAATGTCCAGGTTGACAAGTAACAGCTTTGTGCTAGACAATGGTTATTTCCAACAAGAGAATCTAATTATTTCCCTTTTACATTTAATGACATTATCTTCACTGAATTCCCCCATAATCAACGTCCTAGGGGTTAACAGAAACTAAACTAAGCTAGCCATATGAATAGTGTGACTACAGGTCAGAGGCTAGGAATACCACAACAAGTAACTCAGCTCCAGACTCCCCCAGTATGACCATCATCTACAAGGCACAAATCAGAATTGTGATGGAATACTCCCAATTTGTCTGGATGGATGCAGCTCCAACAACACTTAAGAAACTTGGCACCATCCAAGACAAAGCAGCCCACTTGATTGGCATCCCATCAGCCACTTTAAATATTCACTTGCTCCACCAGCAATATATAGTGGCATCGCTGTGTGCCATCTACAAGGTAGACTGCAATAACTCAGCAGTGTTCCTTTCACAGCACCTTCCTGTGATCTCTATCAGTGAGAAGGACAAGAGCAACAGATATGGGAACACCACCACCAGCAAGATTTCCTCCAAGCCATAGATTTTTCTGATTTGGAAATGAATTGCCATTCCTTCAATGTCACTGGGTCAAAATCCTGGCAACCCCCTTCTTAATATCACTGTGGGTGTACTGACACTGTGTGGACTACAGAGTTTCAAGAAGGCAGCTCATCACCACCTTCCCAAGGACAATTAGGGATGGGCATTCTATGCTGGTCTAACATGTGGCACCTGCATCCTGTGAAAGAATAAAGTAGAGATGTTCCCATGCACTTTATAGCCAACTAATACTTTTGAAGTTACCGTTGTAAATCCCACAAACAATAATGTGGTAACAAATAGATCATTTTGGGATATTAATTGAGAGGGATGGGGTGTGTTCCAATTCCTATCTAAGCGCAATAACATTTGCTTCCCTTGTATAACAAGAGCCTATTATCTTTACTTGAAAAATATTCACTCACTCCACCTCCATCACCACCCAAGGAAGAGTTCCAAAGTCACACAGTCCTCTGAGAGAGAAAAGATCTTCAGTTCAGTCCAAGAGGGGAAACCCTGATGTTAGAACAATGCCCCCTACTGCTGGACTAACCCACAACAGGAAACATCCTTTTCACATTTGTATCAACTGTATTAATTGTGGTTTCACTTATAGACAATGAAACTGTGGTGTTAGTTGGTATCCTTTTCATGGCTAACTCTGGAAATAAATGTAGTGATTGGCTCCAGTGTCATCATTCACTCATGGACTTTCTGATATACAAAATAGGATAAAATAAATAGCTGTTTCAAAGAGCTAGAATGGGCCGGAATGGGCTGCTTGGCCTCCTTGTTTTCTTTATGGTTCCATGATGGTAATTTAAATCAATTTTGTTTGTTTTCTGACTACAGCAATGAGAAGGATCCAGGTTCTTGGATGCCAGACTCCTTGCCAGGTATGTGTAATGAGGAACTTACTGCAAGTGGAAAAAATTGTCATCATACGTTTCAACAAATGTGTGATGGGCCAGCTCTGTTGAGATCTCTCTTGCCTCTGGTTCGGGCTTGTATTGGGCTTGTGCACCTCCCAAGGTTTCATACTTTATGTAACGCGCAAAGGAGTGTCACATCTTTGGAGATGGTGACCTTCAAATAAAACGTCAATGAAGATCTTGTCTGGTTTCTTCAATGGTTCCAATAGGTATTCAAAAGAATCCTTGCACTACTGAAAGAAGTGCAGTGAATTCTCTGAATATATGGGTGAGTATCTCTCTCTCTCACAAACACCATCAAGAGACAAACTAACATGACATCCACCTTTGCATCAATAGTGAGAGCTGCTGGTGGTTACAGGTTTGGGATTTAGGGTTAAACACGAGATTAAGCTGTGAATTTTTTGATCAGTTGTTATGACAGTGGTTGTCCGCTGTCTCAGTAAATGAAACATTGAATTGGGTGGCACGGCGACTCAGTGGTTAGCACTGCTGCCTCATGGCGCCAAGGACCTGGGTTTGATATCAACTTTGGGTGACTGTCTCTATGGAGTTTGCATATTCTGCATGTTGGTTTCTTCCAACATTCCAAAGATGTGCAGGTTAGGTAAATTGGCTGTGTGAAATTGCCCATAGTGTTCAAGAATGTGTAGGTTAGATGTATTAGAGTCATGAGTGTATTAGAAGAACCTGATGAAGGACCTTTGCCCAAAACATCGATTCTCCTGCTACTCAGATGCTGTCTGACATGTTGTGCTCTCTCGATTCTAATCTCCAGCATCTGCAGTCCTCACTTCCACCTAGGTTAGGTGTATTAGACAGGGGCAAATTTGGGTAGGGGGAATGGGTCTAGGTGGGTTACTCTTTGGAGGGTCAGTGTGGACTTGTTGGGCCAAATGGCCTATTTCCACACTGTAGGGATTCTATGATTCTACGATTGGCTCCTATTGATTGTTTTTGCCTTGGAAGTCTATGACAGGATTGTCATAGAGCCATAGATGTCGACAGCACAGAAAAGCTCCCATCGGCCCAGCTTGTCCAAGCCAGTTAGCAACAGCCATCTAACTATTCTAATCCCGTTATCTAGCATTTGGCCCCTAGCCCTGTCTGCCTTGGCACATCAACTGTACATCTAAATGTTCCTTAAACATTATGAGGGTTTCTGCCTCTAGTAAACTTACAAGCATTGAGTTCCACATTTCCACTACTGTCTGGGGAAAAATGTTTTCCTCTCAGCCCTTCTAATACTCCTGTCCCTCATCTTAAATCTATGCCCCTAGTCATTTACCCCTCCACCAAGGAGAGAGGCTCCTTCTTGTCCACCTCCTCATAATTTCATACATTACAATCAACCACCCACAATCCCCTTTAGTCTCCTATGCTCTACAGAAAACAGACTCAGTCTGCCAAATCTCTCTTTGGAACAAAAACTTTCCAGCCCAGGCAGCATCCTGGTAAAACTCCTCTGCACCGTCCCCAGTGCAATCACATCCCTCCTATAATATAGATTCAAGTTCATGATTGCCAGAATACTCAGACCCCTTGGCATCATGGTAGCCCACAAACCCACCAAGACACTAAAACAGCAGCTAATGGACTTGAAAGGCCCTATACAGACAAGAAGCAAAACTAATGTCATTGACAAAGTACCTTGCAAGAACTGTAACAAACACTACATTGGACAAACAGGCAGAAAACTCACCACCAGGATACATGAACATCAACTAGTCACAAAAAGACATGACCCACACTCACTAGTATTCTTACATACAGATGAGGAAAGACACCACTTCGAATGGGACAACACATCCATCCTAGGTCAAGCCAAACAGAGACATGCACAAGAATTCCTAGAAGCATGGCATTCCAACTGGAACTCTATCAACAAACACATAGATTTGGACCCCATTTACCACCCCGTGGGAAAAGGGACAGGAAATGACATCACCAACCCAAGGACACCCAAACACTGGTGGGCTGCACCACCAGTGCTTCATCCAGAGGCTCACTGAAGATGTCACCTAGTATGGTGATGAAACATCTGAAAATGAACCTTCCAGCTCAGTGAGCAAACCTACATCCAGAATAGGAATGGTTTAGAGGGATATGGCAAATGGGACTTGATTTATGTAGAATATCTGGTTGGCATGGATGAGTTGGACTGTTTCTGTGCTGTACAGCTCTATGACTCTATGTACTATGATTAGATCCATAAAAAACGTTTGATAAGATGCCACATCAAAAGTTATTGTGGAAATTTAAACCTCATGGTGTAGTGGTAACATAACAGCATGGATGGAAAATTGTTTGGCCAACAGGAAACAGAGAATAACCACAATTGACAGTCGACTGATGCCATGAATGAAATGGTATTCGGCTCATGTCAGCAGACAGATGTAACTGAACCAAAAATCGCAGATCTGTATTTATGTATTTATCTGTATTTCAGTGTGATAAAAAGATGTACAATCTTTATATTAACAACATGAATATTACAGTATTATCACAATGGATTACAGTCAATATCCTTGTTCATGTTTTAAATACGTAGATATTTTAAAATCATTTAATCCTGGCGTGATTGGATACTCCTTAGGAAACGGAAACCATGCCAACACCTCATTGGATCAATCTGTTGTGAGAGCAAAAGATGGGTAGGTTGACTCTTTCTATTAGAGTTCCCTCTGAGTGCTTTAATCTGTGTATTGTGTCTGAAAGTTCTATTGAAATGAGCAAATTGAATCTATTTCTTCTCTTTACCTGACTGTGAGAGGCATGTGCTGTAGACCCAGGATTCCAGCACTATTTTGGATGTAGGTTTGCTCGCTGAGCTGGAAGGTTCTTTTCCAGACGTTTTGTTACCCTACTAGATAGCATCTTCAGTTGGCCTCAGGCGAAGCAATGCTGAAAATTCCTGCTTTCTATTGATATGTTTGGGTTTCTTTGGGTTGGTGATGTTATTTCCTGTGGTGAAGTCATTTCCTGTTCCTTCTCTCAGGGGGTGGTAGATGTGGTCTAACTCGATGTGTTTGTTGATAGAGTTCTGATTGGAACTCTACATCCAAAACCTCAACCTGAGCTACAAATCTTCTCAAAACTCGCTAATCTCAGCACTATGCTAACTTGTAGCCACACTCTCAGAATGCCACAAAGAGTGAAAATAAAGCTTTCCTGCCGATTTTCCCCCTTTCCCTGTGGAAAGACTGTAAAAAGATGAGTTTTTTTTCCAATTCATTCACAGAATGAGGGCATTACTGGCTAGGCCAGCATTTATGACCCATCTCTAATTGCCCAGAGGGCAGTTAAGAGTCAACCACAGTGCTATGAGTCTGGAGTCACATATAGGCCAGGTAAGGATGGCAGTTTCCTTCCCTGAAGGACATTAGTGAGCCAGATAGGGCTTCCCGACAATCAATAGTTATCATTACATTCGTAACTCAAAATATTTATTGAATTCAGCTGTCATGGGGGAGATTTGAACCCAGGCACCTGGAACATTACCAGGGTCTCTGGATCAATAGTCCACTAGACTATTGCCACATGCAGATACACAGCTACTTAAAGGATTATAGCTAGTAGAATAAGCTATAAGAAGATTAATAAAAATCAGTGTGTACAATCTCTCAGCCTTTTTGATTGGATTAATATGCGACTGAAAGTTGAAGCTCTCTAAACCGTTCAGCAGTTCCATTTACCCTGAACCTGTATGTGTTTGACCTACATAAAATATCCAAAGTGGGAAATTTCCCCATATAAGACAGAGATGAGGAAACATTCTTTTCTCTGAGTTGTCAATCTTTGGAATTCCTTTCCTCAAAAGACAGTGGATTCTGAATCTTTAAATATTTTAAAGACAGAGGTAGATAGATTCTTGATTACCAGGGATGAAAGTTTATTGGGGATCTGCAGGAATGTAGAATTGAGGTTAAAGTCAGATTGACCAGGACTTTATTGAATGGAGGAGAAACCTCAAAGGGTCGAGTGGCCAATCTTGCTCTTTCAAATATTCCAGCAGCGACAATTAAAGTTAACTTTAAAAGATCAGGTTGATGATGCCCTGAAATACAAAACATTATCACTTGGTCCCAGTATTTTCTCTGTACAGTCAACCCTGAAAGTATCAATTTTTTTCCATGATCTGACCTGACACTGTTGAATGGAATAATTAAGAAATGTGCTTATTTCAGGGAATTACCACGGCTGGCTCAAAAACTGGTGACCAGTTTGAAAAATAACAGAGTAAGTGTTTAGAAGTCACCTCATGATTATTAGTAACTAATTAATTCATGAAAAATTTCTTTGCTTCCACCTTTAATCAAGTATGACCCCAAGTTAATCATATCACTGTGCCATAATGGTGAACTGTGGGAAACTCATGAGAGATCTGAGCTAGCAAGTAGACCAATTGCAGATTATTAAGCACCAGCCATATGAGTGCACATGGTTTAGCTTCCTGTATCAGAGAATCACAGAACAACACAATGATGGAGGCTGTTCAGTAGAGTTATAACACAGCTCTTGTCAACCTTGTGTCCACTTTCTTTGGGCTTAGCAAGAGAGAAGGCTTCCTATGTAAATTTGCGTTTTCTTTGTTGGAATTTCAATAGATTGGTGTTTGGTGTATCACAAATGCACTAAAAAGAAATGAACATTGTTCACTTTATCTGTATTATCTTTCATTGACATAGTCCCTTTAAAGCTGAAAATGTGTTGCTGGAAAAGCGCAGCAGGCAGGCAGCATCCAAGGAGCAGGAGAATTGACGTTTTGGGCATGAGCCCTTCTTCAGGAATGAGGAGGGTGTGCCAAGCGGGCTAAGATAAAAGGTAGGGAGGAGGGACTTGGGGGACGGGCGTTGGAAATGCGATAGGTGGAAGGAGGTTAAGGTGAGGGTGATAGGCTGGAGTGTGGGATGGGGGCGGAGAGGTCAGGAACAAGATTGCAGATTAGGAAGGTGGTGCTGAGTTCGAGGGTTGGGACTGAGACAAGGTGGGGGGAGGGGAAATGAGGAAACTGAAGAAATCTGAGTTCATCCCTTGTGGTTGGAGGGTTCCTATGCGGAAGATGAGGCGGAAGTCCAGGACAGAACCCCACTGGTCCTCACCTACTACCCCACCAACCTCCACATACATCATATCATCCGTCGCCATTTCCACCACCTCCAAACGGACCCAACCACCAGGGATATATTTCCCTCCCCTCCCCTATCAGCATTCCTAAAAGACCACTCCCTCCGTGACTTCCTTGTCAGGTCCACACCCCCCACCAACCCAACCTCCACTCCCGGCACCTTCCATTGCAACCGCAAGAAATGCAAAACTTGGGCCCACACTTCTCCCCTTACTTCCCTTCAAGGCCCCAAGGAATCCTTCCATATCTGCCACAAATTCACCTGCACCTCCACACACATCATTTACTGCATCCGCTGCACCCGATGTGGCCTCCTCTATATTGGGGAGACAGGCCGCCTACTTACGGAACGTTTCAGAGAACACCTCTGGGACACCCGGACCAACTAACCCAACCACCCCGTGGCTCAACACTTCGACTCCCCCTCCCACTCCACCAAGGAAATGCAGGTCCTTGGACTCCTCCATCGCCAGACCATAGCAACACGATGGCTGGAGGAAGAGTGCCTCATCTTCCGCCTAGGAACCCTCCAACCACAAGGGATGAACTTCGATTTCTCCAGTTTCCTCATTTCCCCTCCCCCCACCTTGTCTCAGTCCCAACCCTTGAACTCAGCACCACCTTTCTAACCTACAATCTTGTTCCTGACCTCTCCGCCCCCACCCCCACTCCGGCCTATCACCCTCACCTGAACCTCCTTCCACCTATCGCATTTCGAACACCCCTCCCCCAAGTCCCTCCTCCCTACCTTTTATCTTAGCCTGCTTGGCACACTCTCCTCATTCCTGAAGAAGGGCTCATGCCCGAAAGGTAATTCTCCTGCTCCTTGGATGCTGCCCGACCTGCTGCGCTTTTCCAGCAACACATTTTCAGCTCTGATCTCCAGCATCTGCAGTCCTCACTTTCTCATAGTCCCTTTAAAGGCCTTCTTTCTGGACTTGCTTCCCTTGTAGTCCATTCCTTTTACACTTTAGATCAATCTTACTCTCTTTTTCAATGTATATTTACATCAGTGTGTGGGGAGAGCAATGCTAAATGGATTGGTTCTGGATTTCCTCAGGATGCTATCCTGCAGCTCATTGCAGGATAACTCTGCATTGACACCTCCTGACTTAGAGGGATCAATATGTGGTAACCTGTTTCAGAAGGAGGAAGTGGGTAAAAGAATGACTCTGGGTGCTTCCCTGCAATGACACCTAGTTCTGGGGTAATCACCAGCACCATTTTCCGACAATTAGTTTGCACTTTTAAAGTTCCAAAACACCTCATTGGAACATAAATCATATTGAACCAACCTTGAGGCTCAGCTGAAGATATTAGGACAGGTGGTCAAAAGCTTGCTCAAAAGAAGTAGATCTTAAGGACAGTCTTAATGGACGACAAAGACAGAGAGGTTGATAAAACGAATTCCAGATCTTTGCAACTTTGATAGCACAGCTACCAAAGGTGGGCTGAACCTCAGCAAGCAAATCTTAAATTAAAAAAAAATCTTCTCTATTATATGGGCAGATTATCTAGCTAAGAACATTTCTATTTCTCTCTCTGTGGTAATCAACTGGATTGTGCTTTGTAAATTTGTGCATACAGCTCGATTCTAGATGAGATTAGACTCTACGAAAGCAAAATCTATGGTTATGGCAAGTTCAAAATAATTCACATTAATCATTGCTTTGTTTTACTTCAGCTCATTGACTTCCAGAAGGATTGGAAGCTGATCACAATTTTCCTTGGCATTGCTGACATGTGTGCCTATTGTACAGATGAGGTACTGTGCAAAATAAAAAAGTAATTCTCATTAAGTAATACTTTGTTTTTATGATTGCAAGGTCGTTATTTTTATCAGAGCAATGTGTTTCAGGCACAACAAAAGAAGAGGCCAAACTAGATTCTATAATAATCAAGGAGGCAGACTTGGCTAATAATCCAACAGTAAGGAAATATGTGCTCTTCCCAAGACCAAAAGAAAACTACTGAGAGTCATGAACACAGCCCAGTCTATCACACAAACCAGTCTTCCATCCATCTTCATCCATACATCCTATCATCTTGGGAAAGCAACCGACATAATCAAAGACCCCTCCCACTCTAGTTTTACTCTCTTCCACACTGTTCCATCAGGGAGAAGAGATAAACATTTGTCTACATGTACAAACAGATTCAAGAACAGCTTCTTCACCGCTGTTATCAGACTTTTGAATGGACGTCTTTAATGTTAATGTTGATCTCTCTCTACACCTTCTTGGCAGCTGTATCGTTGTATCCTGTACTGTGTTCTGTTATCCTGATGCACTTGCACAATACCATCTGTCTGTAAAGTACCTAAGACACCATCTTTCACTGCACCTTGGTACACGTGACAGTAATAAATCAAATCAATTCAAATTAAATCTGAAATATGTATCTAACAGTGAACATGATGCACAGTTAAATAAAGCTCTGGTTAGACCACACCTGGAGCACAGTGTACAGTTCAGAACATTATACTACAGGAAGGCTTTGGAAGGAATGGACTTGCTGGAATGTTACCAGAGCTCCCAGGTTTGGATTTTGAGGAGAAACCAACTTGTATTCCCTACAGGATACAACACTAGGGGGTGATTTACTTGAGGTTTTGAACAAAGTTGGTCAGAGAGATAGATAAACTTTATCTGTTCATGGGATGTCTTGATAAAGGGCATAAGACAGGAAACACATTCGCACAAAGGGTGATAGAAGAGTAGAAAAGAATAGATAGAAGATATTGCTCAGTTAGTAACTTAAATGAGATTGATAGACATCTTGTAGTCATGGGGAGAGGGATAATAAACCTAGAGAGGTAGATAGGATTAGGATAAAGACCAGCCTAAGGCTCAATCTATTATCCCACATTTTATTTTGTTTGAATTGTGGTTAGATTACAAGCATTTGAGGATGAAGTTCAGAAATTCATCAGTACTTTATTATAGCTTAACTCTGAAATCTTGAAAAAGCAAGTGCAGGATGGCAAGTTCAAAGTCTATTGGGTGAGCTAATAATTTTCTAACTTAGTTGACTCAGATGGATTCTTGTTAGTCCAGCAGATTGCTGGTGAATTCTCTTTTGTTTTCTCAGTAGAAAATCAAAAATTGGGTAATAATATAATTTTTGAGTGCTACTGCAAAAAATGCAGGCCGTGACAAATGTGTTATGTTATGCTGAACAGTAGGGCAAGAAAATACGTGTACCTGAAAGGGGGTAAATCAAATTGATCCGCAGAAGCAACAATAAGAAAGTGGCTCATGTATGAAACAATTTTCTTAAGAAGATATTGGGAGCATGAAGCTTGATTGATTCAAATGTAAATTTATTTGCTATGAGTCCTCTGATTAGTCAATATCTCCATTAATGAGATAATGGACCAGTTGTGAACCATCAGGATGTTAGAAAGTGAACAATTCTAGACTTTGCTCTATCCTCAGCAATCAATCCCTATTATACTCATGCAATAATTCTTGATTTAAGGTGGAACAGTATAATTACAAAAGCAAAATACTGTAGCAGGCAAAAGACTGAAATAAAAACAGAAAATGTTGAAGAATATCAGCATCTGTGGAGAAAGAAATTGAGTTAAGGTTTTAAGTCCAATAACATTTTTTTCAACCTGCTAACCAGTGAAAACATTCTCCTTACATTTAGTCTGTCCAGCTATGTTAGAATTTAATAAGTTGCAATCAGGTCCTCTCTTGTCCTTCTACTCTGGTGAGTAAGGTCCAGTCTCCTAGTAGGACAGTCCTACTATCCCCAGGATAATCCTAGTGAATCTTCACTGTCCTCCCTTTATGGAAAGTATTTTCTTCCTTAGGTAGGGAGACCAAAACTGCACACAAAACTCCAGGTGTGGTCTCACTAAGGTCTTGCAGAACTGCACTAAGACTATTTCTGAACTCAAGTCTTCTTGCAATGCTGGCCAATGTACCTTTTGCCTTCCTAATTGTTTGTTGCACCTGTCTGTCACTTTCTATTCATTGATGTGCAAAGGCAGCCACACGCCTTTGTGCATTCACATTTTCCAATATATCACCATTTAAATAATATTCTTCCTTTTGGTTTTTCATGCCATATCTGTAACTTCATATTTAGCCACATTGTACTGTATCTGCCATGTATTTGCCCACTCACTCAATTTGTCCAAGTCATCTTGAAGCCTCTCTGCAGCCCCCACACAATTCACAATGCTGCCCAGTTTTGTGTTATCAGAAAACTTGGAAATATTGCATTTGGTTGCTTCATTCAGGTTATTTTTGTATACTGTGAATAGTTGGACCCAAGAACTAATAGTACTAGCCACTGCCTGCCATTTGAGAAAATCTATCCGTACTCCCTATTTCCTGCCTATCAATTAATTCTGTATTCATGGCAATATATTAACCCCATTCCATGTGTCTTAATTCTACCCACCAAACCTTTATGTCTTCTCAAAATTCAATACACCATATCCACTGGTTCTCCCTTATCTATTTTACTGGTTAGATTCTCAAGAATGTCCAGTAGATTTGTTAAGTATAACCTATTCTGATTTTGTCCAATCCTATTAATGCTTCCCAAGTGCTCTGTTATCCAATTTTTTTTATCATAGACTCTTGCATTTTCCCCACTATGGACATTAGGAAAACTAGACTTTAATTCTGTTTTTTTCTCTCCCTCCCCCATTTTTTAATAGTGGACTTACATTTTTCAACCTGCAATCTACAGGATCTGATCCAGAGTTTAGAACATTTTGTTAGATGGCACACAACTAATGTATTCAATATTTTTAAGGCCACTCCCTTTAGTAAACTGGGCTGTGGATCATCAGGCCCGTATGGTTTGTCAACCTTTATTCCCATTATTTTCATCCATGCTATTTTTCTTAGCAATATAGATTTCCATCGATTCCACCCTCTCTAGACTGTTGGTTCCCTAACGTTTCTGGGAGGAGTAGAATTGTTAGCTTGTTTGTCTAATCACTGGGCATGTTTACCACAGGGAGTTCACACAATATTGAAGGGTTAGACTTACCTTGGCCAACTAACCTCTTGGATATTAATGGCTGCTTAATGTGGGAAGACCAGATGTGTAGGGAAATTAACAGGGTTTGATGTTTTCAATAAACTAGAATTAAATGACACAAATTAGCACAGAACAAGTATGGCTTAGTCTGGAAGACACATTATATAAATTATATTTAACTTGTTTCTGCTTCCTTATTTCCTGCTTTAGGAATTTTACTCAGCAGAAAGAGTTGTGCTTCGAATTAAAGAAGCTCTGGATATATTGCATCGAGAGGTAAGCAAGGGATGGTTTTCCCTCTTAGAAAATCAGCACTGATGATTTGGGAGACTGTCATCTCGTCAGAAATTAATAACTTTCTCAGGAATACAGTTCCAATGACTAAAATGACAACATGGAATATAGAGATTGGGGAGTAAAATCTGGCTTGAAGAAGTTTGGTCTATAATGTTGGGAAAAGAGAGGGACGAGAGGAGATTTAATAAATGTTCAAAATTATCAAGGAGCCAGACAGAATGGGTGAGGAGAAAATTATTCCGCTAGTAAAAGAATTGAGACTGAAAGGGGACAGAGTTAAACTAATTTACAATCAATAGGAAAATGTTTTTCACAAAGTGCGTGATTAGAATCTTGAAAGAACAGCCTGATAGTGTGTTGGAGGTAGATTCAATCAAGTCTTTTAAAAGGCAATTAAGTTGTTATCTGAAAAGGAAGATTGTGCAAGGGTTAAAGGGAGAAAACAGGGGAATTGCTGGAGGTGAATTGTACATTCAGAGAATTGGTGTAAAAACCATTGGCCAAAAAGCATTGCTTTGTAATAATTCTGTGAGAAATGAATTTTAACTTACCGTATCAATATTTCCATCAAGAAGTTGTACAAGTTCAACCTTTCAGCAATAGTCTTGTGTTCTGATCTTTCTCTTTTTAACGATTAATCCAGTTAGAAACTTCCTGTTTTTTAATTCATTCATGGGATATGTGTGTCACTAGCTCGACCATCATTGATTGCCCATCCCAGTTACTCTTTCTAATGTTCTGACAATTCAACGAAATTGTTTCACTTTAATAATACCTCTTCACTGTATGCAGACAGAGCGGAAACTGGTCCAGGCTCAGAGATGAAAGGGAGACCAGAGGTTCAATGTTATTTTCTCTTTATCCTTCACTTCAGATCACTGAGGTTGCATTTGTAGCTTATCCCTAATTACCCTTGATCTGAGTGACTTACTCAGCCATTTCAGAGTCAAGAGTGTGGTGCAGCAGGTCAGGCAGCATCCGAGGAGCAGGAGAATCTATGTTTTGGACATAAGCCCCCCCTAGGTCATCTCCTCTGCCCGAAGCTCTTCAGCCACCTGCTATTCTTTTCCAGGACCACACTCGCAACTCTGATCTCCATCTGCAGTCCTCATTTTTTTTTAAGCTGACTTCAGCCATTTCAGAGGGCAGTTGAGAATCAACCATATTGCTGTGGACCTGAAACATGTGGAGGCCAGACCAGATAAGGAAGGCAGATTTCCTTCACTAAAGAGCATTAGTGAAGCAGATGAGCTCTTACAACAATGGTCACCATTATTAAGACTGGCTTTGAATTCCAGATTTATTGATGAGTTGATTTTAAATTCCTCCAACACTCCCTCCCTTTAACAGACTAAATGCCTACTGGAGCATCACAGGGAAGAGAGTGATGTAGTAGTAACATCATTAACAATCTGGAGGCTGAGATCATTTCCCAGAGGGCATAGGTTCAACTTCCATTGGTAAAATTCAAATTCAAATTCAATTAATAGAATCTGTAATTATAAAACTAGTCTCAGAGATGGCCATGATAACTGTCCTTGTTTTTGGAAAAACATAAATCTGCTTGGCAATAACATCAACACATTATAGAAGTATAAATAACATTATAGAAGTATAAAGAAAGGAAAAAAGAACTGTATCTTTTACCTGTGATAAAAACACAAATAAGCTACTTGATCTATTAAAGAATTTGTTTTCCTCCAGATCCCACGAGCCTATGTGAATCTTGTGGAGATGCCAGATATTAACCTCCTGCACCAACTCGCTAACAGGGCCACTGGACCAAGGTAACAGTGTTCAGATTCAGTTTAGTCTTCTATCCTGGTTATCGTATTCTTTTACAAAAGATACATTTGTAATGCCTTGCTTGTAATTGTTTTTCTTCAGGGGCTGGTGTGAGTGTTTGGTCAAACCCCATGAAACTGTTGATTTATCTGCACAGATTGTTAACTGGGACTACCAGGTAGGTAATTGTTTTCCACATATACATTTTATTTTCAAATAACATCACTTTTTCCAATGGAACATACAATAATTTGCATTTATTGTAGTGTATATATGAGCTTGTGAATTGGGAGCAGGAGTAGGCCACTTCGCCCCTTGAGTCAACTCCTCCATTTAACAAGGTCAGAACTGATCACTTCTCAACTACTTCCAATAACTTTTCGTGTTCTTGCTTTAGCAAGAATTTACCATCTGCCTTAAAATATATCCAAGACTCTGTTTATCCTGCCTCTTGAGAGAAAGAGTTCCAAGGACTCACAAACATCTGTGAGAAAAGATGTTCCTCATCTCTGTCTTAAATGTGCGGCTCGCTGAAACAGTGACCCCCTCATTCTAGATTTTTTCACAAGAGCAAATATCTTTTCCACGTGGTCCTTGTCAAGACCCCTCAGGATCTTATGTGTTTTAATTAAGTTCCTCTTACACTTCTAAACTCCAGCACATACAAGCCTATCCTTCAACCATTCCACATAAAACAATTTGCCTATCCGAGGTATTACCCGAGTAAATCAGCTGCTTCCAATGCTTTATGTCCTTCCTGAAGTAAGATGACCAATGTTGTGCACAGTACTCCAGATGTGATCTCACCAGGGTCCTCTATAACTAAAAGTTAACCTCCCTACCATGATACAATATGCAATTAATCTTGGAATAAACCATACCATTCCATTAATTTTCTTAAATATTTACTCTACTAGCATATCAACCTTTTGTAATTCACGCAGTTTGAATAGTTAGTTCCCTTTGTAAAGCAGAGCTCTGCAATTTCTTACTATTGAGAGCATATGCTTTTTAAATTCCTTCCTGCCAAAATGGACAATTTCATGTTTTCCCTCATAATATTCCATTTGCCATATCTTTACTCACTCACTTCATCTACCAATGTCCCTTTATAACCTTCTATTATATTCCCTTCACAGCTTATTTGCCTAGTTATTTTTGTGTTATCAACACATTGAGTTACCATAACTTTGGATCCTTCATGCTAGTCATTTACATAAATTGTAAAGAATTGAAGCCCTAGCACTGACCCGCGGTATACTGGTAAAATCATTTATTCCAGAAACCCAGATTGAAGTTCTGGGGAGGTGATTTTGAATCCTACGATGGTGGATGATAACATTTTAATGTAATGAATAAGCCCGGAAGTTCTTAAAAAAATGTAGCCTTATTGTAACCATGTGATCACTGTTGGTTGTCTTAAAGAAAACACAGCTAGTTCACTAATGTCCTTTAAGGAAAGAAATCTACCATCTTTATCTGGTCTGGCCTACACCTGACTCCAGACCCACAGCAATGAGCTTGACTCCTAATAAGGGATGCACAGTGACACCTATATCCCATGAATGAATAAAAAGAAAGTCCCAGTCGTGACTTTGGAAAATACGTATTTATTTCTATTCTGTTTCCTAGCCAGTTCTCAATTCATGTCAGCGTACGACCCCAATCCCATTTGCTTTAATCTTGTACACTTACCTCTTTATGTAGCTCTTTATCAAAAGTTTTCTGAAAATTCAAATATACCAAACTTATTGGCTTTCGTATCCTCTCTGGTGGAGACTGATTCCAAATATCTGTGAAATTTATCTGTCATATCCTCATTTTTCATTACTAATTCCCCAAGTCATTTTCTGTCAGACTAATACTCACTTTATTAACTCTGTTTTTTAAAAATTTTCAACAGAATTTCCTCATATCTGTTTTTCTATTTCTGTGCAACATATTCTTTTCTTTTCACATCCTTGTTGCGTTTTTAGTCATTCTTTGTACAATATCTACTTTTTCTTTAAACATAACACACCCTTTACTTCATTAACCATGGATTCCCTTCAAATTTTCTTTTTTTGTTGGAAATGTACCTGTTCTGTGTATTCTGAAATACCCTTTAAAAGCTTTGCTACTGCATCTCTATTGACCTACCCTTTAACCAGCCAGTTCATGTTAGCTAGCTCTGCTTTCATACCTTCATTGCTGCGTAATCACAGAAAACCAATTTTACACAACACATGCTGCTGTTTAGCTCGAACTGAACCTGTACTCGGGCACTTATTGAAGGTCCTGTGTAATAATATCATATGTTCCACTCAGACCTGGGTTACCATTCAGTACCATCCGCTGCTCAGACTGAATTGCTATCTTGTACTGGAACATATTACTCCACAGGCCTGTGTGTTTTTTGCAAGTATGTACAGGTGCATACATAAATGCTTGCAAGTGCATTCGTATATTTGTGCGCACACATGTCTGTATTTGTATATATGTGAAATAAAATCACAATGACATTCAACATGCCTTTGCAAACACTCCCTCAGCTGATGCAATGGCAGCAACAGAACAGGGAGGGACTGAATGATCACAGGAGGATTTGTAACTAAGCTGCTCCTGTCTCTATACTTCCAGAATACTCTTCAGGAACTGATCTACTCTGGGATCTATGACAAACGCAATGACTTCACAGTGGTTCTGCGGCCCGTTCTCAAAAACATGGAGATACCTCTTACTGAAGTAAGTTTCTCAAAATCCATATTTACATGGGGTAGCAAGCCAGCTGAGGATGCAGATTTCCTTCTGAATTTCATGCTGGCATCTCATCATAAGTCTTCAGTTTGCCACTGGGCAGCCAGCCAAAGTGATAAGCTGAGAGCCCGATTTCAATATGTTGGGGCAGTGTCCTGTCTCCCCATGCCTCCAAACCCACCACTGTGTAAGTAGCAGCTGCACACCATTCTGATAATGGTAATCACCGCCAGAACTCCCACACCATACCTTTCATCACTCCCCAACCATCTCTACAAGACTACTGTCTTTTGTTCTGAAAGTTTCTCAGTGCAGCAACTTTTGAAAATGTATTTTTACATAAAAAGCACTGGAGGCTATTATGACATAAAAGACAATTGGCCTCATTCTAAGCAAACTAGGTCCTTCCATCAGAGGGTTCCTTCACCACAGATTGGTTTCAGACATTTACCGCAAGCCCTGGCTGCAGCAGAATTAGCAGATCCATTTTCGAGTCTATTATAAAGGATATATCAGCAGAGCAGTTAGAAATACAAAATATGATCATGGCTTCATGAAGGGGATATATCATGCCTGACAAATTGACTTGAATCCTTTGAGCAGGTAACAAGTGAGATAGATAAAGGGGAAGCAGTGGATGTAATAGATTTGGATTTTCAGAAGGTGTTTGATAAGGTACTAAACATTAGATGACTTAATAAGAGTCCATGCTGTTAGATGCTATATTAGCATGAAATGAAAGACAGTGGGATAAACGTGGTCATTTTCAGGATGACAAACCTGTAACTGGTAATGTGCCAAAGAGATCAGCGCTGGGGCCACAATTATTTACAATATAGGAATGAAGAAGTTAAAATACTGCAGCCAAGTCTCTGGATAACACAAAAATAGATGATAAAGCAAGTAGTGAGGACGATACAAATAATCTGCAGAGGTTAAGCGAGTGAGCAAGGCCTTAGAAACTAGAATACAATGTGGGAAAATGTGAGATTATACAATTTGTCAGGAAGAACAGAGGAACTGAATATTATTGAAATGGAGAAAGGCTGCAGAACAAAGGAAGTTGGGAAGCTTTGTGCATGAATCCCAAAAAAACTGGCATACAAGTTCAGTGGTTAATAAGGAAAGCAATGGAATGTTGGCCTTTATTTCAAGGGAGCCAGAGTATTAAATGAGGAAGGTATTGCTAAATCTACATAAGGCACTAGTCCACTAGTCAGACCACAGCTAAAATAGTGTGAATTGTTTTGAGACCTTTACTTAAGGAAAGATATACTGTCATTGGAGGTCCAGAGGAGACTACAGACTGGAAGCTAATTGAAGGACATTGGTTGGTTTATGCATGGAATAATGGTTACCTGGGAGTGACTACAGACTGGAACGTAATTGAGGGATTCAGATGGTTTATCTATGGAATAATGTATACCTGGGTGTGATTAAAGACTGGAATGTAATTGAGGGATTTGGATGGTTTATGTATAGATTAATGGTTACCTGGGTGTGATTAAAACTGGAATGTAATTGAGGGATTCCAAATGTTTATCTTTGTATTTCTGATCTCATGTACTGGTTGTTTATTTTGCGATGGACTATTTTGATCACATTTACTTCTTCCTTGCAGGATGGCAAACCCAATCTTAGCTGCTTCACGCAGAATGGCTTCCAATTCAATGTCAAGGGCCATGCTCTCTTAGACAGCAGCCTTTGGAACAACATGGTGCGTTTGACTTTTCTTTATTTACCCACGTTCTGTAGCTGCATTGTCAGCTTTCAGTTTGAATCGTAATAAGGAGCAATATCAGTTTTACACTTCAGCAGAAAGTTGGAAATTTGAACCTTATCCCCATTTCTGCCACAGATACAGTCAGTTTCTGGAATGGAATATGGTTTGTAATCTAAAATTGCTTAGAATTTCACAGTGTGCAGCACAGAAAACTAACTGAGCAGTAGCACAAGGATCAGGCGATAATATTATAGAGGCATATCAACATATGCAGAATACTGAGAGACAGCTAGCAACCACAATAGGGAATAGTAAGTTAATAAGTGGGATCAGAGAAACAGAGAAAGTTGTAAGTCTAAATAAGGGTTGATATGCAAGACTATGAATGCACAGAGTGTGGTACTGGTGAATTATAGGTGCAGATTGTCATTACAATTTTATGCCAATAACAGAGACCTGGCTCAAGGAGGAGCAGGACTTAATATTACATACAAAAAAGATGAATGCAATTATTGCTTAAAGAGAACATTACAATGCTGTATGCCAGAACCAAGTGTGGGTGTAAGGTGTTGAGGACAAAAGCTAATTAGCTAGAGGTAAGGAACACAAATGATGTAATAACATTGCTCAGGCCATCAACAACTGGGAAGGAGGAGGGTAAGATAATTCGTCAAGAAAAACAGAGCAGCATAAATATTATGAAGTAGTTATAACAGAGAACTTTAATTATCAGAATTTAGATTGGGATAATCATAGTGTGAAAGACAGAGAAGGGTAAGTTTTCTCAGAATGTGTTCAGAACAGGGTTCGACAGCAGCATGCATCCAATACAACAAGAAAGGCGATACTACTGCACTTGATATTTGAGAATAAAGTTGACAAATAGATCAAGTGTCAATAGTGGAATATTTAGAGAATAGTGATCATTAGTATCACAAAGCTTAGGCTGACTATGAAAAGGTATAAAGAATAGTCCAGAGTACCATGAACAAAAGTGGTGGAAAGTAAGTCAAACAAGAAAAATTGCATTGAAGAACCATTGAAAACTAAGGACCAGAGGGTGATCCAGGGAGTAGAAAACCTTTCTCTTTTTGTGGTGAACGAGATATCATTAGCACATTGAAAGTTAGTTGAGTTCCCAAACATTTTGGGATCACTGATCTTTTTAGCAATGCTGTTTCCAGAGCTAGTCTGATGTACTCCAGATAAGAGGAAGAATTGTTAATAACAGTAGATTTTTGTATGTGCCAGTTTTGTGTAGTTCAGTCTGAACAAGTGTTTAGAAAAGAAAAAATAAAATTGTTCGGATAAGAGGTTAAAACTCTGGGGCATGCCAAGCCTATCTAAGTTAAAAACAACTGATAAGGAGATTGCTGTTGATTAAGCTCCATAGGGTATTAAATGGGAGATAGAGTAGATCACGCACATCAAGCTCAGTCAGAATTATGGGACCTAATAAATGATGAACCCTCTACATCATTGTCGAAATTATACGTTGTTGATCTTTTCAAGTCAAGAGACTAGATAAGAAAGAATGACTGACTTGCATGTATGTTTGTTAAGAAAACACATTATATCAAGTCCCAAATTGCTTTATAAGAAACAAAGGACTTTATGAAGTGTAGTCACAGCAGCAACTTGCTTCCAAAAACAGCAATTCAACGATAAACAGATTATTCTGTTTTTTTATGGTTTGGTGCTGTTGTTTAAAAGAATAAATATTGACCAAGTCCTCACAATTCTTCCATATTATTTGATCTGTTAAATTCAGCCAAGAGATAAAAAGGTAAGGGTGAAGGTTGCACGGTCCCACTCTATCAAAAGAGAGACGTGACTGCTGGTGGTTTTACTGATGGTTACCATACCACAGGCAAGGGGAGAGGTTAAGAAGGTGGGATCTTCACAATGGCCTCGGCTGGTACTGGAATTGAACCAATGCTGTTGGCATCATTCTACATTGCAAACCAGTCATCCAACCAACTGAGTTAGCCAACCTCTGAGAGGCCTTCCAGTCCAACATGAATCATGGCAACTCTGATAGTGAAGCACTCCCTTAGTACTCCAATGAAGAGTCAGCACAGATTGCAAACGTATATCTCTAGAATAGGGCTCTAGAGTGAATCCTAAATTTTAACTCCAAGGTAAGAGTGTTAACAAATAAATCACCGTTAATGCATTTTAATTAATCCTAATTTTAAATAATGAAATGGAATCTTCAGATATTTCCCATGCTAGATGTTCATTTCAAAGTGGGAGTCTCCATTAACAGGAAACATATAGTATACTTTTCCTTACAATATGTGATCTTATTAAAGCATTCAACTAACTTTTGAAGGAATTAGATGCTGGTTCATTTCATGATTGCTGGTTCAGAAACTCGACCCCAACCATTTGAGCTTCAAAATTGCATTGGACACAATCCAAGAAATTCACATTCCCTCAGGACATGGCCAGCCTCTGAGAACCTTGTTCAGAAGGCCCATTGAGGAGACAATTCAAAGTCTAAGGACAAGTTTATCATAAATTATTGGCCTGCTGATTGTTTTAATTGCTTGTATTTATTTTGCAGCTGTAATGAAATATATACGTTCATAATAATATTTTTAAAGTTTAGATTTTAATGTTATGGCATATGAGCAGTGGTTACTTTGAATAACTTTTTAAAAAATTAGACAGTCTTTTCAGAACAGTGACCTAACCAAGTATATATCAGGGAGCAGGAACGTCCCTTCCAACATGTTAATGGAATATTGTTTTTACTGTTCTCGTTAATGGCAGGTGGAATAAAACCATGAAGGCCACTTGTTGTTTTTACTTCGAGTTAATCAAGGATTGATTTCAGCTTACAGATGTCAGAGACTAAATGTTTTAGGGCATTTCATAGAAGACCCAACTGATGTCAGGAGCAACTTTAGTTTGTCACTTAGAAAGGTGTATAGAACAATTCAGGAAAAGCACAGTTATCTCTTGCAAAGTTTAATTTGTGAAATTTATAGACTAAGAATGTTTTATTCGAATGCAAGAATTTATTAAAAGCTGAGAAAGTCTAAGCTCTCAGTTTTATGTATTCTCATAAGAAGTCTTTACAGGTCACAGGGAAGAACTAGGAAGAATCAATACAGCCAAATTTAAATTTTCATTAGAAAGGGGTAATTTTTCTGAGTTTGAGTTCATGGAACAGACAGATAGTCTCATCCTATTTCCCTAAACTATGTTTTGCTGTGTGTTTTCAGCTCTTTCAAACTACATTCTATATTATAATAGCTTGTTTTTATTTCCTTTTAATTTTTGAAATTAACTTCTGTGCTGAAACATGAGAAAAGAAGCATCTAGCCTTATGCAACTGTTTCAGAGAACAAACACCAATTTAACTAACTAAAAAAAGAATTGTGAAGCCAGGTCTCATCTTGCGATCCAACCTGTCCAGTTGTAACATTAGCTGGGGTCATAACATATCACTTGATAACTGCTCACACAGATGCTATATCTGGTGCAATACTCTCTTGACATAATGTTGGTAGTGCTTTTTTTTAAATGTATACATCATTTTGTACCTGTAAAGGAAAATCAAGGAGTATAAGGTGTTCTTATGCATCTGCCACTCTTCTAACAATGGAAAAGTTAGAAATCACATGACACCAGGTTATTGTCCAATAGGTTTGTTTGGAAGCATTAACTTTTGGAGCACTGCTCCTTTATCAGGTGATTGTCCTGAAGTAGCAGAGCTTCAAAAGCTAGTGCTTCCAAACAAACCTGTTGGACTGTAATCTGGTGTTGTGTGATTTTTAACTTTGTACACCCAAGTCCAACACCAGCCACCTCTACATCAGAAAAGTTACAAGTAGATGGTGAGTTTTGGAAGATATTTGGAAGGAAGATTAATGCTTGGCTGAAGAGATTAATTTCTAAGAGTATCTTAGAGGAAGAGAAGGATCAATGCAGAGTATGTTTCAAGAGAGCATTGCTGGACATAGGACGATCAGTCTGAGTCAACAACAATGTGGAGAAGAGGAGGAGAGAACAGAAGCAATGGAATGTGGAATTTTCAAGAGGTGTTCAGACTGGGGAAGGTTACAAAAAGACATTGGCAGGTTTATTATGCCTTTCTTATTTTGACTTGAAGCCAGTTTTGTGATTGTGCCTCTTATCTGTGATTGGCCTGAAGCCAGGACCCCACCTATCACAAAGAGAAAGGATATGAAATAATTTCATGCCAAGTTGTTGCAAAAGGGCCATAAGCGATTTATAGTAAAACTGAAACAAAAGAATTGACAATGACACCAAATCTGATGATATTTAAAATGTTTCTTATGTACTATTTACAGTCAAGTTGGAATGGTTTACAGACGGATTTTTTTCTGTTCCCATGGAGATGGGAAAGAAGACAGGGCTTTCCAGGAATGAAATAAATAAGGGAAACCTCATCAAGACCATTCCCTGATGCAAGCCTCGCTTTTGAATCTTTCCTAGGGACATTGTGATACATTTCGGAAAGTGCTGGAGAATCTCAGCAATTCTGGCAGGGAAAAGCAAAGTTGTAGTGATTGTAATGTGATCAGCTGGTTGGGACTGTTAACCCAGTCCTATCAGGGAGTCCTAGCTGATAAATATAAACAGGAGTGTCAAAGGTTGTGTTTACTCTGACAGCTGGCTCAGAGGGACCTGGATCCCTGTCAAGGACTCTCCATCTGTAATGAAGGGCAACGCACTGATGTGATACCGGTCTCTGGAGTGATCTCAAGAATGACTCTGAGTTCGATGACTTGTTTAGAAATGGGAACTGGTTCAACAGCCTGCTCTGCAGAGACAGGCAAGAAATTGTAAAATTAAGTTCCACCCAAGGGCCATTTTGAGCCAGCATTGCATTTTATTGATGGATGTTGTGTGCAGAGGCACAGGCTGAATCAAGGTGACTACCCTGTTCTAACAGGACCGCCAGCAGTAGGTGGCGATGCCGGGGGAGGGCACTGAGCAAGGGCACTAAGCACTTGGCCATAACTTCATTAGCAGATGGCGACGGCAAGAAACGGCAGCTAGAATTACTGAATGGTCTCTTGTTGAGTGAAAGGAAAGGTGTCCTTGGAGGACAGAGGGTTGAGGGGAAGGGAGAGCAGTCAGACAAAGGAATTGCTCAGCCTGTATGGTTACTCCATCTACTTCACTTAAATAGTACATAGTTTATCCCTAATTTCCCTTCCTATTTGAAATGTCAATAGAAGACAGAATCCCTGCTTTCTGATCTTTGGGCTGTCAGTGTGCTCAAATCTCCTGTTACATTTCTAGCACAGTCAACAAGATTCCACTGCACAGAGATGGAGGCGTGGCTGATGAGGGCAAAATGGAAGGATAGTGGAGGAGTTAAAACTGGGAATGTCTGTAAGGAGGCAGGGGGCTGAAGCTGCTCTGGGATCACTGCAGACTCTGGTATTGGCAGGGAGAGAGAGACTCTGATCTTTAAACCAAACCTGGCATGTCCTTGGCGAGCCAGATCTCCAGCTCCCTCGCAGACTAATACCAGTATCCTTGGCCAGCGAGGGCTGTCATCCCAGGGTCAAGGGCAGAAGAGAGTGGTTATCATTTTGCCAGTTGGAGTCTCAAGCCAAATGGGAGGAATATGGAGAAATACGCCAGTGTGACACTTGAACTGCAAAGTTTTGAGGTGGGCTATTTCCCAGAAGCTCAGAGATATTCTTATTAGTGCAGAGGTTGTAGCTTTCACAACCCACTGAGCTCCTTTCAAATATCTGCTCAGCTGGGAGAGACAGAAACCAAACGGGCTGCTCGACCTGCAAGGTTTTGATTCTAGATCCCCTACAAAATATAATGCAAACGCCCTTAATTGGAAGAATGGCCACAAGTGGGAACCCACCCCTGCCCAGCTGGAAGGGGCAGTGGCCAATGCCATGATCATGCCCATGCCCAATGGGCAAGGCAGCTCTCTGAGCCTGGTTTCCTCTGACAATCAGCCTAAGATTCTGCAGTGTCTCTGATGGATTTATGATGAGGTTGAAGCCCGATCCAGGTAAAGTTACGTCTGGTTTCACCTTTGCCATCTATCTCAAAAGAGGACCTCAGACATGCTCAGCTGATTGGTACAATCAACTGATACCCACGTCATCGATGGAAGGCCAACGCTCACTAACATCAGCACAAACTGATGTGGGAGCACAAACTGACATGGACACAGTTGAGGTGCAGGAAGAGGATCAGGGAAAAGGGTCCTCCAGCAGCTGGTTTATGACAAGGAGAGCGAGCTGAAGTAACTCATCCTTCCCAACAGCCTCAATTGTAAAGTAGTGGTGGGAGTTCATGATCAAACAGGACACTAAGCAATAAAAAAGATGATTACCCTGAGCAATGTTACCGGCCCAGAATAGCCATGGGTATTGATGATTACCATCAACATTTTGAGACATATACCTTGGCCAAAACAGGGAAGCAACTTTGCTCCCAGCAAGAGACCTCACGTGGTCCTCACAATGGATTTCACAGTTCATGGCCCCAGTAGTAATGGGAGTAAGCATGTTCTCATGCTCACAGATGCTTTCAAGGTTCATACAGTTCTGAAGAAGGGTCCTGCCCAAAACGTTGACTCTCCTGCTCCTCAGATGCTACCTGACCTGCTGTACTTTTTCCAGCGCAATGCTTTCTCAACTTATACAGACCACTCTCAGCCATGACCAAAGGACCTCAACTGTAGCCAAGGAATTAGTGGATGATTGGTTTGTCTATTTTGGTGTTCCAGGTCAGATTCTCAACTTAGACAGCAACAGCTAACAGGGGTTTTGCAAGGTTGATGGCGCTGCCAAGGGCAACAAACAGTTTTGTTTCTCTCTCTATAAGATGCCGTCAGATGTGCAGAGTGTTTCCAGCACTCTGTTTGCATTTCACAACATTTCCTTTTTGCCAACTTGTCTCATTGTTACTTTTTCCTTTTAGGTCATCATGACTTTGTCTAACCATTGTGCCTGTCTGCACCCCATAATTCCTTTTTGTCGTCTGCCTGCTCCCTTCTGTATTTGCTTTGAAAGTTGTTCCCCAGTGTAAACTACTCCCCCTGGGCTGTTTTAGCGGTGTTTTCTGTGTTTTTATTTAAACGCTGTTTGCTTAAAACTGTTCAAAAGAAAAGTCTAGGCCTTAGTTAAAATGTAATCTGGCTGTATTACTGCGTGGTTAAGTTTTTCCTTAAAGCAAAGGCAGAATAGTTAACAATGATAGTTGTTGGAGAGTTATACAATCTCCGATAATATCATGTTAACTGCTGTAGTGATATGAAAATGATTAAAGATAGTTCCCATTTTTACTGCCGTTATCTTTGATACCTTGCTTAATACAAAGTTGCTGTCTCTGCCATTTCCATAACGTGCCTGATTTTGTTTTCTGAGATTTCCTGTTTAATCTGACCTCCTGTCTATCACCCACCACTTTCCCCTTTCTCTTTTCTATTTCCCTCATTTCTTCTAAGGATTTTTAAAACGAGATGAGAACATCATTGGCTAGGCCAGCACTTATTGCCAATCCCAAATTGTCCAGAGGGCAGTTAAGAGTCAACCCCATCGCTGTGGGTCCAGAGTCACATGCAGGCCAGACCAGGTAAAGATGACAGTTCCTTCCCTAATGGACATGAGTGAACCAGATGAGGACTGTTGGCAAGGCAGACAATGATCGAATTGAATGGTGGAACATGCTTGAGGGCCAAATGGCCTACGGCTGTGTTCTTTCCTATGTACCTTATACAAAGGGATTAGATGAAGAGACAGAGGAAGTCATTTATGAGTTGCACGTTGGCTCAGTGGTTGACACTGCTGTCTCATAGCAGGGACTTGGGTTCAATCCCACCCTTGAGCCACTGTGTGCAGTGTGTACATTCTCCTTACCTGTGTTTCTTCTGGGTGCTCTGGTTTCCTTTCACTGTACAAAATGTATAGGTTAGGTGGATGGGCCATGTAAATTGCCCATAGTATTCAGAGGATGTGCAGGCTAGGTGGATTAGCCATGGGAAATATGGCGTTGTAGGGATAGGATAGCAGGGGTGGTTCTGGTTGGGATGAATGGCCTCTTCCACACTGTAGGGATTCAACGAAGGAAGAGTAGAAGAGTAAGCCTGATAGCTTAGTTGAAGAGCTAGTACAATCGCAATGGGCCGAATAGAGTCCTGTTATAGATCATTCTATGATTTTTCTGAGGGACCAAGGCCAATAGAATCTATCAGCTAGAAGCTATGAAGTCACCTTTAGGTGCACCAATTAAAACTGACTGTGGGCATGCTGGAAGGCCCTCTTTCTCAAATGTGGTCCAGCGTCAGTAACAGCGTATGGAAAGCTACTTTCAGGTCCATCCTTCACCTTTCAGGTGATTTGACAGCACAGATTCAACTGCCGTGGCTCTGAAATACCAGATTGTGAACTGAAGTTAACACTGAGGTTTACAATGGGGCAGGAGGTATTGTCATACCTAATGAGGTGCTGTGCCCTGGTGGAAGACACATGTTTTCAACCCTGGGATACAGCACTAAGAGCCTCTGATTGATATCAGGTTTGGAATCATTTGATCAGTCAACCTCATTTCCACCTCCAAAGCTTCAGATAAGGGAAGCTTGTAATCTGAACTAAAGATAACTGCAATAAGGAACATATCAAGGTCTGGAAGCAATGAAATGCCTTATATGCAGGGCCCTATCAATAATGAGTCCTAAAGTTGATATTGTGCATTTTGCAATATTTTAAATTCAAAGTGGCTAGTGGTGTTAGTTATACTGTAATGTAATCTTTCAATCATGCTGATCCTCATCTGTTTTCTGTCATAGATCCAACCCAGTGTTGATAGAATTGAAGTCCTTGAATGCACAGCCACAGTTCCTCAGCTACACTGTCCGTCCCAGGTATGATCAGAACGGTGGTATCTGCTGCCATCTAGGGAAGTCAGTGGACACTATCAATCATTCCTCCCATTTTTAACACCCCCACATCTTTACTGTTTAAATGTAATGTTGCCACATTGCATTGTAGTGCTTCATTAACTCATGCTGTCTGTCCATTCCTATAGGAGAGACCTTACCTCTTCACTGACCAAAACAGAGACTATGGAAGCAGTAGGGGTATGGAGGCAAGGGGTCCAAGCCAGCAGGTAAACTATCTCATATGTGAGTGACTTCCCATCTTCATAATGTGCACCTTCATCACTTCCTCAATTGTTTGGATTCTTTCACTTTCCTGATTTTCCATCTCCCTCACAACTTGGACCTTTCCAAGGTGCAGACTATCACTTAGCACCTTTCCCTTCATTTCTAACTTATTTTCTTTCAATTTTTATGTACGACTGCTCCATGGCTGAAGATGAACCTTTCAGAAGTGACTTTCCACCAAATAGCTCTGAATCGATCATTCAAACAAAGGAATTTAGATCTGCTGTCCATGTCCATGTCCAGCACTTTCTGCTCATTCTTCAATGATAAATGCATTTCAGAAAATTACTGGCAGCAACCATAAACTTTCAATAAATTTCTCATTTTGAAACAGGGTTCTGGCAACAAATTGACTTGTACAGAAAGGGACCCTTCTGATGCTGTTCCAGTCTCAGGTAAAGATACACACTATTCATAATCTAATAAAATAATTTCTCTTTGGATTTTGCCCTTGAACCAAGTTTTTTGCTAAGACATTTTAGAGAACAAACAAGCATCATCCATTCACTGTGTGTTGGAGCATTAGGACAACAGATCTCTAAAAAAAAGGCATTAGTGAACTGGAGGTGTTTTTCCAACAATCTCTAGTAGTTGTTAAAGGAGCTTTATATTGCAGATTTATGAAATCAAGTTCTACCAACTGCTGTTCTGAGATTTGAATACACAACCCTCAGAATACTACCCTAGACTGCTATTCAGTGACATTGCCAATATGTCACCACCTTTTCTAACTAAACTAGCTCCTGTCAATCCAGTCAGATTCAGCCTCTGGCCACTCATCAGTTCACAAGCAATAGAGACAAGAAATATTAGCTCAAATACAGAGAGCCAAGCACACATTCACACTGTCCTGAAGGAAGGCAGCATCTATACCAACCTCCTTTATTCCACTCATTGCCTCACTTCATGAGTTCACTTTTATAGCTGAGGTGGTAATGTCAACTTTCTGGGGAATGTTTCTCCTATACTCTTGCAGACAATGTTGCAATGAGGGTCAACCCTTGCTCATAGTAACAATAGGAACAAGGAGACCATTCAGCCCCATGACCCTTTTCCTCCACTGAATAAGAGCATGTACTCCACTTAGCCAACTTGGTCCTGTATCCCTTAAGTTTGCTTACCAAAAATGTATCCAGCTCAGTTTTGAAAATGCCAATTGGCCACCTCCAGCCATCATACCCAGCCTTGAAAGATTGATGTTTTGGAGAACTACCCCTTATTTGCAGAAGTGCTTCCTGTGTCACCCTTGAGTAGCTGAGCCCTAGTTTTAAGATTGTACCTTTTTGTTATGGGCTATCCCATCAGCAATAGGCTGCCTCTATGTTACCCTAACATATACTTCAATCACGTTAAACACTTCAGTCAGATCCATTAAATCGTCTTTAGTAAAGGTTAGTAAAAAGCCATTTAGTTAAAAAAATCAAGTATGCACAACCTATCTTTAGTTGCAGTATAATTCATATGAAAACCAAGATAATTCCACTTCCTAAAATTATTCCTGAGGGACATTCCCACTATTAGTTCCCAGTCCACTCAACTTTTGCTGTCAAGTCAACTCTTGAGACCCCCTCTCATCCAATTCTGTCTGGCAATTCTTTGAGCACTGTTGTATAGGCAGGTACCCAACATGAAGTTAGTCTGTTTGTTTAACAAAGTATGAACAAACGTGAACAAAATAACTGGAACATTTCTCTAATCAAATGATTTGATTTGTGGGAGGCTAGCCACAGCCACCATCTGGAGTTGGTTCAGATTGGAAATATGTAGGAATTGGTTCAGATTAGTTATTGCACTCAATAAAGCTCAATCAGTGTTATGTAAAAATCTCACTATACCAGTTTGGCAAAGTTTGATCTGCTCGAGAGTTGAACTAAAGTTATTTTTGTCAATTTTCTCAGCTCTGTAATGATTCTGGTGTTTGAGGGTGCCATAAGGAGCACTGGCCCTAATGAGGTGATGAATGTTCAGTAACATGTACAGATTCTTCTTGTACTCAAACAGATATGGCCTTTTTGATACACATTTGTTCACCTCCAGTGGAGTGCAGAAAAAAGTTAACAGATTAGACTGGGATGTTGGCGTATTTCAGAGTTTCTGCCAAGCTTTGTTCAGTGGGATGTGGGTGATCTCAGAAGAAAGCAGCTTGGCCCACTGTAAGCAATGCAGGGAAGAAATATGTTGAAGTGCTGGATGGAAAGCATTTATTTTTGCACATAATTATCCCCTCTTGCTTGCTACAAGAATGATGGGTTTAATGTCTCTTACATCCTGTTATTTCTCCACAAGTTCACAAGCTCAGACCAGCTGACATAAAGGTGATCGCTGCGCTCGGAGACTCCATCACGGTGAGTCTGCATGAAGTTTTGAACTTTGTTATATCTTCCAAAGAAAAGGAAGCACCTTCCCTCCTACCCTTCCCTCAAAGCTGTCTTGGAATGCCCAAGATTCACATAAATCTTTGTTGCTACAAATGCAACAAAGCATCCCTCAGCTCTGCCAGCAAATGTTTTAAAAACCAACACAAAGATTGAGAGGATTTGTTGATGCTGATAGAATTATGGAGTAGTAGAGTCACACAGCACAAAACTAATCTAGTTCTGTTTGCCTGTATTTACAAGGGGCCTAAATCCCTCAACATTTCATATTCATGTATCCATCCAGTGTTGTAGTTGTGCCTGCATACACCACTTCCTCTGGCAGTTCATTCCACACACAAACCACTCTGCATAAAAAATTGTTCAAGTCCTTTTTAAATCTTTCCCCCCTCACCTTAAAATATGCCCCCAGTTTTGAACTCCCTCACCCAGGGACAAGACTTGTCATTCACCTTATCTATGCCCCTTCTGATTTTATAAAGCTGTAAGGAAACTCCTCAACCTCCTATGCTGCAGTGAAAAAGGTCCCAGCCTTTCCAGCCTCTCTTTAGAACTCAAACCTCCATTCCCAGTAAATTCCTGGTAAATCTTTTCTGAACCCTCCAGTTTAATAATAGCAGGGCAACCAGAACTGCTCACAGTACTCCAGAAGAGTCCTCACCAACATCTTGAACAACCTCAACAGGATGTTCCACCTTAAAATAACTGCACAGAGACATATGCTGTCACAAACTCCCCCTTTATTTAAAAGTGTACTGTACATTGGCTGTGGCCAGCCAGTTCAGAGTCAGTCCTTAACTGAGCAGATTATAATCTCCTGGTATGAAATGGTGCAAAACACAAACAAACAGTTAACAATAAACAATAAGCAGCAATTCACAAAGAAACTGCTATATACAGGGGAAAGGGGCAGCAAGCCCACCATTCAACAGGTTAACAGGGAAGTGAGGATGCACCTTAAATCCTACCTTATCATATTTAAAAGGAAACAGTAACACAAACTGATACAAGATAGTCCAATGAAACAAAAAAACTGCATAGAACACACTCTCCTGGTTATATTTTATTAAACAAAAATTACAAAAAAGTTAACATTTACAGCTGTTTACAACAGCAATTTTACAAGGGAGAGGAGCAGCAAAGCTAGGCCCCAAACCCTACCTCTCAACCAGTTTACAGGGAATTGAGGACAAACCACAAATCCCAGTTCCAAATATAAAAAGACAGTAACAATGACCTTTATACATAAGACAATCCAGTTACATTTTTTTTTAAGAAAAAAGTGCAGACAATACAGACCCAGTAAGCTTCCCACCTTCTGGCCACTCTAAGGCAGCCTGCCCCTAACTCTCCTGGTTATATTTTTTTTTTCCTGTTTATACTATATTTTATTAACCAAATTACAAAACACAGTTTACAAAAAACAGTTAACATTTACAGCTGTTTACAACAGCAATTTTACAAGGGAGAGGAGCAGCAAAGCTAGGCACCAAACCCTACCATTCAAACAGTTTATAGGGAGAGGAGGACAAACCCCAAATCCCAGTTCCACATATAAAGGTCAGCGACAATGACATTTGTACATAAAAGCCAACCCAGTTACATAAACAGTGTACAATACAGACCCAGCAAGTCCCCGTCCCTCCCACCTTCCGGCCACTCTAAGACAGCCCGCCCTATGTACCTTCCGGCTCTCGGTCCACCCCATGCCCCTTCCAGTTCTCGGTCTGCCCTGACACACCTTTCGACCACCTCTAGGGCAGCCCGCCCCGGTACCCGCCCAGGGTGACAGCGGTCAGGACGGCCTACCCACCTTCCGGCTTCACTAACCACCCTCAGCACCTTTCGACCACCTCTGGGGCAGCCCGCCCCGGTACCTGCCCAGGGTGACAGCGCTGAGGACAGCTACCCGCCTTCTGGCTCTCGGTCTGCCCCTACGTACCATTGGGCTCTCACCCACCCCGATGCGCCATCCGGCCAGTGGGCTATCCTGGCACACCTTCCGGCCACCTCTAGGACAGCCCGTCCCCTTCCCTGGGACGACAGCGTGCAGGGTAGCCCACAAGCCTTCCGGATCTCAGTCTGCCCCTACGCGCCTTCTGGCTCTCGGCTGGTCTGACACACCTTTCGACCACTTCTAGGACAGCCCGTCCCGATTACCCCTTCTCGGGACGACGGCGCTCAGAACGGCCTACCCACCATCTGGCTCTCAGGGTGACTGGCATCAGAGTGGCCTACCCACCCTCAAGCTTTCGGGACAGCCTACCAACCTTCAGGTTCACAGGATGGCCTATCCACCCTCCGGATCTCAGGGTGACAGCTTTCAGGACAACCCATGAGCCTCCCAGCTCACAGTAAGACCTGCCAGACCCAGAGACACGCAAGACAGTGCAGCTGATAGACCCAAACAACACAAAACAGTTAATTACATAAAAACAGAGTCCTTTCTGGTCCACAGTCCAAATATAGAGTCTTCAAATATAAAGTCCATTCCCAGGAATGGAGTCCACTCCATTTCACAAGGTGCATTGTCCAAAATGGAGTCCACTCCAAACTGCAGAGTCCACCGCTAGAAAAAAAGGATCCACAACCAAGGGCAGAGTCGACTCCCGAAGGCAGCAAATACACACCCCACAGCACAGGTGTTCAGTCTCTGTGGAGTCCTGGCCCAGCCTTGGAAAACCAGGCCCACTCACAGGAACATAGTACATTGTACAGGTGCGGTTAACTCACAGGGGTTTGGTCCATTCCTGAAGGCAAGGTCTTCAACCAAACTCCAGGATACAGCAATTGCTCACCTCCCAGCACACACACACAGGTGTTCAATCTTCAGAGGCCCAGTCCCAGGGCTAGGCCTCCCCACAGGAACAGCTTCTCTAGTGAAATGTATTTCTTCCACAAGGGCTCAGTCCAACCACCAAAAACAGTGAAGACACTTACACAAAAAACAAAGAAAACTAGAGTCCAAGGGCTAAGCCCTACCACAAAATGAACATTGTTATTTTCTCAAAAAAAAAGAGAAAAGAGAAACACACAGGCTGTAACCAGCCAGGGAAACAACAATCCCCTAATGAGAACTGAGTTTCACCTGAAACACATTGTGAGCATCAGGAGTTTAGAAATCAGCCCTCACTAAAAGGAATGCCAGTTAACAAACTGGCTAAATGATTCAGCCAGTTCAGGAATCAGGTTTCCCCCGCACCAACAGTAACATACTGACTGTAGCACCAGCCAGCACAGAGTCAGTCCTTAACTGAGCAGATTATAATCTCCTGGTATGAAATGGTGCAAAACACAAACAAACAGTTAACAATAAACAATAAGCAGCAATTCACAAAGAAACTGCTATATACAGGGGAAAGGGGCAGCAAGCCCACCATTCAACAGGTTAACAGGGAAGTGAGGATGCACCTTAAATCCTACCTTATCATATTTAAAAGGAAACAGTAACACAAACTGATACAAGATAGTCCAATGAAACAAAAAAACTGCATAGAACACACTCTCCTGGTTATATTTTATTAAACAAAAATTACAAAAAAGTTAACATTTACAGCTGTTTACAACAGCAATTTTACAAGGGAGAGGAGCAGCAAAGCTAGGCCCCAAACCCTACCTCTCAACCAGTTTACAGGGAATTGAGGACAAACCACAAATCCCAGTTTCAAATATAAAAAGACAGTAACAATGACCTTTATACATAAGACAATCCAGTTACATTTTTTTTTAAGTAAAAAGTGCAGACAATACAGACCCAGTAAGCTTCCCACCTTCTGGCCACTCTAAGGCAGCCTGCCCCTAACTCTCCTGGTTATATTGATCAGCCAAGGCTTTCCTGATTGGCCCAGGTTAACAACCCCAATCAAGAACCTCATATTCAACAAGGTTTACTTGGTCCCAATTGCATCACAACTCCTATACTCAGGTGCTGAGCAATGAAGGCAAGCGTGCTGAACACCTTCTTAGCCACCCTGTCTACCTGCGACACAAATTTCAAAGAATCATGTTCCTGAACCTCTAGGTCTCTCTGTTCTACAACACTACCCAGGGCCCTACCATTAATTGTATAAGTCCTGCCCTTGTTTGTTTTGCCAAAATGCATAACCTCACATTTATCCAGAGCCAGAGAACTATAGTAGTTAAATGTGCTCATTTCCTATCCCTACTTGAACAAGAAACATTGGGAACAATACATACATTAAGCATTAAGTTTTGTTTCATTTTTCAATCTCTTTCTCCATCATGTGCTTATCCAGCTCTCCTCCACTGAAATTCTGTCATTTTTTTTTCAACCACTCCATGAATTGATGAATGAATACAGATAAAAAATATCAGCATAAAATGTGGTACTGACCACCCGGAGGAAATTACAGTTTTCATTCAAAGTTGATCCTTTGTAAAGTTGTTCAATTTCTTACCATTCTACAGGGAAAGATAGAAGGTAGGAGCAGGACGTTTGACCCCTCACACCTGCTCTGCCATTGAATATAATCCCCATGCCCCTTGATCCCTTTAATCACATGAGCTGCCTCTGCATCTTTCTTGAAAACACAATGTTTTAGCCTTGACCCCTTCCTGTGGTAGAGAATCCTCCAGGCTCACCACTCTCTGGGTGAAGAAATTTCTTCTCATCTCAGTCCAAATGAATCTTTATACTGGTAGACTTTTGCCCTTGGTTCTGGACACACCAACCACAGACAACTACATCTCATAAAATATGCATTTCCATTGGAAACTGGGGGTCTACTTGCTACAGTGGCAGAATGTCGTACAGGACTATGGGCAAGGGCTGGAAGTGAATTAGCTTTATTGTCACATGTTCTCAAAGGAGTACAGTGAAAAATTTCTAAGTCACCACTTAACAGCTTCATCTTAGGTGCAAATGTACGTGGATACAGTTTCTTCAGTTAAAAGATTAGTTACAGTATAACAATGTCTTTAACACATGTTAGATACAGTGTACCTAGGTACAATTCTTAGTTACAGAATGGAGAAAAGAAGGAAAAAAGGTTACCTTTCAGCTATACACAGGATAACCACAAGTCAGAAAAATAAGAAGCAAAGTTAGAAAGCCAAACAACAGAGTTTCCCTCTCCAACAGCCCTCCACAGCAGACCAATGCAGGGGGCCTCCACGCAGTCTGACTGCTGGCTGCTGACACGAACCACACAGTGCCACAGCCGCCATACTTCACATAGGGTCGCTGCTCGTTGGTGTTCCAGCTCCAGGTCACTGATCGCTGATGTCCCCACTCCAGGTCACTGCTCTCTGGTGTCCCTGCTCCAGGTCACTGCTCTCTGGTGTCCCTGCTCCAGGCTGCTGCTCTCTGGTGTCTCTGGTCTGGGCTGCTGCTCTCTGGTGTCCCCTCTCTGGGTCACTGATCTCTGGTTTCCCTGCTCCAGGCTGCTGGTCTCTGGTGTCCCTGCTCCGTGCTGGTCTCTAGTGTCCCTGCTCCGTGCTGGTCTCTGGTGTCCCCACTCCGGGCTGCTGGTCTCTGACATCTCCTCTCCAGGCTGGTGGTCTCTGGCGTCTCTGCTCTGGGCTGCTGGTCTCTGGTGTCTCTGCTCCAGGCTGCTGGTCTCTGGTGTCCCCGCTCTGGGCTGCTGGTCTCTGGTGTTCCCTGCTCTGGGCTGCTGGTCTCTAGTGTCCCCACTCTGGGCTGTTGGTCTCTGGCGTCCCCGCTCTGGGCTGCTGGTCTCTGGTGTCTCTGCTCTGTGCCATCAGCCACCAACCCCATTTCGGAGACCGGGAGTCAGAGGCTGGGGCTGAGTGTTTGTGGCCGAGAGAAAAGAGGAAAAGAGGAGGAATGAAAAATGGGATTAGAATAGTTAGCTGTTTGTTTTTGACTGGCATGGACATGATGGGCCAAATGGCCTTTCTGTATGCTCTAGATCCTGATGACTGTGCGTCTCTAATGATAGATGAAGGGTCTCTAGTGTGTTTCTCTTATGATTTCTCTCCTAGCTTGTTGAGTTTGGTGTTGCTCAATGGCCAACTAGAAGCCCCCTTGCTGCCATTTTTGTTTTGCTTTCTAGGAGAGATACTGAAGAAGAAAGATTGAAGGGGGAGCAAAGTTGAATTTGTTCTCTCACTGGGAATGGAACATCTCAAATGTTGTCACTGGTCTCCAGCATTGTCTTGCTAGCTAAGGCCCTGTACAAACACACTAACATATATTTTATCTATGCTATAGTCTGGAAATGGAGCAGGAGCAAGGCCCAATAATCTTTTCGATGTTCTCACTCAGTACAGAGGGCTTTCCTGGAGGTTAGTAATGTTTACCCTCCTCCTTCTCTTGGGTCTGAAAATGAATGTCCTGTCACTTTCTTCTTGGTTTGGTCTGTAATTCTTATCTATAAATGTGGTTCCCTGAGTAGTCTTGAACAAGGATGATAAATGCTCACTTCGAAGACTCAGTATGTTGGGCAAATCCCAATCTTCATTTTCTGATCTGCAGCACTTTTTAATAGACCATTGGTTTCAAGGAATGAAATATTCTCTTCTTAAAAGCTTCAGGTGTTAACAGATCTCCTTGCCTTGACAGAATCAACATCAATTCGAATTTACATCCAAATATACTGACCAGGAACAGGAAGAGGCCTGCATGGGTTTCCTCCGAGTGCTCTGGTTTCCTCCCAACAGTCCAAAGATGTGTAGGTTAGGTGGATTGGCCATATTAAATTTCCCATTGTGTCAAGGAATGTGCAGGCTAGGTTGATTGGCCATGGGAAATGCAGGGTTACAGGCATAGGGTAGGGGGCTGGGCCTGGGTTGGATGCTCTTCAGAGGGTCAGTGTGGATGCAACGGGCTGAATGGCTTGCTTCCACACCGTAGGGATTCTGTGATCGACCTCTGCCTTAAAAATAGTCAAGGACTCTTTTAGAATCTTAAAATAGAATAGATAGTTTTATAAGGTGTAACTAGCAGAATAGATGAGAGGTCACTAGTTGATGTAATGTTTTTTTGATTTTCTGAAAGCTTTTGGTAAAGTTACACAAAAGGTTGGTAAGTTAGAGCTCATGGGGTTGTACTGAGAACAAAAACTGATTAACAGACAGAAAACTGAGTATAGGAATCAATGGGTCATTCTCAGGTTGGTAGGCTGTGATTAATGGGGTACCACAAGGATCAGAGCTTGGGGCCCAGATATTCACAAACCATATCAATAATTTGGATCTGAGGATTAAATAAAACATTTCCAAGTTTGTGGATGACACAAAACTAGGTGTAAGTGTGAGTTGTGAGGAGGATGTAAAGACACTTTAAAGGCATTCAGTGAGTGGGAATAAATTTGCTGATAGAATACAAGATGGAGAAATGTTACATGAGCACTTTGGTAGGAAAAATAGAAATGCAACATATTTTGTAAATAGTGAGCAGTGGTAACTATTCTTGAGCCTCAAAGGAGCTTGGACATCCTTATTCATGACTCACTGAAGGTTAAATTGCAGATACAGCAAGAAAATTAAGAGGCAAATAGTATGTTGACCTTTCATTAAGAGGATTTGTGTATATGAACAAAGATGCATTACTGCCACTATATGGAGCCATGGTGAGACCACGTCTGGTGTACTGTAAGCAGTTTTGGTCTCCTTAACTAAAAGCTATCACAGAAATGAGGAGGAATTTCCTCTTCCAGAAGGTAGTAAATTTGTGGAATTCTTTACCATAGAGGGCTGTAGAGGCTGGGTTGTTAAGTGTATTCAAGATTGAAATAGATAGATTGAAATAAATCGATAGCAAGGGAATAAGGGTTATGGGGAAAATGCAGGAAAGTGGAGTTGAGGATTATCAGACCAGCCATTCTCCCATGGAATAGTGACGCAGACTTGCTGGGCTGATTGGCCTAATTCCACTCCTCTGTCTTACAGAAAGATCTGTTTGCTAGAGGGAGTACAACAAAGGTTTACCAAACTAATCCCCAGGATGGAGGGATTATCCTGTGAAGAAAGATTAAATAGACCAGGGCTACATTCTCTGGAAGTTGAGAAAGATAAGAGGTTTCAACACACAAAATTCTTCCAGCAATCAACAGGTCGATACAGGGAGGTTATTTCCCTGGGGTGGGGCTGGGGGCACAGGGGTGTCTACAACCAGGGGACAGTCTCAGAATATGAAGCTAATCAGTTAGCACTGAAATGAGGAGGGATCTATTCAATCAAGAGGGTGTTCAATAAGCCCAAAGAATTGTGCGGGGGTGTTGGGGGGAGGGGAGTATTATTTACATTTGTTCAAGATTGATAGATTGATAAATCGAGGGATATAGGGATAATGCAGAAAAATTGTGTTTAAGAAGATCAGCCATAACTTTATTGAATGGAGTGGACAGCGAAGAGGGTTACCTCAGATTACAACAGGATCTGGACCAGATGGGCCAATGGGCTGCGAAGTGGCAGACGGAGTTTAATTCAGATAAATGCGAGGTGCTGCATTTTGGGAAAGCAAATCTTAGCAGGACTTATACACTTAATGGTAAGGTCCTAGGGAGTGTTGCTGAACAAAGCGACCTTGGAGCGCAGGTTCATAGCTCCTTGAAAGTGGAGTCGCAGGTAGATAGGATAGTGAAGAAGGCGTTTGGTATGCTTTCCTTTATTGGTCAGAGTACTGAGTACAGGAGTTGGGAGATCATGTTGCGGCTGTACAGGACATTGGTTAGGCCACTGTTGGAATATTGCATGCAATTCTGGTCTTCTTCCTATCAGAAAGATGTTGTGAAACTTGAAAGGGTTCAGAAAAGATTTACAAGGATGTTGCCAGGGTTGGAGGATTTGAGCTACAGGGAGAGGCTGAACAGGCTGGGGTTGTTTCCCCTGGAGCGTCAGAGGCTGAGGGGTGACTTTATAAAGGTTTACAAAATCAAGAGGGGCATGGATAGGGTAAATAGACAAAGTATTTTCGATGGGGTTGGGGTGTCCAGATCTAGAGGACATAGGGAAAGATATAAAAGAGACCTAAGGAGCAACGTTTTCACACAGAGGGTGGTACGGGTATGGAATGAGCTGCCAGAGAAAGTGGTGGAGGCTGGTACAGTTGCAACATTTAAGAGGCATTTGGATGGATATATGAATAGGAAGGGTTTGGGTGCTGGCAAGTGGGACTAGATTGGGTTGGGATATCTGGTCGGCATGGACGGGTTGGACTGAAGGGTCTGTTTCCATGCTGTACATCTCTATGACTCTATGGCAGAGTAGGCTTAAGGGATTAAGCAAGGTCTACTCTTGCTTCTATTACTGATGTTCTTTAGGCATGGCCAACAGTGTTGGAGGCAATTAACCATTAATGGTCAGGAGGCCAGAAATGGAGGGGTACAGCAATCTCAGAGAGCTGTTGGGCGTTAGGAGGTGGCAAAGGTAGGATAGAGTCAGACCATGGAGGAATGCAAATAAAGGTGATGAGAAGTTTAAAAACAAGATTGATCAGCCTGTCCCATTCTCTCAGGATACAGCAAGTTATTTTTTTCATTTCCATTTCATGATTAGTTTGTGAATTTCATTGCAAATAGAAGCAAACAGAAATGAACATCTACCTTTTTGTATCTTGCAGCATTGGAGGAGATGAAAATATAACTACTGTCACCACATTGACAAGTAAGTAACTCATATTCTACCAAGGTTATTTATCCATATTATTTTTTTGCAAGGTATCATTCTTGCCTTACTTTCTTTCAATGCCTGTTACCCAGGCTGGCAGGGACAAGGGGATACCACTGCAGGGGTCCTCAGGGCAGGCTGAAGGTGGAGAGGGCGCGGTTTTCACGTTACCTCATAACTATCGTTGTCAGTAACTAGAAACTGCAGCAGTCTGCACCATGCGTTCTTTGCTTCCAGCCCTTAACCTCATTCTGGAAAGGCGTGGATGTCTTTCTCAGCCGGTATCCCCTGTTCTTGAACAGGGAGGTGGCGCTAGATAAATTGTTCCTATGGAGGGCCAGTACAGACATGTCAGACTGAGTGGTTTCCTCCTTCTTTTCTGCAGCCATTCTGTGGATCTATGACTCTTTATATTCTCAATTTCAGACAATACAATCCCTCTTTGTACAATTCATTATTTTAATTTAACCTTTGGAGTCTAAACATCATTCTAGAAAACCTACCATGCAGTCCCACCAAGGCAAGTATAAAGTTCAACAAATACAAAGGTGTCGTGAATCTGAGCTCAATGCAGTGTTCCATTGCTTTGTAGAGCTGTGGTTGCCATCTACCTCTGGTGTGTATAGTACTCCACATATAAGAGTCCGCACTAAATGATGAGAGCAGTGAACTTGTTTGGTAAACTTGAAACTGGAGTCTGTATCCACTACAGTGGTTTTAAGACTGTAGCAGCTACAGGATACAATGCAACAACTCAGCAAAGAGGTTACTTTGACAGCACAACCTTTTCCTGTGAATAAGTGAAGCTTTTGTACAAGGGTCCGAAAGGGTTAATAGTGAGATTTGCCTTAAAAATTTCATATGGATCAGGGTGGGAGAACAACCCCAGACTTTGCAGGAGATAGAATTATCATTGAGGTCCCATCATAACCTTTTTAACAAAGTCTATCATTGCAAGGCAACATGCACCTAGGCACTAACATGAAAGTAAGACTCAGTCTCCCCCAATCACTCATCCAGACTCAGCCTACCTGCACATTCAGGAGAAAGTGAGGACTGCAGATGCTGGAGATCAGAGCTGAAAATGTGTTGCTGGAAAAGCGCAGCAGGTCAGGCAGCATCCAAGGAACAGGAGAATCGACGTTTCGGGCATAAGCCCTTCTTCAGGAATGGCTGCACATTCAGCCATGTATCTGTCATTCTACCTTCTCATAGAGTCCCTACAGCATGGAAGCAGGCCATTCAGCCTATTGAGTCTACACCAATAATTCCTCAGAGGGAGACTGGCAGCTTGGTGCCAGGCAATAGGAGCAGCCAAAGAGCATCCCACCCCATCCCAGTTATCCTGCATTTCCCATTTCTAATTCACCTAGTCTGCAAAACTTTGGACTGTGGGTGGAAACCCCATGCAGACACAGAGAGAATATACAAACTCCACACAGACAGTCGTCCAAGGCTGGAATTGAACCCAGGTCCCTGGTGCTAACCACTGAGCCACTGTGCTGCCCTACCTATTTGCCGCTCTACCCTCTACCTACATCCACTCACCTGGCATCCTATCTCCTTATCACCTGGAACTCTACCCCCCTTACAACTTCCCATCCACCTCCTAGCCTTACTATTCCTGCCCCCTCCCTCCGCATCCACCTGGCATCCTATCCTGTAACAACCTGGCATCCTTCCCTCTGCCTACTTCCATTCAGCCTGCACCTTACCCATTCCAGCCCCCAGGCATCCGTCCTCCTCACTGATGTTGCTCCCTTTCCCCTACCAATACCATCCTTAACTTGTACACTCACCTCTCACAATAGCTGTCGAAATTGTTGCTGGACATTTGAACTCCCAAAGATAATGCTTTCTGAGGAAGAAAAGAAGACGCGGTTTCAACAATTACCTTCCCCGCTGCTGGCTGCAAGGATTCTCGGATATCTCACATAGTAGACGGCTCCTGCCCAGGAATTTCCAGAATAGCAGTTAACTAAATGTATCCATGTATTTTGGTTTGTCAGAATGAGTTTCTGATCATAATTTCTAGGCTAATGTCCCCAATTTATGCCTTTAGCAAATGTTACTACCAATGCAAGTGTGTAGTAGCCTCCTAAGTTTGCATGGATTTTGAGTGAATGCTTTTGTCTCACTCCGGTTGTTATACCTTTACAGATATTCTCCGTGAGTTTAACCCTTCATTAGTCGGATACTCCACTGGTACTGGCCATGAAGACACTCCCCAGGCTTTCTTGAATCAGGCCGTCACAGGAGCTGAGTCTGGGTAGGTCTAATTTCTTTTGGGAATTTACATGGGTGTCTGGTCTTGTCAGCCCTGGGTTATTATATCCATTCTAACATTATGTCGTTAAATAACATTTGTATTATAGGATAACTCCAGCGATGGTCAGCTAACCTTCATTCTCTTTTGTTAATCCTAAAGATTGGTTGTCACCTTTAGTCCACTGGGTGAGGATAGCATGCTATCGTTTATAGAGGTACTCTCTTTGTGACAGTGAACCCAGTAAACTTGCTTATGCGGAAAACCAAATATAAGATGAACAATGACATATTCATACATCTGGGGAGAAAGCCAGTTGTTGGCTGACACAGGTGACAGCCAAGACAGGCGAGATTCCTTGATCTCGCAAGGAATTAAAGGCTACAGGGAGAGTGTGGGCAGGTGGCGTTGAAATGCCCATCAGCCATGATTGAATGGTGGAGTGGGCCTGATGGGCTGAATGGCCTTGCTCTCACTCCTGTGTCTTTTGGTCTTATGGTCTTACACAGAATAAACCTATAAAACCATGGCATTCCTTGCTACTTAGAAATAAGAACAAAAGTACATCAAAAGTATAATTTCTATAAGGTTCTATAAAATTCAATGTCAAATCTGAACCCATTGAAGAAATCCCACTTAGAATGCAGCTTGTTGACTGTATCTTCTTTTATTTCCCAATATTTTGCAGGGAACTGATGAGCCAAGTCAAAAGCCTGGTGAAGCTGCTGAGCAATGATGCGGTAAATCTCTGACCTTATGAACGAAACCTCCAGGGCTTGAAGTGAACCCAAAGCTGCCCCCATTGCCTGGCACCAAGCTGGCAGTCTCCCTCTGAGGATTTATTGGTGGGGAGGGCTAATGGGACAAATGATTCTCTCATGTGTCAGGGCTGAGGTGCAGAGGGTCAAAGGATATTCTGCCCTGTTTCTTAGCTCTGTGATATTTGGGCTGAAGCGAGGAGGGTTACAAACATTCTCACGTTTCCCCTGACCTGTGTGCCATTGTTGATCTGCTCCTCAGCAACCTGTCACCTTCCAAACCAATGCATCTGTTATATTGTTTCATTTGTGATTGACTTCATGTGAGTTTGCCTCTACATGTCTTTACAACACCTTATGCTGAGACTTTTACAATGTTCCTCAGACCGCTCCCAGGTTAGTGACATTTTTAAAGTATCAGGGAGTTGAAGGCCGTGAGGAACTGATAGGAAAGAGGAGTCGAGGCCAGGGACTGATCATCCATGATCGTATTGAATAGCGAGGCTGGCTTGATGGACCAAATGAGCTCCTGCTCCTATTGCTTATCCTCATATGTTTGACAGTATTTCTGATAGTCTTGAGTGGGAAGTATTCTACTCCAGCAATAACAGCCTTCAACTCATCAGCACAAAGAAAGGTGACTGAAAGGAAAATAAATGGCACAGTATTTTGTTTTATTGAAACTGCAACATACAAGTGTACATACTTGTAGAGTTATTTAAATACATATGGGATATAAATAGAAATATGCAGGATCTAAGTAATATGAGGTATCAGGGCCTAGTAACTCCATTGACCACCACCACAACTACCTGCTACCTTTACGGTTACTATCCAGGCAAGGTATCAATCCTGGGATTCAAATGGAGAGTGCAGGAGGGCATGCCAAGAGCAGCACCAGGCATATCTAAAAGTTAAGGTGTCAATCTAGTGAAGCTACAAAACAAGACTATTTGCCTGCCAAACAGAATAAGCAGCTAGTGATAGACAGAGCTAAATGATTCCAGCATCCAGATCTAAGCCCTGCAGTCCTGCCTCATCCAGTCATGAATGGTGGTGGACAATGAAACAAGTCACTGGAGGTGGAGGTCCACAAATAACTCCATCCTCAATGATGGAAGAAGCCAGCATCTCAGTGCAAAAGATATGGCTGAAGTTTTATAATAATCTTCAGCCAGGAGTGCCGAGCAGACAATTACTCAGAGTCCTTTTAAAATCCCCAACATCATAGATACCAATCCTCAACAAATTCAATTTATTTCATGTGGCATCAAGAGATAGCTGAAGGGACTGAGACTCAAAGTCTATGGGCCACGACAACATTCTATCAATAAGTCTGAAGTCCTGTGATCCAGAAAAAGCCACAGCCCTCCCCCATCCTTTCTTGTATAGTTACAACAGTGGCATCTACCCAGTAGTATTATTAATGAGGCAGTGGCCTTCTAGTATTGTTATTGACCAAGCAGGAGTTGGTTAGTTCGGTTGGCTGGACAACTGATTTGCACTGCCGTGTGACACCAAGACTGAGGATTCAATTGCTGGATGAGCTGAAGTTACTGTAAGGATTCTTTTTCCCAACCTTGTCCCTTTCCTGAGGCATGGTGCCCCTCAGGTTAAGCCACCACCAGTCATCTCTCTAATGAGAGAATAGTCCAATGGTCTGTTAAGACTATAGGAACTTTATGTTTACTGGAGTAGGAATCCATTGCCCAGGGCTAATACTGAGAGGACATAGGTTTAATTCCTACTATGGCAAAATTTAAATGCAATAATGCCTGGAATTGAAAAGGATAATCTAATGATTATTGTAAAAAACTGTAACATTCATTGTTGGATGCATAACTACAGGCCTTCCCTAAGCTGCCCCATTCATGGCTCCAGAAATGTGGTTAGCTTTGAACTTCCCTCTGAAATGGTCTCGAGAGACAATCAGTTCAAAGGAAGTTAAGGATGGGAAGCAGTACTGCCATGCCAGTGATGACCACATCCCACGTGAGAATAGATGAAAGCAAAAGATTGTCAAGTTTTGACTGAGTGTGGCTTTAGGAGCCTGAGCAAAACTGGAATTAATGTGGAAGACTCTGCTGGTTCGAGTCATATCTGGCACATCTGAAGAGGGTTGTGGTTTTTGGAGGTCAGTCACCTAAGGTCCATGACATTTCTGCAGGAGTTCCTCAGAGTAGTCAGCTAGACTCGATGACCTTCAGCTGCTTCATCAATCACCTTCTTCCATTATAAGGTTAGAAATGGAGATGTTTGCTAATAATTGCACAATGTTCAGCACCATTCATGACTCCTCAGATACTGAAGCTATCCATGTCTAAATGCAGCAAGACTTACTTACTTGAGCTGAAAAATGGCAAGTAACATTTGGACAACACAAATGTCAGGCAATGACCATCTCCAATAAGAGAGAATTAAAGCATCATCCCTTGACATGCAATGGTGTTCCCATTACTGAATCCGCCTCTGGATTTTACCATAGTCCAGAAATGGAACTGGTCAAGCCACAAAAACAAAGTGGCAACAAAAATGTATCAGGGCTAGGAATCCTGCAGCAAGTAACTGTACCCAAACCTGAGTACCATCTCCAAGGCACAAGTCCAGAGTCTGATGGAATACTCCCCATTTGCCTGGATTAGTGCAGCTCCAACAACACTCAAGAAGTTTGACACCATCCAGGGCAAAGCAGCTGTTCGATTAGCACTCTACCAATGATCTACGACATTCATTCCTGCACACAGGAATTATTTGGTCACACAGCTGCACTGCAGCAACTCACCAGTGCTCCTGAGATAGCACCTTCCAAAGACAAGAAAGACAAGGGCAACAGTTACATATGAACATACAAAACAAACTAAAAAATTAGGAGTAAGCCATTCAACCCCTTGAGCCTAATTCAACCTCTATAGAATATGGCCACACTGATTACACCTAATAACTTTTCACCCTTTCCTTAAATAAGGCACCCAATACTGTGCATAATACTCCAGGTATGGTCTCATCAGTGCATGGGAACACCACCAACTGTAAGCTGCACTCCAAGCCATGCACCGTCCTGTCTTGGAAATATATTGCTATTCCTTCAGCATCACTGAATCAAATTCTGGGAACTCCCTTCCTTCTCAAAAGTACTGAATGAATCCCTACACCCAAAGGACAGCAGCTGTTCAAGAACTCAACTTGCTACCCCCTTTACAAGGCCATTAAGGAATAAATCATAAATGTTGGCTTAGCCATGACGTTCAGATCTTATGAGGGAGTTTAAAAATCATTACTGTGGATCTGGAGTCACATGTAGGTCTGACTGGTTATGGATGGCAGGTTTGTTTCCCTAAAAAACACTACTGAAGCATTTAATTTTATGGGGTGGGGGAGTGGGTGCAATTCCCAGTTTTATGAAATTGAATTTAAATTCCACCAGCTGCCACAGTCTGCTTTGAATCTATGTTCTCAGAGTGTTAACCCAGGCTTCTGGATTACCACTAGGCCTCTGAATTCCCATGGCAATGCAGCATGTAATCAAATCAACAACAAAGCTGGAGGAGAGATGGGCAATGCTTGTCCCTCCACTAACTACATCCAGGGTTGGATGCAGATAGTGGAGGGACAAGCAGGGTGGTCAGGCTGGGAGTCAGTCTGTGGCTGTGGAATGGATAGTGGGTCACCAGCTCATGCAGGATTGGCAGTGGATTGCTAAGAACTTTGTGACTGTTTCAACAGAGAATCAATTTTCAAGAAGATTGGAAGATTATCACCTTATTTATCGGAGGGAATGATCTCTGTGAATGCTGCAAGGATCCTGTAGGTGATGTTGATACGTACTTGCATTGAACTTTACTGAAATCTCGTATCTCAATTTTTCTCTTAACTCCAGTCAAGTGTTTTCTCTTTCAATTTTCTCTCTTCTATTCTCGGCCTCTTCCAGTAAAAAAATCACACTGTGGAACAATTCCACAGAATAAAGTATCTTCAGAGAGATTTGAACTCATTACATCAATAAGCTAAGTAATGGTAGACAAATTTTAATGCACATATAATTAGCAATGGGGGAATTGGATTTATATTGCACACTTCCCATTCTCAGGGTGCCCAATACAGTTGCATAGCTGGAAGGGTGGGGGTTGGTTAACTCAGTCGGTCGGACAGCTAGATTGCAAGGTGTAATGATACCAACAACAGAGGTTCAATTTCAACCCCAGCTGAGGTTACCATGAAGGACTCACCTTGTCAACTCCTTCTCAACTCTCCCCTCATCTGAGGCATGGTGCCCCTCAGGTTAAACCACCACCAATCATCTCTGTCCACTGAGAGAGCAGGACTACATGTTTATCTTTCATCACTGGTATTTGGGCTTGTTCACCTTACAAACATGAATGAGCTGAATGTATGCTGTATTTAAAACCCAAATCTTGAATAAACCTCCTGAACTTTCTTCAGAAGGTAGGGTACGGATTAACTCTCTCATCTTGTTGAGGAAAGGCAACACATTTACAATGGTAAGCATTTATTATGTCAAAGAATCTGCTCTGGATATCCTGGTGCAAAAATGCCACAATTGCATATTTGTGAAAGGCCAATTGCCTCCGCCATTTTCCAATCAAGCATAAAATGAAATTAAACCATCTACTTCCCACCTTCATGGGAAGGTGGTGGAGGTGTATGAGTGTTTGTTGGGGGCTGGGGAATTTGTATAAAGGGTCACTGCAAATGGACCTTCTCATTCACAAAATGAACCAGGTTGGATGTGGGACATCACTCAATCCACTGACCTAGAAAGAAGGGATAGTTCTTCACCATCACAGCACCTTGATACTTGTCAAATAATGATATGGCTTTGGCTTTCACTTTCATCTCCAGAATGGTATTTCATATCTGAGTCACGTGTGAAAGGATCAATTCTAAATTTGTATGGAATTTGTGATGCCTTTGTCCACTGGAACATATAAAGAACATAGGAAAAGGAGGCTGTTGAGCTCCATAGGAAAAATTGAGAGACATCTACTCTGTGAGGTTTGGATAAATGAGAGTTGAATCCATAAACTGTATAGAATTTTGAGAGGGTTTGGCAGGGTAGACAAAGAGAGAGATGCATAGTCTCAGGATAAGGTGTTGAGTGTTTCAGATTAAGCTCAGGAACTTCACTGGTTGAGAGTGAACCAAATGTTGAGAATCACTGGAATTCTCAGCTGCAGAGAGCTGTGGATATTCCATTGTTAAGAGGTTGAGATTGATTTCTGTTTGGTATCTAATGGAACTGAAGGTTGTGTAGACCAATGGACAAGTGGGAATGAGGTCAACATACAGCCATGATCTTAACAAATGGCAGGGCAAGCTCGAGGATCCTTGGATATTGTCCTCTCTTATTCCTTATGTTGTTCTGAGCCTATTCCTCCATTTAGTTAAATCATTGTGATTTCTACCTCAGCTTCATTTAGCCCATGGTTCTCTATCTAACACTAACTCAAAAGTAGTTCTCTAAAATACAATCAATTTTTCCACTCGACAATGCCAAATTACAACAGCATCTGGAATAAGGTGGGTGAACTTGCAGCATGGGTTGGTACCTGGGATTTTGATGTTGTGGCCATTTCAGAGACATGGGTGGAGCAGGGACAGGAATGTTTATTGCAGGTTCTGGGATTTAGATGTTTCAGTAAGAACAGAGAAATGATAAAAAAAAAGAGTGGTGTGGTACTGTTAGTTGCAGAAAGGATATTTGAGGACTCGTCTACTGAGTTAGTATGTGCTGAGATTAGAATCAGGAAAAGAGAGGTTACCCTGTTGGGAGTTTTCGGTTGGCCTCTAAATAGTTCCAGAGATGTAGAGGATAGGATAGCAAAGATGACCCTCAATAGGAGTGAGAGTGACTGGTTCATTGTTAAAGGGGATTTTAACTTTCCAAATATTTACTGGGAGTACTATAGTTCAAGTACTTTAGATGTGTCAGTTTTTGTCCAATGTGTGCAGGAGGGTTTCCTGATACAGTATGTAGACAGGCCACAAGGGGCCAGGCCACATTAGATTTGGTACTGGGTAATGAACCTGGCCAGGTATTAGATTTGGAGGTGGGTGAGCACTTTGGTAGTAGTGACTACAATTCAGTTATGTTTACTTTAGTGATGGAGAGGAATAGGCAAATACAGTAAAGCAAGAGTTATAGCTCAGGGAAAGGCAATTATAATGCGATTAGGCAAGATTTAGGATGTTTAGGATGGGGATGGAAACTGCAGGGCATGGCCACAATTGAAATGGGGAGCTTGTTCGAGGACCAGCTACTGCGGCTCCTTGATAAGTATGTACCAGTCAGGCAGGGAGGAAGTGTCGCGTGAGGGAGCCATGTTTAAGGAAGTTGAATCTCTTGGCAAGAGGAAGAAGAAGGCTTATGTTAGGATGAGATGTGAAGGCTCAGTTAGGGCACTTGAGAGTTACACGTTAGCCAGGAAAGACCTAAAGAGAGAGCTAAGAAGAGTCGGAGAAGACATGAGAAGTCATTAGCAGATCAGAACAAGAAAAACCCTAAAGCTTTCTATAGGTATATCAGGAAAAAAAGAATGACGAGACTAAGATTAGGGCTAATCAAGTACAGTGGTGGGAATTTGTGTGTGGAGTCAGAGGAGATATGGGGAGCGCTAAATGAATACTTTTCATCAGTATTCACATGAGAAAAAGACATTGTGATCAAGGCGAGTACTGACATACAAGCTATTAGACTAGGTGGGATTAAGATGCATAAGGAGGAGGTGCTAGCAATTCTGGAAAGTGTAAAAATAGGTACGTCCCCTGGGCCAGATGGGATTTATCCTAGGATTCTCTGGGAAGCCAGGGAGGAGATTGCCGAGCCTTTGGCTTTGATCGTTATGTCATCATTGTCTACAGAAATAGTGCCAGAAGACTGGAGGATAGCAAATGTTGTTCCCTTGCTCAAGAAGGGAAGTAGAGACAACCCTGGGGATTATAGACCTGTGAGCCTTACTTTGGTTATGGGTAAAGTGTTGGAAAGGATTATAAGAGATAGGATTTATAATCATCTAGAGAGGAATAAATTGATTAGGGATAGTTAACGTGGTTTTGTGAAGGGTAGATTGTGCCTCGCGAACCTTATTGATTTCTTTGAGAAGGTGACCAAACAGGTGGATGAGGGTAAAGTGGTTGATAGATTTCAGCAAGGCATTTGATAAGGTTCTTTACAGTAGGAGGCATGGGATTGAGGGGGATTTGGATCAGAAATTGGCAAGCTGAAAGAAAACAGAAGATTGTGGTTGATGGGAAATATTCATTCTGGAGTTCAGTTACTAGTGGGATACCACAAGGACCTGTTTTGGGTCCACTGTTGTTTGTCATTTTTATAAATGACTTGGAAGAGGGCATAGAAGGATGAGTTAGTAAATTTGCGGATGATACTAAGGTCAGTAGAATTGTGGATAGTGATGAAGGATGTTGTAGGTTACAGAGCGACATAGATAAGCTGCAGAGCTGGGCTGAGAGGTGGAAAATGGAGTTTAATGCGGCAAAGTGGGAGGTAATTCACTTTAGAAGGGGCAACAGGAATAAAGAGTATTGGGCTAATGGTAAGATTCTTGGTAAGGTAGATGAGCAGAGATATCTCGGTGTCCAGGTACATAGGTCCTTGAAAGTTGTCACCCAGGTTGACAGGGTTGTTAAGAAGACATACGGTGTGTTAGCTTTTACTGGTAGAGGATTGAGTTTCAGAGTCATGAGGTCATGCTGCAGCTGTACAAAACTCTGGTGTGGCCACACTTGGAGTATAGCGTACAGTTCTGGTCACCACATTATAGGAAAGATGTGGAAGAATTGGAAAGGGTTCAGAGGAGGGAAGGTCTTATGAGGAAAGGCTGAGGGACTTGAGGCTGTTTTTGTTAGAGAGAAGAAGGTTGAGAGGTAACTTAATTGAGACTTATAAGATAATCAGAGAATTAGATAGGTTGGACAATGAGAGCCTTTTTCCTCAGATGGTGATGGCTAGCACGAGGGGACACATTGAGGGGTGATAGCTATAGGACAGAAGTCAGAGGTAGTTTCTTTACTCAGAGAGTAGTAGGGGTGTGGAACACACTGCCTGCAACAATAGCAGACTCGCTAATTTTAAGGGCATGTAAATGGTCATTGGATAGGCATATGGATGATAATGGAATAGTGTAGGTTAGATGGACTTCAGATTGGTTCCACAGGTCGGTGCAACATCAAGGGCCGAAGGGCCTGTACTGCACTGTAGTGTTCTATGTTCTATGTTCTATGTCTTCCACAAGATTTCCCAATTGCAATACTGATTGTAAGCCATTAACAAAGATGAGCTACTAGTACTGTTGCGGGATGGGGGGAGGGCTGGGGTTAGCATGGATGGCTGGTTTGCAATGCAGAGAGCTGCCAACAATGCAGGTTCAATTCCTGTACCATGAACATCCTGTTTTCACTCTCACCACTCACCTGAGGCATGGTGACCCTCATGTTAAACCACTAGCAGTTATTTCTCTACCTAATGAGAGAACTGCCCTGTGGTTGTCTGGGACGATGGCAAATTTACCATTACCGTTCATCAGGAAAGCTAGTGACATTTAAGCCTGGATTGGTTTTATTCTTTGATTAGCTTGAACTTGTATTAAATCACTGCAGTGAGCTAAACCTGCCCATCATTGCTTTGTACAGAATGGTACTTGACTTAACACCAGTCACCCCACTTTGAAATAATTCATCATGTAATGAATTTTCACATAAAAGGCATGATTCAGTCATTATTTTCTCTTCTTTTACAATCTGTAGAGCAAATATTCTCCAGAAAACTTTACAAACAGCATCCAGAATGCATTGGATCTTCTTCACAATGAGGTAAGTATGACATAAATTTTATATGTATTGTATTTTGCATTGCCCTCAAAACCTATCACTTGGCTGTACCCTTGCCATGAATATAGATAAAAGAAAGCAAGCATAGAGCAATAGAATTGAAAAGTAGGGAAGTTATACTGGATCTGTATTAAACCTTGGTTTGACCACATAGAAAATACTAAGTGTAGTTCTGGTCATACAAAGGCTGTACAGATAGTGAGGAGGGGGCAGAGAAGGTTTATAAGGATTATTCCAGAAACGTGAGAGCATATATTTTATGGAATGATGAATAAGTTGAGGCTTTTTCTCTTGAGAAAACATGTTGAAGGGTAACCTAATAGAAGTCTTTAAAAAATGTATTGATAAGAGTAGTTACAGAGAGAATGCTTCCACATTTTGGGAAGAGCCATAACTGAAGGCCATCAATATTAGGGAGCCATGATGAAATTCAAGAGAAAATACAGAAAAAAACATTTTTTATCCAAAGCATGATGAAAATATGAGACTGGTCAGCAAAGGAGTGATTGAAGCAAACAGTATTATGGGGAAGCCATGCAACTACATGCAACTAAGGGGAAGCCATGACAGAGAAGGGAATAGATCATGAAACTGATCAATGTAGAGGAGTAAAGATGGAAGGAAGCTCAGGTGGAACATGGAAGCTGATAGGATCAAAATGATCTGCTTCTGAGTTGCAAGTTGGATACTTATGCCAGTATTGAGAGTGTGGTGCTGGAAAAGCACAGTCGGTCAGGCAGCATCCAAGGAGCTGGAGAATCGACATTTCAGGCATAAGCCCTTCATCAGGACTTGGCACTGAGGAAGCAGATGTGGCTGTGGTGGCGGGTCTGTTTCAGAACATGGCTGAAGAGCTTCAGGGCAGAGGAGATGACCTGGAGGGTGCAGTGAGTGAGAGAGAGACTCACTGAGATCCTTGGAGAGAGAGGAAGAGAACTTCTTCAAGGTAGGCATCCTTGGAAGAGGCTTCGCAGTAGGTTTAAAATCAACTAGGAGAAAATGAGGACTGCAGCTGCTGGAGATCAGAGTTGAGAGTGTGGTGCTGGAAAAGCACAGCAGGTCAGGCAGCATCCGAGGAGCAGGAGAATCGACATTTCAGGCATAAGGCCTCCATCAGGGATGGACAACTGATGAAGGGCTTATGCCAAAAACATCAATTCTTCTGCGCCTCGGATGCTGCCTGACCTGCTGTGCTTTTCCAGCGCCACACACTCTGATCTCCAGCATCTGTGGTCCTCACTTTCTCCTATTTATGCCAATGCCCTACTCTTCTATTTCCCATAAGCTCTCTGCTTCAAGGAGATCAAACCCAGTCTACTTAGTCTGTCCACATAACTGAAGTCTCTCATCTATGGTACCATTCCAACAAACCTCTTCCCTCTCCCTAAGGTCTTGACATCCTTTCTAAAGTGTGGCAGCCACCAAATCTAAACCAAAGGAGACAATTTCAGTTTTGCAGTTGAAAATTGACATATAAAGTATTCATTATAAAACTTCATCAACTGTCACAACCTCGGATTGTTCAAACGTATTTTAGAACAGAGATAAGGAGAAACTTCTTCAGCCAGAGAGTGGTGAATCTGTGGAATTCATTGCCACAGAAGGCTGTGGAGGCCAGATCATTGAGTGTATTTAAGACTGAGATAGAAAGGTTCTTGACTGTGAGGGGGGATCAAGGATAACGGGGAGAAAACAGGGGGACAGGATTGAGAAATTTATCAACCAGGATTGAATGGTGAAGCAAACTCAATGGGCTGAATAGCCTAATTTCTGCTCCTATGTCTTATGGTCTTATTGTTTTGTGGTATTTCACAAGCAAGGAAGTATTTTTGAAGTGTAGTTACTGATGTATAAAAAGTATCTCAGAGTGCAATGGGATTGATCAGATGGGCCAATGGGCTGAGGAATGGCAGATGGAGTTTAATTTAGATAAATGTAAGGTGCTGCATTTTGGAAAAGAATGACAGAGCAGGATTTACACACTTAATGGGAAGGTCCTGGGGAGAGCTGCTGAACAAAGAGACCTTGTAGTGTAAGTTTATGTTCCTTGAAAGTAAAGTGGCAGTTAGACAAGATAGTGAAAAAGACATTTGCTATGCTTTCCTTTATTGGTCAGAGCATTGGGTTTAGGAGTTGGGAGGTCATGTTGCAGCTATACAGATTGATTAGGCCAATTTTGGAATATTGTGTGCAATTCTGGTCTCCTTCCTATTGGAAGGATGTTGTGAAACTTGAAAGGGTTCAGAAAAGATTTACAAGAATGTTGCCAGGATTGGAGGATTTGAGCTCGAGGGAGAGGCTGAATAGGCTGGGGCCTGTTTTCCCTGGAGCGTCGGAGGCTGAGGGGTGACCTTATAGAGGTTTATAAAATCATGAGGGGCATGGATAGGATAAATAGACAAGGTCTATTCTCTGGCATGGGGGAGTCCAGAACGAGAGAGCATAAGTTTACAGTGAGAGGGGAAAAATTTAAAAGGGACTTAAGGGGCAACTTTTTCACTCAGAGATGGTGCATGTATGGAATGAGTTGCCAGAGGAAGCAGTGGAGGCTGGTACAATGGCAACATTTAAAAGGCATCTGGATGGGTATATGGATAGGAAGAGTTTAGAGGGATATGGGCCAAGTGCTGGCAAATGGGCCTAGATTAGATTGGGATGTCTGGTCGGCATGGACGAGTTGGTCCGAAAGGTCTGTTTCCTTGCTGTATATCTCTATGACTCTGTGACTCTAATTGTGTAGACAAGTTTAACATATAAAGCTTAAACAAATAGCAAAAGAAAACAGTACTGGATGATATGCTGTAGAGAAATTGATTGAGAGATAAATATTGGCCAAGATATTCCTCTCTCTTAATATCGCTGAGGCATCTTTTAGTGCCTTGGCTTAATGTCTGATTCTAAAAGATTGCACAACCAGGAGTGCAGTTTTCTTTGTGTACTGTATTGAAAACTCTGTCTAAATTTTATGTTCAAATCTGTGGAGCAGAACGTGCACGCACTCCTTCTAAAATCAGAGGTGAGATCATGGTCAACAGCCAACTGCCCAAATGAGGAACTGCCCTGACAATACCTTCTCCTCAATCCCATCTGTCTCAGCAGCAGTAAGGTTTTGTGTTACTTACATTTAGTTTGCCAGCGAGTTACATATTCTTGCTAATTTTTCACTTTGCTTTCAGGTCCCAAGAACCTTCGTGAACCTGGTGACAGTTCTCAACATTTTACCACTGCGTGAGCTTTTTACCAACACAGGAGTGAATTGTCCACGATTCCTATTAAAGTTTGTAATCTGTTTAATCAAACTTTCCATAACAAACTGCAGTTAATAACTGCCTAATGTACTTTGGTTACAAATCATTATCAGCAGGAAGGAAGAGTGCTGAAAACCTTGACCTGTTCAGCTGTGACCTATCTGTTTGATTATTTTTATAATCTTTAATAGCAGTTATTATATCACAGTAACAAATCTTCCATAGAAGGCTCCAGTTATATGCTGTGAGTAAGACACAGTTCTACCTTGAACCTAGAATACAGCAAAGCAGTTACCCAGCTTGTGTTTGGTTTTGCCAAACGAAGGAGCAGCATCATTTTGAATGCAGTAGACTATACTGAAAGAAGTACAGGTAGACTGCTGCTTCACCGGGACAATGAAGAGGGAGGAGGTGAAAGGGCAGGGGCTGCACCTTCTGTGATTTCATACAAGTTACCCAAGAGAGTTGAGGTCATGTACACCACTCCCCGAAGAGATCTCATACTTTTATCATTTCTCATTTCTTCCCAAACTGTTTTCACATCTTGGGGTTTCTGAATTTAAATCATCCCTCTCCATTGTGCTAATTCCATCATTAAATAAAAGAGCCACCCCTCCGCCTTTCCTTATTTCCCTATTATTCCTAATGTGGCTCAGGTAGAGACTGCTCTATCTGCACAGATCCAACCTGCTCCAGCCCTACAGCCAGTGGCCTATGAACTGGAGCTCACTTCTCTCACACCAGGACTTGAGCCAAGGATTCACCTCTTAAATCTGGTTTGCCCTATGCTAATTTACAAGTAGCTCAGATAATAATGGCCTTTGAGGTTTAACTTCATAATTTGGCATCTATATCCTCACATTGACTATGCTGAACCTCCTTTATCGTGCCTATGATGGTGGGACCTACATTTCACTTTCTCCCATTGAAAGTTCCTCTTCAGCCCAGAATAGATGTCCCAGACCATTGTACCAACAAACAACACAACCACCTAGATTCTTTGCTGTAGAAAACAGTGTTAATCCCCCTGACTATGTTGTCCCCTACTGTTATCACACACTTTCTTAGTCCCTCCCTTGAGTGGCTTCCTCTATCATTGTGCCGTGGTCATTCCATCCCACAGCCATCATTCTCATCCAGACAAGCTCAAAGAACTGAGATGCCCATTCACCTGCCTTTTGGACCTCCCTCACCTGCCTCACTCACAGTTGCACTCTCCTGTCCCTGAACACTGACCAAATGAGATAAATCAACTCTAGGAGGTGTGAATGGCTATTGGAGCAAAGAATCCAGGTAACTTCCCTCTTTCTGAAGTGTCACAGTGTCTGTGGTTCAGCTCATTAATTCTGAGGTGAAGCTACTCAAACTTCAAACATTTGCCTCTGATGTATTGCTCTGATCCAAGCTAGATCCAGAAACTCCCACATGCTACAAACGTAACACAGTACATGCCCTGCCATCCTTAGGTTTTCAGGATGTATCTTTCAGATTGTAACATCTTGCTGTGATTCCTGTGCTACTTATTTTAAATCCTGTCATTACTTGGCAGTGGAAGTAGTTTCTCTTTAGTTATGACTCACACATGGCTCCTATCCAGTGAGTTGAGATAGCTTTGTGGCAATTCCAAGTTAGATGATACTAATCAATAATTGGTGTGCGATTAACCAGTTCGCCTGGATTCTGTCATTAGGAAAATGTGTTAAGGAAGAAATAGAAACAATTTAGAAACAATTAATGCAAGAAACAGAGTCAACATGGTCTTTGAAAGGGAAATCATGTTTCACAAATTTGAAGTTCTTTCTGGACATAGAAGCAGAGATGATAAATGGGAACCAGTAGATAGCGTGTATTTAGATTATTAGAAAGCATTTAATTAGGTGCCATGTAAAAGGGTGCTGCACAAAATAGGAGCGCATGGTATTAGGAGAATGTTTTAGCATAGAATGAAGATTAGTTGACACACAGAAGATCGAAAATTGAGATTAAAGGGTCTTTTTCAGGTTGGGAAAATGTAACTAGTGGAGTACCACAAGAATCAGTCCTAGGGCCTTTATTATTTACTATCCATATCAATAATTTAGAGGAGGGGGCAGTGTGTAATATTTGCTGATGATATTGAAAATAGGTGGGAAGATAATGTTTTAATGAGGACAGGAGGAATCTTCAAGGGGATATTGATGGACTGAATGAGTTGGCAAAAATTCAGCACACGGACTTTAAGGTAGCAAAGTGTGAAGTCAGGCACTTTTGTAAGAAGAATCAAAAAGAAGTCTATTATTAAAAATGAGAGGGATTCCAAGAAAGTACAGTACAGTGGGATCTGGATTTTCTTGTGCATGAAATACAGAAGGCAAGAATGCAGGTTCAGCAAGTAATTGAGAAGGCGAATGGAATTTTGGCTTTTGTTCTTAGGACATTAGAGTTTAAAAACAGGAAAGTCTTGTTTCAACGTATTAGCCAAGATCTCAAAGCATGGTGTAACAGACTTGAGGTGCTATTTTCTATAGTAATTTGCTCATTTGATCAGTGCCTCCAATTCACTTCCCCACAGGGTGCTCTGTGAGTGTGTCATTAATCCACAAGATAATTCAATACAGTTGGAAAAACTCCAAGCCCTGAATCGTAAATATCAGGTATGTGACAAAGTTAGATTTAAATTTATGCAATAACTTTCAGACCCTCAGGACACTGCAAAGCACTTTATGATCAAAGAAGTGTCACATTTATCAACCAGTTTATGCACAGCAAGCTCCAAGAAATAATAATGTAATGTGATCAAATAAGCCATTATAGTGATGTTGTTTGACAGATAGATATTGACCAGTTAATAACCCCCTCTGCTCTTTTCTAAATGTTTATTTTTATTCATTCATGGAATGTGGGCATTGCTGCCTGGACCAGCTTTTGATGCTCATGCCTAATTTCCCATGGGAACATGCTAGTGAGCTGCCTTCTTGAGCTGTCTGCTGTGCGTAGACCAACAATGCCATTAAGGAGGGTGGTCTTGGATTTTGACCCAGTGACAATGAAGAGATAGCAACATATTTCTATGCCAGAATAGCAAGTAGCTTGGTGGGGAACTTGCAGGTGAACCCATGTATCTGTATCCTTGTCCTTCTAGATGGAAGTGAACATGTGTTTGAATAGTCCTGTCTAAGAAGCCATGGTGAATTTCTGCAAAACTTCTTGTAGATAACACACACTGCTGCTACTGTGTGTCAGTGGTAAAGGGAATGGGTGTAGTGCCAAGCAAGTGGACTGCTTTGTCCTGGATGGTGTCAAGCTTCCCGTATGTTGTTTGAACTGCACCCATCTAGGCAAGTAGGGAATATTCCATCACACTCTTGAAGAAAGTGGGGAGTCAGGAGATGAATTACTTGATCAAAGATTCCTAGCCTCTGACCTGCTCTTGTGGCCACTATATTTATGTAGCTAGACCAGTTCAGTTTCCAGTCAATAGTAATCTTCAGGATGTTGCTAGTTGGAGGTTCAATGATGGCAATACCATTGACTTTCAAGGATTGTCTACTGTTGGAGGTAGTGATTGCTTGGCACTTGTGTGTCATGAATGTAACTTGACAGCCCAAGCCTGGATATTGTCCAGATCTTGTTACATTAAGACATGGACTGCTTCACTCCCTGTGATGAGTCAAAATAGAGCTGGATATTGTGCAGTCATCAACAAACATTCCCACCTTTGGCTTTATATGGAGGGAAGGTCATGGATGAAGCAGCTGAAAATAGTTAGATCTTGGACACTACCTTGAGGAACTTCTGCAGAGATATTCTTGAGCTGAGATGACTGACAACATTGTTTGTTGTGCCAGTTATGATTCTAACAAGTGGTGTTTTCTGCCTGATTTCTATAGTATCAAAGGATCTTTAACATCCATATGAGAGAACTAATGAGGCCTTATATACACCTTATCTAAAACATACCACTCCTGACAGTCATCACCTTGGTTTAGAGTTTGCAGTCATATAATGGGACAATGTATATCAATTTAGCAGCTGTAAGTCCTGTGCCCAAACTGCACAGCTTTTAATCCCAGCATTACATTCTTGGGCCTTTCTATTCTGGTTTTAGGTCCCTTGAATATGCAGAGGTCACCAATGAACATTTATCAGAAATCTTCAGTGTCTTTTGGCCAAATTGTGAAATACCTGCACTAATTCAAATTAACCCACTCTCCTCTTCCAGGAAAGAACTCATAAGTTGGTTGAGTCTGGAAGATATGACACCAGGGAAGACTTCACTGTGGTTATCCAGCCATTTCTAGAGAATATTGAAATACCACGAAACAAGGTAATTGAAGGAAAATATGGAGCTAACAGCTTGTTTATTTCTGATGATTGGATGGGTTAAGTTGATGCAATGTTGCTTAACATTTCTGCCTTTTCTTTAGCTCTATGGACATCATAAGTGGTTGAGGAGCTAGTCTATTGATCTAAATGACCTCAATGACTGCTAGCCTACTGTGGAATCCAACTTTTAGAAGACATTTTTAACTCTTTTATGGTTGACCATCCAAACAATGGGAGGCCTGGTCCATGTTAATAACTGAACCTCAGTGAAATGCAGCCAGCTAGCTACCCATTCTAAGCAGACATGCAGAGGCAGCTGGCTGCATTTATATAAATGTAATATTACCCATCTAGCAGCGAAGAGGGTTAATTATGGACAAAGGTTTTATGCACATTTCTGGACTGTGGAAAAATGGGGTGCAGGGAAGTGAATTGTTCAAGGTGGCAATAACCCAAACTATTGTCATGGGGTACATAGGATCTCTTTTGCTCCCCTTCATAAGACCAACAAATACTATTTGGATGTAAAGTGAAGGGGAACAAAGGATTTTACAGCTACTGGAAATCTTCATTAAGCATCTCAACCCTTTAATAGCCCTGGTTAAATCCGAAGGTTTGGTGGGTGTAAGGTTGGGGGTAAATAACTGACAGACGAAAATGATGAAAGAAATATTCAGGCATTGAGTTTGCAACTCAGAAGCTCTCCCACTGTTTGATGACTGCTAATGTAGAGATGGTGCTATATGAAATGGTTAAGACCCTAACATGTCACTCCATAACATGTTGAGCTTTTGGTCACCAGAAAACATGGCCCTACATCTGAATCTCTGCTCACCCCTGGCACTGGGAATACAGTTGATTATGCCAGTGTGAGGTTGGTGAAGATATAGCAGGTGCCATCAAAAGTTGGCACGTGCGGCTTATTTTGATCAAAATGCCAGATCTCTCTTAGCGTACTTCGGATGTATTGCAATATATTTCGAGAGAATCAGCTTGCATTGCCTTGAAACAAAACATTCACTTCTAGCATCTCAATCACTGGGTCCATTCATCCAACTTCTGTTAGGAATAGGAGCTCTGATCACTAGGCCAAATGAGGCCTCTGCCCCTGTCATTTCAGATATGGTGCACACGAATGACGAATGAGGTACAACCTTTCACTAATATCTCCTCTATTTCTCTTTCCCCAGGACGGCCTGCCCGACAGTACTTATTTTTCACCAGATTGCTTTCACTTCAGTTTGAAGGGTCATTCACAGGCAGCTCGGGGTTTATGGAACAACTTGGTAAAGTATTTGATCATTAATGTTTCAGTTGACCTTTTGTTGAAGATGTGCTTGTTCAGTTGGTATCTGAATCTCTTTCTGACCTGAAACCAAGACACAGAACCAGAGATTGGTCATAGTGTAGGAGAATGCTAATTACTAAATTCTAGGCATTGAGAAACAACGCAAGGTTCACCCTTTTCGGGAGGATGGAGAGAAAGGTAAAAGATTCTTTTATTGTGTCAATCTGATTCCAAAATTGGAAACACAGACAGATCATGCCAGGCTATTTGGTTTAAAAATATGTGCTAAAAATTAGAGCCTGTTTTTGGATGCAGGTTTTTTTTTAAATCTGAACACCCCCATTTTGACAGGAAGCACACAAACTTGGCGAAGTCTCCTCATTAACCTGAAATGGTAACATTGGCCAGTTATATGAGGGCTAAACAGCATTCGCTGATGTCCAGCAGTACAGCTAGACTGCACTACTTAAAGACAGTCTCCTGTTTAAATGGGGAGCTGCACTCAGTGGAAGAGAACCCTTGTCGGCTGTCTCTACTTGTGTAATTGCTTTATTCAAGTAGGTGCTTCACCATACACATAGCTGATGAGCGATAATACAGAGCACTTCATTTGAAGACAAATACTAACATTTACAAATGACAGGCAGTCGCACAACTAACATAGGGATCCAACACATCAATGCCAGCTAGTCACATGAAATTTTGCATCTTTTGCTTCAGCAATGACCTAGAAGCATCCTTCTGACAATATGAAGGCCCAAACAACACACAGTACTCCAACAGTGATTTTACTCAGACGTCACCAGCACATCTGGAATTTTACATTTTTACATTCCGAATCTTTGACTAAAGCTCAGTATTTTATCAATTTTTATACCTGGTCCACATTAGGTACCATTTCTCATGTATTGTGAATGGAACCACCAAAGGCTTTGCTCTCCCCATTTCCACACAACTTTCCCCATTTAAAGGAGAATGTTTTACCAAAATGAGCCACCTCATGTTTACTGACTTCAGTCTCACCTGGGCTTTTTTGTCCATTCAGCCAAATAGTCAAATCTTGCAACTTTCTTTTGCATTCTGGATTAGTTATTATGCCTCCTGTTGTAATTTGGACACCACTTCATTTAAACTTAGATCATTGTATTGAATGGACGGAAATGACCCCAGTACAAATTCCTGAAGAAACTGCCATCAAATACTCTGCTAAACTATCTTTGACTGCTGCTCCATGTTTCTCCTTCTTCTGTCTTGCTTGTAATCTCCCTAATTCTCCTTCAATAACCTTCTGTGTGATACCATGTTAAAGACAGCACCAAATTGTGGTTTGTTTTTGTATCTTCACGCTCCCTTGGACAACAATATTAAACATAACGTGAAGTGGAGGCAATGGTCCAGCAGTACTGTCACTAGACTATTATTCCACAAACTCAATTAATGTTCGGGACCTAGATTCAAATCCTGCCATGGCAGATGGTGGAATTTGAATTCAATAGGTAATCTGGAATTAAAGGTCTAATGATGACCATCAAACTGTTGATTGTCAGAAAAACCCCTATAGCACATGAAAGACCTTTAGGGAAGAAAATCTGTCATTCTTAGTCTAGTCCACATGTGATTCCAGACCCACAGCAATGTAGATTGACTCTTAACTCCCTTCTGGGCAATTAGGAATGGGCAATAAACATTGGCCTCGCCAGAGACATCCACATCCCATTTGTGAATGATTCTGTATCAGTGTCTGAAGAGTTGCAAGTGATGCTGAGCATTGTATAATCATAAGTGAACATCCCTATTTTTGATTAGATTACTTACAGTGTGGAAACAGGCCCTTTGTCCTGGAGCAATTATAACTTCTGACTCAAAGTTGGGTGTGCAACAACATCAATTTGCCTTGACCATAGCTAACAGAAGTGTTCTTTGGTGCAAAGCCACACCATGAGTGAATGAAACAGCAGGCAAAAATCTTAGTCGAGGAGATAGATTTGAAGACATATTTTAAAAGGTTAGAGAATGTTAGTGAGATGGTGTTTTAGATAAGGAATTCTAGAGTTTTGGGCCTAGGTAGCTGAAGGTATTGTTTCCAACAATGGAGTGATTAAAAAACATGAGGGATACTCATGAGTCCACAGCTAGGATCGTGTAAAGAACTTACAGTAGGAGAAAAGAAAGAGAGAGGGTGTAGGTCTGGAGGAGGTTACAGAGACAGGGAGGGGTGTAGGGTTGAAGGAGATTACAGAGATAGGGAGGGTTGTAGGGACTGGAGGAGATTACAGAGATGGGAAGGATTGTAAATCTGGAGTAGATTTCAGAGATAAAGAGTGCTATAGAGATAGAGGAAATTACAGGCATAGAAAAAGGTGAGGCCATGAAGGAATTTGGAAATGAATTTAAAAAGTTGAGTTCTGACTTGACCTGATTGCTTTCTTTGTCCCAGTCCTCTGTTGGTCAAAGAAGGATGAATTTAAAAAGGGAGGTGATGTAGCGAATTATTAAACTACATATAGCTCAATGTTTCAAATACATCACCCAGGTCCTCAAGTAATAAATGACTAATTTATTGAAAACAAATTTGCTCAAGTTAAGATGCAAAGAAGGTTTACACTGTATGATGGTAGTGAAGGATAGGCATGTCCCGTTGAAGAGCTGATAATGTGTTGCTGGAAAAGCACAGCAGGTCAGGCAGCATCCAAGGAGCAGGAGAATCGACGTTTCGGGCATGAGCCCTTCTTCATGAATGGCTTTCCTGAAGAAGGGCTCATGCCCGAAACGTCGATTCTCCTGTTCCTTGGATGCTGCCTGACCTGCTGTGCTTTTCCAGCAACACATTTTCAGCTCTGATCTACAGCATCTGCAGTCCTCACTTTCTCCACTATGTCCCGTTGAAGGCAAAGGATAGAAAGGGCAAGATTCGTGAACCATGGATGACAGGAGAAATTATACAACTAGCCACGAGGAAAAGGGAAGTTACATAAGGTTTAGGCAGCTAAGAACAGAACAGGCCCTGGAGGAATATCGGAAGAGTAGGACAAGTTTTAAACAAGGAATCAAGTAGGCGAAAAGGGGTCATGAAATAGCTTTAACAAGCAGAATTAAGGAAAATCCCAAAGCATTTTATTCTTATATAAGAAGCAAGCCGGTAACTAGATAAAGGATTGGTCCACTAAAAGATAATGAAGGAAGGCTGTGTGTCAAACCTGAGAGAATGGGTGAGATTCTGAATGATTACTTTGCATCAGTGTTCACTGAGGAGAGGAACATGATGAATCTTGAGATTAGAGATAGAAGTTTGATTAGTCTGGATCACGTTGGCAGAAGTAGGGAAGATGTGTTGGGTATGCTAGAGGTTATTAAGGTGGACAAATCTCCAGGACTGGATGGGATCTGTCCCAGGTTGCTGAGGGAAGCAAGAGAGGAAATAGCTGGGGCCCTGACAGATATCTTTGTGGCATCATTAAATACAAGTGAAGTGCCGGAGGACTGGAAGGTAGCTTATGTTTTCCCTCTGTAAAAGAAGGGTAGTAGGGATCTTCCGGGTAACTACAGATCAGTGAGCCTGACGTTGGTGGTGGGGAAGTTGCTGGAGAGGGTACCGAGAGATAGGATCTATTTATATTTAGAAAAGAATGAGCTTCTCAGTGATAGGCAACATGGTTTTGTGCGGGGGTGATCATGCCTTACCAACTTAATAGAGTTCTTCGAGGAAGTGACCAAGTTGTTAGATGAGGGAAGGGCTGTTGATGTCATATACATGGACTTTAGTAAGGTTTGATAAGGTTCCCCATTGTAGACTAATGGAGAACGTGAAGTCACATGGTGTGCAGGGTGTTCTATCTAGGTGGATAAAGAACTGGTTGAGCAACAGGAGACAGAGAGTAGTAGTTGAAGGGAGTTTCTTGAAATGGAGAAAGGTGACCAGTGGTGTTCCACAGGGGTCAGTATTGGGGCCACTGTTGTTTGTAATATACATAAATGATCTGGAAGAGGGCACTGTTGCTATGATCAGCAAGTTTGCAGATGACACAAAGATTGGTTGAGTAGCAGAAAGTATAAGGGACTGTCAGAGAATACAGGAGGATATAGATAGACTGGAGAGTTGGGTGGAAAAGTGGCAGATGGCTTTCAATCTAGACAAATGTGAGGTGATGCATTTAGGCACATCTAATTCTAGAGTGAATTATACAATGAATGGAAGAGCCTTGGGAAAAGTTGATGGGCAGAGAGATCTGGGAGTGCAGGTCCATTGTACCCTGAAGGTTGCTGCACAGGTGGATAGAGTGGTCAAGAAGGCATATAGTAGGCTTGCCTTTATTGGATGGGGTATTGCGTATAAGAGCTGGCAAGTCATGTTACAATTGTACAAGACATTTGTTCGACCGCATTTAGAATATTGTGTACAGTTCTGGGCGCCACATTACCAAAAGGATGTGGATGCTTTGGAGACGGTGCAGAGAAGGTTTACGCGGATGTTGCCTGGTATGGAAGGTGCTAGCTATGAAGAGAGGTTGAGTAGGTTAGGCTTATTTTCACGAGAAAAAAGGAGATTGAGGGGGGACCTGATTGAGGTTTACAAAATTGTGAAGGGTATAGGCAGGGGGAATAGAGACAAGCTTTTTCCCAGGGTGAAGGATTCAATAACCAGAGGTCATGCTTTCAAGGTGAGAGGTGGAAAATTTAAGGGGGATACACGCAGCAAGTACTTCACACAGAGGGTGGTGGGTGTCTGGAACACATTGCCAGCAGAGGTGGTTGAGGCAGGCACTGTAGATTCCTTTAAGATGCATCTGGATAGATGCATGAGTAGGTGGGGAGCAGAGGGTTACAAATGCTTAGGAATTGATCGACAGGTTTAGACAGTACATTTGGATCGGCTCAGACTTAAAGGGCCGAAGGGCCTCTTCCTGGGCTGTAAATTTTCTTTGTTCTTTGTTCTTCTCTAACTACCCATCTTAAAATCTAACACAGTCACACAATCCTAAGTCTGGAAAAATATTATAAAAACTCTGAAGAGTTTTATCTGAAAATTACTTTGGCAAGTAACAACCAAATTAATAAAAATAATTATTCCTATATTGTCCAAATATTGGTTTCTTGCTGAAGTTATTTTGCTGACAAGCCGTTAGCATTGAGATTTCTTCCTGAATCAGGTATGGCTGGTTGAATTATTTTTATCTGGAGACAGTGGAGATAGATTCTGGATTCTCCCTGGAGAACTCTTAGGTTGCAGCAATGAAGACATCCCCTGTAATTCCCCTCCACTTGTTATGATGAGATATTCTAGAGGATTTACAGCTCTGGAATGTTGATGACAGCAAGTTTCAGAGAAAATAGATGAAATTCCAAAAGCTGTTACTCCAGACAAGATATCTCTCTGATTGCATTCAAATCCAATAGCTTGATCACACCTAATGACTGGACTACATGGTCTCTCTTGAAAGTGTTACAGTCTTGGCATCTCTAATCATGTAGCTTGTGTTCTGTCTAAAAATAACATTTCAGCTGCTTTGTCCTCTGATTTGGAAAGTGTTCTTTTTAAAATTTTCAGGCTGTGCATAAATGTCCAATCAATTATATTATACATGAATATTTCAAATAATTCACCTATTTAATACCTGCACTCTTGGCAGTAAGAAAGCTTCACTGCAGATTTCCACAATAATACATTTATGTATATTGTATTCGCAAAACGATGAAAACATAACTGATACAACATGATACAAAATGTTAGCAGGATTAAAGTGTCACAGCAAGAATATAAATTAGTGCCAATGGTTTTTCTTATGACCTTCCTGGTGCTGTGGTGTTAACCCTTCAATCAATGACCTTTTGTCAGAATTATAGGATAATAGAAATGAGTAAAAGCTGAGGATGACAGGAAAAACACAGAAGATCGATGACAGGGTTCATAAGGGTCCTAATTTGATTGAGACATGAGAGATCCATGATAATAAAAAAGAAACATAATAGTCAGATTCAGTTCCAAAACAAAACAGGATGAGGAGAATGAATTTTGGATCTTTGTGATGGTTTTGTTTTCATTCAGTTGGAGCCTCTTGGTGAAAAGAATGCCAATCAAACGTTTGATGGTCACATCAACATCAGCTGTCCTTCAAAGGTACGTTTCGTATGGCTTAATCTATAATTTAGTTTGCTTACACTTCAATGGCAAGCTGACTGGTATTTATTCCCATGCTTTCCCCGGGTTGTCATATTCTGAGCTTTCACTTCTGGTTCTAACCACAAACTATTGTAAAATTGAACAGCAGTGTTGAACTGTGGCGCACTCCATGATGTTTCAGGCTGCCAGGGTGCTGGACAGTAACTTCCTGCAAATTTACTCCAAGAAATACATTTTTAACATAAGAAATAAGTCAACATTTCAACAAATCAGAAAAGAAAAAAACCTAAAGGCGGCACAGTGGCGCAGTGGTTAACACTGTTGCCTCACAGTGCAGAGACCTGGGTTTGACTCCCACCTTAGGCGACTGTCTGTGTGGAGTTTGCACATTCTCCCTGTGTCTGTGTGGGTTTCCTCTGGGTGCTCTGGTTTCCTCCCACAATCCAAGGATGTGCAGGTTAGGTGAATTGGCTGTGCTAAAATTGCCCATAGTGTTCAGGGATGGGTAGTTTTGGTGTATTCGTCTGGGCAAATGGAGAGCAGTAGGGGAATGGGTCTGGGTGGTTTACTCTTCAGAGGGCTGGTGTGAACTTGTTGGGCCAAAGGGCCTGTTTCCACACTTAGGGATTCTATATTCTATTTTCTCTTCTAGTCAATCCAGAAACCTTTTTTTCATTACAGTTCAGTTCAGACCCTTAGGCACCATGAGTTCAATATCTCCAAATATTTCAGAGCCCAGCCAGCTGAATGGGGCCTATCACACTCAGTTAGTTTTTAAAGGTTACAAGACCATAAGACATAAGAGCAGAAATTAGGCCATTCTGCCCATTGTGTCTACTCCGCCATTCAGTCATGGCTGATAAGTTTCTCAACCCATTCTCCTATTTTGTCCCTGTAACCCTTTATCCCCTTGACTGTCAAGAACCTTGACAGTTGTCTGGTGGCTCAGTATCTAACTCAAGTAGAAAAGAGCACAATTGCAGTGTCAGGCTTATGCTCTATAACCATTCAACCAATTTATAGTTTTGATTGATTGATTGATTGGTTGCTATCAAGCAAGCATCTCATTCAATATCCCATAGTGGTTACAGATTTCTCAGTCAATGAAAGTATTAAGAAGTTGTTACTACTTATGAAATCCTATGACTATAATCCTATAATCTTAAACAGAAGATGTATATTAATATTTCACTGCATTATTCACAATGTTGCTTCTATTCTATATCTTCATTAAATTTATCCTTTGATATCCTATGAGATACAGTGAAAAGTGCTGTTTTGTGTGCTGTACAGGCAGATCATACCATGCAAAGTGCACCAGAGTAGAAGAACAGAGTGTAGAATACATTGTTACAGCTGCAGATAAGGTACGGAGAGAGAGAAAGAGATCAGAATTAACATTTGAGAGGCCCATTCGAAAGTCTAATAATAGCACGGAAGAAACCGTTCTTGAATCTGTTCATCTGTGTATTCAAACTTTTATATTTTCTGCCCAATGGAAGGGGGTGAAAGAAAATATAACTGGAGTGGGAGGGTCTTTTATTATGTTGATTATTTTCCTGAGGCAGGGGAAGGATAGATGGAGTCAGTATAGATGGAAGGCTGGTTTGTATGATTGACTTCCACCACTCTTTGTAGTTTTCTTGCGGTCTTGGGAAGACCAATTTCCATAACACACTGTGATGCATCTAGAGAGGATGCTTTCTGTGGTGCACCTATAAAAGTTGGTAAAAGTCCTTGTGCACATACCAAATTTCCTGAGCCTCCTGAGGAAGTAGAGACATTGTGTTCTTTTCTGACCATCACATTGACATGGGTGGGCCAGGACAGATTGTTGGTGGCTCATCACTTCCAACAACTTGATGCTCTCGACCATGTCTACCTCAGCACCGTTGATGCAGACAGGGCTATGGCCTCCACTTGTCTTGGCAATGGTTTACTAATGGTGTAAGTGAGAATACAGGATTTTGTCCCAACAATGAACATTACATACAAAACATAAATATAAGAAAAAGAAAAACAAAAATGCAATTATATAGACAGCAAGATCTGTGAATTGCAAACTAAATATCAAAGGATAAATTTAATGAAGACATAGAGTAGAAGCAACATAGTGAGTAATGCAGTGAATATGAATGTACATATTCTGTTTAAGATTATAGGATTATATTCATAGGATTTCATTAGCAGTAACAACTTCTCAATGCTTTCATTGACTGAGAAATCTGCAACCACTATGGGATGTTGAATGAGATGCTTGCTTGATGAGCGTGTGATCTGTAATGTCAAGTGTTTGTGGTACTTGGATATTGCAAGTAAAGAGTCACCATAGAAAACAAACCTAGATACTTCACAGAAACATAAGGAACGTTCACAAAGTTGATCCTGGATATGAAAGGATTTTCTCAAGAGGCGAGGCTGAGTGGGTTGGGCCGATACTCATAGAGTTTAGGAAAATGAGAGGAGATTTTATCAAAACATGGAAGAACCTTAGGGACATTGACAGAGTAGATGAGGAGAAGTTGTGTAGATCCAACTAATAATATTCCAAATTAGTATTTGTATCATTTCTTCATAACAGAATGGCAAATGGGAGTATAGTGGATGTCAAAAAATGAATGATGGATTATAGAAATGATCATTGATAGGATGTAGAAAGGCCACCCAGTGGTGAATGGAGGAAGATAGAGAGGACACTCAATGTGATCAAATTTCTAAGTGCAATTGGAGTACGGGATGTGAATATATTCTCATTTCCGATCATAATTTAGTTGGGCTGGTGAGCAAAGAGAGTTGATGGGATAGAAGATCACTCATTTCAACCAATGAATGTAGATGGTGACAGATTGAAAATTTCACTTGACTGGCCAACAAGGACCTTAGGGTAATGCTCTGGGGACATGGGTACCAATTCACCTTGACAGATAATGAAATTTGAATTAATAAATTAAAATTCCAGAACAAACAAAGGATGACTAATGGTAACCACTGCTGATTATCATAAAAACTCATCTGTTATCCTTTAGGGCAGGAAATCTGCCACCCTTACCTGGTTTGTACTACATGTGATTCCAGACCCACAGCAAAATGGAGGACTGCCCTCTGGGTAATTTGAAATGAATGTTGGTCTGGCCAGTGACGCCTGCATCGCAGGAATGAAGAATTTTTTAAAAAATCCTTAAGTAGGATATAATAACCATTCGACATTTAACTTAACTAATCAATACTTTTTGTTTTCATCTTATGCTAATTCCAGGAGCAGCCTTACTTGAGGACATACAGAAACAGTAATTTTACTTATCCAAATAATCCTGGGCAGCTGACGACAGTGGCCCCTAAGACCACTGAAACCACAACTGTTCCATCGCAAGAGGTTTGTGATAAATGCAGTCAAAAATTGTTTCAAGAAAATGGGTCTTTGAGGATTAAACCTAATCATCTCCCAACCTATTCCAAGCAGAGTCGGTGATGGATTAATGAAATGAAAATTGGGGAGGAAATATTGGGAAGGTGTAGAGTGGGGTTATGCTTCACTATTGTCCACTATACACCACCATTCAATATGGACCTATACACTGCAATGATTTTCTTTATGTTAACTTGTTAGTTGGTATCCTTCAAAACCTGGAGCTGTCCAGTGATAGAATTTCAGATTCTTGTTGGGAAATTGCTCAAAAACCCATTCCTTGCTTTTGGCCTTGGTGTTTCAACTTGCACATACTCAGGATGGAACAGACTATCCCCATTGTTCAACCTCTTACAGCCAGTTGGTGAATAGATTGGAAGTTTATCTTTACTCAATTTTATTATAAAATAAAGAACTGTGAATGCTGGAGATCTGAAACAAAAAACACAAATCACTGGAGAAACTCTGCAGGTTTGGCAGCATCTGAGGAGAAAAAGCAGAGTTAATGTTTCAAGTCCAGATAGGAATGGTGGAGGCATTTGGACTCGTAGTTCCTGACTTTATTCTTTCACCAGCAGACTTCTACAGAAACTGTTTGTTGGTTCAGTTGGTACAGATCATCATTGGATGAGAGTGAAGGTGGGATCAAATTCTTCTTGAAGCTTCCAGTAGTACTGAACGAGTTACTGTACAGGTTAGGATACAATGTCATGTCAATGGAGAAACCTGACTATCAGTGAGATAATGGTTCAGGTTAGATCCAACTTTCCTCAATCCAATTCCACTGGAAAGACTTGCATCATGAAAATCTAGACCCTAAAGTTTCCTCGGAGATGCTGTAACTTTCCCAGACGTATGGCACTTCTTTGATTTCCTTGATCATGACATTTCCTCAATTATTTCTGCCATTCATAGGTTATGTCTACTACAACACTGTGTAACTCAGTAACATTGCTCCACACTGTTCCAAAGACCAGAGAACATGAGTTTCTCCTGGTTAAGCCAATGGGCAAAGGTTGAGACACAGCATAATCTGAAACCTTGTTAATGGTAACTTATCTTTTCAATGCAGTTGGTGAAAAACTAAAAAAAAGAAGAAATTAGAGTCTGAGAAAAAGAAGTAGCAAGAAATATAAAAACAGACTTCTGCAAGTATATAAAAAGAGAAAGAATAGTTAAAGTGGTCATTGGTTCCTAAACATGTGGAATTGGGAAATTCATAATGACAAACAAAGAAATAGCAAGGGTTTTGAACAGACAATTTTGTATCTGTTGAATGATGTAAAAGGCACCAAAGAATAGTAGAAAATCAAGAGGATAAAACAATCACCTTAATGAGAGAAACAGAATTCAGAAAACTAACAGCATTAAAGTCTGACAAGTTCCCTGGATGACATGCATCCGAAAATCTTAATTGGCTACAGAGATAGTGGATGTATTGGTTATAATAATTAAAAATTACCTGGATTCTGGGAACATTCCAATGCGGAATACTGTAGATATAATGCCTCTATACAAAAAAGGGAGGAGACAGAAATAGGAATCTGTAGACTAGGTAGTCCAACACCTATCATTGGAAAAGTGCCAGGATCCACTATTAAAATGGTAGCAGCAGAATATGTAGCAAGTCATAATACAAGCAGGCAGAGTCAACAGTGTTTTGTGGAAGTCAGAAGGTGTTTGACAAAATCATTAGAGTTATTTGGGGATGTAACAAGCAGAGTGTGTAAAGGCCAACCAGCCAATGTGGTGTCAAAAGTGCATTTGACAAATTCACAAAAATTGTTATTGAACAAGATAAGAATGAATTGGCCTGAAACAGCCCAACGTAGCAATCACTGTCAGTTTGTACTCCTGCAATGACTGTTAACAACCTCAATAGAGCTCCACACCTCTGGCTGGTCTTCCCTTTGAAGCTCTTTCATGAAGTACATGAAGTGTACTTGAAATTAGAGTTCTCCTTCATAGTGCTGGATCATTGGGGAATTCAACTACACTACTCTTTTTATGGTAGTAATTGCTATGGGAATTTCATTCACTAGCACACTGAAAAGATTGGAACATTTAAATAGCTTCTCTCTGTGTTAGTGACTAAGTGTAGGTGAACAAATGAGTGCCTGTGAATAGGTGGGTGAACATATACACATGTAAGTGGGTTGGATGAGTGAGATGAGGGGGTATGGTGGGTTAGCTAAGTAAATAAGGGAGACGGGTTGGCATCTGGTAGAGTGGTGGGATGGTAATTGGCAGTATAGCAGGTAAGTAGGGTGGCAGTTTGGTGAGGTTGGGGTTTTGGTTGGCATAGACTGTCAGGTTGGCTCAGCAGAAAGGGTGTTCATGGTGAGAGAGGGTCAGAAAGGAAGTCAGAAGGTCTGAGGGAATCAGACAGACTGGAATATCTTGCCTATGTTGTTGTGGGTAAGGATGGAGAACCTGCTGAGTTTTGTTTCAGCCTTCTGAGAATTGGTTGAGTATTGTGAGTGGCTTGGAAGGGATCCAGCCACTGTTAATTCCATCACAATTTCAGCAGAAATTACTTTGAGGAAACTCCAGCCAAGCTGTAGCAAGTTGAGGGAACTATGGGAAGCTATTCTGTACTTAAACATAACTAGAGATGAATGGGTTGAGTTTGAAGTCTGTGATTACTTACAGATCTTCGGAAGCCAGTTACTTTGTAAGGACAGAGCTCCATCAGACGTTATTCCCAATTCGGGTAAGTATAGATTATTTAAAGTAAGTTTGCTGCTTGTCCCTCTTTCCATTATTATCTCCCAAAAACATACATGATTACTAAGCTTAGAGGGTTGACCTGCCACCAACAACCTCATTGTCTGAAGACTAGAGTTCAATATCCAAGGATCACTGATCACTGATCATTCAATACACCAAATGAAGTAATATCCTGTGAGTGAGCCAGCGAGTCAGAGTCATTAATGACATTGAAAGAGGCCATTTGGCCCATTTAGTCCATTCAGTCAACCCTACTCTTCTGTTCAATCCACATAACCTTCTAAGCTTAATTCCTTTCAATGCCCATCCAATTTTTTTCAGGATCATTGATTGTTTCCACTTTGAACACCCTCCTAAACAGTGGGTTTCAGATCATTAACCAAACCTGTCATAATCTTGTACACTTCTATCAAATCTTCCCTCAGTGTTCTGTGCTCCAAGGAAAACAGTCCCACCTTTTCCGATCTAACATTGTAAGTAAAATCTTCCATTCTTGGAACAACCTCCTCATGCTGAAGAATCTCTTCTGCATCTAATCAAAGACCCTCACATCCTTTTTTTGAAGCATAATAAAACGTGCTCATGGTCATCTCGTAGACACAGATATGCACAGCACAGAAGTAGGCCATTCAGCCCATCATGTCCATATCAGTCAACAAAAGTTTGACTAAATTACATTACATAGCCCTAGAGGCTATGGCACATAAATGAACATTTAAATACTGCTTAAATGTTATGAGATTTTCAAAATAAACCACTCTTTTAGCCAGTGAGATCCAGACTCCAACCATCCTCTTTGTGAACAAAATCTCCTCAACATCCTCCTAGGCTTCTCCCTCTTACCTTGTCCCAAGGTATTGACTCCCTTATTAATGGAAAAGTTGCCTTCCTAAGCACTCTGTCTATGCCCTTTATAACCTTATACACCTTCGTCAGGTCCCATCTCAGCCCTTGTTGAGACAAGGAAAACAATATCAGTCTACTCAATCTTTCTGTATTGTACGGACTCTCCAGCCCAGGCAACATTTGGTAAACACAATGAGCCTCTTAACAAATCCATGTTGACAACCCTGATTTATCCCCATATCTCCAAGTGCAACTAAATTTCTGTCCCTCAGAAATCTTTCTAACAATGTCCCAACCACAAAGTTAAGCTGACGAAAGTGTAATTTCCTGGCTTATCTGTTCCTCCCTTTTGTAATAGCGATTCAATATCAGCAGTCCTCCAGTCCCCTGGCATCTCTCCTTTGATCAGAGAGGATTTGAAAATTACTGCCAGGCCCCTTGAAATCTCCTTCTTTGCCTCCCTCAACAGCCTGGGATATATCTCAACCAGGCCTGTGAACTTATCACTTTTAAGGTTGCTAAACTCACCAGTACCTTCTCTATATTTATTTTAATTTCTTTTAAAATTTCAGACCCTACTTTGATGTCTGTACCTGCATCATCCTTTTCCATTGTGAAGGCTGATGTAAAGTATTCATTAAGAGCTAGTTATATATTTCAAACTACCTTTTTGGTTTTCCCCGCCAATACTTTCCTAATTTCCTCACTGCATTTCTTATTCTCTTCTAAGGACTCTGCCATACTGAACCCTCAGTATCTGCCATCAGCTTTTTCTTTCTTCATTTTAATCTTTACAACTGAGTTCTCTAGTCTTCTTTTAAAGTTAATTCATAGGACGGGGCATCGCTGGCTGTGCTAGCTTTCATTGTCCATCCCTGGTTGTCCTTGAGAAAGTCATGCTCCCAACTTTTGTCTTTGTGCAAACATCATTCACTATTATCATCCCACTGCTATGACACATTTGATCTGCAAGTAGCTGCTCCTAGTCTACTTGGGTCAAACTGATTTCTTGATGAAGGGCTCTTGCCCGAAACATTGATTCTCCTGCTCCTCAGGCGCTGCCTGACCTGCTGTGCTTTTCCAGCACCACATTCTTGACTTGGATCAAACTGTATCCTACATTAGTAAAATTAGACTTTTAGCCAGTTTATAAGATTTATTCCTGGCCCATCAATATCCTTATCCATAATTATCTTAAATCTAACTGAGCTATGGTCACTACAGTCAGTTTTGCTAATAACGCGGTAGTTCCAATCTCGTGCAATCTTGTGATATAATGAAATTGTGTAATAGCAGCACCATTTAAACTAATAGGGCCGGAATCTGGTTATAACCAATACACGCTTTAAAAGCTTGCGCTTTAGAAACACTGTCTCCAATTCGTCAATCATGTTAAAGTGAATTTACGTTAATGAAACCCGTGCTATAGCAGAATGACCTGTATTTCCAAAATGCTTACCTACTGGTATCCTTTCCATCTGCCCAGGACTCACTTCCAAATATCAAGTCCAGAATTAACATCCTTTGTTGGGCTTTCTACATATTGGCTAAAACAGTTCTCCTGGATGCAATTTAAGAATATTGTCTCCCTCTCCCGACCTTGCACACTAAAACTATTCCACTTAATATTGGTACATAAAGTCCCCAAGTGTTATTGTCATTTTATGTTTACACTTCCCTGAAATGTGATTACCTATTTGATGCTTCATTGCTCCCTAACTGTTTGCCACATGGTGTCAGACTGGAATTCTGTATAGACTGGATAGGGAGAAGGTGACGGATTCACTGCTTAAGCAACGTTAACAGTCGGTGAGGATTTTAATCTGGTACAGACCCACAAGCGTTTACAAATGTTGCATTGGACAAAAGAGATGCAATGAACATTTCCTGGAGTTTGGCCCATCCGCATTCTCAGCCATAAGTGATTACATGATATTCTTGACTTGACTATTTTACAGTTCACTCTCTACGACCGGCTGATGTGAAAGTGATCGGAGCAGTGGGCGACTCTCTGACGGTTTGTGCAGTAGTTAACTCTGCAATTAAACTTTAAAAAGGGACAAATTATAGCATCTGTGCATCAGTAATTAATTATCTTACTGCACCATTTATAATAGCAGATGGTCAGTGATATTGATAACAAATGAATTGTACCAACTGTACTATGTACATCTTAGTGATAAATTCCATGCCAACTGATATTTGTATATTTATAAGCAGGATTTTTTAATCTCCAGAGAAACAGCCAACAATTTATTATGAACAATATTGGTATTGAAAATAAAACCAAACAAAATGCTACAGCTGTGATTTCCTGGCCTAACAGTGGTGATGTAGTTTAACATGCCGAGTTTGGAGTTTAATGACCACATTGCAGCTCCTGCCCAAACTTCAGTTCACTCACTGGACATGAGCCTTTCAGGGGAGGCTACAGCGTGGTGTTCATCTCTCATTTCCCAAGAAAAGGTTATATCAGTTATATCCACACCCAATTTTCCCCAGAAGCCAATCTGCACCCCTCACCTAATCTACACCGGACCCACTCTGAACCCCTCACCCAATCTGCACCCTTCACCCAATCTGCACCCCTCACCCAATCTGCACCCCTCACCCAATCTGCAGCGGACCCAATCTGCACCCTTCACCTAATCTACACCGGACCCAATCTGTACCCCTCACCCAATCTGCACCCCTCACCTAATCTACACCGGACCCAATCTGCACCCCTCACCCGATCTGCACCCTTCACCCAATCTGCACCCCTCACCCAATCTGCACCCTTCACCCAATCTGCACCCCTCACCCGATCTGCAGCAGACCCAATCTGCACCCCTCACCCAATCTACACCGGACCCAATCTGCACCCCTCACTCAATCTGCACCCCTCACCCAATCTGCACCCTTCACCCAATCTGCACCGGACACAACCTGCACCCCTCACACAATCCGCACCCCTCATACAATCTGCACCGCACCCAATCAGCACTCCTCACCCAATCTCCACCCCTCACCCAATCTTCACCGGACCCACTCTGCATCCCTCACCCAATCTACAGCAGACCCAATCTGCACTCCTCACCCAATCTGCACCCCTCATCCAATCTACAGCAGACCCAATCTGCACTCCTCACCCAATCTGCACCCCTCATCCAATCTACACCGGACCCAATCTGCACCGGAACCAATCTGCACCCCTCACCCAATCTGCACTGGACTCAATCTGCACCCCTCACCCAATCTGCACCAGACCTAATCTGCACCCCTCACCCAAACTGCACACCTCACCCAATCTGCACCCCTCACCCAATCTGCACCGGACCCATTCTGCACCCCTCACCCAATCTGAACCCCTCATCCAATCTGCACCGGACCTGATCTGCACCCCTCACCCAATCTGCACCGGACCCAATCTGCACACATCACCCAATCTGCACCCCTCACCCAATCTGCACACATCACCTAATCTGCACCCCTCACCCAATCTGCACCGGACCCAATCTGCACCCCTCACCCAATCTGTACCTGACCCAATCTGCACCGGACCGAATCTGCACACCTCAACCAATCTGCACCCCTCACCCAATCTGCAGCCCTCACCCAATCTGCACCGGACCCAATCTGCACCCCTCACCCAATCTGCACCAGACCTGATCTGCACCCCTCACCCAATCTGCATCCCTCACCCAATCTGCACCCCTCACCCAATCTGCACCGGACCGAATCTGCACGCCTCAACCAATCTGCACCCCCACCCAATCTGCAGCCCTCACCCAATCTACACCAGACCCAATCTGCACCCCTCACCCAATCTGCACCAGACCTAATCTGCACCCCTCACCCAATCTGTCTCCCTCACCCAATCTGCACCCGTCACCCAATCTTCACTGGACCCACTCTGCATCCCTCAACCAATCTACAGCGGACCCAATCTGCACCCCTCACCCAATCTGAACCCCTCATCCAATCTACACCGGACCTGATCTGCACCCCTCACCCAATCTGCACCGGACCCAATCTGCACCCCTCACCCAATCTGCATGGGACCCATTCTGCACCCCTCACCGAATCTGCACCCCTCACCCAATCTGTACCGCACCCAATCTGCACCCAACCCAATCTGCACCCCTCACCAATCTGCACACCTCACCCAATCTGCACCGGACCCACTCTGCATCCCTCACCCAATCTACACCTGACCCAATCTGCACCCCTCACCCAATCTGTCTCCCTCACCCAATCTGCACCCCTCACCCAATTTACACCGGACCCAAACTGCACCCCTCACCCAATCTGCACTGGACCCAATCTGCACCAGACCGAATCTGCACCCCTCACCCAATCTGCACTGGACCCAATCTGCACCCCTCACCCAATCTGCACCGGACCCAATCTGCACCCCTCACCCAATCTGCACTGGACCCAATCTGCACCAGACCCAACCTGCACCTCTCATTCAATCTGCACCGAACTCAATTTGCACCCCTCACCCAATCTGAACCGAACTCAATCTGCTCCCCTCACCCAATGTACACCGGACCCAATCTGCACCCCTCACCCAATCTACACCCCTCACCCAATCTGCACCCCTCACCCAATCTGCACAGGACCCAATCGGCACCCCTCACTCAATCTGCACCCGACCGAATCTGCACACCTTACCCAATCTACACCCCTCACCCAATCTGCACCGGACCCAATCTGCACCCCTCACCCAATCTGCACTGGACCCAATCTGCACCCCTCACCCAATCTGCACCCCTCACCCAATCTGCACTGGACCCAATCTGCACCCCTCATCCAATCTGCACCCCTCATCCAATCTACACCGGACCCAATCTGCCCCAGACCCAATCTGCCCCCCTCACCCAATCTGCACTGGACTCAATCTGCACCCCTCACCCAATCTGCACCGGACCGAATCTGCACACCTTACCCAATCTGCACCCCTCACCCAATCTGCACCGGACCTAATCTGCACCTCTCACCCAATCTGCATCCCTCACCCAATCTGGAGCCATCACCCAATCTTCACCGGACCCAATCTGCACCCCTCACCGAAACTGCCCCGGACCCTAATCTGCACCCCTCACCCAATCTGCACCGCACCCAATCTGCATCCCTCACCCAATCTGCACCCAACCCAATCTGCACACCTCACCCAATCTGTACCCCTCACCCAATCTGCACCCCTCACCTAATCTACACCGGACCCAATCTGCACCCCTCACCCGATCTGCACCCTTCACCCAATCTGCACCCCTCACCCAATCTGCACCCTTCACCCAATCTGCACCCCTCACCCGATCTGCAGCAGACCCAATCTGCACCCCTCACCCAATCTACACCGGACCCAATCTGCACCCCTCACTCAATCTGCACCCCTCACCCAATCTGCACCCCTCACCCAATCTGCACCGGACACAACCTGCACCCCTCACACAATCCGCACCCCTCATGCAATCTGCACCACACCCAATCAGCACTCCTCACCCAATCTCCACCCCTCACCCAATCTTCACCGGACCCACTCTGCATCCCTCACCCAATCTACAGCAGACCCAATCTGCACTCCTCACCCAATCTGCACCCCTCATCCAATCTACACCGGACCCAATCTGCACCGGAACCAATCTGCACCCCTCACCCAATCTGCACTGGACTCAATCTGCACCCCTCACCCAATCTGCACCAGACCTAATCTGCACCCCTCACCCAATCTGCACACCTCACCCAATCTGCACCCCTCACCCAATCTGCACCGGACCCATTCTGCACCCCTCACCCAATCTGAACCCCTCATCCAATCTGCACCGGACCTGATCTGCACCCCTCACCCAATCTGCACCGGACCCAATCTGCACACATCACCCAATCTGCACCCCTCACCCAATCTGCACACATCACCTAATCTGCACCCCTCACCCAATCTGCACCGGACCCAATCTGCACCCCTCACCCAATCTGTACCTCTCACCCAATCTGCAGCCCTCACCCAATCTGCACCGGACCCAATCTGCACCCCTCACCCAATCTGCACCAGACCTGATCTGCACCCCTCACCCAATCTGCATCCCTCACCCAATCTGCACCCCTCACCCAATCTGCACCGGACCGAATCTGCACGCCTCAACCAATCTGCACCCCCACCCAATCTGCACCCCTCACCCAATCTGCACCAGACCTAATCTGCACCCCTCACCCAATCTGTCTCCCTCACCCAATCTGCACCCGTCACCCAATCTTCACTGGACCCACTCTGCATCCCTCAACCAATCTACAGCGGACCCAATCTGCACCCCTCACCCAATCTGAACCCCTCATCCAATCTACACCAGACCTGATCTGCACCCCTCACCCAATCTGCACCGGACCCAATCTGCACCCCTCACCCAATCTGCATGGGACCCATTCTGCACCCCTCACCGAATCTGCACCCCTCACCCAATCTGTACCGCACCCAATCTGCACCCAACCCAATCTGCACCCCTCACCAATCTGCACACCTCACCCAATCTGCACCGGACCCACTCTGCATCCCTCACCCAATCTACACCTGGCCCAATCTGCACCCCTCACCCAATCTGTCTCCCTCACCCAATCTGCACCCCTCACCCAATTTACACCGGACCCAAACTGCACCCCTCACCCAATCTGCACTGGACCCAATCTGCACCAGACCCAATCTGCACCCCTCACCCAATCTGCACTGGACCCAATCTGCACCCCTCACCCAATCTGCACCGGACCCAATCTGCACCCCTCACCCAATCTGCACCAGACCCAATCTGCACCCCTCACCCAATCTGCACTGGACCCAATCTGCACCAGACCCAACCTGCACCTCTCATTCAATCTGCACCGGACCCAATCTGCACTGGACCCAATGTACACCGGACCCAATCTACACCCCTCACCCAATCTGCACCGAACTCAATCTGCATCCCTCACCCAATCTGAACCGAACTCAATCTGCACCCCTCACCCAATGTACACCGGACCCAATCTGCACCCCTCACCCAATCTACACCCCTCACCCAATCTGCACCCCTCACCCAATCTGCACAGGACCCAATCGGCACCCCTCACTCAATCTGCACCCGACCGAATCTGCACACCTTACCCAATCTGCACCCCTCACCCAATCTGCACCGGACCCAATCTGCACCCCTCACCCAATCTGCACTGGACCCAATCTGCACCCCTCACCCAATCTGCACCCCTCACCCAATCTGCACAGGACCCAATCGGCACCCCTCACTCAATCTGCACCCATCACCCAATCTGCACTGAACCCAATCTGCACCCCTCACTCAATCTGCACCCTTCACCCAATCTGCACCCCTCACCCAATCTGCACCGGACCCAATCTGCACCCCTCACTCAATCTGCACCCCTCACCCAATCTGCACTGGAACCAATCTGCACCCCTCACCCAATCTGCCCCCCTCACCCAATCTGCACCGGACTCAATCTGCACCCCTCACCCAATCTGCACCCCTCACCCAATCTACACCGGACCCAATCTGCACGCCTCACCCAATCTGCACCCCGCACCCAATCTGCACCGGACCCAACCTGCCCCCCTCACCCAATCTGCACCGGACCCAATCTGCACACCTTACCAAATCTGCACCCCTCACCCAATCTGCACCCCTCACCCAATCTACACCGGACCCAATCTGCACGCCTCACCCAATCTGCACCCCGCACCCAATCTGCACCGGACCCAACCTGCCCCCCTCACCCAATCTGCACCGGACCCAATCTACACACCTTACCAAATCTGCACCCCTCACCCAATCTGTACCCCTCACCCAATCTGCATCCCTCACCCAATCTGCAGCCCTCACCCAATCTTCACTGGACCCACTCTGCATCCCTCACGCAATCTACAGCAGACCCGATCTGCACCCCTCACCCAATCTGCACCCCTCATCCAATCTACACCGGACCCAATCTGCACCCCTCACCCAATCTGCACCGGACCCAATCTGCCCCCCTCACCCAATCTGCACTGGACTCAATCTGCACCCCTCACCCAATCTGCACCGGACCGAATCTGCACACCTTACCCAATCTGCATCCCTCACCCAATCTGCAGCAGACCCAATCTGCATACCTCACCCAATCTGCACCCCTCACCCAATCTGCACCGGACCCAATCTGCACCCCTCACCCAATCTGCACCGGACCTAATCTGCACCCATTACCCAATCTGCATCCCTCACCCAATCTGCAGCCCTCACCCAATCTTCACCGGACCAACTCTGCATCCCTCACCCAATCTACAACAGACCCAGTCTGCACCCCTCATCCAATCTGCACCCCTCATCCAATCTACACCGGACCCAATCTGCCCCAGACCCAATCTGCCCCCCTCACCCAATCTGCACTGGACTCAATCTGCACCCCTCACCCAATCTGCACCGGACCGAATCTGCACACCTTACCCAATCTGCACCCCTCACCCAATCTGCACCGGACCTAATCTGCACCTCTCACCCAATCTGCATCCCTCACCCAATCTGGAGCCATCACCCAATCTTCACCGGACCCAATCTGCACCCCTCACCGAAACTGCTCCGGACCCTAATCTGCACCCCTCACCCAATCTGCACCGCACCCAATCTGCATCCCTCACCCAATCTGCACCCAACCCAATCTGCACACCTCACCCAATCTGCACCCCTCACCCAATCTGCACCCCTCACCCAATCTGCACCGGACCCACTCTGCATCCCTCACCCAATCTACACCTGACCCAATCTGCACCCCTCACCCAATCTGCACCGAACCAAATCTGCACCCCTCACCCAATTTAAACCGGACCCAATCTGCACCTCTCACCCAATCTGCACCAGACCCAATCTGCACCCTTCACTCAATCTACACCCCTCACCCAATCTACACTGGACCCAATCTGCACCCCTCACCCAATCTGCACTGGACCCAATCTGCACCAGACCCAACCTGCACCTCTCATTCAATCTGCACCGGACCCAATCTGCACCGGACCCAATCTGCACCCTCACCCAATCTACACCCCTCATCCAATCTGCACCCCTCACCCAATCTGCACCGGACTCAATCTGCACTCCTCACCCAATCTGCACCAGACCCACTCTGCACCCCTCACCCAATCTGCACTGGACCCAATCTGCACCAGACCCAACCTGCACCCCTCATTCAATCTGCACCGGACCCAATCTGCACCCCTCACCCAATCTACACCAGACCCACTCTGCACCCCTCACCCAATCTACACCGGACCCAATCTGCACCCCTCACCCAATCTGCACCAGACCCAATCTGCAACCCCCTCACCCAATCTTCTCCAGACCCAATCTACACCGGACCCAGTCTGCACCCCTCACCCAACCTACACCCCTCACCCAATCTGCACCCCTCACCCAATCTGCACCAGACCCAATCTGCACCCCTCACTCAATCTGCACTGGACCCACTCTGCACCCCTCACCCAATCTGCACCGAACCAAATCTGCGCCCCTCACCCAATCTGCACCCCTCACCCAATTACACTACTCCAAATTTACACACCCACCAAATCTACACGCCCCACCCAATTCACACTCCCACACAATCTACACTCCCACCCACTCTGCACCCTTCCGAAATCTACACCTGTCCCTTGTTTGTTAGCTTGTTTGAAGACTACAACATGTAATGGTATTAATTGTCTTGTAGGCTGGCAATGGAATAGGCTCCAAACCTCATGATGTTCTGGACGTCTTAACACAGTACAGAGGCTTGTCCTTCAGGTAAAAGGCACTACTTATGAAATAAAGTTCCTGCAACATTACTGACAATGCACAATCATCTGAATTTCAGAAATATGGGATTATTATTGTGCCTGGAGCAAGGTCCCAATATTCACAGGTTTTGCTTTGGTTCCATTTGAACTCACTGGGCAGAATGCTCCCCTCCTTGCTGTAGTCTAGGTAATGATGAGAAAACACAGTGACAATGGAAGCCTCAATAAAAGGTGCAGGTGAAAAGAGAAGTCTGAGACAGACGGTCAGTGTCATTGAAAGAAGCGGGCAAGGTGAGAACCATAAGACAGGCAGTCAGCATCACTGAGAGGAGTGGGCGAGGTTAAGGCACAGAGACAGACAGTCAGTGTCTGTGAGAGAAGCTGACAAGGTGAGGACCCTGTGACAGGCAGTTAGCATCACTGAGAGGATAGGGTGAGATGAGGACCCTATGACAAGCAGTCTGTGTCACTAAGAAAAGTGGGTGAGGTGAGGACCATGTGATAGACAGTCAGTGTCACTGAGAGGAGAGGGTGAGTATGTAGACAAGAAGTCAAGAACAGGACTCCGTAGCAAGCAGTCAGAACTAGATTCATTGAAGCTATTTGGCATAGGTTTTTGCCCTACCAGGGAAAGAAGCTAACTGTTTGATGGGTCTCTGATGAAAGCTTAAGGTCTTTTCTTTTCTTAAATTTTAACGTAACATACAAATTGATGGTTAAGACTTAAAAGACAATATAAGTAAGTGAATAATATAATTAATCCTTATTAAGGCTGGGAATTTCTGCAGCAAATAGGAGCTCCTGGATACCATTGAGTACAGGAGTTGGGAGGTCATGTTTTGGCTGTACAGGACATTGGTTAAGCCAATTTTGGAATATTGTGTGCAATTCTCATCTCCCTCCTATTGGAAGGGTGTTGTGAAACTTGAAAGGGTTCAGGAAAGCTTTACAAGGATGTTGCCAGGGTTGGAGGGTTTGCTATAGGGAGAAGCTGAATTGGCTGGGGCTGTTTTCCCTGGAGTGTTGGAGGCTGAGAGGTGACCTTATAGAGGTTTATAAAATCATGAGGGGCATGGATAGGGTAAATAGACAAGGTCTTTTCCCTGGGGTGGCGCAGTCCAGAGCAAGAGGCCATAAGTTTAGAGTGAAATGGGATAAATTCAAAAGGGACCTAAGGGGCAACTTTTTCATACAGAGGCTGGTGTGTGTGTGGAATGAGCTGCCAGACAAAGTGATGGGGACTGGTACAATTAATATTTAAAAGGTATCTGGATGGGTATATGAATAGGAAGATTTGAGAGGAATATGGGCCAAGTGCTGGCAAATGGAACTAGATTAGGTTAGGATATCTGGTTGGCTTGGACCAATTGGACTGAAGGATCTGTTTCTAAGCTGTTTCCATGACTATATGACTCTATGACCATTCTGATCCAGAGTAAATACATGTGTAGTGATTGTTTGAAATTCCACTAGCTTCAGCTAATAGTTATGAATTAGAGACAGAACTGCAGACCCTGCAATGCACCAGGGAGCAGGGAACCTTACCTGGATATTTGTTACCAGGACGCTGCCACAGTTCTTAGGGTCTCCTGATTTGGTCAGGGCAGGAGTGTGGTAGTATGAATGAAGCAGGTAAGGGGACCCAGAAGGACAGGAGTATCAGCCTTTGCAATTGTTCCAATAGATTTACTCATTCTGTTTTGGTGAGAGGGGCGTCTGTAGGGTGGATGAGCAAACTGACAATGAAGGCAAAAGTGAGGACTGCAGATGCTGGAGATTAGAGTGGTGCTGGAAAAGCAGGTCAGGCAGCATCCAAGGAGCAGGAAAATCAACGCTCCCTTTAAAGCCTCCCATTTATCTCTCCACCCCGGAGGCTCCTAGCCTCATTCCTGATGAAGGGCTCCTGCCCAAAACATCAATTTTCCTGCTCCTCGGATGCTGCCTGACCTGCTGTGCTTTTTCAGCACCACTCTAATCTTGAAACTGACAATGAAGCCATTCAATTGGGGCAAGCAACAGGTATGGCAGTAATAATAGAGAACTGTACAGTGGGGATGATTGACACCATTCTCTGCTGTTAAGAAGGAGAATACAGATAGCTGTGTTCCAGGGTTCAGGGTATCTGTTCAGGGCTGGAAAAGAACTTATTATGGGGTAGGGGAGTGGCAAAGATCTCTGTGTAGGTGCCAATGACAGAAGTAGAATGAGGAAATGGATTCTGCATAGAGAATGTGAATGACTAGGCATTGGATTAGAAAGCAGAATCTCAAATGATATAATCTCTGGATTATTACCTGAGCCGCATGCAAATTGGCGCAAAGAAAATTAGAGAGATGGAAATGTGGCTGGAAGACTAGTGTGAGAGAAGTGATATCCAATTCATGGACCATCATACCACTCCTGGAGAATGTTGGGTCTTTACCATTGGGTACACCTGAGCCACGCTGGGCTACATAACTTGAGAATTAGAGAGGATTTTAAACGAAGTAGTGGTATATCAAAAACTAGAGACAAGGTAATGCAGGGAAATAGTAATTTGGGAAATGAGAGTCAAAGAATGGTAGGAAAGGTGATAAAAAAAACAAAGAATTCATGAATAATAAAGACTACAAATATAAGAAACAGATGAAAGTAAAGATTCAGTATTAGAACAAATTGATAGTCACATTAAAGTTGGCAAATGCTATCTGTTGGCTGTGACAGAAGGATGGCTTCAGGGTGATAAGGATTGGATTCTCAATCTTCAGCATATAGGACATTAAAGCAAAACAGGAAGCTATTTAAAGGTGGGGGAATAGCACTGTTAATCAAGAATGACATCTGTGCAATAATTAGGGGTGATCTTGGTTCAGGAGATAAGGATGTAGGATCATGGCTTTGACAAATAGTAGGAGAAATAAATCACAAGACAGAGTGGTCTACAATCCCCCCTAGAATTAACTGACAAACTGTACAAAAGGAAATATTGGGGCTCAGTGATAAACGGATAGCAATAACACAGGTGAAGAATAGATATAAACTGGAAGAATGAAATTGGCAGAAGCCTGGATAGGGAGTTCATAGAATGCATTCAAGACAGTTTCTGAGAGCAACACATTTGAGAATCAACCAGAGAACAGGTTTTATTAGACTTGTTATTGTGTAATGCGCCAGGGTTGGTTAGTGATCTTAGTTTTTTAAGAAAAACAAGATCAATGGGATGTGGGTGCCCAGCATGTATTGCCTGTCTCTAATTGCCCCTGAGAAGTTGGTGAGCTGAAGTCATGATCCACAATACTATTATGGAGGGAGTTCCAGGATTTTGACTCAGCAACATTGAAGGAACAATGATAAAGAGACTGTCGATGCTCAGTTATTCGGTATATTCAGACCAATAGAGGACTAAGGAACACGAGTATTCCATTTGGCCTTCCGAGCAAATGCTCTGCCATTCAATAAGATCATTGCTGATCCCATTGTTATCTTAACTCTACCCACCTTCCCTTTAGCAGTACCATAAACACTTTTCCTCTTTAAATACTCTCTCTTTGACCAGCTCTTCATCCTATAGGAGACAGCATGGTACATGGCAAAGTGTCATGCTTTGTTTTACAATGTTCCTTGTTTGGTTATTTATTTGGTTCATTACACTGAACTTGCTATGAAATGTAAGTTGCTGCTGTTTAAGGTCAATACCAGGAAGAAGCTTATGCTACAAGCTACCATTGCATTGCAGTGGCAGTCAATTAGCTGGTTTATGGTGCATGGCCAACAACAAGGATTCAATTCCTGCACCTGGTGAGGTTACCATGAAGGTTCTACCTTGCCCATTACCTGAGGCGTGATGACCATCATATTCAACCACCACCAACCATCTCTGTCTAATGAGAGTGGCCCTCTGAGACTATGATAGGCCTCTGTGACCTTACCTTTGCATTACAGCGTTGAAGGAGTGCTGCACTGTCAGAGCTGTCAATGTTCTAATGACCTGGAATTATATGCATACATGTAGACTTATGGAAATATGTATCATGGAATTATATATATACCTGTGGATTTGAATTTTTTTTATGCTCATTAAGAGAAAATAAATTTGTTTTAACTTAAAAGTTGAGAAAATAATTTTAAACATTGCTTAAAATTATCTGACAGAACAGTTTTCAATAAAGCTTGTTTTATGCTTTTATTAACAGCATTGGAGGAGATGAGTCATTAAGAAGCTCCACAACTCTGCCAAGTAAGGACATTGAAATTATATAAAATTTAATATTGTTTACTCTTTGGACATTTTGAAATGGTCCTACATGATAACTTTTAGAAGCAAAAGTTTACCTCACACCAGGGTGACCTTAACAGAGATGGTCAACAGCTTTTTTTTCCCCTAAAATCTAGTCCACACATGGGTGCATTTCTGAGTATTCACCTTAGAATTATTTATTAACCAATTCAATCTTCTGTTGTAAAGATTAAAGGGCATTCCTGGATGGAGAGAGTTGAACAAAATAATCCTCAGGGTTGACTTAAATTGTACTCATTCAGTTGGGGGTTTGGAGGCTTAACTGGCAGCAGTCGTATTCATTTTACATACCTTCCCCAATCCCGTATTACCATGTTTGAATTAATCCTTTGACAACTTTCTGTTACAAATATGCTCCTAATTTTTGTTCCCACACTCAAAAACATCTTCATATTATGCTTTTTAGAATTAGAATTACTGTAAGTAATCTAATCTAATCTAAAGCTTCCTGTGAAGTTTGTGTCATGAACTTCGTTGCTATTCCTCTCAGTTCTAAGGCAGTACCTGAGCACAAAAGTTACTCGAGTGCAGTACTAAGGGAGTGCTGAATTGTTGGAGGTGCCGCCTTTCAGACGAGATGTTAAACTGAGATCCTGTGAAAGTTCCCTCAGCATATCCTGATGAGGATCAAGGGAGTTTCCCCTAGTATCTAAATTGTAAACTATTAATAATGCAAAGAAATTACCATTTATATTTGCGTAGAAGTTGATCTCATGTAAAAGTCGATCCCCTATTTTTGATCAAAAATCTAGAATTTTCCGAATATCTCATGTAAATGTTGATCCTAATTCTTCACATTTGTGAATCAAGGTATTATCATGTATATAAATGAGGAAATGAATTTTTTTTGTACTATTATTTGTTTTGATGTACAATTCACACCAACATTAGGCTACAGATTTATTAAGTTCATTATGGAACATAATTAGTATAATTAGTGTGATACAAAGTTTATTACAGTATCATTTCCCATATAAGATAGACCTATAAGCATTTACTTCACTATAATTACCATGCAGCAGACTTCTCATGGCTGCAATGATCGGTGAGACTGTCTGAAAGTCAAATGTCTAATAACTTTTTTATCAGAAATAAAAGCTTAAAATGTTAGCTTGAAAAACTAAAACAACAGTAGATGACAGAAAACGAAGAGAAATGGAAAGATTTCGCATGAAAGTTTTGGACGCATCTAGTCAGAGTCAGGTGACAACCTCCCTTTGTGTGCAAGTCAGCTGAGCTCAGTTCCCCTGTAGCACTTGTGGAATTACCATAATGCACTGTGCATTAATTTCAGCCGCTCAAACGTAGTATTCACTTCATAGGTGACCCCATAAATTTAACCTGAAAGAATAGTCTAAAAAAATTTGACTCTTACAGAAGTTTATATGATAGATCGTCTCATCATTATCACATTGTTATTTGCTGGAGCTTGCTATATACAATTTGGTTACTACATTTCCTACATTATAGCTGTAACTACACCGTACATACAACTTCATTGGCTGTAAAGCAGTTTGGAAACATTAGCAGTCATGAAACTGCTTAAAGAAATGTGGTGTTTCCTTTCTGGAGAGTACGAACAGCTCGAAGCTAAATTAAAAAGCAGAACCGAAAAAGTAATAATCTCTGGATTACTACCTAGACCTCGAGCTAATTGGCACAGAGTCAATAAGATTAAGCAGGTGTGGCTCAAAGATTGGTGGGGGAGAAATGGGACTGAATTCATGGGATATCGGCACCAAGTACTAGGGAAGAAGGGACCTGTTCCGATGGGACGGTCTTCATCTGAACCGTGCTGGGACCAGAGTCCTGGCAAATTACATAACTAGGGCTTTAAACTAAATGAGGGGAAGGGTTTAGTTATAGGCGAAATTAGAAAACCTGAATTAAAGGAGGAAGAGTGCAGAACTCAGGAGAGGATATTAAAATCTCCAGCACAGGCACAAAAAGGACAGAGTGTTTGGAAAGGATTAGCAATCAAACTTCAAGCACATTGGACAAATGAACGAAAATCAGAAGAGGAACAGTTAATACAGGACTGAAGGAGTTAAATCTGAATGCACACGCAATATAAGGAATAAGGTAAATGAGTTTGTGGCGCAGATTAAAATTGGCAGGTATGACGTGGTGGGCATTACGGAGACTAGGTAGGAGAGGGGATCAGGATTAGGAGCTGAATATTCAAAGATATAAATACTGCTGAAAAGATAGTCAGGTGCGCAGAGGGAGTGGGGTTGCCTGTTAGTGAGAAATGAAATTAAATCAATAGTAAGGAACGAAGTAGATTCAGATGGTGTAGAATCTGTATGGGTAGAATGAAGGAACCACAAAGGTGGAAAAAAAACACAGTTGGAGTTATGTACAGGCCTCCAAACAGTAGTCAGGAGCTAGGACACAAGATATACCAGGAGATAGAAGAGGTGTATAGAACAGGCAAAAATAGATTAGATTAGATTAGATTACTTACAGTGTGGAAACAGGCCCTTCGGCCCAACAAGTCCACACCGCCCCGCCGAAGCATAACCCACCCATACCCCTACATCTACATTTACCCCTTACCTAACACTATGGGCAATTTAGCATGGCCAATTCACCTAGCCTGCACATCTTTGGACTGTGGGAGGAAACCGGAGCACCCGGAGGAAACCCACGCAGACACGGGGAGAACGTGCAAACTCCACACAGTCAGTCGCCTGAGGCGGGAATTGAACCCGGGTCTCGGGCGCTGTGAGGCAGCAGTGCTAACCACTGTGCCACCGTGCCGCCCAAAGTGATCATGAAGGATTTCAATATCCAGGTGGATTTGGAAAATTAGGTTGGTAGTGAATTGCAAGAAAACAAATTTGTCGAATGTCTACGATATGGCGTTTTGGAGCAGATTGTGGTGGAGCCCACTCAGGAACAGGCAATAGTGTGGTACGGTGGCTCAGTGGTTAGCACTGCTGCCTCGCAGGACCAGGGACCCAGATTCAATTCCAACCTCAAGCGATTGTCTGTGTGGAGTTTGCACATTCTCCCTGAGTCTGCGTGGGTTTCCTCCCACAATCCAAAGATGTGCTGGTTAGGTGAACTGGCCTTGCTAAATTGCCCAGAGTGTACAGGGATGTCGGTAGGTACATCAGGAGTAAATATAGGTTAGGGGAATGAGTCTGGGTGGATTACTCATCGGAGGGTCGGTGTGGACTTGTGCATCCACCACTACTTCTAGTAGTTCTTTCCACATGCTAGCCTCCCTCTGTGTGACAAAGTTGCCCCTCATGTCCTTTTTAAAACTTTCTCCTCTCATGTTAAAATTATGCTGTCTAGTTTTGAACTCCCCCACCCTAGAGAAAAGCCCTTTGCTATTCACCTAACCTATGCCCCCAATGATTTTCTAAATATCTGTAAGGTCAACCCTCACCCCCCCTATGCTCTAGTGAAAAAGGTCCCAGCCTATTCAGCCTTTTCTTATAACTCAAACCGTCGAATACCAGCTGCATTCTGGTAAATCTTTTCTGAACCCTTTCCAATTTAATAATAGCCTTCTGATAGCAAGGCGACTAAAATTGCACACGTTCTCCAGAAGTGACCACATCAATGTCCTATACAATCTCAACATGATGTCCCAACTCCCCTCCCATTATGTTTGTAGCAATTACCATCATTTCTCCGATATTTCTGTTGATGTTCTGATTTGAGACTGGGAGACCCATCTGTGGACATTTGGGTTTATTTCAAACTCCAAACACATAAAGGAATAAATAACTATGATCTTGTAGCCATTACAGATACATAATTGCAGGGTTTCACAGATTAGGACCTGAAGGTTGAAAGATACAGAATATTTATGATGGGCAGGAAGCTCGGAAAAGCTAGAGTTGCTCTGTTAGCGCAACAAAGAGGAATAATCAAACTTCAGGAAACCAGAATGTGGAAATGATTTAAGTGATAAAGAGAAGTGTAAAAGAGAAATATAAAGGCGAGAAGTTACTTGTGGGGGTGGTGTACAGCTCCCCCTCTTCCCTAACAGTAACCGCCCGGTCTGGTGGAAGATTATGTAAGAAATAATTGGAACTTCTCAGAGAGGCATGGCAATAATCAGTGGATTTTAATCTAAATATACACTGGAAAAGTCAGATGAGCAAAGTTTCTTTTAATCTCTTCACCCCCGAGGGTCCCAGCCTATTCCTGATGAAGGGTTTTTCCCTAAAACATCAATTTTCCTGCTCCTTGGATGCAGCCTGACCTGCTGTGCTTTTCCAGTACCACTCTAATCTTGATTCTGGATTAGTGGTGCTGGAAGAGCACAGCAGTTCAGTTAGCATCCAAGTAGCTTTGAAATCGACGTTTCGGGCAAAAGCCCTCCTGATGAAGGGCTTTTGCCCGAAATGTCGATTTCGAAGCAACTTGGATGCTGCCTGAACTGCTGTGCTCTTCCAGCACCACTAATCCAGAATCTGGTTTCCAGCATCTGCAGTCATTGTTTTTACCTCACTCTAATCTTGACTCTAATCTCTAGCATCTGCAGTACCCATTTCCGCAAAGGTAGCTGATGAGTTCATAACTTCTCAGAACAGCATATTCTGGAGAAAACCAGAGAACAGGCTGTACAGTGTGCATTTGTAGAGCTGAAATGGTAGACATTTAAGGAAATATTTCTGAATACACAGAATAGATCACTTTCAAAGAGTAAGAAAAGTTCCAAGAGATGGACACACCATCCATGGTGAATTAGAGAGATTAAAAATGGTGCCAAACGTTAATCAAATCCGAAAACATATATTTATGAAAACACAATGGAAGGTCAGGTGATCACACAATATAAAAGTGAAGAATTACTAAAAATAAAGGAAACATTTACTGTGGGAGAAGGCTAGCCAGAAACATAAAACAGGTAGTAAGTGTTTCAAAAGATATTTTAAAAAGAAAACAATTAAGTGTCCCTTGCTCCTATAGAAAGTTAGCTTAGGAATTAATAATGAAAAAGAAGGAAATGACTGATGAAGTGAACAGGTGCTTTAATTGGGCCTCACAATACAAGTCAAAAGTAACACCAGAAATAGGCGTGAATCTTATCTCCAGTAAATGGAAAGAAGGAAGGAACCACATCAGAATTACAATCACCAGGCAGTGTTACTGTTCAAGTCCAGGTACAAGCTGACACCTCCTGGGGTCCTGATGAACTTCTTCCTAGAGCCTGAAAAGATGGGGCTAGTCACGTAGTTAATGCATCGACTTTAGTTTTCCAAAATTCTCTTGATTCAGGGAAGGTCCCATTATATTATGAGATAGTAAGTTTAACTCATTCATTCAAAATGGGGAGATAGAAAGTAGTGAACTACGGGCCAGTTAACCCAACATTTGTCATAGGGAAATGTTAGAAGCTGTTATTAAAGATGCTAAACCAGGGTACTTAGATTCCTTTAAGGTAATTTGACAGATTCAATATGGTTTTATTAAAGGAAAACCATGTTTAACCAACCTATTGAAGTTCTTTAAGGATGCGACATGCACTGTGGATAAAGGGAAACTGGGGTGTGCTGTACTTAGATTTTCTTAAGGCATTTAATAAGGTTACACATCAAAGGTTATTGTGGCTAATAAAAACCCATGATATAGGCAATAGTATTGTTAAGGATAGAAGATTGGTTAGCTAACAGGAAGCAGAGAGTAGGCATAAACTGGTCTTTTTTAAAGTTGACAAGATGTTGGCAATAGTGTACCAAAGGATCGTCAATTGTTCATAATTGGTAGACGTGATTTGGATGAAGGGACCCCAGTTATGGCTGCCAAACGCAATGACACAAAAATAGATAGGGAAGTAGGTTAGGAGTCATAACAAGGCAACAAAATAGATAGCTTGAATGGGCAAAGATCCAGCAGATGGAGTATAATGTGGAGAAATTGTGAAATTTTCCATTTTAGCAAGAAGAATTCTTTAAAAGTCTTTACGCTGAGTTGTTGAGGAGTTCTGAGATGTGGAGGAATCTGGGTGACCTAATCGATGAATCACAAATACTTAATTTTTAAATACATCAAGTAATTAGGAAAGCTAATCAAATGTTACTATTTATTGTGACGGAAATCAAACATAAAAGTAGGGAGATTATGTTTTAGTTATATAGGGCACTGGTAAAATCACATCCGGAGTATTGTATACCATATTGGTCATCTTATTTCAGAAAGACTGCAAATGCATTGGTAGCAGTTCCGAGTGGGTTTACCATATCTGGGAAGGACAAGTTATCTTAGGAGAGGAGTTGGACAAACCAGACTTAAATCTGCTAGAGATTCAACTGAAAAGGACTGCAATTTTCAGTGAGGGAAACTCAGTTGTCCACTGGGAATATGTCCTGTAAGTTCAAGAAGTGTGATACAATCATTATTGAGTGATAAATACATCATAATTTAAAAAGCAAAAAGGATTATGATGCAAAATAGACCTAAAAGGAAGGTAATGGAAGTGAAGTCAAGTTAAACAGTTGTTTAATGCTGTAATGGAAGGAATGTGGGTTAATTCTAATTAGGATTGTCAAATGCTATTCTCTATTTGCCATGTTCAACTGTTCTGTGTTTGATTATGATGAATTTGCTGCCTGATCTGTGCTCACAATTAATGATTGGTTAGGTCTGGGTATGGTTTCAGAGAATAAAATTAACAAAAATTGTAGAAGCTACTAGAAGCTGAGATGTATACACATGTACAGATATTTTATGACGAAAGAGGTATTTTAAAATGAATTGTAAATAAAAACTGAGAACTAGTGTCATCTTCAGTTAAAGGGGTGGTCCTTTCCTTGTCCTGTCCATAAAATGTATATCTTAGACTATATATTGCTCAGTATCAGAAACATGTCAGCCAGATTCCTTCAGTTAACTAACAAAGTATTACTTTATTAAACAGAAATCTTACTCAAATAAAGATTATTTACAACAGGCTTAAAATGTGCATATACATCCAACTACCCATCTTAAGTAATAATATTCACATACACGTTCCTCCAAACTTGGAAAATATATATAAAATTTCGTAGATTGTAATCTTAAATGTACATTTGTCAAGCAGCAATTAAATTTAGACAAAAGGGAATTATTGACAGATTGTCCAATTTTAAAACTCTTTACAGTGAGTTGTTGAAGAGTTCTAGGATGTGGAGGAATCTGGGTGACCTAATCGATGAATCACAAATACTTCATATTTAAATACATCAAGTAATTAGGAAAGCTAATCAAATGTTACTATTTATTGTGACGGAAGTCACTTTCCACACAAGTTCCTGGTACTGGGGATTTTTCCTGAATCTGTTATGCTTAATTGAATTCTCTATTCCTGGAGACAATGGTGCAAGACGCAGATTTATGAGCATGGAACAAGAATAGGCCACTCGGCCCTTTGAACCTGTTCCAACATTCAATAAGATCATGGCTGAACTGATTTTAACCTCGACTCTACATTCCTGCATATCCCTGATAATCTTTCATCCCATTGGTCATGAAGAATCTATTTACCTCTAACTTAAAAATATTTCAAGATTTTGAATCCACTGCCTTTTGAAGAAGGGGATTCCAAAGACTGATAACCCTCAGTGAGGAAAGAAAGAGCTTCTTTAACTCTATCTTAAATGCACAATCTCTTTTTTTAAAAACTATGATTCTGAGGTATACTTTCTTCCACAAGAAGAAACATCCTTTTGACATCTACCCTGTCAGGTCCAGTCAACGTCATATATGTTTCAATTAAGTAATCTTTCTTCCAAACTCCAAACACCCAGCTTGTCTAGCCTTTCCTCATAAGGCAACCTGTTCTTTCTGGGTATTAGTTATAGAAGAATCATAGAATCTTCACAGCAGGTCATTCAGCCCATTGAGTTCACACTGTCCCTCTGAAGACCATCCCACCCAGACCCACTTTCCTAACCTATCACCATAAAACCCACATTGACCATGGCTAACTCAGCTAGCCTGCGCATCCCTGGACACTACGGACAATTTAGCATGGCCAAACCATCTAACCTTCACATCTTTGGACTGTGGGAGGAAACCAGAATACCCAGAGGAAAACCACACAGACACGGGGAGAATGTACAAACTCCACACAGACAGTCGCCTGAGGCTGGAAACAAACATGGGTCTCTGGGAGGTAGCATTGCTACCACTGAGCCACTGTGTCACCCTACTACACATTAGTGTAGTAAACCTTCTCTGAACTTCTCATTTAAGAACTCTCCATTTGTGGTAATAAATTCTTTCAGTGAGTTTTCAACTCATACACTTTGATGAGAGGTGTTTTGGTGAAAGAAAGAGAGAAATGTAGCATAGATAGCAACCTTTCGCTGACTAAATCCCAACTGGGTCACGTGAACTCTCTTTGAAAGCTGTGCAGCCTCAATTTCTCCACCTAAGTTGCTTGGTCTTTGAAAATACAATTGCTGTAGGTAGTGTCCTTTGATTTGTAGCATTCTTTCCAAAATGTCCCAGTATCTTTACAACAAATATATAAAATGTACAATGAACTAGCAAATGTGCAACATCATCTAAGTAAAAGAAATACATGTATATGTGAAAAATTGAAATCCGAAACAAATAGAAAATATTGGGATGAGGTAGGGAACTGGTCTGAATGCTCTTTGGAGGGTTGGTGCAGACTTAATGGGCATTGAGTGATTCTATGATTCTTTGTATATGAGAGAAGGTAAATTGAGTTTTGAAAAAGATCATAACAGACATGAAAAGTTAATCCTGTTTCTATGTTCACAGATGTTGTCTGACCCGAGTTTCTCCAGTATTGTCTCCACTATTTCAGAACATTACTATGTTTATTTCATGGCTTCTGGTTGTATCATTCATCAGAAACTATGTATCAAAGCATGTCACTGATTTTCAACTTTTCTTTGAATTTGTTAACTGCTTGTGTAGCAGTAGTTACTGTTTTCCACTTAATATGTCCTGATATTCTTTATTTTAGATATTCTTCGTGAATTTAACCCTTCATTGACTGGATTTTCAACTGGAAAGGGGAATCTTGAAAATCCCAAAACATTTCTGAATCAAGCTGTTGCTGGAGCGATAGCTGCGTATGTATTTGGTTCCATGACTGGGCCAATAATGAGGCATAGTTTTGCCTTCCTCAATGCAACCTATGCACCTCAGCAGAACATTCATTCAGAGCCATTCTATTTATTGTCCTTTAACTATTTTCATTTTTGCCAATTTGATTTCCTGAACATCGTGAAATGGTTGAAACACTAGAAGCAGCAAAGTCTATGAGCGCTGACAACAGATTCTGTTTCTCAGATTGGCTGCTATTATAGGCAGAGGATGTTTAGAGGGGGTGATTTGAAAGCTTAAATAGCCTTCGCAATCCATTACATGCTAATCTATGTTTTAAACATGTTATTTCATTTAGTTATGATGGATAAAGCAGGGTCAGGAATGGATGTCGCAGGTTCCAGGATTTAGATCTTTCATTAAGAACAAGGAAGGCGATAAAAGAGGGGGAGGTGTGCTCTTGTTAGTCAAGGACAATGTAACGTTGGCTGAAAGAACATTTGACGAGCACTTGTGTACTGAGGTGGTATGGGCTGAGGTTAGAAACAGGAGAGGAGAGGTCACACTGCTTGGAGTTTTTTATAGGCTTCTGCACAATCCCAGGGATGTGGAGGCAAGGATTGGCAAAATGATTCTGGTTAGGAGTGAAAGGAACAGGGTGGTCATTATGGGGGACTTTAACTTCCCAACATTGACTGGAAATGCAAAAACTCTAGTATGTCAGATGGATCAGTTTTTGTCCAATGTGTGCCGGAGGAATTCTTGACACAGTATGTCAAAGGGTCAACAAGAGGGGAGGCTGCACTGCATCTGGTAAGTGGTAATGAATCAGGCCAGGTGTTTGATTTAGTGGCAGGTGAGCACTTTGGAGAGAGTGACCATAATTTGATTATGTTTAGTTTAGTGATGGAAAAGGATAGGTACATGCCACAGGGCAAGAGTTATAGATAGGTGAAGGACTATTATAATGCAATTAGGCAAGACTTAGGGTGCATAGAATGGGGTAGCAAAATGAAAGGGATGGGGACAATGGAAATGGTTTAAGGAACAGATATTGCATGTCCTTGATTGGTACGCCCCTGTCTGGAGTGGAGGAAGTGATAAGGTAAGGGATCCGTGGTTTACTACAGAAATTGTATCTCCTGTTAAGTGGAAGAAGGAGGCTTATGTGAAGTTGAGACAAGATGGTTCAGATGAGGTGATGGAAAGTTACAGATTAGCTCGGAAGGATTTAAAGAGAGAATTAAGAAGAGCAAAGAGAGGACACGAGCAGTCTTTAGTAAATTGAATAAAGGAGAACCCTAAAGCTTTCTATAGGTATGAGAGGAATAAAAAGATCACTGGGATAGGAATAGGGCCAGTCAAACACAAAAGTGGGAATGTGTGTGTTGCCCCTGTGGAGATTGGAGAGGTGCTAAATGAATATTTCTCATCTGTTTTCACTCAGGAAAAGGAGAATATTGTAGAGGAGAAGAACGAGGTGCAGAATATTAGACTAGAAAGGATCGAGGTTAGTAAGGAAGAGGTGTTATAAATTCTGGAAGGAGTGAAAGTAGACAAGTACCCTTGATTGGGTGAGATTTATTCAAGGATTCTCTGAGAAGCTAGGGAGGAGATGTTGGAGCCTTTAGCCTTGATCTTTGAGTCATCATTGTCTATAGGTTTAGTACCAGAGGACTGAAGGATTGCAAATGTTGTGCCCTTGTTCAAGAAGGGTAGTAGAGATGATCCAGGTAATTATAGACCAGTGAGCCTTATGTCTGTTGTAGGAAAGGTTTTGGAAAGGATTCTAAGATAAGATTTATAATCATCTAGCAAGCAACAATTTGATTGCAGATAGTCATCATGGTTTTGTCAAGGTCAGGTCATGTCTCACAAATTTCATTGACTTTTTTTGAGAAGGTGACCAAGCATGTGGATGAGGGTAGGACAGTTAACGTGGTGTACATGGACTCCAGTAAAACCTTTGATAAAGTTCTACATGGTCGGCTGTTGGAGAAAATGTAGAAGCATGGGATTGAGGGTGATTTAGCAGTTTGGATTAGGAACTGGCTTTCTGGAAGAGGCAGCAAGTGGTGTTGATAGAAAATATTCTGCCTGGAGTCCAGTTACTAGTGGTGTGCCACAAGGATCTGTTTTGGGACCACTGCTGTTTGTTATTTTTATAAATGACTTGGATGCAGGCATAGGTGGACAGGTCAATAAGTTTGCAGATGACATTAAAGTCGGTGGAGTAGTGGACAGTGTGAAAGAATGTTGCAGGTTGCAGGGGGACTTGGATAAGCTACAGAATTGGGCTGAGAGGTGGCAAATGGAGTTCAATGCAGACAAATGTGAGGTGATTCACTTTGGGAAGAATAACAGGAAGGCAGAATACTGGGTCAATAGAAAGATTCTTGGTAGTGTGGATGTGCAGAGTGATATTGGAGTCCATGTATGTAGATCCCTGAAAGTTTCCACCCAGGTTGATAGTGCTGTTAAGATGACATATGGTGTGTTAGGTTTTATTGATAGAGGGTTTGAGTTCCGGAGGTGTAATGTCATTCTGCAACTGTGCAAAATGCTAGTGCAGCCGCAGTTGGAATATTGTGTACAGTTCTGGTCGCACCATTACAGGAAAGATTAGATTAGATTACTTACAGTGTGGAAACAGGCCCTTCGGCCCAACAAGTCCACACCGCCCCGCCGAAGCGTAACCCACCCATACCCCTACATCTACATTTACCCCTTACCTAACACTATGGGCAATTTAGCATGGCCAATTCACCTGGCCTGCACATCTTTGGACTGTGGGAGGAAACCGGAGCACCCGGAGGAAACCCACACAGACACAGGGAGAACGTGCAAACTCCACACAGTCAGTCGCCTGAGGCGGGAATTGAACCCGGGTCTCAGGCGCTGTGAGGCAGCAGTGCTAACCACTGTGCCACCGTGCCGCCTTCAAAGATGTGGAAGCATTGGAAAAGGTGCAGATGAGATTTACCAGGATGTTGCCTGGTCTGGAGGGAAGGTCTAATGAGGAAAGGCTGAGAGACTTGGGTCTGTTCTTATTGGAGAAAAGAAGGCTAAGAGGGGATTTGATAGAGGTGTACAAGATGATCAGCAGATTAGATAGAGTAGACAGTGAAAGTCTTTTTCCTAGGTTGATGGCGTCAGCTTGTAAGAGGGGGCATAGCTACACATTGAGGGGTGATAGATTTAAGACAGATGTCAGAGGCAGATTCTTTACTCAGAAAGTGGTAATGGTGTGTAATGCTCTACCTGCCAATGTAGTTAACTCAGCCACACTAGGGACATTTAAACAATCCTTGGACAAGCACATGGATGATGATGGGATAGTGTAGGGGGGGGTAGGCTGAGATTAGTTCACAGCTCGGCACAACAACGAGCGCCAAAGGACATGTTCTGCGCTGTATTGTTCTCTGTTCTATGTCTTGTGGTATTTAAATTTCCAAAGCTCTTGAGACAGATGGCAAACCATGAGCCCTACTACAATGTGGCAGCCCTCTTACACACAATAAACTCGGATTTAAATGCCCCGTTCAAAAAAAAAGAAAAGAAATGTAAATGAGAAATGTTATTGATCAAATACATATTTTTCTCCCAATGACCAGAGATCTTCCAGATCAAGTGAGAAGATTAGTGAGCATCATGAAAAATCATCCGGTAAGGGTTCCCCAATGGTATTAAAACTTTGATTTCTAAATCTTTATTCCAAGTTAGAAAACCTCACTGGTGAGTGGGACCTTCAGTTTATGCTCACTCTGCCCCTTGGTTTCAGATCTATCCCCAATATATAATACTCAACAACTGAATATTACACACTTCTCTGAGGGTAGCACTGTGTTTTAGATTTTCCAATCAGCCAAGGCTTCATAAACTGAGGTACAATGCAGACATGGCATTGAGGAATGACTCGGCCTACTCACATTGAATTCCATGGTGGATTATACAGTTCCATCACACCGAGGGGAACTTATAAAGTCACAAAGATGTACTGCATGGTCCAACTCATCCTTGCCGACCAGCTATCCTAAATTAATCTAGTCCCATTTCCCAGCATTTGGACCATATCCCCATAAACCCTTCCTATTCATGTACCTATCCAAATGCCTTTTAAATATAATAATCATACCAGCCTCCACCACTTCGTGCAGCAATTTATTCCATACATGCACCATCGTCGAAGAGTGTTTTGCTGGAAAAGCACAGCCAGTCAGGCAGCATCCGAGGAGCAGGAGAATCAATGTTTCGGGGATAAGGCCTGCATCAGAAATGAGGCTTGTGGGCGAAGGGGACTGAGAGATAAATAGGAGAGGGTGGGGCTGGGGGGAAGGTAGCTGAGAATACGATAAGTAGATCAAGGTGGGGGTCAAAGTGATAAGTCGGAGAGGAGGGTGGAGCAGTTGGGGGAGAAGGGCGATGGACAGGTAGGACCATACAAGAGGGCAGTGCCATGTTGAAAGGTTGGGACAGGGATAAGGTGGGGGAAGGGGAAATAGGGAAACTGTTGAAATCCACATTGATGCCATGTGGGTACAGGGTCCCAAGGCAGAAGAGGAGGTGTTCTTCCTCCAGGCATCGGGTGGTAAGGGTTTAGTGATGGAGGAGGCCCAGGACTACACATCCTTGGCGGAGTGGGAGGGGAACTTGAAGTGTTCAGCCATAGTGCATGGGGTTCGTAGGTGTGGGTATCCCAGAGGTGTTCTCTGAAACAATCTGCAAGTTGGTGTCCTGTCTCTCTTTAATGTAGAGGACACCACATGAGGTGCATCGGATATGTGTGTGGAAATACAGGTACATTTCTGTCAGATATGGAAGGATCCTTTGGGGCCTTGGACGGAGGTGAGGGGGGAGGTGTCAGAGCACGGTTTGCACTGCTTGCCATGGCAGGGGAAGGTGCCAGGTTGAGAGGGTGGGTTGGTGGAAGGCATGGACCTGACAAGGGAGTTGCAGAGGGAATGGTCTCTCTGAAGTGCACATGGGAGTGGGGAGTTAGATATATCTCTGGTGGTGGGGTCTGTTTGTAGGTGGGAGAAATGATGGAGGATGATGCGATGTATCTGGAGGTTGGTGGAGTGGAAGGTGAGGACCATTCTGTCCTTGATGCAACTGGAGGGGTGAGGTTCAAGGGCGGAGGTGTGGGAAGTAGAGGAGATGTGCTGGAGGGCATTGTCGACCACGTGAGAGGGGTAATTGTAGTCTTTGAAGAAGGAAGCCATCTGGGATGTTCTGTGGTAGAATTGGTCCTCCTGGGAGCACATGGTGTGAAGGCAGAGGAACTGGGAATAAGGGATAGCATTTTTATAAGAGGCAGGGTGGGAGGATGTGTAGTCCAGGTAGGAATGGGAGTGGGTGGGTCTGCAATAGATGTCCGTATTGAGTTGGTCACTGGAAATGGAAATGGAGAGGTTCAGGAAGGGGAGGGTGGTGTCTGAGATGATCCAGGTAAAAGAGGTCAGGATGGAAGATGTTTGTGAAGTTGGTGAACTGTCCAACCTCCTCATGGGAGCACGAGGTGGCACTGATACAGTCATCGATGTAGTGGAGAAAAAGGTGAGGAATGGTGCCAGTGTAGCTGCAGAAGATGAACTGTTCCAGGTACCTGACAAAGAGGCAGGCATAGCTGTGACCCACTGCCAGTCATAAATGGATGGACCCTCTGATTTTATGCTTATTCACATTTTTAATGGTTATATACAACTAAGTGGCTTGCCCAGCTATGTCAGAGTGTGGGTAAGAGTTAATTACATTCCTGTGAGTCTATAATCATGTGTTGGCTGTGTTCTTCCTCTAAGGGGCATAAGTGAGTAAATCAGCAACGCTCATACTTGTCACTCATTCCAGATGTATTATTTAATTGAATTTAAGTTCACCAGACGAGTTTTAAATTTACATCTCTGAACCATAAGCCTAAGTCTCTGAATTATTAACCCAGTTACATTAACACTATACTATCAGCCTCACTTTCCTATTTGAAGCATGAAATCAGTGAATTTAACCAATGGCATCACCCAATGGTTAATCTTTGCTATTGGCTAAAAACTCCTATGGCATTTCTTATTTTCTGTTCTAGAAAATTGATTTTCAGAATGACTGGAAGGTTATCAACATGTTTATTGGTGGAAATGACATCTGCAATTACTGCACTGATTTGGTAAGCAAATTATTTGAGATCCAGAATGACATTGTTCTCTTTGAATACTTGGGAATTTCCTTTAAACCGGACAGATCAGTCAGAAAACCTGTGGGAAGCAGCAGTCTTATATGTCAGCAATTGACCTGACTTCACAGAGAATAAAATCTGAAGCCAGCCCTGCTCCCAAGCTCACCAGTTTCCTGATTGGCGGGTAAGGTGAAAATGGCCTCCACAGCATCGTATAGAACAGAAGGAGGCCATTCTGCACTTGTGCGTATAAATGAGCTAACACTTCACAATCAGAAATTGCTGGAGAAACTCAGCAGTTCTGGCAGGATCTGTGGAGAGAAAACAGTATTAACATTTCAAGTCCAGTGATCCTTCTTCAGAACTCTGAAGGCATCAGTGAATCAAATGGGTGTTTACAACAGTTGACAGTGGTTAGATGGTCACCATTAGACTTGCTTTTTTAAATTTATTGATTTTGAACTTCTCTATTTGTCACGGTGGGAATCAAGCCTATGACCCCAGAGTACTGGCCTTCTCCCCTGGATTCCCAATCTATTGACATGAGCATTACCTCACCACCTCCCCATAAATTGCTGCCTGATTCAATTTTCAGACACCTTCTGTCACTGGGTGGGCTCCTGACAATTTTCCATCATTCTCCACTATTTAGTTGTAGCAGGAGTCTGACCGCATTTGAAAAAGGCTGGGAGCTGATGTAAAGGATGGGAACACAGTGACATTGTTCCAGGGGTTTTGTAGCCTTTTGGGTGCAAGTGGAAATTTATCTACCAGCAGCGACTGGTTGTTCCTGGGTCAAATGTACTTGCAGGTCACTGAGTTTGCTTTGTCTGTTTTCTTTGTTCTTCTTAGGCTTATTACTCTCCTATAAACTTTACCAGGCATATTGAAGAAGCTTTGGACATCCTCCACAAAGAGGTAGGTCCCAATTTACACCTTAACTCATTGGATTCTACCCATCCTTTCTGGATTCTTAAAGTTATGTTTGGTGTTAATGTCTTTTGTGGTAAACTGGGTAAAATAATCCTCAAAGAAAAACAATGTACTGAGTTGGGCAAGTCCCTAACTGTGGTGGTGATAGGATAATAAGCAACATGGCAGTTATTCTGATTGTAGATGCAAAGTTTGGGAAATACAAGATGGGGTAGTAGGTCCCAAATCTTTTTCCATCATTGTAGAGCTCGGTCCTAAATCCCAGTTAGGGAGCAGGCAGGAATGTCTTCAATCCGCACCGAAAATCGTTATCAGTGGCAGGTTTGAGGGCATTCTGAAGACTATCCTGAGAAATCCGACCAGCTCACCCTCCTTAGGAACAGAACCTGCTAAAATCAGTACACTTAACGGGAATGACTGTAAAGTTGAACACCTTTTCTTTACTTCTTTATTTTTTTGCATTTATGTTCCATGTATTGGTTTTTTTTGTAGTTTAAGATGACGCTGGAGAGTGGTGACATTATACAACACTCTTCGCTGTATTTTGTAACAAAACAATGTGACAATAAATAAATCAAATCTAACTTCATTTTGAAATCAGTCTTCAGACATCAGAGTGTGGAAAGAACAATTGAGTGCAGAGAGAACTGGTTCCCGAACTTTAACCTGGAAGGGAAAGAAAACTGTTTTCTCTTGGATCTGTTAAAATGTTCTGACTTGTCCCTTTGGAGTGACATGGTCTCTGTATTTCACAGTGTACTTAGAGTCATGGTCATATAGCACAGAAACCGACCCTTCAGCCCAACTATCCATGCTGACCAGGTTTGCCAAATTAAACCAGTTCCATTTGGCTATGTTTGGCTCATATCCCTCTAAATCTTTCCATGAACCTGTCCAAATGTCTGTTAAATGTTGGATCTGTACCTGCATCTGTTACTCCCTCTGGCAGTTTATTCCACATACAAACCACTCTTTGTGTGAAAACTTTGCCCCTCAGGCTCCTTTTAAATCTTTCTTCTCTCACCTTCACATTGCCTTTTTTGTGAGTTTGATGTTTTGATCAAGCTTAGAAGTTGCATTTCTTTAAGTGTAACTTATTTCACAAAACATTTCAGCAACAAGGGAATCCAACCATTATCAAATTAGTAATCATTTCATCAGCTCTGATTTTGAAGTACAGTGAATGACACATACCTAGTGAATGACATTGAACTCATTATACTTGTGTTTGGTGACCGTTCATATTGTGCACTCCAACTTCACTGACTAACCTCTATTTTCATCAACATTCCGAAAAAGTACATTCCAGGATGTAAGAAAACCCTAGAGGAGGGTTACATACCATCCAGCATTAACCAGACAAGTTAAAAATAGTGTGAAATGTGTGGTTGCTGAATTTGCTACAACACATGGATAGGTAGAAGACTAAATTGTGAAGAGGACACAAGGACTTTACAGAGGGATTTATATAGGTTAAATGTGTGAGCAAAAATTTGGCAGTTAGAGTCTAATGTGAATAAATGTGAATTTTTACTTTTGCAGGAGGAACAGAAGAACAGCATGTTATTTAAATGATATGGAGGTGTCATTGTTGGAACGAGGTGGACAAAGTCAGGAGTCACATGACACCAGGTTATTGTTCACCTGACAAAGGAGCAGTACTTTGAAAGCTTGTGATTTCAAATACAGAGAAACCTTGATTATCCAGCATTCAATTATCTGAATTTCGGATTCTCTGGCAAAATTGCAAGGTCCCAATGCTTGGCTAAACTGTCTTATCTGGCATTTGATTATCAGAACATTCAATTACCCATCAAAACACTCAGTGCCCACGTCGTTCGGATAATCAAGGTTCTTCTGTAAACGTATTGGACTATAACCTGGTGTCGCGTGACTTCGTTGGAAGGGCATTAAGTATAATAATAGAGAAGTTATGCTGAAGCTTTATAGAACTTTAGTTGGGCCATACTCAGATTATTGCATACAGTTCAGGTCATGACACCATCAGAAGGATGTGGATTCTTTGGGGAAGGTACAGAAATGGTTTACAACCATGTTGCCTGGTCTGGGGGATTTTTGCTATGAAGAAAGGTTGGATAGACTGGGATTATTTTCACTGGAAAGCAAGAGGTTGAGGGGCAACCTGATAGAAGTTTATAAGATTGTGAATGGCATGAGGCTTTTTTCAAGGGAGGAGAGGTCAATTACGAGGGAACAGGTTCAAGATGTGAGGGGAGAAGTTTAAAAGAGATGTGCAATGTAAGTTTTTCACGCAAAGAGTGGTGAGTGCCTGGAATGCATTGCCAAAGGAGGTGGTGGAAGCAGACACGCTAGCAGCTTTCAACAAATACCTGGACAAATACGTGAATAGGAAGTGCATAGAGAGATTCAGATCCTGTAAGTGAAGACATTTTTAGTTTGGAAGAGAAAAAAGTGTCAGTTCAGGCTTGGAGGGCCTGTTCCTGTGCTGTGTTTTTGTTTGCTCTTCATTCTTTGTTCTGAGCTCTGAGGAACAGTGTAATCTGGTGTCCTGGTATTTGAATCACAAAAGATTACAATGCAACTGATTAGGAAGGCAAATGGAAGTCATTGCAATGCAAATGGAATATAAGAGTAGGGATGTTTTACAGCATTTGTTCAGGGCATCGTTGGGAGCATATCTAGAATGCTGTGAGATGAAACCTTTTGATATTGTTTTGTAACCATTTCTGAATGTCTCACCATGAGTCCAGAGGAAGGAAATGTCCTTGATGTATCTGGTGTATAGTGTTGACTGGAGGGCCTGTGCAGCAAAGTAGCCTTGCTTGAACTTGTGCATGAAAATGGTTGCATATTTGGGTGCGAATCTGGTTCCCTTGGCTGTTCCATATGACTGGATGAAGAACTTGTTTTCAATGGTAAAGACATTGTGGTTGAGGACGAAGTGGATGAGTTGGAGGTTAGTGTCTGGAAATTGGCAGTTGTTGGTATTGAATAGTCAGGCTGTTGCAGTGATGCCATCATCATGAGGGATGCTGGTGTAGAGTGCCAAACATCCATTGTGACAAGGAATGTTCCGATTCAAATGGTCCATGGATGCTGAGTTTCTGTAAGAATTCTGTAGTGCTGCGGACATAATCTGGGAGTTCCTTTTACTATAGGTTTCAAGGTGCCCTCGACAGGTTCTCATATAGGGTCATGTTGCCTCAACACCATTGAAATAACTGCATAGAGGCCAGTATCACCAACACCAAGTCACCCTTTATTTACTGTAGCCAGCCAATCCAGCATCAGTCCCCTGAACTGAGGAGATTCTAAATCCCCTGTTTATATTGGTTAGCTTTCTGATTCGCCCAGGTTAACAATCCCAATCAAGGACCTCGTAGTCAACAAGATCCACCTAATTCCAATCACTACACAGGCTAACACTGACATTATGCTGTGGGAGATCATCTTCCACCAGCAAATAAATGTATGTTATATTAATAATACAAAAGCTGTCATGGAGTACTTTACACATCTGCAAAATGAATACTGTACATATTGTTGAACACGGACACATTCTGTTGACCAATTAGAAACCTCAACCAATTAGCATTCTCCTCTCATGCAGAATAAATGTTATTTCCCCATTAATTTGGTATTCTTGCAAATTGTCCTGTGAGATGAAAAACTTCAACAAGCTGTGTCTTTTATTGGAGTAATGTTCAGGTTCTGTCTACCAAACAATTACTTGATATTCTACATATAAAACCTTTTTCCAGCCCAATTCAGATTTCGTTGTTCAGTCACCGTTAACATTGACCTTTTACCTTGCTTCAGGTTCCAAGAGCTTTTGTCAACTTAATTGAGGTTTTAGAACTCATTCCTCTGAGGCGCCTTCACCAAGATACCCAGCTGAGCTGTCCCAGAATACTTGTAAGGTATAGTAATTCCACTTTTCTAAAAGACATTCTGGCTTTAGTTTTGGCCAATTTTCTGGTGACAGTTTGGTGCATATAAATATTATCCGCAAGATTCTGGGGTGAGCAGGGCCATAAAATAAACTGTAATTCTGGGACACCTCTGGGTGAATAATGCCTTTACAGGTTTAACCTTTTCTTATTCATTTTTGAAATGTGGGTGCTACTGGTATGCCCAGCATTTACTGCTCAAGGTAACCTCAGAGATGGACTTCCCCCTTGAGCCTCTGTACTTGGATATAATTTTAATTGAGTGTTTGCTTGGCTGTTTCTGATGATAATTAGGAGTTAATCACATTCATGTGGAGCTGCATTCACAAATAGACCTTTATTGCATCAATCAATTTTACAACTTAAGACACAAACTCAACCCTGGACAACGATGGGTTTCCTCTAAGAAATAGCTTTGTGGAATGGAGATATTTTTACCCAGCATGCACAGTGACAGAGAAACTACTCTATCTCTGGGACTGCATGCCTGTACAGACATCCCCAGGAATAGAATGGTTCCCTACCGCTGTAGGTTGCGGATGAAGAACTCAACCATGCTACTGCACATTTAACATTGACTCTTTTGGGCATTAAAACAAATAATAAAAGCTGAAAGCCATGTGTAAGGTGTCTCCAATTGACAGGGTTTCTCTATATTCTAGTAAGCATACAAAGTAGTTGATTTTTTTGTTATGCAGCCTGGATGCCTTTGAGTGTAACCTTAAACAGCTCCCCTGGTGTAGGCTCCTTGTAATGACTAATAATGCAGCCTACATTTTGCTGTATTCACATAACAGGATGGTCACACAAGCAGACACTCTGGAGTTTCCCCGGCTTTTATTAAAAAGGTTACACATCCATAACCACTTTCAGCTATTGAGCAGAAAGGAAAACACCAGGAGTTTAATACAATTATTGTGATATTCAGCGGATGCATCTCTGAGACTGAACTGTTGGTGCAGGAGAGTATATTTGTGAAGAGTCGCAGTCCACCAAAGGCTAGAGGTGCGCCACAGAGCTGCGTATGAAAATCTCCTCAAGCTCTTCTGGCCTCTTGAGCACCCCTGATTTGAACTGCTTCACCAATGGTGGCCAAGTCCCAAAATCCCCTCCCGAAATCTCTTCTCTTCTCTACACCTTTCTCCTTCTTTCCGAACCTCCTTAAACCTGCCCATGGCCATGCCTTTGGCCATCTGTCCTAACATCTCCTTCTGTGGATTGGTCTAATTTTGCTTGACTATGCTCCATTGAGCTCAGTTGAGACATTTTACTATGTTACAGGTGCTATATAAATGCAAATTGTTATTCTTGTCTCAGGTTCCTCTACCAATATAACTCTTTCACATGTAAGTCCAAACACACGTAGCTTTGAAGAGTGAAACTTCAGGATGTTTTCCATCATTTTCCCTCATTTCTGTGCTGTATCATTCTGTGAAGAAAATTCTCCTCTCTGACACAAGGAAACTGATTTTGAGTTTGACTGATGAATGTTTCGGTCCCACATCTGGTTTATGTACAGATTATAGTTATGACGAGTATGACAGTTTGGTACAGTAAGAAGATGTTTTTCAAAGGTTGTAGAAACAAAATAAAAAGCTTTTATTTTGTTACACTCTTCATAACTATAATCTGTACATAAACCAGATGTTGGACCGAAACATTCATCAGCCAAACTCAAAATCAGTTTCCTTGTGTCAGGGAGGAGAAATGACTTCACAGAATGATACAGCATAGAAGGAGGTGCTGTATGTCCATCCAAGATCTGAACTATTAAATTAATTTCCCTGTTCTAGCCTATCTCCATAGCTCAGTAATTTGTTTCCCCCAAAAAATATTTATTGACTTCTCATTTGAACACTACATTTGAATCTGCTTCCAGTTACAGCATAATGGACGGTAACAATTCACTGAAGATGTTACTTCATATCACCTTCCGTTCCTTTGGCGATTACCTTAAATCTGTTTTGTCTGGTCACTAATACTCCTGCCACTGAAATGACTTTTCCTTACTTGGTGTAACGTTATATCATTTAATCAGAAGTATGCAGAGTTATAAGAGTTTCACTTCTTAGTATTTCGGAAAATCTAAGTCTAAAGGATTCGGGGAGTGTGTTCATTTGAACTACTGAGGAGATAGCTAGATCTGTTTTCTTTCCAATGGTCACTAAAAAGACACTTTGGATGTTTGTTTTAAAAGCACCTACTTGAAGTCACATGACTTAAGCTAACTGCTTGAACTTGTTTATTGGAAATCACATGTCTGAGTTTGTGGTTGTCAGGAGTGTGGCCATTTCAGATCGTTTGGAGTCCAGTTCAGATGTACCCTGCCATTTGATATGCCACACAACTCATCTTTCTCATTTTACATGAAACGCCTTTGGATAATCTAGACTAAGAGTTGAAAACTGATTCAGCCAGTCTCCTGACAGGACTAGCCTGTAGTAGAGATCCTCTGCACATCTCTTTAATAACACATGCCTTAAAAGATCCCAGAGGCAACCATATATAGCCAGTGACAAGTGTCTGTGTCTAGTGACACCTGTCTATGTGTACCAGGATGCTGGACTGAACTGAAAGACAAATAGACTAGCTCATATCTTATCCTTTTCTCTTCAAGAACTAACAATTATTTGGTCAGAGTTTTTATAAAAGCTAACCTGATCAGAGAAAGTTTCTTTAATTTTTCAATGACTGGCATATGCATCCATGCATGTTGGTTATTTAGAAAGGTATATATTCATACTGTCATTTTGAAACTGTGTGTTAATAATCTTTTGAACTTTTATTGAATAAGTTTTGTTTTGAAACAAATCAATAGTTTTGGTGTTTTTTGATGAAGCCTGGTTGGTGGATTTAAATTCTGAAGTTGATAGATTGGTACGTATAATTGGCCATGTGCTGGTCTAGTGATATTGTTCCTGTTTTAAATGTAAATATATGTTGTGACTAATGGAGAGGTGGAACGAGAGAAAGTGCACTCTTCCCATGTCTGCCGTAACATCAGTAAAGATACTCACTCTGTTACAATCCCGAGGCACTTCTGTTATCTACATCAATGTTGATTGCATAAAAGGCACCTTCCAGAACATAAGGTTCTCAGTGGGGACACTGACACATGACTCAAAGAAATGCATCACACTAAACCACACAAACTGCGCAAAATTGATTTTCTACTGTTTCCAACAGAATGCTGTGTAACTGTGTGGTGAAGCCCAATGAAAACTCTCCCGAGTTACAGATGATGATTGAAGCCAACAAAGCCTATCAGGTATTTCACATCACTTTCAGTGACCCTTTCTCTCATTTGTTTATGTCGGTGCTCGGGTTATCTTTTGTTGTTGTACTGCTGTAATGATTGTATTTCTGTAATAGAGTTGATGTGATGGTGTTGCTGTAATAGAGGTGGTGTGGTGGTGTTGCTGTTTTACTGGTGCAGTCATGGTGTTACTGCTGTGCAAGTGGTGATGGTGCTGGTGTAGTGATGACACTGTTGTTCTGGTGTAATGATGGCGTTTGTTTTTCAGGTGTCGTGATGGTGTTGTACTGGTGTCGTGATGGTGTTGCTGTTGTACTGGTGTCGTGATGGTGTTGCTATCTTACTAGGAGAAAGTGAGGACTGCAGATGCTGGAGATCAGAGCTGAAAATGTGTTGCTGGAAAAGCGCAGCAGGTCAGGCAGCATCCAAGGAGCAGGAGAATCGACGTTTCGGGCATGAGCCCTTCTTCAGGGCTATCTTACTAGTTCAGTGCTGGTGTTGCCGGTGTAGCAGTGGATTTGCTTTGAACTCGTGCAGTACTGGTGTTGCTGTTGTGCAGGTGTAGTTCTCGTGTTGCCATCTGCTGCTGTACTGGTGTAGTGTTAGTGTTGCTGTCGTACAGGGGTACTGCTGGATTGCTTTGAACTTGTGTAGTATTGGCTTTGTTGTTATACTCATACAGTGATGGTGTTATTGTCATACAGGTGCAACAATGGTGTTGCTTAGGTGTATTGATGGTGTTGCTATCCTTAAACTGTAGTGATGGTGTTAATGTCGTACAAGTGAAGTTATAGTGTTGCTGTAATACTGGTACATGATGGTGTTGCTGTTTTTATAGCATAGAGATGGTGTTGTTTAGGTGGGGTGATGGTGTACCGGGGCGACGGTGTTGCTGCCCTCCTGGTGGAGTGACAGTGTTGCACTCACCTTGGTGGAGTGACGTTGTTGTGCTGATTTTGAGTTTCAGATGAGAGTTGTGCAGATGTCCTCCCTCAGTGACTCTGGCATTTGAAACTCATTGTTTGACTGACATTCTCACCCAATGAAACAAGTCATCTCAAAGTGAAGTAACATTTTTCTCAGCTTCAGATATTATTTAACAGATATGTCAAAAAGGAAGGCTTAAAGGATTATAGTTACGATATTGAGACTGCCAAGATTTCACTTTAAAATTGTTTAAAGATAAGCACATATGAATGTACACATATTCACATAGAGGAACCTTCCTCTAATCACTTCTTGATCCACAATTTCATAGTGAATAGTAAATGGAGCAAAGCATCATCATAGGATTTATTTATTCTATAAGCAACTGGCATTTACTCCTATATTTCTCTTACCCCTCCCACCTCAGCAAAGCATTCAAAAGCTTGTTGAATCGGGCAAGTATGATAGTGGAGAGAACTTCACAGTCGTGTTACAGCCTTTCCTTCGGCACATGGAAGTCCCAATTTTAGATGTAAGTGATAATGTTTATATGTTTCTTTCTGAAGAAACACTACCTCATCCACTGTTGCTATCTGGCCTGCTCTATCACATTCTCCTGATGTCCTTTCCCTTTTGATTTCAGAATGGACACCCCGATGTCTCATACTTTGCCCCTGACTGTTTCCATTTAAGCAGGAAGTTCCATGTGCAGATGTCAAGATCTCTGTGGAATAGCATGGTAAGTAACTCACTGACTTATACTACTGCCTTTGCTGGTACTGCCTCAATGTATAAAAATTCTCATCCTTAACATTTTTAAATCTCTCCAAAGCCTTGCTGCGCTTCATCTCTGCACGTCCTTCAGCCCTGTACCTCTCCAAGATTTCTACACTCCTCCAATTCTGTATTCAAGTGTCCCTGATTGTACTTGCCCTTCCATTGGTCATTGTACTTCCAGATGCCTAGGCCCTAAGCTTTGGAATTCCCTTCTCAAGCCTCCTTAACTCTCTTTCCCTCTTCAAGACATTCCTAAACCTTTCCTCCTTAACCAAGTTTTTGGTCATCAATCCTAATAGCCCCTTTTGAAGCTTATTGTCAGGCTTTGTTTGATGACACTCTGAAGGGTGTTGGGATATAAAGAGATTAAATAAATGCATGCTGTTATTGTTTGATGTCACCCAGCAGAAATCTCACTCTCTTTGCAATCCCTTCATTGGCACTGGCCAGAAGGCCTGATACTTTGGGCCAGGATTCATTCCTGAGATAGTGCTTAAAAATTCAGAGAGCCAGTTGCGGATTCAGGTACAGTAGGTATACAGGGAAGTGAATAACTGTAACTGTAGCCATTAACAAATTAGTGCCCTACCAAAAGATAGGAAAACCATGAGGGACAGTCATAAATAGTGAAAAGATAAAAAATAAGTCGGATATATTTTGGCTTTCAAAACGTATTTGACAAAATGCCATTTATGATGGATATATTGCAAAGTCCACACCCTTGCCTTTCTCAGACAGGTCATGACTAAAAATCTAGTTGAACTTTTTGAGGAGGTGGCCAACTGTTTGGGTGAGGGGACATTTGATGTATTTATCTGGATTTCAGCAAAACCTTTGACAGGGTCCCAGTTGGGAAACTGATTAAGAAGGTAACTTAGCAACTTGGATCCAAAATTGGTTTAATGATAGGAGAGAGGAAGATGGCAGAAAGCTGATTGTGTGACTGGCACCCGCAGTGTGCAGTGGTGTATCACAAAGCTCAGTATTATAGTTGATGATATGGAATGGTGATAACCAAGTTCATGAATGTTGCAAAGATTGGTCAGTGGTTGACTGAGGAGGAAGGTGTTGTTGCAGGAGGACATAAATGGATTGGCCACATAGGCAGATCAGCAGATGATGGAATTTAAACCTGAAAAGTGTGAGGTTATGCACTTTAGAAGAAGTAAAAGACACAGGAGTACTCAATGAATTGCAAAACAGTAGGAAGCTCAGAGGAACAGAGGGAGATTAGAGTGCTTGTCCACAGATCCCTGAAGGTGGCAGGACAGATTAATAAGGTAGTTATAAAAGAAAAGACACATACCTCTCTTAAACCTAGTGAACTGAAAGCCTGATGAGTCCCCACTTGTTATGATCCCAACTGATGTCACTACTGCACAAGTCAAATCCAATACTGACATCTGGCTTGCTGGATTATTATATTTTTCCTAAATTATTATAGTGGTCTTTCAATGAGACATATGGAAGTGATGCTGCAGATTTGGTTTCAACAATAAAACAGCAGTTTATGACACAAAAGAAATTAAATTAAAAATAGAACAAACCAAGCTATTTACATATGGTGCAATTTAAAATATTTCAAAGTGCACTGCAAAATAAAGTCTCATCTATCCCAACATCATCACTTTATAGGACTTAAATACCAGCGAGTGTTACCTTATCTATCACATCACTTTAATTTAACTGTTTCTTTCAATTCCTGGTCTTGAGAACTTGATAGTCTTTTCCTTGATTTAAGCACCGTTGTGTGAATAATATTCTGAGCTCTATATAATGCCTTCAGATTTCTTAAACAAACACTTTTAGTCTAGAATGTTCAAACAAACTTTTATGAAGTAACTCCTTTCACGGGAGTAACTGGTCTTGCAGCTAATTCCATCCAGGTCTTCTAAAAACTGACCCAAAAGCTTTCCACTCTTTGGGTTTTCACTAAACAAAAAAAAATCTCAAAGTACAAACAAAATCACATGACCTGCCCCCAGGAGAATCTCCAGTCAGTTGCTCTCTCAAACATATTGATTTAAAATCATGGCTCCAGAAAGGCTGACAAGTTAATTATTACTTCTTCATAAATACAGACCAAAATCCACATGCCAATATTTAAATATCCAAATTCTAAAATAAATGCAATTAATATATATATCTCACACACCTTACATTACATTATCCAAAGGTAAAAAAGGACATGAGATAAACAGAGGTATTTGTAGTTAGATCTCTGATCAACCATGACATTGTACAGTATATAGACTAGTGGGCTGAATGGCATATTTCCATTCGTAAGTTACCAAGGAAGAGATTTTCAGAAACTACTTGACTTGGGGAAGCAAGTAAACTATTGGTATAGAAGCATAAAGGCAGGCTAAAGTTTCAAAGTATAAGGAATAATTTAATATTCATAATGCAGTACAGAATATTAAAACATTCTCAAGGCCATTAGTGATCAATTATCTTGAAGCCTCGTAGTGTTAAAGGACTTTATCATTCCTATTACAATTCTATGCATATAACCATTATATTTTAAGCCAATCTAAGAAATAGGAAATAGAACTAGAGGTAGGTGAGCACTTTGGGGACAGTGACCACAATTCGGTGATTTTTACTCTAGTGATGGAGAGGGATAAGTGTGTACTACAGGGCAAGAGTTATAGCTGGGGGCAGGGAAATTATGATGCGTTGAGGCATGACTTAGGATGTGTGGATTGGAAAAGTAGATTCCAAGGCAAGAGCGTAATTGATAGGTGGAACTTGTTCAAGGAGCAACTATTGAGTGTCCTTGATAAGTACGTACCTATCAGGCAGGGAGGAAAGGGTCGTGTGAAGGAGCCGTGGTTTAATAAGGAGTTGGAATCCCTTGTTAAATGGAAGAGGGCGGCCTTTGTAAAGATGAGGCGTGAAGGTTCAATAGGGGCGATTGAGAGTTATAAGGTAGCCCGGAAGGACCTGAAGAGAGAGCTAAGAGCAGCAAGGAGGGGACATGAAAGGTCCTTAGTTGGTAGGATTAGGGAAAACCCTAAGGCTTTCTATAGGTATGTTAGGAATAAAAGAATGACTAGGGAAGGAATAGGTCCAATCAAGGATAGTAATGGGAAGTTGCGTGTGGAGGCTGAAGAGATTGGGGAGGCGCTGAATGAATACTTTTCATCAGTATTCACTCAGGAACAGGACATTGTTGTCGATATGAATACTGAGGCACGAATAAGTAGAATGGATGGCTTTGAGATATGTAGAGAAGAGGTGTTGGAAATTCTGGCAAGGGTGAAAATAGATAAGTCCCCTGGGCCTGATTGCATTTATCCTAGGATTCTCTGGGAAGCAAGGGAGGAGATTGCAGAGCCATTGGCCTTGATTTTTGTGTCCTCTTTGTCTACAGGAGTAGTGCCAGAGGACTGGAGGCTAGCAAACGTGGTTCCCTTGTTCAAGAAGGGGAGTAGGGATAATCCTAGTAACTATAGGCCAGTGAGTCTCACTTCTGTTGTGGGCAAAGTCTTAGAGAGAATTATAAGGGATAGGATTTATGCACATCTGGATAAGAATGATGTGATCAAGGATAGTCAGCATGGTTTTGTGAAGGGCAGGTCGTGCCTCACAAACCTTATTGAATTCTTTGAGAAGGTGACGAAGGAGGTAGATGAGGGGAAAGCGGTAGATGTAGTATATATGGATTTTAGTAAGGCGTTTGATAAGGTCCCCCATGGTAGGCTACTGCAGAAAATACAGAGATATGGCATTGAGGGTGAGTTGGAGGTTTGGATTAGGAATTGGCTCTCTGGAAGAAGACAGAGGGTAGTAGTTGATGGCAAAGATTCATCTTGGAGTGCCGTCACTAGTGGTGTTCCGCAAGGATCTGTTTTGGGACCATTGCTGTTTGTCATTTTTATAAATGACCTGGAGAAAGGGTTAGAAGGTTGGGTGAGCAAGTTTGCGGATGATACGAAAGTCGGAGGAGTTGTAGACAGTGAGGAAGGATATGGCAGGTTACAGCGGGATATAGAGAAGCTGCAGAGCTGGGCAGAAAGGTGGCAAATGGAGTTCAATGTAGCTAAGTGTGAAGTGATTCACTTTGGTAAGAGTAATAAAAAGATGGATTACTGGGCTAATGGTAGACTACTTGGTAGTGTGGAAGAGCAGAGGGATCTTGGTGTCCATGTACACAGATCTCTGAAAGTTGCCACCCAGGTAAATAGTGCAGTGAAGAAGGCATATGGCGTACTGGCTTTTATTGGTAGAGGAATTGAGTTCCGGAGTCCTGAGGTCATGCTGCAGTTGTATAAGACTCTGGTGCGGCCGCTTCTGGAATATTGTGTGCAGTTTTGGTCGCCATACTATAGGAAGGATGTGGAGGCACTGGAACGGGTGCAGAGGAGGTTTACCAGGATGTTGCCTGGTATGGTAGGAAGATCCTATGAGGAAAGGCTGAGGCACTTGGGGTTGTTTTCATTGGAGAAAAGAAGGTTTAGGGGTGATTTGATAGAGGTGTACAAGATGATTAGGGGGTTAGATAGGGTTGACAGTGAGAACCTTTTTCCACGTATGGAGTCAGCTATTACAAGGGGGCATAGCTTTAAATTAAGGGGGGGTAGATATAGGACTGATGTTAGGGGTAGGTTCTTCACTCAGCGAGTCGTAAGATCATGGAATGCCCTGCCAGTAGCAGTAGTGGACTCTCCCTCTTTATGGGTATTTAAGCGGGCATTGGATAGGTATATGGAGGATAGTGGGTTAGTGTAGGTTAGGTGGGCTTTGATCGGCGCAACATCGAGGGCCGAAGGGCCTGTACTGCGCTGTATTGTTCTATGTTCTATGTTCTATTTATAATTGTGCTAGGGGTCTGTATTTGAAACAAAGCTCCCTCTGGTCTTTGAGTAATGTAAATAATGTGCACCAGTCATTAACTTTCCAGGATCCTGTTAGCAACTCAATGAAAATCACTAAGAGACTCTCACTGCTACTAGTTACTTTATGATATGACAACATTCCCATCTGACAAGATCCCAAGCTACGAGGGATAGGTGGTCTTAAGACTGTCATTAGCATGGTAATAGGAGATATTAACACCAGTGACACAAGAGGACAAATACTACAACACATTTACAAACACATCTCCTAGGATTGGAAGTAAATATCCACAACAAGGTGAATGCCCAGCCTTTCACATTAATAAGGGGTCCTTGGTTTTGCCAATCATTTTACAACAATATTGAGAGTGGGAGAGTATTGGCACAAGTTATAGTAAATAATTACAGGGCAGTGAATAGGAACTCCTTCATATAACTTCAAAAAGAAGTTTAGATGTATGTGTAAATCCAGATGAAACCAATGTAAATGTTCTATCTGAAACCTGGATGACTCCCAAAGTGTGAGTTGGCACAGCTTCATGTTAGACGAGAAGGCTGATTTAATTATATATCAAATACCTTCAACAAGTAGTATTTCTTCAGGACTGTACCCAAGTACTCTAGACTTCGGATTGGAGCTCAACTCTCCATCAGATGAAAGCACACACCCGATTGAGCCATGGCTCTCAATAGTGGGTTTAAACCCCACTTTTTCCATGTTCCCATGATCTGAACCACCGGGGGCCTCATTAATATTCAAATATCCAAATTTTGTTGTTGTGTCACCATAGTTCTACCAGACCATTGGGCCTGCTCTCATTTGAGAGAAGCGACTGGTGGTGATTTAATCTGGGGGCCAGCAGACCTCAAGCAAGGGACAAGGTTGAGAAGGAGAGTCCCTCATGGTAACCACAAACCAGTGATGGGAATTGAACCCAAGCTGTTGGCATCACACTGCTCTGTAAACCAATGACTCAGCCAACTGAGCTGAACAGATTCCCAATGTCCAAATACAGCAAACTTTGTTTTAACCAGCTCCTTATCAACCGATACTCTTGATAAACTCTTGCAAAAGTTATATACCTCAAATACCATAAACGGTGTTATCCGAGTATTTATTCTGTAAATTAAGTATAACAGTGATGTGTATACCCCCTGCATTATCTTTCTAATACTCACTGTATGCTTTCGCATTGATCGTATGAGGTATGTTGATGTTTTTTAAATCTTTTTTTGAGGGATGTTCATGTCTTAAAGCTTCGCTTGGTCAGGGTTTCCTGTGGTTATGCATGTCTCTTGATTTTCTAGAGTATTTGATCAACCGGCGTGCTCCTGGCCTATGGGACCAGTTAATAAAAATTTACTGTATGCTATTCAGAACGCAACACAAATTGGAACCAACTCCTTGGTGCTTGTATACAATACCAGCTGCAGGGGAATAGCTTCTTACTATGTGTTGGTCTGAATCCTAGTCAATGCTTTGAACAGACTGTTTTCCATCTAAAACAAATCGAGAGCAGCAATTTATAACATACCTGCTTTTTGATGATTATTAAATCGAGCAGCAGTTGGTGGCCTAGTGGCAATGTTACTGCACTGATAATCCAGAGGCTTAGACTCATATTGTGAAGGTATACATTCAAATCCTACCATGCCTAATTTGGAATGAAGTTCTAACCTCACTAATAATGATTGATTACCTCCTAGGTTGTTGTTAAATATAGTTCATAAATGTCCTACAGGGAAAGGTTGGCGTACATGTTCACTCCAGATCCATAATAATATTGCTGACACTGAGTTGGAGGAAAGCATTGTGAATGTAGCTACGCCACAGGGACTGCAGTGGTCCAAGGAAGTGGTTCACCACCAACTTCTCAAGGGATAGGCAGCAAGGAATGGCTTTGTCAGCAAAGATTTTAAAAAATATTGAGACTATCATGCCACCTCCAACTGTTTAAGGTCCAGGACCACTTGCAGGTCACTCACAGAGAGCTCTGTCAGTCAGGCATCCTCTGGGATGTCTACAACTTGGTAAAGATCCTCAGCATGGCCAATGGATTAAGCACATCAGCATTTACCCAATTTCTATTCAAATTTCTTCCAATCAAGTTGACCACATCTCAATTTCAGCTTCTTCACACAAGATGCCAACCTAGCAGTTGGCTAAAGCTAACACCACCCCTGAATTCTTCCATTGCTATCTTGAGAATGATGTGTGTGACACCATAGAGAAGGATAAAAAAAAATCATGTTGAGCAAAAATAACTGTGTTTTCTTTTCTTTCCCTCTCCAGTTGCAGCCTGTGGGCAAAAAATCTGATTTTCAAAATGTTACAGCAAATATCTCGTTGAATTGTCCAACCCAGGTAAGGATTGTACATCCGTTTCCAGTGCAGACTCACTTCCAGCTGGAGCTGGCATTGACTGGAGGCCATATCCCAGCCCACAGAACTGAACTGTGCAGCCTGAAATACATTTTACAATTTGGATCCCATGTGAGGGGTTGTTGCATTTCCTACTCCCCAAGGGCCCCCTGAAACCTTAACAGAAACTCTGCTTGTAGGTCAGGCTAACACTAAGCTCGGTGTGAAGACCCCATCATAATCCAGGAAAGAGCAAAACAATAACACAAAAACACAAAATATCGCAGATGCTGGAAATGTGGAATGGAAACAAATTGCAGGTCAGTGGAGAGAAAGCAGAGTCAATGTTATGGGTCCAGAGATCCTTCTTCAGGGAGTAGTAGAGTAAAACCATCTTTGGGTGGTTGAGATTTGACCATGGTGAAATGCTAAGCGAGTTTATTAGAAAAATTAATTTCGTGAAATTGATTCGAAAAATAAAAGTCATGTAGAAGGTACAAAGTTTTTTTAAAGTGGCTGGTAAGTGCAGTGAAACCATCTCCAGCAAAGAGGCCAGCTGCATTTCTTACAATGAGATGTCTGTTATTGCTGAATTTACATTAAATAATGCATATACTTTTGCAATTAAAAGTATTCATGAGCAATTGGTATTGTTTGTTTTCACTACAGGATCAACCCTTCCTTAGAACATTCAAGAATAGCAACTATACTTACCAAGGTCCAGACCCTCTTGAGGTATCTCATCTTAAACAGTTGTATGTTCTGCAGTAACTGTCATTATAAGGAGGAACTGTTGTGGAGTAGGACAGAGAATACTGAAACCATTTAACAATTACCATTTCAAACTCTGATAACAACTAACACTGCATCAAATATAAACATTTTACAACTTATTTCAAAAGTAGCATTTAATACAATAATTTGCATTGCCACTAATTCAAACTCTGAAACTGCTTTCAAAAAATTCACATCTGGCACTTCATCATAAATTGCCTGACAACTATCAACAAATATCTCTTTTCTATAATTAATCCGCTCAAAGTGTTCTGATTTGAAGAGTACTGTCCTGTAAAGGTATTGTATATAATAGAAGCACCTAAATCACTGGATTTTCTTACCTAGACCCACTAAGGTAATGAGAGAATTTTCTTTCAGAATTGGGGTAGCAATCTCTCCTGTTCAGAAAACCTAACATCAGAAACCAAACCAACATCAGGTCAGTAAAAGTAATTTAATTTATCTTATTTCACACTTACCAATTTTGGGGCCTTGCTTTTGGTATTGACCTTCGTTTGCGCAACTTGTGATCAAATTTCAGTCAATTTGCATTGGCTGGACTAATTAACGGATATGGATACTTAGCTGTGGTCATGTAAAAATAAGCCAATTGAAGGACTATGATAGCTTACATATTAAAATAATGGAATATACTTTTGCAATTAAAAGTATTCATGAGCAATTGGTATTGTTTGTTTTCACTACAGGATTGCAGGCTAGAATCTGACTGAGGGGTTCAGGTAGTTTCTATGTACAATAACATGTACCTTGGAGAGATCACAGACTGGAATCTAATTGAGGGATTCAGGTGGATTATGTTTAGAATAATGGATACCTGAGAGAGATTACAGCCTGGAATCTAATTGAGGGGGTTCAGATCGTTTATATATAGAATAATGAGGTATTTACAGATTGGTAGATGTGTTTCAAGTGTATATACAATGAGACAAGAGAAATAATATTCATTGGAAGTGAAACCTCTTTGTGATAGAGATGAGTTTTGAATGTCCCCTTTGTACAGAGTTGGCTCTGGTTCAGTCTGAGACAGTAGCTGTGGGCTGATCAAATCATAGGGGACTGGGGTTTATGGAAGGAACTGATGACATTGACTTCAATCTAGAATTTTGATGCAAGTTTCAGATTGGTTCCTCGAAGCATTGCTGGTAACACTGAAGTCTCTTCTAATGAAAGCTGTGATTACCCTCATTTGAAACGCATCTAAGTGCTGTATTCATTTCATGAACTCTGATAATCACAAAAACTATAGTCGCTAAACAGTCTGAATTAAGTAAACATTCCTTTCTATTTTGCATTCAAGTCTTTGTCAGCATGTTATTATAGTATCACTTACATATACTTCCACACATATAAAGGTAAAGTCATCATGGACCACTCTGTCATTGGAGGAGGTGGTTTAACCTGAGGGTCACCATGCCTCAAGTGAGGGAGATGTTGAGAAGCAGAGGCTTTTAGCTGGTGCAGGAATTGAATCAATGCTGTTGGCATCACTCTGCATTATGAACTAGCCACCCAGCCAACTGACCTAAGCAATTCCTTACAACCTATATGTTGCACAGTAACTAATAGAAAGCTGAAACCTTCTGCATTATTTTTCCATCTTCTGTTCATTTGTAATGTCTTTTTTTTATCTTACAGTTCACAGACTTCGACCTGCTGACATTAATGTTGTTGCAGCAATGGGAGACTCTTTAACTGTAAGTATCAATTTTGCAAACTAACACATAGGGTAATTGAGACAATGAAAAAGTGTTTACAAACTTCAAAGTCCTAGAAGCATGTGTGATGGAGTCTACAGGTTTCTCTTCTGGACTATATAACCTGCTGTGTATTCATTCCATGAGACATGAATTTGGTATTTATCTGCTGTATCCACAGACCTCATAACTGACTGGGTTGTGAGTCTCACTGAAGAGTTTTAAGTACTTTTTCCTGCATTAATGTCACAGTAGAAATGCTGTTGTAGTAAAAATGATACGATTCATAAGTTCTAACACTAAATCTAAAACAAAAATAGCTTTTCCTTATCTAGTACTTTGAAGATAAAGATACTTTACAAAGGGCTTGGAAGAGCAAGTTGAGCCAGGGAATATTCGGAAACAGGGTTAGACTCTTGGTCAGAAAGATAAGATTTTAAGAAAGACTGTTGTGGATGAGAGGGAGATGAGTAAAATTTAGTGTGTTATATTTGGAAATTCAACTCTTGTCAAATAGCACATTGCAATTGCTAACTGGTTCAACATGAAGCAGTAGCCAGGGAAGAGATGGAACCAGAGATAACAGAACAGAGTTTATGGTCAGTTGGAAGTAGATAGGTCAAAAGCTGGTGTAGTAGAACTAGACAATGTGGAGAAAATGGCCCCTTTCTATCTTTTGCTATTCATCACTAAACTTAGGGATTCTCAGCAGAGTACTAGATGTGATTTAAAACAAAATGCTAGCAATTCACAACAGATCTGGCAGTATCTGTAGAGAGGGAAATAGAGTTAACATTTCAGGTCAATGAGCTTTTACCTGAACTGAAGAAAGACAGAAATAAAAGACTGAACAAGTGGAAGTGGGAGGAGTAGAATGAATAAAAGGGAAGCTCTGTAATAGGTGGAGGGCAAGGCAAATTAACTAGTTAGGTCTGTTTCTCTTCACAGATGCTGCCTGTCCTGCTGAATATTTCCAGCAATTTGTGTCAGTATCTCAGATTTCTAGGATCTGCTGTATTTTGCATATTTACTGTAATGAAACAATTCACTTGAAATACAAAGGAAATGCAAGTCAAGTAATTGCAGTACAGTTAATAATGGGCTGATCAATCAGAAAGGAGAAAGTTCAGAGTAGAGAGTGTGCTGTTGGAAAAGCACAACCAGTCAGGCAGCATCCGAGGAGCAGGAATATCGACGTTTCGGGCATAAGCCCTTCATCAGGAATGACTGGCTTATGTCCAAAACGTCGATTCTCCTGCTCCTTGGATGTTGCCAAACCAACTGTGCTTTTCCAGCACCACACTCTCAACTCTGCTCTATCAGAAAGAGACTCCATTGCTCAGCTGTGATAGAGAAATACACTGATCCTGAATCAGAATCTGAAACTGGATTGCCAAAATGGATTAGCACAAATTGCTTTAACCTCAGGAAGCTGGGTTTAAACTCGATTTGAACTGGCAAAACAATTGTTTCTTTTTATTTCCCATTGGCTGTTAGCCCTCTTACTTAAACTAGTTTGAACTATGTCAACCTGACCCAATCTCCTGTCAGTGTAGGATGGATGCATGGAGCTGCCCATTATTTGGCTAGTTTACTAGTACAAGGTCATTTTTCACCTGCATAGAATGGCTTATTGTACTAGAGAAAGTTAGAACATCTATCCTAACATTCTGTTCAAATCATGTATAATCCATCTCAGGCATACTTTCAACTCCCATTGTTAGTACTGTGAAATGGTTACTATACCAGAATTTACTGCAGATTGAGCAATGTGCTTTTGTTTTGAAGTTTAAGAACACTGCCCGATTTCATGGCTGTCAGGGAATCTTATTTGTTTTTGACATTTAGGTTGGATTTGGAGCCAAGGCAAAGACATTGCTTCAAATGAAGATTCAATATCAAGGTGTTGCATGGAGGTAAGGATCTGTGACAACGAAGCACATTCAACACAGATACAGGGTAGAATTTTGACCAGAATATTTGGTGGGCAAGGAAACTTAATCATCCTGAAAATGACATCACAGCAGAAAGAAACTACAGTATGGAATTCCCAATAGTCGGAAAGAGGGTTGTGCTTACCAGCAACAAATACTGAGAGTTTTTTTTACATATAATGCATGCTGATTAAAAGGCAGTCATTCCATAATTAAACGCACCTTTCCAATTAAATTACTGGTGAGTAAGAAACACATGCAAAGAAACAAAGTCCGGTTCTGGAGTGGTAGTGGTGTGCAGCAAGTCAGGGAGTGAAATTCCTGGAGTTGGTGTGACAAGCAGCTATTTTGCCCTCCTTGGGTGACAATGCTATGTGAAGGGTGGCAGCAGTTAACAGGCAGCCAGGCTAGCAGTGTGCACAGGAGGAAGGATAGCTCCTGATTAAGGGGCATGGCTGTTCGAGGCAGTGAGAGAAGTATGGTAGGATGTGGGGGAAGGAAAAGATGCAGAGACCTGCTGTCATGATGATGGATCAGAATTCTGAAGCACTGAGGATATGTTGAACTACTAATTCCAGCATTGTTTTTAAATGCTGCATGTGGAGGTAAATTCAGTGACTATCTGGCAGCATCCTGTATGAACACAAAGAATGGGAGAGCACCAAGCAGAGGAGCTGGGAGATGTTGGTGGGTCTCAGAAAGAGGGTATAAATTGGTGGGGGCATGTCTGCAATATGACAAGCATTTTTCAAATGTCTTTGAGAAAATGCATTTGCTCCAGGAGCAGGAGGAAGGTGTTTTGGGTGGGTGGAATGCTCAATTGGCCAGCTAAAAACAAAAATGGTAATCATGAATTAAATTGATGAAAGCCATGTTCAGGTATTATGATGCAATACTTATTTTCATCCTCTGTTCACAGCAGCATTACTGGGGGGTCTTTCAACTGAGATCTCAGCAAGGTTAAGAGACAGGAGAGGATATGCTAAAGGCCAGTGCCTGCTGAGTGGGTTGAGGTAGGGAAGTAATGAGGGACAAGGTAACAGCCCTCCAGACTGTCATGGGGATTCTTATGGTTGTAGCTGATGGTACTGCTGAACAAGATAGATCCCAAAACAAATCCTAGCTTGATGCATCATACATACTTTTTTTGTTAATGCTTTTAGTTAATGGGTAAATTGTCACTGACCCCCACATAGTCACACAAGACTTAGATTTTCTTTAGCAGCAGAACACAAAGTTATTAAACAAACTTTTTAAAAATTAAGTTGTCTAAATATTGAAGACAGTGAGAAAAATCTCAAAATTCATAGATACAAAATTTTAACTTGCTTCCCCACACCATACATAGGATGTATAGTTAGTAAGTTTGCAGATGACACCAAAATTGAAGGTGTACTGGACAGCAAAGAAAGTTATCTCAAATTACAACAGGATCTTGATTAGATGGTCCAAGGAATGGCAGGTGGAGTTTAATTTAGGTAAATGTGAAGTGCTGCATTTTGGAAAGGCAAATCAAGACAGGACTTACACACTTAATGGTAAGGTCCTGGGGAGTGTTGCTGAACAAAAAGACCTTGGTGTGCAGGTTCATAGTTCCTTGAAAGTGGAGTCACAGGTAGATAGGATAGTGAAGAAGGCATTTGGTATGCTTTCCTTTATTGGTCACAGCACTGAGTACAAGAGTTGGGAGGTCATGTCACGGTTGTAGAGGACATTATTAGGCCATTATTGGAATACTATGTGCAATTCTAGTCTCCCTGCTATTAGAAAGATGTTGTTAAACTTGAAAGGGTTCAGTAAAGATTTACAAGGATGTTGCTGGAGGGTTTGAGCTATAGGGAGAGGCTGAATAGACTGGAACTACTTTCACTGGAGCATCAGAGATTGAGGGATGACCTGAGACGTTTATAAAATCATGAGGGGCACGGATAGGGTAAGTAGACAAGGTCTTTTCCCTGGGGTGGGAGAATCCAGAACTAGAAAGCGTAGTTTAGGGTGAGATGGGAAAAAGTTTAAAACAGACCTAAAAGGCAGCTTTTTCATGCAAAGGGTGATGCATGTCAGGAATGAGCTGCCAGAGGAAGTGATGGAAGCTGGTACAATCACAATATTTAAAAGGCATCCGGATGGGTATATGGATAGGAACAGGTTAGAATGATATGGGCCAAGTGCTGGCAAACGGGATTAGATTAGGTTAGGATATCTGGTCGGCATGGACGACGTGGACCGAAGAATCTGTTTCCAAGCTTGCATTTCTGTGACTCCATGACAATTCATTACAAAGACTCAAAAGCCAGAAAAATTATACTCCTGTCTCAGCTCCTTAAGTTTCTCTTTAACAGATTCATTACAATTCCTTGCTATGCATAGTGGAGACAGTTCAATGAGTGCTTTCTAACTCTGCTGACACAAACGTCTTCCAAATCTAAGTCAAAACCTTCTCAGTTCTAATAACCTGCAGATTTCTAGACAAATTCTCAGCAGGTACATGGTCTCCTGAGGTCCGCCAACTGTCAGGGACTTTAGTTGCTGCACATTCTAACATCACTGGAAATGTGTCAGTGATGTGCTTACCAGATTGTGATCCCAAGCCTAATCTACAGTGAGTACCTACTGAGGTGAGTGTCTCTGCGCTGGTGTCAGCTGCAGGGGAACACTACCACAGTGCATCCACTGGAAGCTTTAATCATAAACCTAAGGAGCTGAGACAGGAGTATAGTTTCTCTGGCTTTTGAAATAAATAGTCATAGAGTCATGGAGATGCACAGCATGGAAACAGAACCTTCGGTCCAAGTTGTCCATGCTGACCAGATATCCTAATCTAGTCCCATTTGCAAGCACTTTGCCCTTATTCCTCTAACTCCTTACTATTCATATACCCATCCAGATGTCTTCTAAAGATAATGATTATATTAGTGGGGTGGCACTGTGGCTTACAGCACCAGGGACCCAGGTTCGATTCCCACCTTGGGCAACTGTCTGTGTGGAGTTTGCACATTCTCCCCGTGTCTGTGTAGATTTCCTCTGGGTGGTCCAGTTTCCTCCCACCATCAACGGTGTGCAGGTCAGGTAAATTGTCCATGCTAAATTAACCATAGTGTTAGGTACATTAGTCAGGGGTAAATATAGGGTAGGGAATGGATCTGCATGGGTTACTTTTTGGAGGATTGGTTGTTGGGCCGAAGGGCCTGTTTCTATACTATAGGGAATCCTCCTCCGGACAGGTGGCGCTAGAGGTGGACGTGAAGCTGGACTGAAAGCAATCTCTTTATTTCCATTTTTGATTTGCTGCAAGAGCCTGCAGAGGAGAACAAAACAAGTTAGTCTAAAAACAAGGGCGCAGCAGTTTCTCAAATAAAAACAACAATTTTAAATTTCAAACAAGATCCATCTGATTGGATTCAAATTTGCAAAGACTCATTGGCTGATAATACCAACATTAATTTCTTTCTCTTTTTTTTGTAGCATCGGTGGGGATAAATCACTTGAGATTGTGACCACTCTTCCTAGTAAGTCTTTTATGTCTCATCAAAAAAGTTACCCTTTTAATCTTTTAAACTCCAGGAGATACAAGCCTAGTCTATCCAACCTTTCCTCATAAAGGAACCCACCCATTTCAACAATTAGTACAGCAAACTTTGTCTGACCTGCTTCCACTGCATGTGCATTCTTCCTTAAATAAAGAGGAATGTGTGAACAATTCCCCTCACAATACACAATAATACCCTGTCAGTTTTCCTAGTAACTTGCTCCTGATGTCCTACATTGTTGCTATTTTGTGTATAAAACATATTGCTCAAATACTACTCACTAAGACACAAGGTGATCTGTTTTGGATGCAAGGTTCCTGTCCCAACTCTGGACCCCTGACCCAGGGCTACTTCCATGAGTGTTAGTCCCAGCTTCTCATTGTTGATTGATATTATGGCTGTGGATTTACATCCTCTTTCCAAGATCCACTCTGATGCATCTTCAGTTGACACGTTGCCACATACACCTATAGCCTCCAGATGTTTCCAAGACTAATTCTTGCTTCCATTGTTATGTCGTATCCTCATGCTGAAGTTTCTGCAGTTCAGTGAATTCCGTTCTTGGAGCCCAGTTCCTGCTTTTTGCAGGCTCAGAACAATTCACACAGGTTGACCATTTTACCCATAGTTCTTCTATCCAGTCTGAGTCCACATAAGGGAATAATGACAGCAGAATTATAACAAAGTGCTAAGGCACTGCTTTGCTGAAACTAAATTTCTCATCTGCTCTCTCAATTTTCTCATGTTTTTTTCTTTCTTTTTTCAGATATATTGAAAAAATTTAATCCAAATATCTACGGTTTTGCCACTGGGATTGGAAAAAATATGAGTAATTTCAATGTGGCTGTTCCAGGGTCAATGTCCCAGTGAGTACTCACTTATCGGGTGGCTTCAGTTTTGGCCCATGCTGGGAGTTAAGCAGGCAGTGCTCTCACCATACATGCCCAAAGCCACAGTTACTAAAAGACAAACCCTGATGGTTTGTGTCTCATTCATTGTGCAATGTGCAGCATTCCTTCTGTGACAGGCAGAATGCTCAATGCCCAGTTCCAACCAGCATACGAAGACCACTATTGGCACCTATTGCTGTGAGCAAGGAGATGTTTCTGGCTCTCTCCTGATTATCCTGCAATACCAGGGACTGTTGGAATTAAAGTATGACTCCACGTTTCCAAAGGTGTCTCCTGTCAGAAATGTGTAGGTCTACTTAACGATTGCCACACTCTAGCCCTCAATTTCTGAACAATCCTTTAAAGGAGGTTAGAGAGTTAAAGGGAGGGAGTTCCAGAGCTCAGACATCAGCAGATGATGGCGAAGAGATGATGGCCAGGGATGTGTAAGAGGCTGGAATTAGCTAAGTCTAAATATTTCAGCAATTAAGGTGCTAGAAGACATCCAGAGATAGGGAGGTCACACATGAGTTGGTCAATCAGGATGAGAGTTTTTAAAATAAAATTTGAAATTAAAATATAAATGTCCTATCTCAGTAGCAGCTATCAACCCAACTAGCTCAAAGGATGGCCAAAAATACAGACTGAATAACAATGCATTTTAAAATGGTGATTTTATGACTTCTTTTTATCCCTTTTTGCAGTGATATGCCAAAGCAGGCTCGTACCTTGGTACAGCTCATGAAGAACAGTTCAGTAAGTATCTTTTTTGAGAATATCGTGCGTTTTCTGCTGTTTGCTGCTATCATCTTTAGGACTGTAACTGGTCCCAATACCAAACAGAGCTCCAAGAAACCCTGGAACATTGGGATGGCAAACAAAGAGAACCAGGCTTAAACAATCAGACCTTTCCCTAATCCCAGATTGTCATCTAGCATGGACCACACTAAGAATGGATGTCTGTTCTGGTCCTTTGCATTCAAAACTGCCAGTATGATACACTTTTAGAAATATGCACAGACCTTGCACAGAAGGATCAATCCATCGTGTCTGTGTCTGAGGAAGTTCAGCAATCCTGCCCTTTCCCAAAGCTCTCCAGTCTCTTCTCCATCAATGAATTGCCCAGTTCTGTTGGCAACATTTAAACGCTCCTTGTCATACAGTGCTAACTGATTTGAGTTACGTTGTGACCCCAGCCCCTATCCGTCATCCCATGAACAGCTTATTGACATGTGCTGGCGATTCTCATTAAAAAAAAGGCTGGTCATGTAGGCTCAGGTTTTCAGAGTCTGGGGGACTGAATAAGCTTTCCAAATGACTGGGTATGTCCTGATTCTAACCAGTGGAAAAGGTGGCATTGTAGTAATGTCTAGTAATCCAAACTGATGCTAAGGGGTCATGGCTGCCAATGGATTTGGGTGTCATTACTGCATCTAGAATGTGAAGCCAATTCCAGTGAAAGTGACAGAGCGACTTACACTCATTGTTGTAAAATCCCTTCTGGATCATTAATGTCCTTGGAGAAGGATATCTGCTCTCCCTACCTGGTCTGGCAGACATGTGACATCTGACCCGTGGCAATGAGGCTGGCTCTTAACTGTCCCTAAAATAGCCCTAGCAAGTTCAGGGGCAATTAGGGATGAGTAACAACAACTGGTCTAGCAGACAATGCCCACATCTCATTAAAGAGGTTTCTGTCAATTTCTGCCAACTTGCTAACCATGCCCTGCCCTCCTAACTAGGCTGGCTCTATCCTGGACATAGATAGCTTCTAACTCTTTCCAATTTTTGTGGACTCCAGCTATTATTTCAAGGATGTGTGGTTCACAGTTCACTGGAAGAGTCAATTCACCTTATGGCGAATGGTGACACTGAAGGATTCAGTGAGACTGGAGGGCTTGAGTTATACAGAGAGATTGGGATTCTTTCCCTGGAGCATAAGAGGCTGAGGGTGATCTTGTAGAGGTTTATAAAATCACCTGATGCACAGATGAGGTGAATAGCAAAAATATTTTTCCCCAGGGTAGGGATTCCAAAGCTAGATGAGTAAGTTTGCAGATGACACCAAAATTGGAGGTGTAGTGGACAGCGAAGAGAGTTACCTCTGATTACAACAGGATCTGGACCAGATGGGCCAATGAGCTGAGAAGTGGCAGATGGAGTTTAATTCAGATAAATGAGAGGTCCTGCATTTTGGGAAAGCAAATCTTAGCAGGACTTATACACTTAATGGTAAGGTCCAAGGGAGTGTTGCTGAACAAAGAGACCTTGGAGTGCAGGTTCATAGCTCCTTGAAAGTGGAGTTGCAGGCAGATAGGATAGTGAAGGCAGCGTTTGGTATGCTTTCCTTTATTGGTCAGAGTATTGAGTACAGGAGTTGGGAGGTCATGTTGTGGCTGTACAGGACATTGGTTAGGCCACTGTTGGAATATTGTGTGCAATTTTGGTCTCCTTCCTATCGGAAAGATGTTATGAAACTTGAAAGGGTTCAGAAAAGATTTACAAGGATGTTGCCAGGGTTGGAGAATCTGAGCTACAGGGAGAGGCTGAACAGGCTGGGGAAGTTTTCCCTGGAGCATCAGAGGCTGAGGGGTGACCTTATAGAGGTTTACAAAATTATGAGGGGCATGGATAGGATAAATAGGCAAAGTTTTTTCCCTGGGGTTGGGGAGTCCAGAACTAGAGGGCATAGGTTTAGGGTGAGAGGGGGAAGATATAAAAGAGACCTAAGGGGCAACTTTTTCACGCAGAAGGTGGTACATGTATGGAATGAGCAGCCAGAGGATGTGGTGGAGGCTGGTACAATTGCAACATTTAAGAGGCATTTGGATGGGTATATGAATAGGAAGGGTTTGGAGGGATATGGGCCGGGTGCTGGCAGGTGGGACTAGATTGGGTTGGGATATCTGGTCGGCATGGACGGGTTGGACCGAAGGGTCTGTTTCCATGCTGTACATCTCTATGACTCTGTGACTCTACGAGAAGGAAAAGACTTAAAAGAGACCTGAGAGGCAACGTTTTCACACAGAGGGTGATATGTAAATGGAACAAGCTGAAGTGGTAGAGGCAGGTACAATTACAACATTTAAAAGACATTTTGACAGGTACAGGAATAGGAAAGGTTTCGAAGGAAATGGGCCAAAGACAGGCACACGGGACAAGTTTAGTTTAAGAAACCTGGTCAGCATGACCAAGTTGGGCTGAAGGGCCTTTTTTTTGCATTATAACTTTATGATGGTCATACCATTTGGATGTCAAGGGGCAGTCGTTCAATTGTCTTTAGTTGAAGATGGTTATTGCCTGACATTTGTGTGATGGAAATGTTACTTGTCACTTATCAACCCAAGCTTGGACCTTGTCCGGCTTTGCTGCATTTGGACATGGACTACTTCAGTATCTGAGGAGTCATGTGTACACTTTGTGGCAAACCAGTTAACAATATAATAAAAGTGGCAAGTGTTTGAAATGTTCATGAAAAAGTAACCCAAAACACTCCTTTTGAATAAGCTGGTGTTCTTCTGACTTTTTTTGTAAAAAGTGTCAATCAGACACCAAATTCAGAACTGAAGTTTTGCATTATTTCACATCTTTTGATCTTGTCCAAATCAATATGTGACCATTGAAACACTTCATCAAAGAAAGGTTACAACTTCATGGAGGGGGTATGAGGGTGGTCCAAGAGGACATACGGAATATGAGAGGGATTTGGGAGGGCATGGAGAAGTTATGGCATATGATAAAGCATCAAGAGGGCATCAGGGATGTGATGAGACACAGGAGAGCTTTGTGTTCTGGATAGGTTTGCGAGAGCTAGAAGGCCCAACAGTCTTTAAGACAACTGGTCTCAGACATCTAAGGAAGGTTCAACATGCCTTGGCACCTACCTGCCTGAGGGGGCACCTCTGAAGGCAGTTGGGCAGACTCCATTCTGCCTCTGACTCCTCAGAGAGAGCAACAGGTTCTCCTATAAAAGAGGTGTCTATTCGATCAAAAGGTATTTTCCCTCCTCAACCTCACTACCTCCTCCATGAATACCCTACCTGAAGTATCAAGTTTCTGTACGGTGGGTCAGATTGGGACCTGAAAGGAGCCAGAAACTGGTTTCTTCACTGAAAGAATGAAAATGAGGAGACCTGGAACATCATTGGGAATGAAAATCAAAATTTAAATAAAACTCTTCTTTGTTCATTTAGGAAATCAATTTCAAGCAGGACTGGAAAGTAATCACCCTTTTCATTGGAGCCAATGATCTCTGCGAGTACTGTATGAATAAGGTAGAGCTCTCCATTATGTTTATATCCTGTTTAATGACATATTCTTGTTAATATTTTAAACAGGACATAGAATTTGCAATTTTTGTGAAGATTTGTAGCTCAGGTTGAAATTCAAGTGTGAGTTTGTTCACTGAGCTGGCAGGTTTGTTTTCAGACATTTCATCACCATGCTAGGTAACATCACCAATGAGCCTCTGGTGAAGTGCTGGTGTTCTGTCCCACTTTCTATTTATGTGTCTTGGTCTCTTAAGGTGGGTGATATTCTTTCTGGTTCTTTTTCTCAGAGGACCCCATTTACCAACCTTTTAGCCTATTTCTTTACCAAAATTCATGGTTGAGATAGATTTTTAATCAGTAAGTGAACTGAGGGTTATGGGGAAAAAGCAGGAAAGTGGAATTGAGGTTTATCACATCAGTCATGATCACATCGAATCATGGTGCAGCCTTGGTGGGCTGAATGGCCTACTACTTCGCCTATGTCGTATGGTCTTGATAAAGTCATATCACGAAAACATATATAGGATTGTTTCAAATATGAGTGAATTCTTTCAAATAACAGCATTAAAAATAATTTAACTGGCCACATATCACAGTTTTGTCTATGGAATCATATTGGACACAAATTACTTGCCATATTTGCCTAAAGAACAATAGGAGCCACACTTCAACAATAATTAGATGGCTGTGAAATACTTTGAAATGTGCTAAGAATGTGAGCAGTATTATTTAAATGCAAGTGGACGTGTGATATGTGCCAGAAATTTGTTTCCACAAAGTTTTCTGCATATAACTCTTTGCCAAGAAGATATAAGACTTCAGACCAAGACTGGGGACGGAAGGATTTTATTTGAAATATTTCTCTTTGAAGATTGAAGGGGGGATCTTCTTTATCAGTAATTTTCAGTGTAGAACTTCACACACTTATATTGTACTTTGAGGATTCAGTGTGACATCTCCTTGAAAGAAAACAATTTAAACAAACTTGTTCAAGCCGCAACTGTTGAATCTCTGAAGAATAAAATGCAACAGAGGGCACATATTTCCGTAACAACTTGTTCTCCAGGTCCAGATTCATTCTTATCCCCATAACAGGAAGGTAGTAATTCCTTTTATCTTTTTGCAGGAAGTGTATTCTGCAGATAGTTACGTGAAACATATTGAGGAGGCACTGGATATACTTCACCAACAGGTAAAGGGGAAATGAAAGCTGATCCAAGGTCTTTGCTTCTCTCTGAAGTGATTCAGACATGAAAGAATGAGCCTCTCTGACATTTCACCCTCTTGATGCACTTATAGGCAGAGGGAACATCACAATCATACAAACATGCCAATATGCCACGACACTGTGCCACTGGTACCCTTTAGCTGAAACACAAACATAATGTTCTTTGCAATTTATGATTCAGGACCTAATACTATTTGATAATCTTGTTCAAACATTTACGTGGCTTCTTTCATGATTTATTGAAGTCTATTCTTGTGTTATGGAGCATCTCCGCCTAATCCTGCCACCAGCCCTCCCACCCCACTGACTGTTTCTGCTCATACTATCTAAAGAATGTGAGATATTTTTAGCCAGGCCATTTCAGACATTAGTCCATATGCCAGGAAGGGTTTGAGCAGGTGCTCTGGCTATTGCATGCAGCTCCCAATCCATGTTGGTGTCCAATATGTTAATAGATTCTCGGCAGATACAACTCTCCAGAGATAATGCTGACAGTACAGAGATAATGCTGACTGAAGCTGTCTCTTCAAGCCTTCTTTTCAGCCATCACCAGTCATTTCAAATAGCAGTGAAAAATGCTTTTGATAACACCTCCAAACATTACTGGTTGTAGATTATCTAAAGTAAAATGTAGTAAACCCAGTCTAAAGATTTTTTTTCAGTCACTATTAATATACATTAGATGTTACATTCCTAATTCAATGTCAGATCTCCTTGAACAAAAGCAGACAAGGCTTTAATTTGTTGCTAAATTCCATTTGACCTTGTTTTGTCCCAGCAAAATAAATATTTTTCTTGCCAATTAAATCTTGTTTGATTCTGTTTCTGGAGTGCTTGGGCAATTGCTTACTCCCTGTAAAACCATTTTCGTAGTACAATTTCTTCTTGCACCGCTTGTTTTTTTCCCCAATAAAATATGTTCTAATTTATAAAGTTTGTTCAAGTACATCACACTGTAACAAATTAGTACGCATAGTGCATCTCAAATCAATTTGGTTACAAACAGTGCACTGCACTTATAACAACAAAGACCAGGAGTGCCGGGTTAATATGTTCCTGTAATGGCTAAAGATAAGACCTAGACTGGAAAACCCTGGTTGTCAAGGAGCATAGAGGTTAGGATTAAGATATCAAGAAGGTTATGGCAAAAAAAAAAGGATTTAATACATCAGAATCCCAAAAGGAGTATAAGAAGGAAGTTAGGAAACCTAAGTGTATGAGAAAGCATTGCAGGTAGAATAAGGGAAACCCCAAAGGCTTTTAAAAATATAATAAGAGCAAGAGTATATCGTGGGCTCATTAGGTGCCATTGAGGTAATCTGTGTGGACCTGTGAGGCATGAACATAGTCTTTATTGAATACTTTGTGTCAGTCTCTACATTGAAAAAGGCTGATGCAGGTATAGACGAAAGGATGGAGAACTGTAAAATATTAGGAGAAATTAACATAAATAGAGACAGAAGGTATTGGAGAGTTTAGCAATCTTGATAATCTGTCAGCCCAGATGAGATATATGCCAGGTTGTTGAGGGAGGCAAGGGAGGAGATTTCAAGGACCCTGACAATAATTGACACAGGTGAGATGTCCGGGGACGGAGGAATGCTAACATTGGCCCATTATTACAAAAGGGAGGAAGAGATAGACCAGCAAATGATAGGCCAGTTAGCTTAACCTCATTGGTGGGGATGTTGTTAGAAAGAATTCTCAAGAACAGAATATATCTGCACTTGGAAAAACAATTATTATTCAGGATAGTCGTCATGGATTTGTTGTGGGACGTTGTGTTTCACAAATTTGATCAAATGTTCTCTGAGAAGGTAACCAGGCGTGTTGATAAGGGTAATGCATTTGATGTGATATACGTGGACTTCAGCAAGGGTTTTGATAAGTCCTTCAAGGCAGACTAGTCATGAAAATAAGAGCCCATGGGATGTTAGGCAAATTGGCACAATGGATCCAAAATTGGCAGAGTGGCCAAAAGTGAAGGGTGATGGTAGAAGGATGTTTCTGTGACTGAAAGTTTCTTTCTGGTGGGATTCTGCAAGACAGCGTTGGGGCCTGTTCTGTTTGTGGTGTACGTTAATGGTTTAGACTTAAATGTGAGGAGCGATGATAAAGAATGTGCCTGTGACATGAAAATTGGTGGGATGGTAAATAGTGAGGAGGCTAGCTGTAAACTGTAGGAGTTCATCAACAGGCTGGTCAGCTGGGCAGAGCTGTGGCAAATTGAATTCAACCCAGAAAGTGTGAGGAAATGCCCTTGGGGAGAGCTATCAAGGCAAAGGATTGCACAATGAATTGTAGGACCCTGGGAAGTACTGAAAATCTTTAGGAACCTTGGTGTGCATTTCCACAGATCCCTGAAGGTAGCAGGTTAGGTAGATAGGAGAAAGCGAGGACTGCAGGTGCTTGAGATCAGAGTCGAGAGTGTGGTGCTGGAAAAGCACAGCAAGTCAGGCAGCATCCAAGGAGCAGGAGAATCGCTGTTTCAGACATATTCCCTTCATTAGGAATTCCAGGTGAAGGGCTTATGCATGAAACATTCACTCCCCTGCTCCGCGGATGCTGCCTGACTTGCTGTGCATTCCAGCACCACACTCTCGAGGTTAGGTACATAAGGTGGTTCAGGGATACTTGCCTTTATTAGCCAAGGCATAGAATACAAAAGCCAGGACATTATGCTGCAACTGGAGTACTGTGTGATATTGTGGTCACTACATTATAAGAAGGATGTGATTGATGGAGAAGATTCAGAGATTTACCAAGATGCAACCTGGGCTGTGAGGAAAGATTGGGGCTGTTTTCTTTGAAGCAGCAACATCTGGGAGGGGACTTGATAGAGGTGTATAAGTTATAAAGGGTACAGATAGGGTGATAGGAAGGCACTTTTTTTCATTAATAAATGGGTCACTGAATGGTGGGTCCAGATTTAAGAGTAGAAGTAGAAACTATGAGGGTAGGTGTTGAGTAGAAATCAGAGGGTGTCTGGAACTTACTGCCTGAAAGGATTGCGGAGTCAGAAACTCTTATAATGTTTAAGCAGTGTTTAGATATTCACTTGCATTGCCATAATCTCCGGGGCTGTGGGCAGTTTGCTCCTGCCATGCTGGAAACCAGTAAGAATGCAATAATTAAGTTTCTCAATTCTGAAATACTAGTGATGATGATGATCATGACCTTGGGTTGTGTGACAATCAGGGTATTAGGCTGGAAGAATGTGCGTATTATGGTTCTAAAATGTGTTATTCGTCCTTTGAATATTTTTCTGCCTTTAAATACTCATTAAAACAGGTGCCGAGAGCTTTTATAAATATGGTGCAAATTCTGGAAATGAGTGGTCTTCGAAGACTAAAGAAGAATACAATTGGCTGTGCATTATTACAGAAGTAAGTGGCAACAATTTCTTTCATTTGAATCGAGTACAGTTGAAGCACGGGTGTAAGAATAAAGCATTGAGCAGCTCTGTTAATGACTCACCACAGCCCACACAAAAAAAAACAAGAATTCAGGAAATCGCTAAGCAACATATCAGTTTTGCAATAAGACTGCATTGAAAGATTGTTGCAATGAAATGCCTCTATGGGTATATATACTTCAAGACAAGAGAGGATTTGGTTTTCTAATTTTGCACCAAAATTTGTACTAAAGTAAGTTAAAGTGATAAAGAATCCTAAGTAAGATTGAAATAAAACAAGAGAAATTAAGATGAGTTCAGAATGGGAGAGAAGCAAAGATTGAAGAAACTTTCTTACTTTATCTGTGGAACAGAACAAACATCAGATTCCATACTTGATAGTATCCCTTTGCTGAACCATATTCCTTCTTCCTGAACATTATCAGTTGGTTCCATTGCTACTCAATTAGTTTATTGCATTCTGAATACATTTTTGATGTGTTATCTACTTCAGCATCAACAGTCACAGCACTTCACTTTGACTGGATGCCATTCCTTGCAGTGAGTTGGAGATTTGTGGTCAATAGAAATGTTAGGATTATGTCCTGATCTTTAAGAATAGATTTTACAACTTTAATACATTACTTGGAGATGCCGTTGTTGGAATGGGGTGTACAAAGTTAAAAATCAAACAACACCAGGTTATAGTCCAACAGGTTTAGTTGGAAGCACACTAGCTTTCGGAGCACCGCTCCTTTATCAGGTGATTGTGGAGGACACAAATCTAAGGCACCGAATTTATAGCAAAAATTTACAGTGTGATGTAACTGTGTGTGTGTGTGTGTGTATAGTGCAATGGTGGCCACCTGTAAAGTGACATGAACCCAAGGTCCCGGTTGAGGCCCTCCCTATGGGTACCGAACTTAGCTATTAGACTCTGCTCGGCCACTTTTTGCCCCACCCCAGACACTTTTTTGATTAGAATCAATCTAAGTATCATGGCAATGACAGAGAACACAGGGGGCTAACACCTTCAACATATTGTCTAGCTAACACCCATTGTTACAGCTAAGCTGAGAATGCAACTTTTTAAAAAAAGGTTTTGTGATTTACACATGAAAGAAGTGAAACTGTCATGGTATTTGAACAGATGAAAGACTCAACAGACAATCAAGGTATTTTTCAATGTATAATTTCAGTTACATCACACTGTAAATTTTTGCTATAAATTCTGTGCCTTAGATTTGTGCCCTCTACAATCAGGTAAAAACAATGAGCTGCAGATGCTGGAAACCAGATCCTGGAAAAGTGGTGCTGGAAAAGCACAACAGTTCAGGCAGCAACCGATGAGCAGTAAAATTGTGTTTCAGGCAAAAGCTATTCCTGATGGAGGGCTTTCGCCCGAAACGTCGATTTTACTGCTCATCGGATGCTGCCTGAACTGCTGTGATTTTCCAGCACCACTAATCCAGCCCTCTACAATCACCTGATGAAGGAGCGGCGCTCCGAAAGCTAGTGTGCTTCTAATTAAACCTGTTGGACTATAACTTGGTGTTGTTTGATTTTTAACTTAATACATTACAGTAGATAAAGTTTTAAAACTTCCCTCATTCCCTCACCAGCACTGTTGGAGCTCTTTGACAAGGCCTTTGATAAGGTTCTGCATGGTAGACTAGCTAGTAAAGTTAGATCTCATGGAATCCAGGGGGACTTTGCTAATTTGATACAAATTTGGTTGCAAGATAGGAGACAGAGGGTGTTGGTAGAGGGTTCTTGTTCAGACTAGATGCTTGTGATCAGCAATATTCCACAAGGATCGGTGCTGAGTCCACTATTGTTAGCCATTTATATAAATGATTTGGATTAGAATGTAGGAAGCATGGTTAGTAATTTTGCTAATTACACTAAAATTGGTGGTAGAGTGGACAAGAAAGAAGGCTATCTAAGTGTACAACAGGATCTTGATCAACTGGGCCAGTGGGCCAAGGAATGGTAGATGGAGTTTAATTTAGATAAATATGAGGTGTTACATTTTGATAAGACAAACCAGGGCAGGACTTACACAGTTAATGGGGTGCCCTGAGGAGTATCGTTGAACAAAGTGACCTAGAGGTGCAGGTATGAAGTTTCTTGAAAGTGGCATCACAGGTAGACAGGGAGGTGAAGAAGACATTTGGCATGCTTGCCTTCACTGAATACAGGAGTTGGGATGTCATGTTACAGCCATACATAACATTGGTAAGGCCACATTTGGAGTACTGCATACAATTCTGGTTGTCCTGCAAAAGGAAGGATGTTATTAAACTGGAAAGGGTGCAAAAAAAGAATTACAACAATGTTACTGAGACTGGAGGGTTTGAGTAATAAGGAGAGGCTGGAATGACTGGGGCTTCTTTTTCTGAAGCATAGGAGGCTAACGGGTGACTTTATAGAGGTTTATATTGTGGATCACAGATAAGGTAAATAGCAGAGTACTTTTTTCTAGGGTAGTAGAATTCAAAACGAGAGGGCATAGGTTTAAAAGGTGAGAGGGAAAGATTTAAAAGGAACCCGAGGGGCAACGTTTTCACACAGAGACTAATGCATGGCTAGAACGGACTGCCAGAAGAAGTGATGGAGGCTGGTACAATTACAACATCTAAAATACATTTGGACAGGTACATTGATAGGAAATGTTTAGAGGGATATGGGCCAAATACAAGCAAATAGGACTAGTTCAGTTTAGGAAATCTAGTCGGCATGGATGAGTTGGGCTGAAAGGTCTGTTTCTGTGCTATATGACTCTATGACTGTCTACTGTTTTCCGAAAAATATTTATTTGTTTCTGTGTTGTTGTTTGTTTTACACAGACATATTTGTCCTTGCTTTTTAAACCCAAGAGAAAATTCTCCTGAGTTACATGAGATTATGAGAGTTAATAAAGACTATCAGGTCTGTGCATGTTTTTGGTAATATTTAAATTAGTAGCAGAAAGTCCTTATTTTACTTTTTTTATCAAACTTTGTAGATTTGCAAGGTGGATATTAATATAATTAGCTGCTACATAAGCCATTAGTATTTGATTTGAACTATTTTTTTGAAATGTAACCTGTTTAATTAGAATTTTATGTTTCTTCTTCAGTTTTAGAATTTTCAAAGGGCACTTAATGGTTTGACAGTAAAATGCTCACAGTCTGTTCCCAAGTATCAGCTACTATGGCTGGAAAAGCATCACTGTCAGATTCTAACTTGAGAACTCTGGTTGTAACAGGACATAACAGGGACAAATGGGGAAAAAGAACTTACTTCTGTGTTAAAACTTAAAAAGGGAGGTTAGCATTCAGCCTATTCAACCACAGTTCTTGCTTCTCTGGGAATTAATGAGGTGGTGTCTGGATTGAAGTTAAAAATAACCTGGGTCTAGTATTCTTTCAATTATTTTTATTCAAGTGATAATAGAAGTGCTGCATCAATTATTCCTTTGCTAAATAATGTGAACTACCATTTATTTTCTTTATTCAGACCAAATTGACTGCATTAATTTATAGTGGAAAATATGACATGAATGAAGAGTTCACCGTTGTGTTGCAGCCCTATTTTACAAACACAATTGTTCCATTAAACAGTGTAAGTTTAATTTTATTGGTTTTACTTTATCACATTGGCCTGGAGTTATGAATTTTGACAATAGTCATCGATCCCTGTGTCATTCTGGGTGCAGGTTTTATGTTATGCTCACGTTCCTGTGTAAAGCATTCCTACATTGCAACAGGGTTCACTTTTCCATTGGCTGTAATGTATTTGGGGGAGGTCTTAAGGTCATGACAGACTCCATTTGAAATGCAAATCCTTTTTCTTTCTTGGCCGATTGCACTGCTTCACCCCAGCTCTGTGGCGCAATTGGTCAATGTGTGTAGCTGTTAACCAAAAGATTGGCAGTTTGAGTTTGCCCAGGGCAATGTTTACACTGACTTTACCCTCTCAGCATTTATGGGCTGATGTGGTAGTGTGCTTACCTCTGAGCCAGGAGGCTTGGATTCCAGTCGTACCTGCACCAGAGGCAAACAATAACTTTTCAAAACAAGTTAATTAGAAAATATCAGAACAATCCCAGGAATTTATTGCTTTTGGAAATAATTATTTAATATCATATGCTTCTTCTCACTATAGAAAAGAGCTTTTGGTACAATTTGAGATGTGACAGACAGCAGCAGCTTTTTTCGGTCCTTTTGCCTGTTATGACCCGGACACTGCAAATTGATGGATGTGCATTTCTCCGCAGCTTTTAAATGGATTGGTCCACCACTGCCTGATGATGTTCAGGAGATCAATAGATGGGATCCCTAATAATCTACAACCCTTTCATACCTTCTATAAATTCTTCAACAGTGACCAGACGGTCCAAAATTTAGACTAGGACACTTGATTCTGTCCTTAGAGGCTATTTAAGTAGAATAGAATAGCTTTTGTCACGTGCACTCAAATGAGTGCAGTGAAAAGTGTGTAATGTCATACCTCGGTGCCATCTTAGGTACAGGGCACCTAGGTTCAGATACTTTAAGTGTTGTCACAGAATTGAAATAATAAAAAGAAAGATTTGCATGGGAATACAGAGTTTAAAAGTCCTGGATGAGAATAAAGAGTGTCCATAAAGTACTCAAGTTATAGTCCTCATAGTCCTTTTCCAACATAGGTCCATGCCAATTGGGCTTCAGAACACAAGGCCATGCTGTCTCCATGCGCTCACCTCCATACAGGACTCGCTCTGCTATTGCTGTTAGACTCAGCCCATGCTCGCTCTGCTCCCGCCTGGGCTCCGGCCCTGACTCATCTCCCTTTCTCCTGCCTCTATTCTCCAGGTAGGGTAGGGTTGTTAAAGAAGTTAGGGGGGAAGAGGGCTTGAGGAAAAACTGCTGCAAAGAGACAAAAAAACAGAAAGAGAAAGAAAAGGAACTGGAGAGTCTTATTCTGCTGCCATCTTGAATATTCCTATTCAACTTCAGACAAAAAAAGAGATTCTGGCTCCAAATATGTCTTGTTCATAAAGGAGAATGATCTCAGTATTTTTGATGAAGTAACAAAAAGGGGCGAGCAGTGCATTGAGATGTGTATGTTTAAGGTACTGTCTAATTCCTTTTTAAAAATAATTAAGAATTCTGCTAACCAACATAAATTAAGAACCAGAAATGGGTTGGTACATTCTTTAATGTCTGACATTCTGTGACTAACAAGGCAATATATTATGCCCTGGACTACAATCATGCTATCTGAAACCCAATCGGTAAATCTCTTGTCGTTAGCAATTGTTTCTGCTGCTAGTGAGCTAACGTTAGTAAGCTTGACAGTTGCTTGTGAAGTTTTTTTAAAAACCCACAAAAACCCCTATAAGTTATCAGCTATTTATACTTTGTTATGAAACATAGACAGTACAGCACAGGAATAGGCCCTATGTCTGCCAACCATGATGCTATTTTAAACTAATCCCATCTACCTAAACATAGTCCTTATCCCTCTGTCCCCTACTTGTTCATCTGTCTGTCCAAATGCCTCTTAAGGTGGATAGCCAAGTCTTTTTGCTAGGGTGGGGGAATCTCAAATTAGAGGGCATAGGTTGAAGGTAAGAGGGAAAAGATTTTAAAAAGGGCCTGATAGTTAACTTTTTCATGCATAGGGTGGTGCATGTATGGAACGAGTGCCAGAGGAAGTGGTGAGGCTGGGACAATTGCAACATTTAAAAGGCATCTGAATGGGTATATGAATATGAAAGGTTTAGAGGGATATGGCCCAAATGTTGGAAAATTGGACTAGATCAAATAGGAAAGTTGGCACGTCTGATTGGTGCAGACCAGTTGGACTGAAGGGTCTATTTCTGTGCTGTATGACTCTATGACACTAAAACTGTGCTATCATATCAGGTTCTACTACCTCCCCAGAGAGTGCATTCCAGACACCTACCACCCTCTGTGTAAAACACTTTTTCTTTGCACATCTCCTTTAACCTCTTACCTTAAGCTTATGCCTGCTCGTATATGATATTTCCTAGGAAAAAGACTCAGAATGTGCACCTTACCTATGCTACTAATAATTTTATTATTTTTATCAAGCTGTCCTTCAGCCCCTGATGTTCTAGCAAGAACAATCTACGTTTTTTCAACCTCCTTATAGCGAATACACTGTAATCCAGGCAACATGCTGGTGAATCTCTTCTGCACGCTTTGGAAAAAGCCACAACATCAACCTATAGTGCAGTGTCCAGAACTGAGCACAATACTCTGAATATAGCCTGAGCAAAGTCATATACAGTTGCAACACGACTTGCCAACATTTAGACTCATTGTCTCTACAGGTGAAGGCAAGCATGCCATACGCCTTCTTTACCATCTTGTCCATTGTGTTACTATTTTCAGGGAGCTATGGACTTGGACCCAAGATCCCTCTGTATATCAATGCTCCTAAGGGTCCGGCCATTTACAGTATACTGCATTCCTCTTCCACTTTACCTTCTAAAATGCATTACCTCACTCTTGTTTTGATTAAACTCCATCTGCCATTTCTCTGCCCAACTTTCCAGCTGATCTATATCCTGCTGCATCCTTTAGTATCCTTCCTTACTATCCACAACTCCACCAATCCAAACTTACTAAACAGACTACCTACATTTTCATCCAAATTATTTATATATATTACAAACAACAGAGATGTAAGCACTGATCATTGCAGAACATACTGGTCATAGATCTCCATTTAGAAAACCACCCCTCCACAACTACCTCTGTCTTCTATGGCCAAGCCAATTTTGTATCCAACTTGCCAACTCACATGGATTCCAAACAATTTGGTCTTCAGGACCAGCTTACTGTGAGGGACATTATTAAATGCTTTAATAAAGTCCATGCAGACATCCATTGCCTCCCCTCATCAATCATCAATGTCATTTCCTCAAAAAACTCAATCAAGTTGTGCAACAAAACCTCAGCTGCATAAAGCCATGCTGACTAATAAGTCTATTCTTCTTTAGACACAAGTAAATCCTACCTAAAAATCTTCTCCAATAGATTCCCTAACACTGATGAATGGCCATCCGGCCTATAATTTTCTGGGTTATTCCTGTCGCCCTTCTGGGATTCACCTGTGGCTGAAGATGATACAAAGATCTCTGTTAAGGCCCCAGCAATCTCCTGCCTTGCCTCCTTCAGTATCCTGGGAGGCCCTGGAGACTTACCTACCTTAATGTTTTTCAAGACACCTAACACCACCTTCTCCTCCATATTGATATACCCCAGAGTCAACAAACCCCTCTCTAAATTTACCATCATTTGGTAATTTCTCCTTGGTGAATACCAATGAAAAGTACTCATTAAGGATGCCACCCACTTTCTCTGGCTCTACACATAAATTCCCTCCTTTATCCTTGAGTGGACCTACCCCTTCCCTAGTGCTCTCTCGCTCCTAATATACATACAAAATAGCTCAAGATTCTCCTTAATCCTACTTGCCTAGGACATAATCCAGTCTGGACCTCCTAATTTCTTTTAAGTTTTTAAAGTTATTTTCTTCTTTCTTTATACACCTCAAAGGCCTTGTTTGATTTCAGTGTCTGAACCCTTATATATGCTTCTTTTTTTCTTTTTGACTCATCTTTTAATACCTCTTGTTATCCAAAGTTCCCAAATCTTGGCAACCATCTATTTCATCCTCACAAAAACATGCTGATCCTGAATTCTGGTCAACTAGCTTTTAGAATACTCCCACATGTTAGATGCAAATTTACCTTCAAACAACCATCCCTGATCCAATTTTACCAGTTTCTACCTAAATACTGTTGTAATTAGTCTTCCGCCATTTTAGCACTTTCACCTGAGAATCTGTCTTGTCCTTTTCCATCACTACCATAAAACTTATGGAATAATGATAACTGTACCCAAAATGCTCCCCAACTGAAACTTCAACCACCTGGCCAAGCTAATGGCCCAATACATGGCCTAATCTCCCTCCTTCCCTAGGTGGACTATCTACATATGGATTCAAGAATCCATCCTGATTGCATCTAACAAATTCTGCCCCATCTAAGCCCCTTGCACTAATTGAATCCCAGTGAAAATTGGGGAACTGACTACAATCTTTCCATGATCTGCTTACATACTGTTCCTTTCTTTCCTGCTGGCTATTAGCAAACTTATAGTATAACTCATCATAGTGATTGCACCTTTCTTATTTCTATTTTCTACCCACGTAGCTTTGTTGGATCAGTCCTCCAAAATATCTCTTAGTACAACTGTAACATTTTCCTTAATCAGTAATACAACTCCCCCATCCCTTTTACAACCCTCTCTATAACACTGAAGCATCTAAACCCTGGAACATTGTGCTGTCCTTCTCTCAACCAAAATTATGTAATGGCCACCACTTAATCGTCCTATGTACTAATCCTGGCTCTAATCTCATCTGCATTACCTGTTACTCATTGCATTAAAATAAATACATTTCAAACCACTAGAACTGCCATGTTCATTAACCAGGTCCTGCCTATTTTTCTATTAAATTTACTTGACCTAGCACTTTCTTCTCATCAAACGCTCCACATATTAACCTAATATAACCCCCACCAATGACATACATTATATATTTTTAATTCAGTAGAAAACTACTTTGTTTTGAACAATGTCCTCTGTTTTTTCCAGACTGGCCAACCAGACCTGAGCTTCTTTTCAGTCGATTGCTTCCATTTAAGTGAACGAGGACAAGCTGAGATGGCCATTGGCTTGTGGAACAATATGGTATTGCTTCCTCCTTAAATGTCAATAATCTCATTAAACACGTTGTTCAGTGGTGGTGACTTGAGTTTTGTACCGCATCCAATTCAGTCTCTCAAAAATGACCACCCAATTTTCACCACTTCTTGATCAGCTACTGAAGCCTGAGATCTTGTTAATGAGAATGAAAGCCCAGCATTTTCTCCAGAAGTGCACAACAAAGATTCATTTCTCTCCCTTTAGGCGGCAGAATTGTTATGTATGGACTAACGTGCTGAAAATAGTTGTCAGAGCAAATTAAAGCTTATTGGCATACACTTCAAGAGGGATAGAATAGAAAAGCAGACAAATTCTGTTAAACATGCAACGAATGTTACTTAGACCTTGAGAACTGGCGAAAATCACTTAGTTCCAGGGCAGTTAGGGATTGACAACTAAGGGTCAGTTAGTGCAACCAGCCGGGGATCCAGGGTCTGCAATGCAGAGTGATGCCAACAGTGAGGATTCAATTCCTGCACTAGGTGAAGTTACTACGAAGGCCCTTCCTTCTTAATGTCTACCCTCGAGGCGACCCTCAAGTGAAATCACCACCAGTTGTAACAGACCAGACTATGGTGATTTCCCATTTTTTAAAATTAGGAATTGGCAACAAATGCTGGCCTTGCCAGTGATGCCCACGCTTCATGAAAGAACAAATAACTGTTCTTGTTACCATTTCATGAAAGCAAATTGAAGCACTAGAGAGGATGCAAACAATTTGCTAGACCATTACCAGAAGAGAAGGGCCATACCTATCAGGAAAGATTGAGCAGCCTGGCCCTTTTCTTTTCTAGATAAGAGAAGACTGAGGGGTGACATGATAGAAGTCTTGAATATTATTAAAATTCTTGGTGGCACAAGTTTCTACTTGTGGAGAGACCAGAATTAGGAGCCATTATACTAACAAAATCAATAGGAAATTCAGAAGAAACCTCTCAATTTAGCTACTGGTTGGAATATGAACTCACTGTTGCATGGAGTTGTTGAGCAGCATACACACATTTTAAGCAGAAGCACATCAGGTAGGAATAGGTTATATTTGTTAGAGTTACATAAAATAGGTTGAAGAAGGCTCATGTGAAGCACACACCATGACCTGAATGGCCTTTCTCTATACTATTAAATTTTGTAATAACTTGTAATTCAATAATTTTGATATTTCTATTGGACATTGCACTACCAATGGGAAAAAAAAATACTTTGAGTGAGATTTTTCTCATTAGTGATAAAGAGGAAGAAAATAAATTTTGAGGGTAAACTAATAGACCTGGGTTCAATTCCAGCTTTGGGTGAGTGTCTGTGTGGCGCTTGTTCATTCTCCCCATGCCTTGTGGGCTTCCTCCCGCAGTCCAAAAATGTGTAGGTGAGATGGATTGGCCAATCTAAATTGCCCATAGTGATGTGCAGGCTAGGTGAGTGAGACATGGGGAATGTGTGGTTACAGGGAGGGGGTGGGTCTGAGTTGGATATCCTTTAGAGGTTGGTGTCTGTGGGGATCATCTGAATATTTTCTTGTGATATTTAGATGCAGTAATCAATGCCTTAGTAAATTGAGAAACAATATACTCAAAAGCCTTTAAAATCTATTAGCGTCCTTGATCACAAAGAACCACACTTTTAGGGGCGGCACAGTGGCTCAGTGGTTAGCACTGCTGCCTCGCAGCACCAGGGACCAGGGTTCGATTCCAGCCTCGGGCGACTGTACACGTGGAGTTTGCACATTCTCCTTGTGTCTGTGTGGGTTTCCTCCGGGTGCTCCAGTTTCCTCCCACAGTCCAAAGATGTTCGGGCCAGGTGAATTGGCCATGCTAAATTGCCCATAGTGTTAGATGCATTAGTTAGGGGAATGGGTCTGGGTGGGTTATTCTTTGGAGGGTTTGTCCATAAACCACAAAATGCTAGCATACAGGTTCAGCACATAAAAAAGAAGACATTGGAATGTCAGCTTTTATTTCAAAGAAATTGAGTACAAAAATATATAAAGTATACTTTATAGCTAATACTGTAAAAGACACTAGTCAAACCACAGCTGAAATACTGTGAGCAGTTCTGGGCCACTTATCTAAGGAAGGATATTCTGATGTTAGTGGCAAAGAAGGTTCACTAGACGGATACCATGTATACAGGGACTATCTTATGAAGAGCTGTTGAGAAAGTTGGGCCAGGACTCATTGGATCTTAGAAGTATGAGCAGTGACCTCATTGAAACATACAAGATTCTTAGAGGACTTGGCAGGGTTGATGCGGAAAGGTTGTTTTCCCTTGTGGGAGAGTCTAGGACCAGAGGGCATCATCTCAGAATAAGGGACTGTACATTCAAGTCAGAGATGAGATGGAATTTCTTCTCTGAAGGTAATGAATCTGTGAATTCTTTATTGCGGATAGCTGTTGAGACTGGGTTATTAAGTATAGTCATGATTGAGATAAACATACTTTTAATCAGTAAGGAAATCAAAGATTATGGGGAGAAGGCAGGAAAATGGAGCTGAGCATTATCAGATCAACCATTATCTCAAAGAATGGCAGAGTAGACTTGATGGGCTGAATGAACTATTTCAGCTCCTATGTCCCTCATGGACTTATGACAATGCCACGTAAATAGATTATTTAGAGCAAAATTATATTTTTCATTAAAGTAATTATGAGCTACATTTTCATATTTCAATAATGGAGTTCTCAGGCTGTTAATATTCTTAGATTTTACAAGTGTCAGCAAGTGGTTGTTTCCAGGAAAAAAACACACTTGTGCTAATAAATATGAACCCGTGCTGATGCTTTTTTTTAAAACAACAGAGTTGCCAATGACCAGAAACTGAACTGGACCAGGCATTCTGTGGTTACAAAAACAGTTCAGAGGGTGTCTGCAGCGAGTAGTTCATCTCCTGTTTCCCCAAACCTCTCCACCATCCACGTGGTGATTGACAATACTGTGATGAGATAGTCTTAATTTGCCTGGATGAATGCAGCTCCAACAACACAAGAAGCTTAACACCATCCAGAATTTACCATCTACACAATGTAGAAATTTACCAATGCTTCTCCAATAGCATTTTCCAAACCTCCAATCTCTATCACTAAGGCTGCACGGTGGCTCAGTGGTTAGCACTGCTGCCTCACAGTGCCAAGGACTTAGGTTTGATTCCACCCTCAGGTGACTGTCTGTGTGTAGCTCGCACATTCTCCCTGAGGCTCTCTGGGTTTTCTTCGGGTGCTCTGGGTTTCCTCTCAGAGTCTGAATAGGTGTAGGCTAGGTGGATCAGCTATGAGAAATGCAGGGTTACAGGGGTATTATGGGGGTTGGTTCTGGATGGGATGCTCTTCGGTGGGGTCAGTGTGGACTAAATGGGTCACATAGTCTACTTCCACACTGTAGGGTTCTAGGATGAGGACAAGGGCAGCAGTTGTCACCAGCACTTGCATGAATTCCTCCAAGCCACATACCATCCTGTACTTGGAGATTTATGACCACGCCTTCATTTTTACAAAGCCAAAGTCGTGTAATGATCTCCTGACAACACTATGGATCTCTCAACATCCCCAAGAGATTGCATTAGTTCAAATAAATAGCTTACCCCCACCTTCTCCAGGGTAATTAGGCATTGCCAATAAATGTCCCACTGCCAGAGATGCCAACATTCCAATAATGTATTTTTAAAAACTTACACACCAGTCTCTCTCCTCATTCTCATTCAAACACATGCATTTTTATTTATTGATTTTCAAAAATTCTATTTCCTGCAGCTGGAACCAACTGGACACAAGCAAAATTACAATAATTTTACCCATGACCGAACCAAACTGAAGTGTCCTACCTCTGTAAGTAAACAGGTTTTATACAGTGGCTTAATAAACTGTTGGCAACTACTTCTCCCTTGTGTCGTAACAGTTGACAACTGCCAGTAGGTCAAACAAAAGACTACTTTTATAAACGTTTTAGAGATGGGCTTAGAGGGTGAGGGGGTGGGTAAGAGCATAAAATGATGAGAGGCTGTAAAATAATGGGAGAAGGTGAGAGTTGAATGCCAATTGCTTCCTTGACATCAAGACCATTAAGAATTGTTGGCAAGGTGGACAGTAGTCCTCCAACCCAAAAGCTAATAGAGCTACTTAAGTGGCCAGTTAATGGCCTCTTCCACCTGTTACTGAAGTTTTACTGCTGCCATCTAGGAAGAATGCCTGAGGAAACCTAATTAGCTCCCCCAATACAGCTTACCTTGGGCATGGTGGGAGCTAATTAGATTTATGGCATACTATGGTCTGCAGCAGAGCCCCTGGCAGTAATGGTCCATCCCTATGGTAATGACAACACCCTTCACCAAAGCATTCCTGCCTCTGATTCCCTTGACCTCTGATCCCATTTAGCTTGATGGGAGGGCTGCATCCTTCAGTGGCATCCACCTCTTCCAGGTGTAGTCCCAGCATTTGTCACCACTTCCAGTAATGCTGTTGAGCTGTTGGTTCTCCAAAAGGTGACAGATCTTAGGAACGGACACTCATGCATCCTCACTGGCAACTAATTAGGTCGCTGAATGACTGGAAAACATGACTGGTGAACCACAAGTCACTGAGGCTGTTTTCCCTGGATTCCAGACCTATCATTGGATCCACTTCTGGTCTGATAAAATTTTAGTGTGCAGAGTAACTCTAGACACGATGCACATTTCCTTTCAATGTCTCTCTCCTCTACATCCTAGGAATAAATTAAGTTTTAAGGTTGAAATGTACTGGGGGGGTTCAGGTGAATTTCAGGATCCTGTTGTGCTTCAGTCCCATTAATAGGGTTTTCACCTCCAGCCAAGCCGATTGACTGGTTAAAGTTATTGCTAGCTCTATCCAGTGAAACCAAATCACTATAACATGTGTGGTGTTGCCATAATACAGAGAGTTACGACAAAAAAAACCCAAAAATTTCAGTCCAAAAAGTTGTTGATGTTGAACCTTCATCTGAGCGAATACTCCTGAACATATTTACTCACCCAGGCACAATTCTTTTTCTTAGTCTTTCATCCATTTATCTAATCCAATATATAATTCCTGCCTCAACTACAATCCCAAAAATGAAATTCATTGCTTCTTAGCTCTCTTTGAGAAGTTATCCTGCTGTTTATTCTAAATCCCTTACATTCTAATCTTATTTTTATGGCCCTCATCCCAGATTCCCAATCTCCATGAAAACAGTCAGTTTCTAGCTGCCTGTCATACACTTTCATAACTTTAAATGTGTTTATCGCATTGCTCCATAATCTGTGACGTTTTGGTGAAAAATTCCATTTTAACAGCAGAGCATTGACTTTATTCTAAAACACCTTTGAAAATGTTAGCAGGTGTATCTTTTTCTGAAAGTCTGGCATATCCTTTGAAAACACCATAATTCATTAAATGAATTAGGGTTTTTGTTCAATCTAGATAGTCATTACAAAATATTTCAACTGTTCATGATGTATTGAATGGTTGATTATAGAAATTCTGATTCTAATACAGATAGTTCTTATGCAAACAGAGTCATAGAGTCAAGGAGTGATACAGCATGGAAACAGACCCTTCAGCCTAACTCAACCAAGCCAACCAGGTTTCCAAAACTAAACTAATTTTATTTGCCTGCATTGAGCCATATCCCTCTAAACCCTTCCTATTCATGTACTGTCTAAATGTCTTTTAAACGTTGTAATTGTACCCCATCTCTATCAATTCCTCTACCATTCCATATCCGCACCACCTTCTGCGTCAAAAAGTTTCCCCTCAGGTCCCTTTTAAATCTTTCCCCTCTCACCTTAAACCTATGCCTTCTAGTTCTGAATTCACCTAATCTGGAGAAAAGACCTTGTCTATTCACCCTCTCTGTGTCCCTCATGATTTTATACACCTCTAAAATGTCACCCCTCAGCCTCCTAAACTCGAAGGAAAAACTGCCAGCCTCTCCAGCTTCTAATAATTCAAATCCTTCAGTCTTGGTAACATACTTGTAAATCTTTTTTGTAACCTTTCCAATTTAATACTATCCTTTCTATAGCAAGAAAGTACTCCAAATGTGACCTAACCAATGTATTGTCCAGCTGCAACATGACATCCCAATTCCTGTACTCAGTGCTCTGACCAAAGAAAGCAAGCTTAACAAATACCTTCTTCACCACCCTGTTTACCTGTGACCCCACTTTCAAGGAACTATTTACCTGCAATCTGTTCGACAACACTCCCCAGAGCCCTACTATTAACTGTGTAAGTCCTACCCTAGTTTGTCTTACCAAAATGTAACACCTCATATTCAAATTCCATCTGCCATTCCTTGAACCACTGGCCTAGTTGATCAAGATCCCATTGTATTCTGAGATAACTTTTTTTTTATTTTTTTATACCATCAATTTCGGTGTCATTAGATTACTTACAGATCATGCCTCCTATAATCTCATCCAAATTGTTTATATAAATGACAAACAACAGGACCCAGCACTGATCCTTGCAGCATTCTGGCTAGCTCTCCCTGAATCCTACGTGATCTAACCTTACTAACCAGTCTACCATGTGGACCTTGTTGAAGGCCTTGCTAAAATTCAAGTAGACAAGGCCTACTGCTTTGCCTTCATTTTTTTTTGGTCACCAAGATTCATTGTATTGTTTATGTATTATGTATGCAAAGTGCATGTACAACTTTCTTATACTAACAAACCAAGATATAAAATACACAAATGTTTATTTGAATATTTATTTTAATTTCACACCTAGAATCTGTGCTCTATCTATAACAGAAGCCTTAAATCTACAGTCATCTTCATCAGGAAATGGATTATATAATATTACAAACACATGCAGCAGTAACTTGAACATAGACCCAAGTGTCATTTAACCAAACTATTAATGTTTATTTTTATTTACACCTTTTCTAGGATGCACCCTACTTGTTCACACATAGAAACAGTGCAATCAAACCAGAAAACACATCAACAAAACCTACATTGACAACAGTGACTACTACAGCTAAAGGAGTGCCCACGGCAGAGCAAAGAGTTTGGCTTGTTGTTCTAACAGCAACGGTTGCAGCGATATTAGGACAGCATTGGTCCTGGTCATTCTAAACATGAAATCCTAGAGTTTGGAGAATATTTAAAAACTGGAAATGAGTACAAATTGCCCCATAATGTTACTGAATTCTTTTTAATGTTGAATTGTCCTTTGTCTCTCCGCTTTTATATTTTCCCAATCAATTTGCGGTTAGAGAAGGCTATGTCATCTATCTATTCACAATAAAGGATATTCTATTTCCTTGGGATAATTTTAAAAGCCCTGCATTCAATTTTTAGAAAATGGCTCTCTATATTTTGATTTTATACCGTTATGCATTCCACATTGTATTTAGTCTTTTAGAAACCCAGGAGCATTGTGCTGATAGCTTCAGTGATTTAGGAGAAAGTGGGAACTGCAGATGCTAGAGATCAGAGTCGAAGAGTGTGGTGCTGGAAATTCCTGATGAAGGGCTTATGCACAAAATGTCAAAACTTCTGCTCCTCAGATGCTGCCTGACCGGCTGTGCTTTTCCAACACCACACTCTTCAGCTTCAGTGATCTGACAACTAAATTTCAATCAATTCGACTCACTCACTGTGATGACAAGAAATGATTAAAGGCACTGGATATTTGTTGAAAATTAGAGTCCTCTTTAAAACTGAAATTCTGTCAGTTTTTGTATTTAATATTTTCTGTGCAGCCTGAATTTTACAGCAGTAACTAGCCTTCTGCATATGTAAACAGATAGAACATAAAACATAGAAGAGTACAGCACAGAACAGGCCCTTCAGCCCACAATGTTGTGCCGACCACTGATCCTCATGTATGCACCCTCAAATTTCTGTGACCATATGCATGTCCAGGGGTCTCTTAAATGTCCCCAATGACCCTGTCTCCACAACTGCTGGATCTCCCATTTATAAGAACAGTAGGCAGGTTGTAAGGATCACGGAGGTCATGACTAACACCAAAGATTTATCAGGTGCTGCACTACCCTATTATGAATACAATGTTTAAAAAAAAGCAAGTTTTTTATTCTTAGTAGAAATGCAAACAAACCTTCAAATGGAGGTGGGAAAGGGGACAATATGGGGAGCTGCTTGTAGTCATTGTTGTATCATTCAGCTGTCTTAAACCTCTCAGCCAGAGATTGCTGGCCCTGAAATTGGGATAGGTGGGGATGGACAGCTATGAGAGGATCCTGGGGTCAAGCCACCATCTAAATATCAACCCAAGGGAAAAGCAAAGATTTTTGTTATGAAGACCACCAAAGACAACCACAAACGAATGCAACGTATCTGAAATGTGGAAGTGTACTGCTTCTATTGCTGCATTTTGTAGAATTTTGGGATCAGTAAAGCATTCTCATCTGTCTCGGGTCATATATTTAATTCTTTTGCTTAATTAACTAAAGTACCTCATCTAAACTTGCATTTCTATAAACAATGAGAATATTGCAACAAATTGTCGACAGCTATATTATGTAACTGTGATCACAACACCCCAAAATCAACATACTACAAAGGCCAAAGGCCCTCTCAAAATTCCAGCAATTGTGCTGAAGACTTGTGCTCCAGAATTTGCTGCTCCCCTAGCTAAGCTGTCCCAGTACAGTTATACTATTGGTATCTACCCAACAGTGTGGAAAATTGCCCAGGTAAGTCCTGTACACTAAAAGCTAGATAAATCTAACCCAATCAATTACCAACCTATCAGTCTATTCTCAATCATCAGTAAAGTGATGGAACGGGCCATCAGCAGTGCCTTTAAAGAGCTTTTGCAAAGGAATAGCCCACTGACTGATGTGTAGTTTGGGTTCTGCCTAGGCCAGTTAGGTTCTGATCTCATTGTGAACTTCATCCAAATATAGGGAAAGGAATTAATCTCCATAGATGAGGTGTGATGAGACCTCTCAACATTGAGGCAGCATTTGACTAAGTATGAGATTAAAGAGCATGAGCAAAACTGGATTCAATGGCAATCAGTGAAAACTGTCCTCTAGTTGGAGTCAAAACTGGCACAAAGGAAGATATTTGTGAATGTTGAAAGTCAGTCAAATCAGCTCCAGGACATCTTCAGCTGCTCCATCAATTACCTTTCCTCCATCATAAGGTCAGAAGTATCTAGATGGGTATATGAACAGTTAGATTTTAGAGTGGTATGGGCCAAATGCTGGTAAATGAGACTAGACTTGTCCATGCTGACTGGATATCCTAGATGAGTTGGACTGAAGGATCTGTTTCTGTGCTGTGCACCTCTATGATTCTAAGTGGTACGTTCACTGAATATTGCTCAATGTTCAGCATCATTATGATTCCTCAGATATTGAAACACTCTGCCCATATGCAGCAAGATCTTGATAACACTTGGGCTTGTTATGATAAGTAGCAAGTAACATTTGTGTCACAGCAATAAGAGAGAATCCTAACCATCTTCTTTGACATTCAACATCACTGAATTCCCCATTACCAACATCCTGAGGACTCCCATTGACCAATAATTGAATTAGACCAGCAATATAAATATTGTGACTAAGAACAGCAAGTCAGAATGTAGAAAATTTGCAGCAAGTAGTTTACCCCTTGTCTTCCCAATTCATGTCCACTACCAGTGCACAGTAGCAAGTCAGGATGTTGTGTAGCTTGGAGGGGAACATACAGGTGGTAATAGTGGTTCCCATGCATCTACTGCCCATGTCCTTGTAGATGTTAGAGGTTGTGCGTATAGAAGATTACATTACATTACAGTATGGAAACAGGCCCTTTGGCCCAACAAGTCCACACCAACCCACCGAAGCGCAACCCACCCATACCCCTACATTTACCCCTTACCTAACATTTAGCATGGCCAATTCACCTTACCTGCACATCTTTGGACTGTGGGAGGAAACTGAAGCACCCGGAGGAAACCCGCACAGACACTGGGAGAATGTGCACACTCCACACAGTCAGTCGCCTAAGGCGGGAATTGAACCCGGGTCTCTGACGCTATGAGGCAGCAGTGCTAACCACTGTGCCACTGTGCCACCGTGCCGTCCACATAGAAGGTACTATTGGAGAAGTCTTGATGAATTATTGCAGTGTATCTTGCGAATGGTATATAATATTGATACGATACATCAGTACTGAAAGGAGTGACGGATACACTTGGTGGATGGGGCACCAAGCAAACCAGTTGCACTGTCCTGGATGGTGTCAGACAGTGAAAGCAGCATGCAATAGACAGGGCTAAATGATCACACAAAGAATGGATCAGATCAAAACAATGAAATTCTGTGACATCAGTTATGAAGAGTGGTGGATTAGTGGTGCTGGAAGAGCACAGCAGTTCAGGCAGCATCCAACAAGCAGCGAAATCGACGTTTCGGGCAAAAGCCCTTCATCAGGAATAAAGGCAGTGAGCCTGAAGCGTAGAGAGATAAGCTAGAGGAGCGGACAGTCAAAGCAACTAGAAGATAGGCTCCATGAATACCTTCATAAAGGAGTCCAGCACAACAATGAAAAAGGCAATGAAGGGCTTATGGCCGAAACATCGAATCTCGTGCTCCTTGACCTGCTGTGCTTTTCGACAATGAAAAAGACAAGGCTGACACAAATTTAGCTAGAAACACCAAGCCATCTCTCCATCTGAGCTCCTACAGAGGTCTCTGCAGCACAGATGTAATTCCTCAGACAATTTCATTCACTCCGTGTGGTGTCAGGAAATGGTTAAAGGCACAGCATACACCAAAGATCCTGACAAGCTCCCAGTAATAGTATTAAGAATTTGTACTCCTGCACAGCTACAGCACTAACATCTACCCAACGATGTGGAAATCGAGAACATTGGATGCTGGAAATCAGAAAGAAAATCAGAAGTTGCTGGAAAATCTCAACAGTTCTGGCAGTGTCTTAGATTTGATTAGATTTAGATTTATTGTCACATTTATATAAAAATAAAGCAATTGGGGTTTTCTTGTGTGATACATGCAAAGTGTGCCACGCTCCAGTGCCATCTTGTAACACTGAATATAATGTAAGGTTTTACTGCAATTGAGGTCATCTTTCACTCTTCTTCTTGTTCCTCCTCTGTTATTCCTCCTGTCACTCTTGACATCAGCCAGAGTCTCTGAAACAACTTCCTGGGTCTGTGTAACAGGCTCTGGGGTCTCGGTAACACGCTCTGGGGTCTCGGTAATGGGTTTCGGTATGGGCTGTAGGGTCTCAAACAGGTTCTGGGGTCTCAGTAACGGGCTCCAAGGTCTCGGTTGTGGGCTTAAGGATTTTCTCACAGGCTCCGGCCGGGGTCTCTCTGGGATAAAGGGCCTCTGCCGTTTCATGGCAGGTTGCATTCAGCATTCTCTGTCTTCTCATCTCTGAATTTCTGAATCCAGGCAACGCATCATTCCCTCCCTGTTCCTCTGAAGGGCCCTCACCAGCTAACAATACAATGCAGCCATATGATTCCAACCGCGAGGCCTGCACTAGGCATGATCCAGCTCAAAATGAGACTTGCCATACGTGGAGAGAAATCAGAGTTAATATTTCGGGTCCAGTGACCCTTCTTCAGAACTGATAATTGATTCCTAGCTATCATCAGTTCTGAAGAAGGGTCACTGGACCTGAAACATTCACTCTGATTTCTTTTCCATAATGTGGAAAATAGCCAGGTATGTACTGTCTACAAAGAAGAGCTAATCTAATGTGACCAATTATTACTCCATCAATCTACTCTTGATCACAAGCAAAGTGATGAAAGATGTCATTTGCAGAACTAACAGTACTTTGACATCAATAAACTGTTGAATTCAGATTCTACCAAGTTTACGAACTCCAGACATTATTACAGCCTTGGTTCAAATATGAATAAATGTGTTGAATGCAAAGAATGAGGTAAAGGTCACTGCCCTTGATAGCAAGGCAACAATGTCTCAAATGGACAGACTCTGGGCATTGGCCAAGGCTCTGGAGACCAACATTAGCTCCTCCTTACTGACATCTGCAGGCCTTCAAGAGCAGCAGGATCATTCTCAAACACGATCTGTAACCTTATGGTTCAGCATATTCTCACTCTCCAATTGCAATTGCCGCAAATTCAGTCTGGAACAATGAAGAGTGGAAGACTGCATACCTGGGGTAACACCAGCCATACCTAAACATTATCCATCTCGATATTGTCTGAAAGTCCCCAATATCACAGATACCAGCCTTCAGCCAATTTGATTCACACTACATGCAATCAAGTAACAGTTTAATGCACTGGTTACTGCAACAGCTATAGGCCTCAAACATTCTCGCAGTATTACTGAAGACTTGTGCTCCAGAACTAGCTCAGCTGTTCCAGTGCAGTTACCACATTGGCACCTATCTGACAGTGGAAAATTGCCCAAGTATGTCCTATACATAAAAAACAGGACAAATCAAACATGACAAATTACCATCACATCAGTCTACTCTCGATCATCTGTAATGCGATAGAAGGCATCATCAACATCAGGCAGAATTTACTCAGCAATAACCTACTCAGTGACACCCTGTTTCACCATGGTCTCTCAGCTGAATTGAAACTGAACTGGACAAGCCATATAAATACCACAACTATAAAAGCAAATCAGAGGCTGAGAATTCTGAATCGAATAACTCATCTTGTGACACCCCAGTGCCCAACCACCATCTGCAAGTCACAAGTAAAGACTGTGACGTGATCCACTTTTCTGGATGAGTGCAGCTCTAAGAATACTCAATAAGCACAACACTATCCAAGACAAAACAGCCCACTTGATTGGCTCTCACTTTAACACTTACAACATTCATGACTGACCAACAATGATAACAGTTCATACTATGTACAAAGTGAATGGTAACAACTTACCAGGGATTTTTGGCAGCACCTTCCAAACATACATCCTCTCCCACACTGAAGGATAAGGGCAGCATATGCATGGAAACAAGTATCTGCAAGTTCCCCTCCAAGCCACTCACCATCCTGACTTGGAAATATATCATCCTTCTTTCAGTGTCGCTGGGTCAAAATCCTGGACCTCCCTCTCGAACAACACTCTGGGTGTATATACATCAGACTGACCGTAGTAGTTCAAAAAGGCAGCTTGCCACCATCTCAGTTAGAGATGGACAATAAATGCTTGCCCAGCCAGTGAAATCAACATCCCACAGATGTACAATTTTATTAATTCAGTGATAAGCCCTGTTTGTCACTCCTTAAATAAAGATGTCAAATGCATGCCAATATATAGCAAAACCTGGAAAACATCAGGTGTGTGTTGTTAATTGGCAAATGACGTTTATGCTACAAACTCAAGGGCAAGGCAATCACCGTCTCCAACAAGAAAAGATCTGACCATATCTCTTTGATATTCACTGCTTCACCAGTGCTGAATCTCCACCATTACCACTGACTAGAAATTGAATTGCACCAACTTTCAAATTACTATGCCTTCAAGAGCAGGTCAGAGGCTGGAAATTCAACAGTGAGTAATTCATCATTTTTCTCCTGACTCCCTTATGTCTGGCCACCATGAGCAAGGCACAAGTCAGTACATGATGGAACACAACACTTGCCTGGATAAGAGTAACTCCAACAAGACTTAAGGAGCTCAATACCATCCAGAACAAAGCAACCCTCTTGCCTGGCATGCCATCGACTACTCATTGAAGTATAGCAGTGTGTGCCATATACAAGATGCACTGCAGCAACTCACCAGCTTCTTAGACAGCAGTGTCCAACCTTGAAACAGTTGTCATCTAGAAGGACAAGAGCAGCAAATATACGGAACACCGCCATTTCATCATACAAGTTCCCCTCCAGTACTAACAGCATTGTGCATGTCCCTACATCAAAGAGATGGTAGTGGTTCATCGATTCATCACCATCATCTCAGGGACAATTATAAATGGGCAATAAATGCTGCCTGGCCAGAAATGCTGAGATTCCATGAAAGAATAAAGACAAATCCACTGTCCTTCGTGTTGTAATGTCGAGTTTGTAACATGCTTGTGAAAACCTAGGGGGAACAACATTGACAAGCTGTTCTTATACAGTGCTTTAACATAAAGAAATGTCCCAAAGCACCCATAACAAGATAAGAAACGGAGTCCTGTGAAATGATCAAATTCTCAGTCAGAGATATGTTTTAAGGAGTAATTTTAAGAAGGAGGAGAAATGTCAGGGGAACAATTTCAGAGTTTGGGGTGGAGGCTGCTTAAATCACAGCATTCAACAGTTAAAATTGAATAGTTAAAATTTAGGATGCTCAAGGTGCCTTGCTTAAAGGCATGCAGATTTCTCAGAGAGTCATAGGGCTGGAGGCGGTTACATAGATAAAGAGGGAATGGCCATGACAGGAATTCAAAACAAGGATAAGAATTTTCTAATCAGGGCATTGTTTAAATTGGAGCCAATATAATCAGTGAGGAGGAGTATGATGTGTGAATGCATGTGCTGCAAGTTCTCTGAAGGCCACACAGCAATTATGTGAATGGCCTAGATTTTACAAACAGTAGTATGTGGGAGACTGGTCAGGAGTCTGATGGAGTTGTTATTGTCAAGATAACTAACTATGGATAAGCAGACAAGTTGAGTCGAGAATAAGTTGCGTGATGTTACAGAGGTGGAAATGGCAGGCTTGGTGATGATTTTCTCACATGAGACGTGGTTCATTTGAGTGAAATGTTTGTTTTAACATGTAAGTTTTAACATATAACCAAAAGCTAATATAATGAAAACAATTGTCAGCATTTATTTTAAATTGTGACACAATCAATAGGCTGCTAACTTTATTTTCTAACTGGAGACTCCTGAGTAATGCCCATTCTGGACAATCATTGAGTTGCTCTGGAGAAGAAGGCCAGTGGTGGGGTATGAGTTGCCACCAAGTTGACACAGAGACCACAAAGGGCTACGGAGATATTTGGAGACATATGGAACAAGAAGGGCCCATAAGAAGGGCATAGGGTGGCACAGGTGTATGAGGGTTTGCTGGGACAGATACAGGAGATAGGTTGGCGTGGATGGGGCATAGAGAGTGAGGGAGTAAGTGGGTGGGAACAGGAAGGATGGTTCCTATTTTGATGATTATTTTTAAAATTTGTATACTGTGCTGGTGCATCAGTTTGCCTTCAGAGCTAGCAGCCTCTTTACCTCTGAGTTACCTGACCCAATTCCTTATCCAGTCCACATCCCAGGACCAAACAATCAGAAGTACGGTGGCCATTTCTAAAGATTGGGTTCGTAGAGCCAGGATTTCTCCCACTTCTGTGCACCCATCCCAGAAATGAACACTAGGGCCCATCTGTTACCAAAACAGTACATTAGCAATCTTTCTTCCCATAATGGAAAAAGCTACCAAAGAATATAGGTACAGCCCCATCACGTGAAATCTTCAAGACCCAAGCTTATTTCAATTTATCAGGACTGCCACTTCCGTAGGTCATGTCTGGTTGAGCAAGTATAGATGTTGACCGGCGAGGAATATTAATTTGTGATGTTAATGCAACTGAAGTAGGAGCAGCTAACATGGGAATCAATAAGGAAAGCTGCCTAGTGGGAATAGAGACACAGAGAAGGTGAGCTCTAAGAGGCAATAAGGGGAGTTGAGGAATATGGATACAGTAGAAAGGAGAACATTTATTCATACATCTCTCTCCAACCATTCAACCCCATTCTCCGATTAACACATGCCCTATTACACAGCACATGATATATCCCAATGAAAGACTTGATGCAGAGTTATTAAAAACCATGGGATTAAAATATCCAAATATATCCTTGATGTCTTGTTGAATGATCCAGGGTCCAGATGGTGCTGTCATATGTTATCAGTCTTTCACACATTACAACTTCCAAGACATGGAGCCAACAGCACTGGCTGGAACCAATACCTGGATCCTGGGCAATGCTGCAAAGTTTTTTTTCCCAAGGTTTGCTAAGTATAAAAATAAGCATCAAAATTATACTTCTTAATTTGATTAAAATAAATGTTATAATTCTCATTCTATGCTTGATTCATAAGACAGCAAACCTTTTAATTACCGGCACCTATGGGACCAGGAGTGTGTCACTTCATCAAATATTTTGGTTGATCAAGAGGTGCACATAATCAATGTAAAAGCACACACTAAGTAACTGAAACATAATGCATCACTGTTATACTTTATTTTCAGCATAAATCACTTAAATAGTAATGTAACTTTGCCTTAAACAAAACTTTGGCAGATGATCATAGGGCATGGTTAGGAACATGGGACTGGGATACCATAGCAATTACAGAGATGTGGCTCAGGGATGGACAGGATAAGCAGCTCACTTTTCCGGGATATAGATGCTACAGGAAGGATCAAAAAGGAGGGCAAGTGAGGAGGGGGAATAGTGTTTTGATAAGAGATAGCATTACAGCTATACTTAGAGAGGAAAATTCTGGGAATACGTCCAGGCAAGTTATTTAGGTGAACTGAGAAATAAGAAAGGGATGATTATCTCATTGGGATTGTACTATATACCCCCCCCAAACTGTCAGCGGGAAATTAAGAAACAAATATGTAAAGACATCTCAGTTATCTGTAAGAATAATAGGATGGTTACAGTAGGGAATTATAACTTTCCAAACATTGACAGAGACTGCATTGTATTAAGGGATTGGATGGAGGGGAATTTGCTAAGCGTGTAGAAGAAAATTTTTTGATTCAGTATGTGGACATATCTACTAGAGAAGGTGCAAAAACTTGACCTACTCTTGGGAAATAAGGCAGGGTAGGTGACTAAGGTGTCAGTGCAGAAGTGCTTTGGGGCCAGCAGCCATAATTCTATTAGTTTTAAAATAGTGATGCAAAAGGATAGACTGGATCTAAAATTTAAAGTTCTAAATTGGAGGAAGGCTAATTTTGATGGTATTAGACGAGAACTTACAAATGTTGCTTGGGGCCAGATATTAGCAAGTAAAGAGATGGCTGGAAAATAGGAAGCCTTCAAAAATGAGATAGCAAGAGTCCAAAGACAGTATGTTCCTGCTAAGGTGAAGGGCATGGCTGATAGGTGTAGGGAATGCTGGATGACTAAAGAAATTGAGATTTTGGTCAAGAATAAGAAGGAAGCATTTGTCTAGTATAGACAGCAGAAATCGAGTGATTTCCCAGCAGAGTATAAAGGCAGAAGGAGTATACTTAAGAAGGAAATCAGGAGGAAAAAAAGGGGACATGTGATAGCTTTGGAAAATAGGGTAAAGAAGAATCCAAAGGGATTTTATAAATACATTAAGGACAAAAGGGTAACTTGGGAGAGAATAAGGCCCCTTAAAGATCAGCAAGGCCACCTATGTGTGGAACTGCAGGAGACGGGGGGAGATATTTAATGAGTAATTTTCATCAGTGTTTACTGTGTAGGAGGATATGGAAGACAGAGGATGTGGGAAAATAAATAGTGACCTCTTGAAAAATGTCCATATTACAGAGGAGGAGGTACTGGATATCTTAAAAAGTATAAAGGTGGATAAATTCTCCATGACCTGATCAGGTGCACTCTAGAATTCTGTGGGAAGTGAGAGAAGTGATTGCTGGGCCCATTACTGAAATTTTTGTATCATCGAGAGACACAGGTGAGGTGCCAGAAGACTGGAAATTGGCTAATGTGGTGCCACTATTTAAGAAAGGTGGTAAGGAAAAGCCAGGAAACTATAGACCTGCGAGCCTGATATCGGTGGGGGACAAGTTGGAGGGAATCCTGATGGATAGGATTTACATGTATTTGGAAAGGCAAGAACTGATTAGGGATAGTCAACATGGCTTTGTGCATTGGGAATCATTCTCACAAACTTGATTGAGTTTTTTGAAGAAGTAACAGAGAGGATTGATGAGGGCAGAGCAGTGGATATGATCTATATGGACTTCAGTAAGGCATTCAACAAGATTCATCATGGTAAACTGGTAACATGGCAAGGTTAGATCATACGGAATACAGGGAAAACTAACCATTTGCATACAGAACTGGCTCGAAGGTAGAAGACAGAGGGTGATGGTGGAGGGTCGCTTTTCAGACTGGAGGCCTGTGTCCAGCAGTGTGCCACGAGGATCGGTGCTCGTTCCACTGCTTTTTGTCATTTATATAAATAATTTAGATGTGACCATCGGATATATGATTAATGAGTTTACAGATGACACCAAAACTGGAGGTGTAATGAACACCGAAGAAGATTACCTCAGAGTACAACGAGATCTTGATCAGATGGGCCCATGGGCCGAGGAGTGCTAGATGAAGTTTAATTTAGATAAATATGAGATGCTGCACTTTGGAAAGGCAAATTAGGGCAGGATTTATACACATAATGGTAACGTCCAGGGGCGTGTTGCTGAACAAAGAGACCCTGGAGTTCAGGTTCATAGTTCCTTGAAAGGGAAGTTGCAGGTAGATAGGATAATGAAGAAAGCATTTGGTATGCTTACCTTGTAAAAGTTGAAAGGGTTCAGAAAGGATTTGCAAGGCTATCGCCAAGGTTGGAGGATTTGAGCTATAGGGAGAAGCTGAATAGACTGGAGCTATGTTCCCTGGACCATCAGAGTGGTGACCTTATAGAGGTTTATAAAATTATGAGCGGCATGGGTAGGATGAATAGACAAGATCTTTTCCCCAGGGTGGGCGAGTCCAAAACCAGAAGGCATAGATTTAAGATGAGAGGGGAAAGATTTAAAAGGGACCTAAGGACAACATTTTCAATCAGAAGGTGGTGTGTATATGGAATGAACTGCCAGAGAAAATGGTGGAGGCTGGTACAATTACAACATTTAAAAGGCATATTGACTGGTATATGAATAGAAAGGGTTTTGAGGGATATGGGCCAAATGCTGGCAAATAGGACTAGGTCAAACTGGGATGTCTGATCGGTGCAGACAAGTTGGACTGTAGAGTTTGTTTCTGTGCTGTATGATTCTATGATTCCATTACTCAACCGGCAGAGACCTTTGCACCATCAACTGACTACTCAGACATCACGGAGATTGCTATAACACAATAAACTTCCAGTATTTCTGTATATAAGTTTTGACAATTTATCAAGAGTGCTGGTTCATAAGATGCCAGTTAAAACAAAGATTGATATATTATGTTTGTTGACCTTTTTTTTGCTCAAAACAACGATTGTTTCTAAAATGTACCAAAGGGTGAAATCTTAAAGACCAGTCGGTGGTGCTATTTGCTAAGAGGTGACAGAATTATCCTAAGCTGAAGGAAACCATGTTTCCAAACACATGGATCAAAAAGCAATGGCGACAGAGAACAAATGGCAAATCCTGCATTTGGGATTCTTGAAGAAGGGGCTTAGACTAAAATTTCAGGTCAGACCACTCAGGAGAGATGTTCAGATGGACTTCTATACACAAAGGTGGTAGAGGTTTTGAACACTCTTGCAGAAATAGTTGGTGCTAGATCAGTTGTTAATTTTAAATCTGAGACAGGTTAAGCAAAGCTTTCAATAGATACAGGCCAAAAGTATATGGGGTTACGTCACAGATCAGCCATGATCTTGTTGAATGGCAGAATAGGTTCAAGAGATTGAATGGCCTACTCCTGTTTCTATGCTCAAATGGTGGGATTATCCTGGTCCCGCAGAGGTGGGTTAGGAGGAAGGATCTGGAACCAACGTTGTAAAATAGCAGAAAGAGTCAGATATCTGATGCATGCCTGTTTCAGAGCAATCTTGCCAGAGGCAGGCTGACTACTGCAAAGCCCTGCCCCTCTGAGGATGGAATCTGGATTTGAATTAGAGGTGACAGTGTGTGATGCGGGGGGAGGGGCTCCTCGACACACACAGCAGAGCACCCACTGGGATTCAAAAGTAACAGCCACAAGCTATTTCAGTGAAGTAGCTCCAAAAGCAAAATACTGTGGAAAACTGAAATAAGTCCATGACCTGCTAAGTATTTTCTTCTTGGCCCACAAGCAGTGTTGTAAAAGCAGTTGCTTGATGAATTTTGCCTTTGATGCTTCCTTTCACTTATTGAAGTCTGAAAAACCCAGTAATACAATCGTTAAAACAAGGCTCCTTCTTAAAATGGAGGCACGCGGCCAACTTAAGAAGTTTTAATGACTGAGTGAGCTGACTCCTGAGAGATGATGAATCACCCACCCCACATTCCAGTCCTGTTAGAACTGGAAGTGGAAGCATTTGAAGCATGTTGGAACTGGATTTGAAACTTGTAACATTTTAAATTGCCACCTAAACTAAAGCCATTTGTTTTTGGAGGTTAGATTAACCAATTAAATCCAGTCAGGGGACATTTTCTCAGCACTTTGGAGGCATGGATGGAAATGGGTGAGGGTTGGTGGGGGTGGAAAACAAGAAAATGGCAAGTAAAAATTCAGACAGCTTCCCTCCTCCTCCTCCTCCTCACACTCTTACCAGAGCAGCGTAGCCAGCTGCCCATCAGCAATGGGAAACCAATTAAGGTCATTCAGAAGGGGATCTGCGGGCATTTTTGGAAGGTTTACCAGACTCACATAGGATTCCTGATATGTTTACAGATCATCTACTCACAGAAGGCGAGAATAGAGTGGGATTAATCATCATGACAAGTTTTCACAAATTGTGTCTGTTTACGGGACTTCAAGGAAGCTCTTAAAATAGAGCACTTCTTAAGCATGGCTATAGGTACATTTTGAAAATTTTTAAATCATAAGACATTTTAAACTTGCTAAGAAACTACTGTATTCCCATGAAATAGCAAAAGATTCTGTATAGTTTCTTGGAAACACTTTTAATTTTAAAAACTGATTTTAGAATCAGTTTGCTCACAGTTGACGGATCAGACCTATTGATTAAAAATTCTTAATTTGTTTGTCGTAAACCAATTTTAGAATTTTTAAAAAACTCTATTGAGTCACTCCTCAAGAAATACTTTCCCATAGATGAGGAGAAAAAAACTGTTTGGTGAAGAGTTTAGGTCTGGAACCATAACTTCACTTTGGAAAGCAAACACCATTTCAAACACAGTATTCACTCAGATTTCTGAACGTGGCCAAAGATTTGATGAGATCTATAAGCAGTGATCACTCTAAAGGACAAGATTAGCATCTGTAGGCCAATATGTGCAATTGTTTACTTGTCACCTTCAGATGGATCTATCAGATAGTGTTGAGTGGAAGGGAGTGCCTTTCAACAGTATGGCACCTTGACCTTGTGCTTTCCTTTCCTTCTCCATTCACCTCAACAACACACAGAATTTACACTGGGTCTTCACTTCTGATTGGCCCTTCCCTATCCTCAGGGAGTCTGCTCTCCCTAATTGCTCTTCAAAGCAGCCTTTCTATTTGTCTCTTCCAGGAAGATTCATATCTGATATTCCACCTCACACATCCTGGTTCACAATCTTGAAGTCAATATTATATAGTCATGCAAATTTGGAGTAAGCTGCTCCTTCAGCCTGCCTCACCATTCATTAAGATCTTTAGTGCCCTGAATATGCCACCTTCCTACCTTCTCCTTCACCCCTTTCTTATCACAAATTTAGTTACCTAAGCCCTAAAAATATTCAGATGCTCTAAATTTGAGGGCGAGACTTGCAAAGACCCATGATTCTCTGAGAGAAGAAAACTGTCTTAAATGGGAAATCTTTTTTAGCCAGTGATCTTTAGTTCTAGAATCTCCCCACAAGAGGGGGCATCTTCTCTACTTTCATCCTGTCAAGTATCTATGTTTTCATCCAGTCACCTCTTCCTAACATTGCCATAGTCCTGCCAGCCTATAGGGCTACTCTCTCTAGTGAAAGTTGACTGGTGGTGGTTTAACCTGAGGGATGAGGGGAGAGGTTGTATAGGAGAATCCTTCATGGCAGCCTTAGGTGGTGTAGGAATTGAACCTGCATTGTTGGAACTCTGCATCACAAACCAACCAAACAGCCAACTTAACTAACTGACCCCATTATTTGCCAAAACTCTAAACAAATACAGACTTGTCTGACCTTTCCTCAGCTATTGAAGTAAAACTTCTCTGAATTATACCCAACACATTTACATCCTTTACATCTATAAACAAGGAGACAAATAGTGTATTCCAGATATGGTTGCACCAATGAGTTCTATAATATGCTTGCAATTTGATTGGAAGAATCAAGATCCCATTCTCTCTTACCATGGATGTTAAGTTGCAATAGCAATTTCTTTTCCTTTTATGAACAATGACCTTGAGCTGAATTTTCACATTGTTTGAGGAACTGTTTTCTTCAGGAAGTTTTATGGAGCGTTTCCCAATAAGGTCAATAAGTGACAGTCTCTAACAATCTTTCATTGCTGACCTCAATAATTATGCATTCAGGGTTTACAACACTAGTTGCAATTATGCAGCAAGACATGCAAAATTGCTCGCTTTTGGTGGGATCTCATACTATTCCAAGGTTGATCCTATATTTAAACCCCAGATCTACACCATTTCATAGAAACATAGAAAATAGGTGCAGGAGTAAGCCATTCAGCCCTTTGAACCTGCTCCACCATTCAATATGATCATGGCTGATGATCCATCTCAGTCCCATGTTCTTGCTTTCTCCCCATATCTTTTGAGCCCTTTGGATCAAAGAACTATATTCAACTCCTCTTGAAAACATTCAATGTTTTGGCTTCAACTACTTGCCATGACAGAGAATTCCATTTTGTGGGTGAAGAAATTTCTCTTCATCACAGTTCTAAATGGCTTACCCCTATTCTTAGACTGTGACTCCTGGTTCTAGACTCCCTGGTCATTGGGAACAGCAGGAATCTCATCATGCAGTAGTTCACCAGTCAACTAATTGAGGCACTGAAATTTCTGGTCAAGTGCCATTTCCGATGGTCACTGTGACAGTGCCCACATCAGGAGGTCTTGCTACCAATAGAGAGATGGCCAGTGTCTCTCCCTTTGTTCCAGAGAAGTGTCACAACATTCCTGAACAGCTTAGTTAAAAACTAACTACATAATATTGCTAGTAAGGCCAGAATTATTGCCTATATCCTATCGTCCTTGATATTTTAATCAACCTACTCAGACAATGCTATGACATACTTCTGGAGCAGGTGGGACTTGAATCTGGATCTTCTGCCTCAAAGATAGGCATTCTTCCACCCCACCTTTTTGCTCTTAATTGAGTGCCTTGCTAGATCATTTCAGATAGCACTTACAAGTCAATCATGCTGCTAATTGCTAAATAACAAATGCATTAAAGAAATCTGCAACTCATTCTCACATCAACAATACTCACTTAAAATAGGCCACATTGAACTGGAAGGTTTATAAATGTCAAAAATGAAGAGAGCAGCAGAGCTTGTGTGAATATTAATAATTAAAATGAGCCGCCATATAATTAGAGTCTGGAAAAATATTTAGTTATTACTTACAATAAGCTGTGTCATGCATTTTATTATGAGTAATTGTGGGGATGGGAGTTCTGTTACACCACAGTGTATTTACTTTGGAGTGTTTGATTTTTTATTCTCCCTTTCAAGGATATTAAAAGGAAAATCCATTATGGAAACATTATATTTTCAAAAGAAATGTTGGATGTTGTGTCACATATACATATGATTCTACATTGTATGGTGTGCTAAGTATAAGGTACTTGGTACATTATTTCTTATCATATTGGCAGTCATAGAGTCATAGAGATAGACAGCATGGAAACAGACCCTTTGGTCCAACTCATCCATGCCGACCAAATATCCTAACCTAATCTAGTCCCATTTGCCAGCACTTGGTCCATATACCTTTGTAGACTACCACATTTATTGTACATTTTATAATTCCACAGTCCCCAAGACACTTGGTCTGCCCACAGGCTTGGTTTCTATTGGATGTTGCAGAATCACTGAACTTACCCTCCAGCTTCATTCTGTGTACAGATTAAGGCAAACAATATTAACAATATTAATATTGTCAACAACAATATAAAAACATCACAGTGTAGCCAGATCTAATTGATCTTATCTTTAATTATCATTTGCTTTCTTGAAAGAGATGAAAATAAGGATAATAATATGAAGAAAGAAACTATTTATAATATCATCATGAAATAAAGCTTTGGAGCTAATCATTGTGTATCTATGTTAATGTTTGGCTCAAGATCTGTGCTTACACAAGGAAGCTTGGGGCAGGAGTGAAGAATGAACAACCCAGACTTGGCATCCTGCTGAACTACAGCTCTCAGAATTTAAATCAAGGCTATCTGTTTTCCTTTCAAAAATGCCTTAGAGAGCGCGGTGCAGTCTACAACGGCAGAAACTTGCATTTACAAAGTGTAGTTACTTCACAGGAGTAGCTTTCAAACCAATTTACCACTGAGCCACAAGAGAGGTGATTAAGATATATGGCCAACACCCAATCAAAACAGTAAGTTTTAAAGTCTATCTTAAAGAAGGAAGAGTTAGAGTGCTTTCAAGATTTAGGTAAGGAATTCCAGAGCTTAGCGCTTCATCACGGCCAGCGAAGATGGGCCAAAAAAAAATCAAGGATCCTCAAGAGGCCAAAATTGGAGAAGCAGAGACTTCTTGGAAGGTTGAATGACTGGAAGAGATTTAGAAATAGGGAGGGAGGGATTTGAAAACAAGGATGAGAATTTTACAATAAATTGTGTCTTACTCATTCAGAAGTTCACTGTTCTCTGAACTATTTAGTAGTGTAAATAAAAGCTTTTAGAGCACCATTACATTTTTAGTGTCACAAGTATATAGACCAATAAATGGAAAATAAAATCTGCCATTCCATCCTAGTTACTTCTGACCCCGATCTAGAAAGTTGTAAGCATTTAACACCTTGCAACCATCCCTTAACTACAGCAATGATCCTGTAATTGATTTATGTTGTGTGAAACAGACAGGGCAGATTAAACGAGTCTACATTAGCAGCAAACAACATATTGTGTTTTACATGGTATACTGCTCCTGTTGCAAGAATAAAGGTTATCATATCTCTCACTGTGAGCCACACAATGGAAAATCCATATTGATTGACACTTCAGTTGGAGGTGCTGTCTTTAGGATGAGGGATAAGACGTTAGACCTAACCACTCTCATGGGGCCCATTTTATTGCCACAATATTCTGAGAGGGATTTAAAGGTGCACAACAAATGCTGACTGTGCCAGCAATGCCCACCTCCCATTAATTAACATACTCTTCATTCTTTTTAATAAGTATTTGAGGATACAGTAGATTCAGTTTTAAATAGGATATTAACATTAATATCTTTTACATTCCACTGTGAAAATACAATGCTAGATGCCTACTGGTAAACTTAATAGTTATCAGTCTTGAAGTTCATAATATTCACTGAAATCTTTGAATGAACTGACAGGAATTACATAACATTTATCTATTGTACTGCAAAATTTTAAAAAGGACTGAGCGTATGTTTTAGCCATTGTTTATTTTTAATAGGAATGTGACCCACTGAATAATTAAAAGATTGAGTCAGCGGCTTTGACCTTCCAGGACATGTAACTTCAGTCACGAATCTCAATTAGCAACCATGACACGTACAATTGTTCCGCATATTTGACTGCAAAAGATTTTATGAGTGCTTGTTTACGATCCCATTATGACATAGCATGTTTGTGTAATAGGACTTAAATCTGGATATGTGTTTGAAAGTTCCAAGCTCACCAATGTGTGAGAGTACCATCCCAAACAAGTACCACTTCTTAAGACCTAACAGTAAAACACAGTGTATGTAGAAGTTACAGGATCATAGAATGACATTCATAATCATTATCTATCATCAGAAGATAGGGAGCATTTAAATAACTTCCTCTGTACAAATCATTTTAGGATAAGGCAACACTAACAAGCCAAACAGCAGGATATGTGTGTTTACAGTGAAAATGAAAGACGCATTGACTTCTGCAGTAACTGAGAAAAACTGGTTTGCTATCCTATTGAAGGAGCCAAATTTGTTATGATCCCAGCTGATGGAAATACAGGGCAATTTAGATCCCAAAGTGAAACCTAGCTTGATATATTATAAGTTTTATGTTTCTGATTTGTTTCCTTGTCTTTAACAAAACAACATCAAAGTTATTAATATACAACAGGGAAAAAAATTATATAAAAACAAATTGAAACAGTCTTATTCCAAATTTCAGAAGTAAAGTTCAACACTTTTAATCTTAAGTGCAACCTTACAGATACTCAAACCTCAATGAAAGGTCATTGAGCCACAGACTCATAGAGATATACAGCCCTTTTAGAAATAGACCCTTTAGTCCAACTCGTCCATGCTGACCAGATATCCTGTATAATTCCAGTCCCATTTCCCTCTAAATTCACCCTATTCATGACGCCTTATAAATCTTGTAATTGTACCAGACTCCACCACTTCATCTGGCAGCTCATTCCATACAAGCACCACCCTCTGCATGAAAAAGTTGTTCCTTAGGACCCTTTTAAATCTTTCCCCTCTCACCTTAAACTTGTGCCCTGTAGTTTTGGACTGCCCCTCATGATTGTATAAATCTCTATATTGTCACCCTTCAGCATCCAATGCTCCAGGGAAAATAGCCCCAGCCTATCCAGCCTCTCCCTGTAGCTCAAACCCTCCAACCCTGGCAACATCCTTGTAAATCTTTTCTGAATCCTTTCAAGTTTTACAACATCCCTCCTATATCTTGTTTCCACTTTAAAATTATTTGTTAATTGGGCCCGGCAGTATTAGGTTTTTGGTTCACAAACTTCTGTATTCACTTGATGCTATTTCTTTAGTTAATGTCCTTTTGTGAGACCATTAAACAAACTGCTAGTACACTTCATTTACTACTTAATGTGTTCTTAAACTCCTGCATTCAGCAACCTTGTAGGATGCCTTCTTCTCTCATGACTTAAAGCCTTCTGTTTCTAGAACTTTCCTCAATCTAACTTCCAAGCCACTCAGAACCTATTTTCTTCTGCCCTAACTGTTTTAGAGACTTCTAAGCAGTGTAGTTGATGTTACAGACTTTTTTTTCTTGAATGATCTGCTTCTATCTGAAAGAGGCCTGCCCTCACATTAAAATTCTGCATTGATTTATTTTTCTAAAACAATATTCCTCTGTCTCTATCACCCTATGCCAAAGGATGCCTTGATGCTAAGCAACTCTCCATTTTTCCTTTGTTTTACTCTGTGTTTTCAAAAGCACTAAAATGTTCACCTCAAGGGTTTCTTTAAAAACCTCAGTTAAATGATACAAACTAATTTCCAGACAGCCTTGGTGAACTCAGAAATGAAATTAAGCTGTCTCACTTTATCTATGATTCTTAACATAAATTCAAAGAAAAATGGAAGCAAAGCATGGTTCTGTCCACTTTAGAACCGAATATTACAAAAACGAATGGCTATAATTCATGAACTTTCATCATTATATGAATGCCATGATGGATTATATAGTTTATATGTATATAAGGCTCATCAATAACAAGAAGCCCCAGGTTTTGCCAGTGCTGAATTAACTCATAAGTTATGGTCACTAACTGTAGAACCAGTGTTAAGGAATGGAAAACTATGCAGGGTTTCTGCTATCCTCCGTTCAGTCTAGAATTTCTTGAGTTTGGAAATTGAATAAGGATGGAATTAGGCTGAGATGTGACATTCTTTATGGTAAAACAGTACCTGTGTGATTAGACCCACCATAGGATCAACAAGAATAGGAAAGCATAAATAAATTGAAACAAAAACACAAATAAAGTGCAGATACTGAAAAATACATCAGAGAAAAAAAATTACAAACTTGCAAATATGTCAACTAACCAAAGCAAATACTTCTTTTGATATGTCTATATAGCCCACTGATAAACTAATCCATCCTTGGATTTTTGAAGCTCAGCCAAGTATTCATAATGATGTTGTGTGGGAACTGCATCAACAGAAGCATATGGCCAGACATCTGTTTTTTCAGATGGCCTTATTATCAAAGTTTGACTGACCTGCAAGACATGCTATGGTTTAGCTTAGCCAGGATCTGATGAAAAGTGCTAGCTTTGGTTGATGACACCCTTGAATTTTTAATATGCTTTCATTGATCTGTTTTCTTCAATTCCCATGCTTAGTTGAATGAGATTAAAAGATGTGAATTCACTTAAAGTTTCTATTATTGATACTATGATCAGTGTTTCTGCTTGACACTTTTATAGGATTACGAGACCAGCTGTTGTTTTCAAAGAAGATTCTGTACCAGTCATCAGCATTTCAGGAGTTGCCATTGTTACTATGTGG